>NC_053434.1:108400896-109087000 GCF_007990345.1 Gossypium hirsutum
TATCTTTACTTATTATATATACATACAAATTATTTCGTATATTTTATAATTTGTATATACATACACTTATATCTATATTTTCTTTTTTATAAATATATTTATATGTACTACTTATATTTTTATATACTTTCTAATTCGTACATACCTATTTACATCTATATTTTTAATATATTTTAAACATATACATAAATATCACTATTTTTATTTTATTTTTATTCGTTATTATTATTTTCAAATTTTGATGTATACTTACATATATATCTTTACATTTTATAATTTTATTCATTTATTTATTACATTTTCATTATTATTTTGAACGAATGCTTTAATTTTATTTGCTTGTATACATTGCTATTTCGTATGTTATCGGTCTGTACCTTTTATTTTTCTTATTTTCGTTGCTATTACTTGCATTGTTTTTACATCATCGTATTCATATTTATTTAGTTACGCATATTAACATCTTATCTTATTTTTACTGTTTCGTGAAAAATATTTCATTCAAGGTACGAATTATAACTTTTTGAGTAAACAAATTTCGTGTTTAGATTGAGAAAGTAGTACCCTAACTTACTGGGTTTCGACTTTCACAATAAATCTAAAGACACGAATCTTTTTAAACTCAAATTTTAAATGATCTCGGGATAAAAAAAAAATCGCGTCCTAACTTACTAGTCGTGATCTCATTTTCAAATCCGAGATGGCTAAACCTATCTTTTAAATAAGCATTTTTATTCGCGTATCGAGAACTCGAGACGTTGTATCCTAACTTACTGAATATGATGTCTTTTCTCGAATAACGTGAAATATGCCCCTTTTTTTGAAAGTTTTCAATGTTTTAATACAAGGATCGTATTTTTTAAAAATTCCTCAAACTTCTCGATCTTCGACACTAAGACATTAAGTAATCAACTAGGTACCAATCTTGGGCGTATCGAGGGTGCTAATCCTTCCTCGTGCGTAACCGACTCCCGAACCCATTTTTCTGAATTTCATGGACCAAACTTGTTGTTTTAATAAAATCAAACCGTTTATTAAAAACAACCACTTTTCGAGGTGACCCGATCACACCTCATCTAAAAAGATCGGTGGCGACTCCCGTTTTTTTGTTTTCGTCAAAACCCAAGTCGACCCCGTTTTTCATCCAAAAAATGGTGTCAACAAATATATTTCATGCAATTCTTTAAAATTCCTAAAGAGAATCGGTGATGAAATTAATACAGCAATGGCGAGATTTTTGTGGGGACAGCAAGCAGAGGAAAGAAAGATGCATTGGGTGAGAGGTGGTTTCAGCTTATTGATATGAAATCTAATGGTGGTACGGGTTTTGAGGAGCTGAAATTAATGAAGAAAGCTTGCTAGCAAAGCATGTTGGAGACTTTTGGAGAATTCTGAGTCTTTGTGGACCACAATTGTTAAAGGGATATATTTTCCAAACTAAGGCTTCATGGATTTGGGCTACCATCCTTAAGTTTTTGAAGGATAAAATTCAGTGCCAAGTTATGAATGGAAAGACTTGGCCCCATTCTTCTTTATGTTGAGTATTTTTTTTTCATATATCAAAATATTAATAATATTATTTTCTTATATTTTTAGGCTTAATATATTATTGAGTACATGAGTTTAACATTTTTTTCTTATGTGATACTTGAATTATTTTTTGATTCAATTTGACATTTGTGTTCAACAAAGTTATATATTTTGGCATTCAAAAATAGCGGTGTTAACTTTTTAGTGTTTAATTCAAGGTTTAGGGTTGTTTTGATAAAGTTAATTGCTAACATTATTAGGTTTGAACTTTTATGATTTTGTTAATAGAATAAATTTAACATTAATTGTGAATTTGTTTAATTTTAAGTTTAATTTGTCAAATATAGTCCAATGAATGTTATTTAATTTGGGTTTTAGGATTGATTAGATGAAAGTTAATTGCTAATATTATTAGCTTATTGTATATTTTATCAAATTAACTCTAAACCAGAACTAAACATTAAAAAGTTAACTCATTACTTTGGTATCAAAATATCTAACTTTTTGTCAAATATAAGTACCAAATTAGATCAAAAATAAAATTGGTACCACATTAGAAAAAACTATCAAACTCAAGTACCAAATTAAATATTAAACCATATTTTTATTGAAATATCATAGTATTAATGAATTTTACCATCATTTAAATGCATATATTTTACTCTGCACATTATGTCTAAACTTGATATTTTATTTCTCAAAAATACTTTTTTGATAGCAATACAAAACATTTAAATTTTAAACTAAATATTTCAAAAATACTTCTACACAACATTTTTCAAAAACACTTGTCACAAGTAATGAAAAATTAACCCTTGACGTGCGAGATTATAGATGGGTTCTCAATGTCAAGTTGATTATGGCTACTGAAGGTGAAGAGCAAATCCTTGAAACATTGTGGAGTTGACTGATTCAAAAGAAGAAATGCAGAAGGTTCATCACAAATGCAGGAGTTAGACTCGACTTTGGGGCGTTTGGAAGTCCAGCCGTCTAGGGTATAAGGCCTAAAGAGGTCTGAAATATATATTTTTTTTAAATTTTTAAGGGCCCAATTTTCTTTTTAACTTTTAAAGGGTTTAAAAAATATATTATTTAACTTTTAAGGGCTCAAAATTTTTTATCAACTTTTAAGGGGTCTAAAATTTTTTTTTTCTAATTTTAAAATTAAAACTCTAATTTATTATTCACTTAAAACCTTAAAATATCAAGAAGGGGTAGTTAAGAAATTAAAAATTGATGTTAAGATAGAGTCTCAAGTTCTAAAGGCCGAGATAAAAGAGAAGGAATATCCTTTACATAGACTTTAATAGGTTGGAGATACCTAATCTATGGGAATAATGTAGCCACACGTAACAACTTATGGTATAGGCAATTTTTATGGGGAGCTTGTGGGAGTTTTGGAGATTGAAAAAAAAATTGTATTTCGGCATGATCACGTCTTATCACATGTTTGCTTTTGAATTCAATTTTCGATTATTTTTTAGTCGCGTTAAAATTCATCTCCGCCCATTTTCTAATGCTTTAAATATTTAATTTATTCACATAAATCTGAATATAAGTCAAAATATTAAAATTAAATAATTAAAACTATAAAATTGAAAGAGAAAAATTCACAAATTAATTAAATTTATGCACCATATAATCAACTTTGGATTTTCATCTTCCAACTTAAATCAACTATTGAATTTCACTTTCAACTAATTTGGTTTGAGATTTAATCCGGTTTGACTTTTAATTTTGATTTTTGTTTGATATCACAAAAAGAAAAATTAAAATTAAAATTGATTTTATTTTTGTATCCATACTTAGGTATCCAAATATTTACCATTCACCTCAACTCGATAAAAAATTAACCCACGACCAAAATAAAATGAACCCAAACCCAGAATTAAGTACAAAACCAAATAAATCAAAACTCCATTTTTGAATCCCAAATAAATGAGAAAATCATTTCAACTCAGGAATCATGTCTAAAATTGATTTTTCCAATTGGTTCGGTGTCCAGTAGCTGGCACAATTCAAATTTGGACTCCTTTGCATCCCCGTTTATTATCAAGACAGTGTATTTTTAATTCATCTCGGTGCAATCGCAACACAAAGTTCCAGTGCTTTAGGATGTTGAAATTTAGGTTAAAATTGAATTATTTAATCGAATTAATTTAATTAAATTAATCGATCAGTTAATTAATTTAATTTGGTTAGAAGTCGGTTAATGATTTTTAAGAAGTTTAGTTAATTCGATTCAAAATCGGATAATTAATCAAAATAAATATTATATATTTTTATATTAGCAATATATATTTTCAACTATTATTTTTATATTAATCGAAATAAATAATATATTATATATTTTTTGAATTATTAAATAAAAGAAAATGAACATTATCAATTTATTTATTTTATATGTTTTATACTTATTTTAACATAAAAAATATATAAATTTTGGTTAATTTAGTTAACCGATGAATTTAATCAAAATATTTCTGTCTGGTTAAATTTTTTTGAAAAAATTTTAATTTGATTAATTAATAGAGAATTTAAAAAATTAATTATTTAATTAATACTAATTCGATTTAATTAACTGTTTAAACAAGCGCTACATCCTCTAAAATTTTCACTAAATCCATTTATATCCAGCTGCGTTGGCAGCTTACATGCTTTTTTTCATTACTTTTCATTTATTAATAAATTGAATAAAGTAAAGTAAAAGGAAAAGGAAAAAACAGGCTGATAGCCAAAAAGGAGTTATTCTATTATTTATGATATAAAAACAAAAGATAAAGATATAATACACATATATATATATAAAGTAATAATAAATTTAACAACTATAATTAAATATATGATTAATCTTTAAATATTAAATAAAATAAATATTTGAATTTTTCTTAAGTTTTAATTATTTTTAATTTTGTAATTGTTAAATAATATTCTAAAAAAATTATATGCAAGGTATAATCAAATGTCTTTACTAGTTATTTTTTCTTTTCATTATAATTCACCTTATCGTCATTGTTGTGATTAAATCCTAACATATTTTTTACTACTGATTTTAATCTTACTATTATAATATTTAATCTCATCACCATCACTGTTTTTAATTTTATTGAAATTAATCTCACCACTCATACAAATTTGAATGTCTATAATTTATAAAAAAAAACATTTTTTTAAAATTTATTTTGAATTTGAACAAAATGTCTAGTTTTTCCAAATTGGCAACAAAGATTTTTCAAAGTCAACAAAGATATTTTTCATCGAAAAATGAAGTTACTTTTGGAAGAGGCAAACGTAGTTTTCAATTATTAAGAACTACTGACAGAATAATTTATATTAAGATTCCTTAAAACTAGCATCAATGAAATGAAATGAAATAAGATGAGTTATTTAATTCTTAAAAGAGATAAACATATTATTACAAAAAATTTCACTTCTAATCCAATTAAATTATTTAAAAAATAAATAATTAACTCAATCCAACGCAATAAACAATCAATCTTGATCAATCACTTTTATAATTTCTCGACTTAAATCAATAGAAGATTTCTTCTTTTACAATTTTTATGAATCATTTTTATATTTTTTTTAGTTACTTAGATTATAAACAGTAGTTAGAAAACATATTTTTTTAGCTTTTAATACTTTTTATCTCTTATTTTTCAATACAATATCAAACTTTGTCATCAATGGCTTTAAAGATATAAGAAAATTTTGTCAATGGTTTGAAAGATATAAGAAGTTTTTGTTTGTATTTTTAAAGATAATAGTGATTGTTGTAACTATAAATCTTAATTTTAATTGGTATATTACTGTAATATTAATGAAATGATAATTAATTTAAATAGCATATACTATTAATAATTAATATACTCACTTGTGTAGTTCAAACCAATAAAAACTCTATTATATAAAAAGATTGATATGATTTTATCTATTATTTTTATATTTAGAAAATTTTATCTACCATTCTCAACGTATAATTCAAATGAATAAAAACTCTAGCATTAAAAAAATTTAATTTATTTAATACCAATTTAGTAATTAAATGAACATTAAAAATATTCTCATCATTCAAAAAATTTCAAACTCATCCTTTTATATATATATATATATAAGAAAATAGAAAGCAAAAGAAAAAATTATTTATTTATTTATAAAATAATTTAATTAAAGTGAAATTGAAGTAGAGAAGCTATTGAATGTGGAATAATTTATAATAATATCTTTAAGAATTGATGAAATCACATGCATAAAATTAAGGGTTTTAAGATCATCTTAATATAAGTTATTCCGTTAAATATTTTGGGGTTATATTATAAAGTAATTTTAATATTAAATATATTTCAAGTCTATGTATTTTTTGTACATTTAAATTTTAGTCTATGTACTTTTATTTTTAGTAATTTATTCCCTATATTTTTTTGAATTTAAAAATCCAAATCTAATTGTAGACACTATTAAATTCTTTTGTCAAATTCATTGTTATAACATTTTGAAATTAAAAAAATTCATCACTTAGTAGTCGTATAACAAAAAGAAAAAAAAACATTTCATTGGACTTGAATTTAAAAATTAATCTTAATAGTGTTTACAACTCTTAAAAATTACATCAATATTTTACTCAAATCTCGTTTCTAACGTGCATCGGCGCATGCATTGCATGTGATTTCAAGCATTTAATTCTTAATTAATTTTTAAATAATGTATTTTTAATTATTGTTACCTATCAATGATAATGATAGTTTATTTTAGTTTTTAAATAATATACAAATTTGAAACTATATAAGAAAATAAACTATAATATTAATTTCGAAAAAAAAAGTAGGTAAAACAACATGAAGCTATTTTAATAATAGTTTATGATAAATACAAAAATATTCACAATTAAAAAAGAAAAAAAATTAAGAGTGCTTATTTCCCACAATAGAAACAACTTATAAAAAAATTTAAAATTACAAATGAAATTATATATACAAATTTATAAGTGAAAATTTTACATAATTATATACATAAAAATATCCATAAAAATGTACATAAAAATACATATGTGTTACGAATATCTTATTAAGTGGATGTCCATCAAGATAAAGATAATTTTTTATGTACTTTAAATTCCAATAGTCATTAGAAGTAGATCTCTACTCCATTTATACTTTTATACTTCTTATGTCTATAAATAGAACCTTTGGAAAAGCTTTGTAAATATTTCGATTGATCAATAAAATACGCTCTCTCTTTGTTCTTTTCTCTCTGTCTACTTTTTATCTTTTTATTTTATAACACGTTATTAGCAAGATTCTATTTTATTTTATAATACGATCACTCTAAATTTGCTGCTCAAGTTGTTGTCGATTGCCTTTTAGAGCTATTGCAATTTCAGTTTTCAATTAAAGCCTACGCATTATGGGTAATCATTAGAGCCTTTAACCACTCAGATATTCAAATATATTATACTATGATTTATTTATTATATCATGTTTATTATAATTGAAGACTAATCATGATAACATGAATAGATAGATTCTGATTTGAAATCACGTATGTTTGCAATTGTGATTATGAAATAAAGAATCAATGGAGGCATTTAAAAGTCTATCTTACTAAATATGTTGCATTCTCCAAAGTGAATGCAAACATAAAGAAAATAAAAGATATAATCATGAACCACTATAAGTGGGAACAAAGTAAGAAATATGAGAACAATGAGAGTTCTCAAGATAACTCTTCAATGGTTAAATATAACTTATGTTATCAATGTGATATGAAAGATTATTGGCTACATATGTGGCGTACGCCCAAATATTTTGTTTCTGTTAATATTCTTTGAGGAAAGATATAAAAATATAGTAATGAATTTTATCATTACAGGTATAAAATCTTTATCTTATTTGGTACTAAAATAAACAAATATTATTTCAATATTTGGTAGTACAAAATTAGTCGAAAGCTCCAGAAGAGCTAATATATTAATATCTTGTGTTGGTTAATCCATTGGTTTTAAAAGATATTCATTATAATGAATATCATATTGAGATTGTGAATGAAGAAAAGATTATATTTCATATGAATCACTATTGCTATAAATATCTATTTTGAAAGGATGAAAAAAGGGAGGATTGAGTTATTGATTACTCTTGTTATTAAATTGAATTGACTGTAACTATCTTTATGATCTTCTTCTGTCATCATCCCCATTAAGGGACTGAAAGCAAAATATTTGACTGTGAAAGATCTACTTATGAGCAATAGAATATGGTAATTCTATCTAAAGCTCGTTATGGTTGGATGCACCTGAAGTTGCAACTTTTTTTTTAAATTGCGAGTATAACTCTACAGTATTCAGAATAAGTTCTCAATTAAAATTATGTGAAAAATATTACTAATGAGAACTAGCAAAAGAGAAAACTTATGTATGAAAAGTCATTGGTTATGTACCTATATATTGTACACCTGGAAAATAATTTTATAATTATTTTTTTTATATTTGAATATTTTGGAATATTCCCTTAAGCGAATATTGTATATAATTGTTTGAAAATTATATTTATTTCATTGACTTAGTGGCATTATAAACTTCACATTGATTTATACATTTCCAGTAGTAAATGTCACAATAGTACTTATATGTGGATATAAAGTAAAATGACATTAAAATTATCAATTTGTCAGAATTTATATTGACATTATAAGTACAATTGAAATGCATGTTAAAGTAAACTAGAAGTTTACTGATACACATGCATTTACTACTTGGCATGACCAGTTAGATCATCCTGGATCATATATGATGCGAAAATTAATTGAGAATTCATATGGACATTCATTAAAGAGCTAGAATATTCTTTAATTTAAAGAATGTTCATTTGTTGCTTGCTCTCAATGAAAACTGCTTATTAGAAACTCACTAGCTAACGTTGAGATTTAATGTCTTGCATTTCTGAAATGAATATGGGCCCATTCATCCACCATATGGATGGTTTTGATATTATATGATTTTGGTAGATACATCTACAAAATAATTACATATGCATTATCAACTTGCAGCCTGTCATTTGTAAGATTGCTTGTTTGAATAATTAAATTCAAATTATGCAATTAAGACAATTCATATTGCTAAAGCTGATGAGTTTATATCTCAGTCTTTTATTGATTGAGTTTGAAAAACTTTTGTAAAAGCTTGTTATTTATACGCATAATGGTTTGGAAAAATTATTGATTGAACGCCTTTGATTAATATCTAAACCATTACTTATGAGAACTAAACTTCCTATCTCAACATGAGATTATGTTGATTTACGAGTTCTACACATCAAGTTGCCTCTGATAAATACATTTTAAATGTTTTGAAGATTCAATTATGACATGATTTGTGATTACTATTTTGATTCGATAGTTTTTCTGACATTAGGGGGAGAGAAATAATAACTTGTAATGATTTAAGGGGGAGAGTAGTTTGAACCAGAAGTTCAACAAGGATAACTCATTACAAGTTCCAAATATGAAAATTCTCATAAAAGAAAATAATTATTCTAGATGGTTATATAGTGGAGGCGGGTGCTCCAAAAGAGACCCAAGACATAAGTAAAACTCCAGAATAAATTCAGGTACTTGAAACTGAAGATTAAAATAGTGAAAATAAGAGATCTCGGTAAATTATGTCAATTAGAGAAAATGTGGAACCAGTAATAAAATTGGTCAACAATGGTTTTGCATGTAATATTATTGTTGAAACAATGAAATAAAAGAAGAATCTTGAATAAATCTATTGAGAAATATAGATATGGAATAGATTGTTCAAAATAGAAAGATGCAACTCAAGTACAATTAAATTCGTGGAGTTTTGGGCCAATAGTAAAAATATCTAAAGGTATAAAGCCAGTGAGGGTACAAACGAAATAAAAATATGAAGTTTCTCGTTAAGCCCTGGCATTGATTATGAAAAGATATAACATTATTTTGTGGTAGATGCAATAGCCTTTAGACATATTATTAAACTGGCAGTTCATAAGAGATTTAACTTGTGTCTAATGGTTGTTGTTACAACCTTTTATGAATCACTATATAGTAAAGTTTATATTAAAATCTTTGAAGGATTTAGAATGCTAGAAGCATATTGAAATTATCGGGAAATTGTTAATTTATATGAATTGATATAATTTGAACATATTTGGTAAATTTGACTTAGTCAATAGTAATTAAAAGAGGATTATAAAATGATTCAAAATCCCTATTTGTATTTTTATAGAAGGATCATGATTAAAGTTTGTTATGATTATTGTTGAAACTCCTAAAAAGATCAAAATATATTTTCCCCAAAATTTTCCCTCAGTCATGAATTTCAAAAGAATGGTGATATAAATGCTTAGCAAATACATTCATATAGTCATTTGAAAAACTAGTATTCAAGATTGAATACGTAGAATATGAGAAAGTATGTGATGTTTTCATGAAGGGGAATAAATACGCGCCATACACATTTTCCCTTAACCGAGGTTTTTTCCCATTGGGTTTTCCTGGTAAGGTTTTTAATGGGACAACATATTATGTGCATTATAGATATGTGCACTTTTTCTCCTTCACTAGGAATTTTCTTTCACACAAGTTTTTTATCTTAGTAAGGTTTTAACGAGACACATTATCTACAAATGGACATCCAAGGGGGAGTGTTATGAATATCTTATTAAGTGGATGTCTATCAAGATCAAGATAAGTTTTAATGTACTTTAAATTCTAATAGTGATTAGAAGTAGATCTCTACTTCATTTAATTATACTTCTTATGGCTATTTATAGACTTTGAGGAAGCTTTGTAAAGATTTCGATTGATCAATAAAATACACTCTCTCTTTTACTCTTCTATTTTCTTTATTCTTCATTTTCTGTCTATTTATTTTATAACAAAAATAATATATGTATATAAAAAGTACTAATTCATCTAACACCTAACTATCCTAATTAATTAATTATTTTTTTCGAAACTAACCTAATTAATTAATTATAATATTAATAAAATCTGTACGTATTCTAGTATAATTCTAATGATCATCATCCTATTCTAATAGTCATTGTAGGAAAATTTAATAACATAAAATTCTATTCTAAATAAAAACAACAATAATATTAAAGAACCAATAATAATAAATAAATAAAATCACCAACACACATGTACAAAAATAAATTTACTAAACTTTAAAATAAAAATGTTAACTACATAACTAGTCCCTTACTTAAAGATGAAAATTCAAATTAATATCTAATAACAAATCAAAGTACAATTTAATCTTGGAATTAAACTGTAACACCCCCAACCTAGTCTAGGAGTTTCGGCTAAGTTGAAGGCATTACATTCCATCACCGAGGTGAACCTGTAAAGCCTCTTTTTAGTTGTGTTGATTTTGTATGAAAAATCACTCTTTTGTTTATAGGAAAACATTCATTTGATTTAGACCGACTTTACTTAACAATTCAATTACAATATTATTATTGTAAAGATTTTGAAAAACGAGATATGGTTCTTAAGAAAGGACTTATCAAAACTTTTAAGAATTTTACAAAGCAATGAAAACACTTAAAATATTGGATTTCTAAATGGTAAAACATACATCCAAATAACAAAGTATTATCTAAGTGACATGTCTTAGAATGAATAAGCTAAAAAACTTCACTCTAAATATAAAAGTGAGAGGTAATTAATAACTACAATCCCAAGAATGATTAAAGAAAACTTTAAAAAAAACTTTAAAACAATAATAACGAAAAATGAGCTGCTAATTCGAGGTTCCTCCGATGCCTTTTTGAATCCTAGTTTTCTATGTTACTTGAGAGGGGGGAAAATGGGGAATGAGCTTATAATGGCTCAATGTGAAACTAATTCTAAATCCTTACATATAATCGACAAAAATAATGTATATAAAAATTCAGTAGAAATTAAAGTATTCATCGTGAAATGCATAATAAATTGATGAATAAAATTTTGTATGATGCAATTTATGTTTTAAAGTTCTCACCCGTCCATCCTTTCTGCCCTCAAGTGTTGCTTGACACTCCAAAAACCCATTACAATAGCTGGCCATCCTAGTCTGATTTGCGGGGACGATGACCGTTCACTTGTTGCCAGTGATAGTGACTTTTACTACACTAAATTACCGTCTCGGTTGCCCGAATTTGATGGCTTTTAAAACTACCATCCCGATTTGGTTCAGTTTTGATGGTGTTTTTAATCTACCATCCCATCCTGTCCGGTTTAGATGACATTGCCACCTACCTTGTGCAGTACTGACTTTCAGTGTGAACTTAATTTGCTATTGTCTCGTACATAACTCCTTCATCCTCTATACCTGATTTTGTGTAATTATGCACATAAACTTAGCATGTTCTATACTTTTCATCATCATATTATGCTACATTTAATATTTCATGCTGGCATTATAAAGGCATGTATTTAAGCATACATTTATCCTGTTATCACACAATTACATATAATTGGTTCAAGTAAACAAATAAAACATAGTGGCACATGCACAGGATTTTATGTGAATTAACAGTCTAGTTATTTGACACATTTGAAGGTTTGCATGATCATATGGGCTCACATATACTTAGGGTTCGCATACAGGGTTGCACAATCCTAGGGTTCGCATAGGATATATGTTCGCATGTTCCTAAGATTCGCATATAGGCTCGTATGATCCTAGGGTACGCATGGCATATAGGATTTCATGTTCCTAGGGTTCACACATAGGCTCGTAAGTCCCTAGGGTTCACATATAGGCTTGCAAGTTCCTAGGATTTGTACATAGGCTCACATGTACCTAGGGTCTATACATAGGCTTGCAAAATCCTAAGGTTCGCATGGCATATAGGTTTGCACAGGGGCTCGCACCTACAGGGGTTCACATCGTAACACCCCTAACCCGTATCCATCGCCGAAAAAAGGTTATAGAGTATTAGTAAAATAAACAGATCAAGAAAAAATATTTCATATTATTTAATATTCATGACAGATATTATCAAAAAGACCCTATATGATCCCTCGAGCCCCAAAACATACATTAGAAATAAGTCAGGACTAAACCGGGTGCTCAGAGAATTTTTTTCACGAAATTTCAAAATTTTTCCAAGGTGCAGGGGACACACGCGCATGTCTTAGGCCGTGTGGGCACTCCAAATGGGGCATACGATCGTGTCCCAGCCCGTGTCTGTACCCTTGTAACTCTCTTACTTGGGTTACATGGTTAAGTCATACGCCCGTGTGCGAGGCCGTGTGTAGGTGCAGGGATCACAAGGCCAAGCCACACGCCTGTGTGCCAGGTCGTGTGATCAAATTTGAGCATTCTGTTTGAAATTCTAAAGATGTAGGGGACACATGGCCAAACCATACACCCGTGCACATGGCCATGTATCACACACAGTTGAGACACACGCCCATGTTTCTATCTATGTGGACGAAATAAGGTTATTTCCAAGCCATATTTCTCACTCAAACTTACTTTCCACCTGCATTAACACTTTAACACATTCACAAAACAATACCCAACACTCAAATCAAGCCAAACTCAAGTTTAATACATGTCATAACACCCAATATGTCCAAGTACTCAATCATACCTAATTGTTCATATAAACATATATGCATTTTTCATCAATCATGTTATCTCAAATCACTCCTCAATATGCCCATGTGAATTTCTATCATTCATCCATTTCAATCCATATCAAACTTATTAAGACCTTATATATATATATCAAACTATATCAATCACAAGCCATGCCAATGGCTAGATTCAACTCAATATTTACATGCCATCATTGACCAAATTTAGCCTATACATGCCATTATAACTAAAATATAGTTTACTATATATATACCGAAACAAGTCGATGGATAGTGTGAGATATCTCCGCCAAGTTTCCAATCCAACAAGCTTCCAAATTACTATAAAATAGAAGGAATAAAACAAAGTAAGCATATTATGCTTAGTAAGTTCGTATATCAGAATAATAACTTACCATTCATTTCATATAAGGTAAGGATACAAATACATCCAAACCATTTAGCCAATAGCCTATACACATATCCTTATCAAACATGTTAGTCATACATTTCACTTAAACATTAAGAAACAAGGATGAGCTCATCATGTAACAATTTTCATATACATGTGCTTTCCAAATCATATATCCATAAAATATGTACACTTTCATAATAATTCATCTCAAGTTCAAATTATCTCATATCGGACTTTACCCGTTGAATTTATTTCAAATATCGATGGATACACAAGTAGTACGCTCAAGGTGTACAAAACTGTAATCAGTCAATTCATATTTAGAAATGCTCATACGAGCACATAATCGGGAAGCAGTCTCTCGAGCCATACAACGGGAAGCTCATATGAACTTTATAACGGGAAGCTTATCCGGGCTGTATAATAGGAAGCTCATAAAAACCATAATCAGGGAGCTCATGTGAGCCAATAATGGGTAGCTCCGAAGAGCCATTAATCGAGAAGTTTAAACGAACCATATCGGGAAGCTCCGGAGAGCCTTTAGATGGGAAGCTCAAAAAGAGCCATATATCGGAACACTCATAAGAGCCGCGGTGTGACCGCAACACATGCAGGATAACAACCGATCGGGATGCTCTGAAGAGCTATTATCGGGAAGCTCGTTTAACCATATAACAGGAAGCTCGAGAGGCCTAATAATGGGATGCTCTTTCTAGCTGTGGTGTGTCCACAACACATGCAGGACCACAACTAATTCAAGAATCCTGTATCCATTAAATTTCAACTGTTCAAACAAGATTTATTTCTTGTTGAACATTGTCAGATATGTAATTTACTACCATGCTTAACAATTATACAAATCATATGCATATAATTCAAGCATAATATATAAATATACAATTTAGTTACACGAACTTACCTTGACAAGTGTTCGCTAATTGTAATCTACTAATCCGATACTTTTTCCTTTCCTCAATCCAATTCCGTATTTGGACTATTCGGATCTATACGAGTAAATTTAAAATTTAACTCAATTTAATACAATTCATACTCAATTCAACCCAATTCACATATTAGGGAAAATTACTATTTTGCCCCTATATTTTTAATTAATTATGATTTCGTCCCTAGGCTCGAAAAATAAAATTCATGCAATTTAATCATTATTCCAAGCCTAACCAATTTTTACATATAACATTTATAGCCCATGTAATTCATAAAATTTAGAATTTTTCATGAATTTTACATCTTTTCAATTTAGTCCCTAAATCATAATTTTATCAAAATTTCCTTTAAAAAAGTTATTTATCTATCAACAACTTTTCATTAAACTTCAAAATTTCAACATACTCATCCATGGAAAAATTTTAATACTTTGATAATTTTGCAAATTAATCTCCGAGATAGCTAAATTAAGCTATTACAATTTCGAAAATATAAAAATCATTAAAAACGAGACAAAAATACTTACCCAATTAAGCTAATTAAGCTTGCTTGAACTCTTTTCTCTTAGCTAGGGTTTCCATGCATTTTGTTTTAGTAAAGATGATGAAAATAATGATATTTTGTTTATTTTATTATTTATCATCTTTTCATCTTTTTTTCTTTCCAATTTCATCCTCTTCTTTATTTAATTTTCCAAGGATGAATCATCATACTTATCTACTAACTCCTCTTAATGGTCTATTTTTCATTTAAGGACCTCAAATTTTGAATTCCATATCCATTTGATACTTATAGCTACTAGAACTCAAGTTTAACATTTAATGCAATTTGGTCCTTTCCACTAATTTGACATGTAATCGGTAAAATTTTTCCACGGAATTTTTATATGATATTTCAATCATAATGCAGACCATGAAATAATATTAAAATTATTTTTCTTTCGGGCTCAGATTTGTGGTCTTGAAACCACTGTTTTGGTTTCATTGAAAACGGGCCGTTACAAGCATACAAATGGGGTCTCGCCTATAAGGGGTTCTCATCTCAAAAGGTTCGCACATGCTAGGGCTCGTAAAAGCATGGTTTGCATTTACAGACATATATAAGTTCACATACTGTTAACATATGAGTTCACATACTGTTAACATATGAGTTCACATATTGCTAATATATGAGTTCACATATTAGGCATATATAGGGTCACATGTAATACTAAACAAGTTTCACATGTTTTAACAAAAAGGTGTTCGGAAGTATCAGCATGTAAAGGGGTTCACATATAACATAAATAAGGGATCGCATGAAATAGTAGGGTTCGCATGTATGAACCTAGAGTTCGCATGAATATTCTTATATGTTCTGCACATGTGTTCATAGTATGGGGTACGCACATAACAACCTAAGGTTTGCATGTATAATCTAGGTCTCGCTTGGTTTTCATACAAGGTTCGCATGAATATATTTAGGGTTTGTAGAGGTAATCATATATGGTTTTGGTTTTGCATGGGGTTCATAATAGGGGGTTTGCGCATGACCTGCACACACGAATTCACAAACAACTTGCACATACTAGGGATTCTTCCTGGGTTTCACCTAATCTTAGCTCTCTACTTCCTAATATTTTCAATTATATTCAAAGATTTAGGTTTAGATTTCACACCTGTTTTGAAGACTTAAAAACCTTTTTTTGGAGAAGAGATTGGAGATCTTTATGAAAGATGTTTCTCGATAATTTGTTGGTAATTTCTAGGGTTTGTTTTGAGATTAGCTATTTATAAAAATTATTTTTCCTTGTTGAATTAGGTTTTACAAATTCATGTAGGCTTAGGACTTATTTTTTTAAAATAGGGACTAAATTGAAAATTTTGTTTTTGGCTAGGTTGTTTTAAAAAAGTAGCCACTCTTGGGGTGAAAACAAGGAAATAAAAATATTTTGATTAAATTCTCACTAAGGGGTTTGAACTTAAAACATATGAGTTGACTAAAGCCTTATCATTGAACCAACAAACTCTATTTTATTAGTTTTCTATCGTAAAATAATTTTAAGGCATATTAATTCCCTTACCTTATTTTCAAAGAAAATAAATAACAATTTAAATTTAATCCTATTTCTTCTAAGTCCACTTTTGGGATGTGACATAAACTAAAAATTCAAATAAGCTCACAATATCCCAATTTTTTTATTATAATATATTTATTTTTTTAAATAATCAATTTAAATTTATTATGATTATTATTTTAATATAACTATTATGATATATTTTTTTACTTTTTAAATTGATTATATTTATTTTTAAATGTTAATTTAATAACATGGTGAAAAATAAAAGGTATTTTTGTCGATTCAAAAGGATTTTCAAACTCGTACTTTTTTATATATATATATTATAAATAAAATATTTGAGCTGATATTATAAAAGTTGAAGCATCAAATTTTGTCAAAAAATTGAAATATAAAAATAAAACCTTAAATTTATTCAGAACATAATATATAAATATAATAAAATCAGGTATTGAATAAAACTTATAGATATTAAAAACTCAAAGTGTAATCCAAATTATCAACAAGTCTAATGTCTCGTTTGCCTCTATCGCAACACGGAGCCAAACTTTATTAACGAATGCAGTAATGAGTTGAGTGACTGAAAATATCAGTCGCTGGCGCTATTCCATATCAAAATTCCAACTATGACTCTCTTTTATCTTCTTTCTTTGACTTTTTTTTGCTTTAAACAATTGGCGTAGCAGAGCTGTGATTCTTCTTTGCTTTGGGACTTTCTTTTAGCTGCTTAGTAAAACTTATATTTTACTTTTCAAAAAAAAATGTAAATTCATATTAGTATTTCTTTTACAAAAACAATAATTATTTGAGAAAGATGAACATTTAACTCAAGGGCGAAGCCAGAAAAACTTTTTAAGGGAGGCCGGATGAAATTTTAATTTTTTATAATTTATATCTTTATAATTTATAAAGGATTAAATCAAATTTTTATATTTTTAGGGGGGTTAAAGTGTAATTTTACCTTTATTAATTTAAAATTTTTAAAATATTTTAAAGGCCTAAAATAAAATTTTACATTTTAGGGGGGCCAGGGCCCATGCCAGCCCCTCCGACATCACCCCTGAATTAACTAATAGGTTGGAGTTTATATTAATGTTTAAAAGTGTATACATAACATATATTTTTATCTATAATCTCTCTTAATTCTTGAATAGAGAAAAAAATAATTAAATAATCTTAAACTTAAAATTTTTTATGGTTGTAATAACAATTATAACTTAATTGGCAAAACCAACACTAAGTACTCATTATTCAATAGTCAAGGTTTCATTTAGTGGGTAGAGCAGTATTAGTTGGTACAATTTTGTCAATCCACCTAATCAACTTCCATCTATCTCTAATTACTATTCCAACTCTTAGTTCAAATATTTGAAAAATTCATAGTCCAGATAAGGACTCATTCAGGCTCAATTTAGCTTAGATGTTAGGTTTAAATTTGGAAGATTATATTGGTTACTGAAATGACCTATAAATTATCGAAGTTTATAAAATAATTATTTTTAAAATATGTGTTTATTTTAGAGGAAAACTTAGCCTGTTTTCTAAAAATAAATTCATGAGTTATCATATAAAAAAAACAATTAAGAAAACATTTTCCTGTTGAAAACTTAGTTAAATTATTTATTCTTCCAAAATTTATTTATAATCTAGCAGTGGAAAAATAATATTCAACTTAGTTATAATTAAGAAAAATTAGAATTATTTTGAGCATAATTAACTATAAGCCCATGTTCAATATCCTAAAACTTAGATTTAAATACCATGCATACAAAGTAAACCCTAAACTTAAGCCTCATATCACAGTTTAAATAAAACAATACAATTCCAAATTAACATAAATTATAAAAATATGTCTAGAATATTAAATATATATAAAACGATTTTTGAGCCCTCCGAGTGCCGCTTCTACATCCTAACCTAGTAGGTTATCTAAAAAGATGAAGATTCGGTTTGGTATCCTAAAAAGCTCAGTGTGCATCCAATCACAAGGAAATCAATGTAAAATAGTAAGCATGTCACACAAGATAACAATTCTTAGGATAAACTCATTTGTAAAGCAATTCACAATTTCACAATATCGATTTATTAGAATAGCACATTATTATAATACTTTAGAATTCACAGTTTTATATGCACATGCTTATGAATGTCAATACAATTTCAGTTTATCAGAAAAATATCCTATCCCACCACTACACACCACACTGTGAGTTCCCTAGAACTCATCCAACCTATTGACTCCAGGTTGTGGATTAACCACTGCTAATTTTGAGATAAACTACCAACAACATAATTGCATATAAAAGTTGCCACTAGGTTTGTCAAAAGTGTAGGTAAACCACCAATATTTTTAGATAAAAACATTTGCTGATAAACTATCACTTGGTTCATGATCGAACCACATATTTGCAGATAAACTACCACTTGTTGTGAATGCATAACATATTTGCAGATAAAAACTGTCACTTGGCTCATGAATGAACCACACTATTTGCAGATTATTAAACTGTCACTCTTCTTTCGTACATATCATTCTACCCTATGCAAAGCAGTATTACATGCTTTGTAATAGGACAGATCAACACTTTAACCTCCCTAACCAATTTTAGATGTTAGACCCGAATTCGAGAGATCACATCAGCCACCGAGATGGCCTAGCAGGATTATTGGAGTTTTTGAGAAAAATGGTTATTTTAAAACCCTTATTTAATTTAGTAGAAAACTTAGCTTAGCATGTTTTGTTATCCTTCAACATTTTAGTTATTATCTAGCAACGGAAAAGATGGTTTTTAAATACGTTATTAATAAAAACATGGTTCCATGCATAATTAATTAATAATATCATCAACTTAATAACCTTATTAAAATTAAAACTAGATGTCATGCAAAAATAATCGAAACCAAAGTCCTAAATCCGATGCCTCAGTTTTAAAATCAAATATTACAATCCTAGAATAATAAAATAAATCAAAAGATTAAACCTTAATATTAAAATAGAGTGTGCCGAGACCTTCCGGATGCCATGCCCATGCCTTAACCTAGTGGGTTACCTGAAAGGATGAAAATTAAAAGGAGAGTGAGCTTTGATACTCAACGTGAGTTCATTGACAATACAATCAATGCAAATAGTTGTTTAAGATATGATGCATCGTAAACTAACTAAAAATTTGACTAAGACAACACTACGTAAAAAATGCCCTAATACGACACTTTTTTTGACCTAAGACGACGCAAAAAAGGTTGGCATAGGCTTCGCGACGCTTCTCCCGACGCTTCCAAAAAGGTTGTATATAGTGCAGTTGGTATAGGCTTCGCGACACTTTTGAAAAAGCGTCGGTATAAGTCAACATAAGCCGATGCTTATTGAAGAGTTGCGAAAGGCTTAGTCAATGCCGACCTTTAAAAAGGGTTGGGATAAACCTAGTTAAGACCAACCTTTGAAAAAGGTTGTGATAAACCTATCTAAGACAACCTTAAAAAGGTCGATATAGTTCTTGCTTAAGGCAACTTTTAAAAACAGTTGGGATAGAGCCGTCTAAAGCAACCTTAAAAAGGTTGGGATCGACATTGTCTAAAACAACCTATAAAAAAAGGTTGGGATAGACCTGTCTAAGGCAACCTTAAAAAGGTTAGGATAAACCATGTCTAAGGCAACCTTTAAAAAAGGTCGGAATAGACTCGTCTAAGGCAACCTTAAAAAGGTTGGTATAGACCATGTCTAAGGTAACTTTTAAAAAAGGTTGGGATAGACCTGTTTAAAGCAACCTTAAAAAAGTTGGGATAGATATTATTTAAAACAACCTATAAAAAAAGATTGGGATAGACACGTATAATATAATTTTTTTTCAATTTTTTATTATTTCAATATTAATATATTTTTATAAATATATACAGTGAATAATGATAGTAATTGTGCTTTAAATACAACTAAAAAAATTTAAAATTTAAAATACAAAATTAAAATAAAGATTGAATATTCAATACAAAAATCGATCCAACAATCAAAATACACTAACATTTAGCTGAAATGTAAATATACCACCAACATCAATGTACAAAAGTAAACAAATAAAGAAGTACCTAAGATGATGGACATTGATATTGATGTTGTAATACATAAAAGCTAATACAGTTTGAAACTGCAACTTCAATTCCAAGAAACTCTGTTGATCTCTTATTTCTATAAAGGTAGCACCAAGAAACTTCAATTCCTTTTGTTAAGTTTTCCTTCTCATAATCCTGTCCTGCAGCCTGCATTAAAGTAATAATAAGTTTGACATTGTAAGCCTGCAAGAAAGCCTGGTATGAAGATAAATGGACATAATTATATGAAGATAAATGAACGAACCTTGACAAAATCATTTGTAGACCATTTGCAGATATAAAAAAACATTCAGTAATGTTAACCAAGACCTACAAATAAGAATGCAACAGCAAGTCATTCAGAACTTGGCTAACCATTATAAAGTAAATAGAGCAACATAGTAAGGTTCAAGGTGGTAATGGTTACTTTTCTAATCCTACAAGGAGTAATAATTAGAACAAACATGACAAGATCTATATATTGTAGCTTGTCACAGAATTTTTTTTTTTGAAAATGTTACTGTATGCAGGTTTTCTCAGCCAGATTAACGAATGGTCTGTTTTGCCTTGTTGTAAAAATAAAATTTAAGTGACAATTAGAATCTTTTTTTAAATGTTACTGTATGCAGGTTTTCTCAGCCAGATTAACGAATTGTTAAATGACTACAAAACATTATCATGGAGAATATAAACACAAAAGAGAACTAAACGGCAATTTTGTAACAAACTGCACAAATAAAGCAAGTAAGCTGACATTATTCGTTAAATGATGATAAGAATTGATAGAGTTAGAAGTGATGGTAACCCACAAATGGCTCGAAACAACCAAAAGGCACCATGGATATCAAAGCACAAAGCGGTATAATGACATCTGAATATTCTATACATTCAACTAAACTAAGACTAACTATTTAAACATCTATTTCTAGTATAGGATACGTAGTCTTTTGCTTTCTTTCTCACATCAAATCTGAAGCATACCAAGAAGGCAAAGATGCAAGTACCATCAAGGTTTGAAATAATCAAAACATCCACTAGATGATGAGTACTTACCTTCCAATTTTGGGACTAACATATTCCTATCAACCTGATGGACAACGATAATAGCCTATATAACAATAAACGGTTTCTATGTTAGCAGAAGGAGAAACAAATCTATTACCTTGGAGAAAGTGACTTTCTTCTTGTACCATATAACTCTGCAAGGACAATAGATGGCGTGACAACAATCTTCGCCATCTGATAAAATCCCATACTAGAAAATAAATTAAAAAAAGTCAAATCAAAAGGTTCTCTAGGAGACATTGGTCAGATATCATTTAAACAGATTTAACAATCTAACCTGTTGTATTTCAAGCTAACATTAGCAAGACTAGTAGATAAAGATATAACAACACCAAGAGTAAACAAAGCCAAAGGGGTTGATTTTGAGGGTGGAGATGCAGGAAAAAGAGCAAAAGAATTCAAAATGGCCATCAATGCTCAGCTTACAGCATAGTGAATAAAAGTCAGAAACACAGGAAAATGGAATCCTACATTTTTAAGAACCTAAAAACACAAAGAGTATACCATCTCACAATATAATATATAAGATTACAACAAATAGTTTCTTTATATATTAAGAAATTTTGGCAACAAACCCATTTGTTCATGAAAATAATACCAACAGCAACAATAAAATTGAATGTAAGAGCGGCGATGAGACCACATATTCGTTGATGTAGTCAATAGACAGTAATTATAGCAGTAGTCAGGGATACGGTTCACTGAAAATGCATACTCAAAGCAACATTGCTCAATTGAACGGAAAGATGAAAGCAATATTTACTTAAAGTTTACGCATACTTAAAAATAAAAATGTTTCAGACGAACTAACAATTAGAATCAGCAATATCTACAACATATAATTAAAATTTGGATGGTAATAATAAAAGAGAAGCAGCAAAAGAAGATCGTTTGCCTTGTTGCAGTTGCAGGCTTAACTGAGCCATAAAAGCATTAATCAACAAAAACAGAAGGCATAGGGTTGGGTGTTCAAAGTTCAAACTGTTAATAAATCCCAAACAAAAACATGAATGTAGAATTGTCTTTTTTGTTCTTCGACCAAATTATTAATTATGTCTACAACTTAAGATATGTCAGATCACATAAACACTTTGATTTAAGACCCAGAAAACAACAACAGATCTACAAATACCAGAAATAGAAAAATAACTTACCTTAAGTGAAATGAACAGCAGACAACTTGACTCGTAGAAAAGAAGAGCAACAATTGGAATGCAAAAGTGGAAGTGAGGATTAGCTTAGGGTTTAAAATTCAAATCAAGAAGCTGATTTCCTGCGCGTTAGTGGAAAGTGGGACGCCAACCTTTTAAGAAACAAGATAAAAGCAAGGTTAAGTAAAATAGAGAATGGGAAAAGGGAAGAAAACCGCGGTGGGATTTCGAGGGGTGAGGGGAATTGATTTTGGGAAAAAGAAGGGATTTCAGGTTTGGGGGGAAATTTTTAGGGGAAAAATTTTAAAGTAGCGGCATTTTTATTAAAATAAAATGATTTTTGTCAATCCAATTTTCTTCTTAATTGTTTCCATATTTGAAAGGTTTAATTATTTTGATGGAGATACATGATGGAAATCAAATAAATAATGTATACTTTACCCGGGTAAAGTATGCATTATTAGTGAATCTGCTAATACATACTTTATCCGGGTAAAATATGCATTATTAGTGAATCTGCTAATACATACTTTATCCGAGTAAAGTATGCATTATTAGTGAATCTGCTAATACATACTTTATTCGGGTAAAGTATGCATAATTTGTGAATCTGCTAATACATACTTTATCTGGGTAAAGTATGCATACATTCTTAATTAATTTTGTTTCTCTAGAGATACATGAGTTAGTAATTTTTTTAATTTTAATATATATAAAGTTTATCTATTATCTCTTAAATAATTTAAACTATAATGATAATTTTAATATATTTAAATTAATATTATCTCTTTTACAATTATATAAGAAATTATTTAATATATAAATTAAAAAACAATCAGTCATATACCAAAAAAACTTTAAAATTATTTTAAATAATAGTCTTTTTAGTTTTTTTCATTTTTAACATATATTTTTTTACGTTTTTACTTTCAAATTTTGTCTACGTGTCGAAAAGAATACATGATGGACACTTGGATGATGGGTGAGAATACCAGGAGCAAAACGGCGCCGTTTAATTTAAAATAAAATGATTTTCTATGACATTTTTATCAAAACCCTATAACCATAAGCCTTAAACCACAAACCCTAAACCTCAAGACCATAAAATCTTAAACCTTAAAATAATAGACCTTAAACTCTTAAACCACAAACCATAAAACCCTAAACCGTAATCATAACTATAGAAGCTAACACTGAAACCTTAAAGTTAAACTTATATCGCAATACAGTTCATATTAAAAAAAATCTAAGATTAATCGCAAACCCATAATCACAAAACCCCAAATCCATAATCATAAAACTCTAAAATCATAAACCCCAAACCCGTAAATAAAAAACCCTAAAACCTTAAACTATATAAACTATAATCCCTAAACCATAATCTTTAAGTACTAAACCTTAAACCCTAAACTAAATTAATTTTTTACGGCATTTTTATTAAAAACCTTATTCACACTCGAAGCTATTTAGTTATTTTTAATATAAATATATATAATTATTCACAAACTGATGATGTAAAATTTTAAGAATATTCATATTTTAAACCCAAATTTTTGGTGCTACACATTCAAAAAAATTCGGAATTAAGGAAATTTGGGACATTACATCTTTATATAAAGAATTAGCTAGAGCATATGCTGACAAGTGTATCCCAACACTTAGGAAAGTGTCACCCCAAAACTGTCGTCTTAGGACTAGACAAAAGCCAACTCTTATTCAAGCGTTGTCTTAGGCATACATATCCCAACCCTTATACAAAGAGTTGGCCAAAGCGTAGTCTATCCCAACACTTAGAAAAGTGTCGCCACAAAAGTGTCGTCTTAGGACTAGACAAAAGCCAACTCTTATTCAAGCATTGCCTTAGGCATACATATCCTAACCCTTATACAAAGAGTTGGCCAAAGCATAGTCTATACCAACACTTAGGAAAGTGTCGTCTTAGGAAAACACAAAAGCCAAATCTTATTCAAGCGTTGCCTTAGGCATACATATACCAACCCTTAGGAAAATGTCACCACAAAAGTGTCGTCTTAGGACTACATAAAGGCAACTCTTATTTAAGCGTTGCTTTAGGCATACATCTCCCAACCCTTATACAAAGAGCTGGCTAAATCCCAGTCTATCCCTACACTTGCCCCAAAAGTGTCATCTTAGGACTATACTTTTGCCAACTCTTATTAAAGCGTTGCTTTAGGCTTGCATATCCCAACACTTATGAAAGAGTTGGTTAAAGCGTATTTTGGCCAGTCTATCCCAACACTTAGGAAAGTGTTGCCAAATAACTGTCGTATTAGGGCATTTTTGACGTAGTGCAAATGCACCTATCAATCAATACTATAGCTACGGTGAGCAAAGATTTCGTTCCCACGAAGATTAAAAGTACCAATAATTACTATTTTTCTATTATTTAACCGAATAATTCGAGCGATTAATTAAAAATTAAAATTAACTAAATTAATTAACTAATGAACATGTTAAAGAAAAAATCAGGAAAATAACCCGATTAATAACCAAGAAACGAAACAATACCCATGAAAGAATTCAGCTTGACTTCATTTGTCACTGTCAATCTAAATTAAGCAATTCCCTTACTTAGTATCTTGATTTGTAAAAATCCCTAAATTATGCAAATATTTCTTTCGAGCATAAGAGCAATTGACTCTATGTTGATTAATTAAATTTTTTTCTAATTAAAACCCTTATTATCACATTAACTTGTGTTATGGATTCCCCTATTAGATTTTACTCTAATCTAATAGATTTATGTTGTCCTATTTCTAGGATTACATACAACTCCACTCAATTATGCAAGAGTTACTCTTAAACAAGATCTATTCAACCACTGAATTAAGCACATCAAACGTGGATCAATAATCTATTGGGAACAAGAATTAAGCACACATAATTGAGAACAAGAAACTAAGTATTTATTGCGTAAAATAAAAATCAAATGACAAAATCCGTCATAGGGTTCATCTCCCCAGATATTTAGAAAATTAGTTCATGCTTGAAAATAAAAACATCCAAGATACAATATAACCGAAAGAAATAAAGAAACTCATGATAATCTCCTAAGAAATCAACTGGGAATCTTCAATCTTAATAGAAATTTGCTTCAGAATCGACTTCAATTGTGTTTTTCAAGTTGTTTTCTTGAATATCCTAAGACAGCTCACTCCTATCTTCTTATTTTTATCATATATACGTCTTAAAATGTCCGAAAAACCTAAAAATTTAGATTTTTCATAGTTCAGAGTGAAATCCCGTGAAATCGACAAGGCCTACCATACGCCCGTGTGGGTCACATGGCCATATGAAATGGTCTAGCTCGTGTGGCTTTTGTAGCTTGCTCAAATGCTCTGGTTTTCGCTTGTTTTTCACTCATTTTGCTCTCAAGTGCTTTATTAAGTATAAAAACATGAATTTAAAGGGTTAGGAGTATAAAATTCACAATTAACATCGAATATTCACCTAAAAACGCATTAAGAATGAGGTTAAACCATGTTACTTTTAACACTTATCAAGAGAACATTGCATATCATAGATAGTGATTCAGTACAAAGTATCGGTTTTCTATGCATTCAGTACTATAATATTAAAATTCACAATAACTACATTCAAAATAATCATTTCCTCAGACTTATCCACAACAATCATATTCATACGCACATGTATATTTTCACACACATAGATGTATATGTATATACCTCATAGCATAATTTTCATATTTGTATGCACATGATTTACAAGATGCCATACAATTTTGGGTTTAAATAGAATATATCCTACCCCATCACTACACACCATAGTTCTCCAAAACTCCCTTCTCCAACACACTGGGATGTGGATATACCACTATGGGTTTGTAGATAATAATTGGGATTTAGCTATGGACACACAACAAGTTCCTACAGTTGTAATCTACTTTCATCTATGGGTACAAAGCAAATAGTCCTGCAGATGAAATCTGCTTTCGGTTATAGATTTTAAAGCATAATCTTATTGTTGGAATCCACTCTTGTTTGTGGGTACACAACGAATAGTCTTGCTTGAGGCATGAAAATCACTATTCTTAAAGATATTTCACAGATATGCGTATCCCTTAGGATTCAATAAGCACTTCTGTTAATAAGTAGGAAAATAGGGAATAAGGAAGAGTGAACTAATTAAACACTCAACTGAGATTGTAGAAGGAAGGCTTTTCTAAAAAGAATACAGAGAAAATTTGGAAGAGAAAGTAAAAGCTAATAAGTTAATTTGAAGGTTGTCATGCATGGTATGTAGAAGAGTTTTATTGGCTAAATATAACAAAGATAAGTTGATTGAATTAGTTAAAAATAGTTTGAAATGGTTAATCTAAACTTAACTAAAAATATTTTGAAAAAATTACAAAAAAAAATCATAATTATCTTACAAAATAAAAAAATAAAAAAAGTAATATTTTCCTTCAATCAATTTCGCACTAGTGGAAAAAAGCGCCATTCCCCAACTAAACATGAAATTGATTCAACGAAACAGAAGAGAAAATACTTCCGCTAACTCCATTTTCTTGGAAATTACTGGGGATCCCATCCCACCCATTGGTTGTATTAAATTCTCCAAAGGAAAATTGTTGAGTGAGATTGCTTTGGGAAAAAACAAATTAAAGCCTCCTATTGACACTGTTATTGTTTTCTCCATTCACTCCGCTTTTGTTTTTTTACTCCAAGCAATTTTGTTTTAACTTTAGAAGAAAATATAATATAAAACCATTTATAATATTGTTGAGTGGAAGTGATTTAATGTAATGATAATTCACAAATTATCCTTGTTTCTGAATATCAGTTCACAATCTGAAACATTTATATCATTATTTTTCATTTTGATGCGCTTTCCATTTAATATATATATTTCATGCTTTACTATCACAAGTTACTTCATTAATAAGCTAACATAAGGATCATTATAAATGAATAAACATCATCAAACTTTTAAGTCAATTGGCCAAATAATTTTTTTAGCTTGGTTTAAGACGTTCTAACATTATGCCTTTCTTCCTCTATCAAAGGCATTCCTCTCAATCTAAGTTCAGTTCTCAAACGTTGTTAGAATGATAATTGTTAGGATTTCGACCCGATTAAGCAACGAACAAGTAAAATAGCAGAATAAATTGAAAAATTGAACACACAAATTTAACGTGGAAAAACCCTTCCAAAGAGGATAAAAAACCATGGGCAAAGATAATTTTACTATAATGGCAAAAGAACAAAGAGTACAAAAGATGGAGATAAAAACTAAACCCTAAAAACCCGAAAATAAAGAACCCACAAAACGTAAACACAAAATTATCTAAATGTGTTATGAGTTCTAATCTCTAATGGGAGTTTTTTTCTAAGGTTGTAAAAGAGCCTATTTATAGGCTAAATTCATAGGTCAAATAATAATAAAATAATCTAAACTAATCAGTGTTTGATTGAAACAAGTAAACAGAGTTTAACTAAAAGATTATTTCTCAAATTTAACTGAAAATTGAAGTCATATTTAACAAATCTCCACCTTGACTCATATTTTCACAACGTCATCTTTGCCAAAGCCCGCCACGAGCCTATCTTGAACTATGCAGAGAATTAACTAAGTCGAATTTGTGCTTAGAAACTGGAAGACTTCTAGCCTTCAACTTGTACACTGCCAAATCAAAAGCTAACTCGGGTCTGATTTTCACGAACACAGTGCCCTAACTTTTCAAAACCTGCATCTAAAAGAGAACCTCTCTTCAACGAAACAGTCATACATTTTTCCCTCCTATGACCAAGTTGGCTCCACTCCAAACAAGTTGACTTCAACTCCGTAACAGACGAGGGACATTCGATTTCACCGGTCACTGTATAACCTTCCAGAATATAAAGACTACCGGTTCTTTTACCTTTTAACAAAACGAGAGCTCCACGAGAGACTTTAATGCCGCTCGAGTCGATGTTGATTTTGCATCCTTTCAAGTCTAAAATACTTAAGGAGATGAAATTCTTTCGTAAATCAGGTACATACCTGACATTTGAGAGTGTCCTAATCTTCCCATCGTGCATCTTAATTTTAACAGTACCAATACCAATTACCTTACTAGATGAATCGTTTCCCATGCGCACAACTCCAACTTCAATCGAACTGTATGTGGAGAACCATTCTTTATTGGGATACATGTGGAAATAACATCCTGAATCTAGGATCCACTCGGACGTGAGCTTGGTGTTATCGCTTGTTGACACTAACAAGAAATCATCACCATTTTCATCGGCCAAATTAGCACCAGCTACATCTTCTTCGTTACTCTCAGCAGCTTTTTTATTTCGCAGTTTATAACAATCTACTTTTACGTGACCTAACTTTTTACAATAGCAACAGCTTTTATCTCGTTTCTTTGATGCTACCAAAATGGAAGCTTTCCTATCTATCTTGCTATCTAAATGAAGCTTATTGTCGAGTTTGTCTCTACTCAACAAATGACCATTCACATCTTCAAACGAGAGTTTGTCTCTGCCATAAATCAGGGTCTCCCTGAAAGACTTGTATGAAGGGGGTAAAGAGCACAATAATAGCATAGCCTGATCTTTATCGTCAATATGAACCTCAACATTCTTTAAATCATTTAAAAGAGTAACAAATTGACTGATGTGATCTCTAAGAAGCTCACCTTCGTTCATGCGAAACGTAAATAGACGTTGTTTTAACACTAAACGATTAGCCAGAGACTTAGTCGCATAAAGAGTTTCTAACCTTTTCCACAAGGCGGATGAGGTTTTCTCCATCAATACCTCCTGCAATACCGTATTTGTGAGGCACAACTGGATTGCAGACAAAGCCTTTTCATCAAGCTCTTCCCATTCTGTTTTATTTAGATTCTCAGGCTTTTTCTCGGTAACAACCTTTTTTAAGCCTGATTAAACTAGAATTGCCATCATCCGAACTTTCCACAGATTGAAATTTGTCTCACCATCGAACTTCTCAATTTCAAACCTTGTTGTTGCCATCTCTGAACGGGCTGATCTATGAAAATTGAACTAGCTGTGATACCACTTGTTAGGATTTTGACCCGATTAAGCAGCGAGCAAGTAAAATAGCGAAATAAATTGACAAAATTGAACACACAAATTTAACGTGGAAAAACCCTTCCAAAGAGGATAAAAAATCACGGGCAAAGATAATTTTACTATAATGGCAAAATAACGAAGAGTACAAAAGATGAAGATAAAAGCTAAACCCCGAAAACCCGAAAATAAAGAACCCACAAAACGTAAACACAAAATTATCTAAATGTGTTATGAGTTCTAATCTCTAATGAGAGTTTTTTTCTAAGGTTGTAAAAGAGCCTATTTATAGGCTAAATTCATAGGTCAAATAATAATAAAATAATCTAAACTAATCAGTTTTTTATTGAAACAAGTAAACAGAGTTTAACTGAAAGATTATTTCTCAAATTTGATTGAAAATAGGAGTCATATTTAACAATAATATTAACATGATGGAAAGCTACGAAGATATGACATAAATTGTATGTGGAAAACAATAATTGTGCTCTTACCATGTACATCATTTTCAACTTATTTTTTAAATAAGGACCATTAACCAAAAAAAAAACCTAGATTTACTTTGTTAATCGTCAAGTGAGAAGAAGGAAATCACCATGTAATGGAAAGATATTTTTAAATTTTTTACAACTTTTTAGAATTTTATGAGTTTTTTAAACTTCTAATAAGTTTTTGCACAATTATAACAAATTATAATTCTAGAAAAATATGAATTTTTTATAATTTTATAATTTTGTTTGGATTTACAGTTAAAAATTTCTAAAAGTGCCAAATTAATATTTTTCTTATAGTTCATGGATCAATTTAACTATTAAGCCTATGAATAGTAATGGTTAATTTGTAACCTTTAATAGCTAAGTGATCAAAACGTAAACTTGTTAATAATTGTGTGACCAATAATGTAGGCTACCCAAATATATTTGAAGAATAGTAACTTATAGTCCACGTTGACTTTCTCAGCAATTAGTGAAAGGGTAGCTTAAATGATCAAATTTGAATAATTGAGTGACCAAATTGTAACTTTTCCTAATTGAATACTAAAATATAAACTTATTGATAATTAATTAACCATGGACACAAGTTACCCTTAAAAAGGGAAAATAATAAATGTTAATATTTTAGTAAATTACATGAAATGCATCTGTAGAGTGAGAATTAAGAAAACAATTTTAAACAATCTAAAATTCCAAAAAATGGTAAAAATAAAAATAAAAATTTACTTTACCTACTTTAAATTTTTAAAATTTCCTCAACTTTTTTATTTAAAATCTATTGTCCAATTTCATCCAAAAATAAATAAATCAATCAATCATTTAAAGCTAGTGAGACTTTAATATTACTTGAGTTTGAATATTTAAATACCTTCTCCGCCATTGACCCTTGGCCATTCTCAGTCAACGATACTGGATCATTACGTACAATTGTGAATCTGAAGCACTTCTATATAGAAACACTTCTCTCTCCTAACACATCAAGCCAAAAAATCAAATGAGGCTTTCACTTGCATTTGCATGCTTTCTTTTCATCGTTACTCTTTTTCAGTTCACTGCCTTCTCTTTCTCGTCTGAGCAGCCTGCAGTACTTTGTCACAGCGATGAGCGTCTTGCTTTGCTGCAGCTCAAGGATAGCTTCATCATCGACAAGCAGGCATTGGCTGCAGGTTTTTGTGCTTATCCTAAGGTTGATAGTTGGGATTCTCAAAGCGTTGACTGCTGTTCATGGGATGGCATTGAGTGTGACGAAATCACGGGTGTGGTGATAGGCCTGGATCTCAGCAGCAGTTGCCTTTATGGCTCCATCAATTCCACCAGCAGTCTCTTCCGCCTTCTTCACCTTCAAAAGCTTAACCTCGCTAACAACCATTTTAATTACTCTTTGATTCCATATGCGTTGGGCAATCTTTCGATGCTGACATACCTTAACCTCTCTAGTTCTGTATTTTCTGGTCAAATACCGTCAGAAATTTCAAAGCTCTATAGGTTATCCTCCCTTGATTTCTCTAATAATTGGGATACTAACCCTTCTCAAAGGTTGTTGGTACTCGAAAAGCCAGATGTGAAGAGCTTAATACAGAATTTAACAAACTTGAAGTACCTCAATCTCTCCTACGTAGTTATGGCGTCTCCGATTCCGAGTGTGTTGGCCAACTTGTCCTCGCTGACGTCCCTTTACCTCGAGTCTTGTGGACTGCAGGGCATGTTTCCATTAGCCATTTTCCGGCTACCAAACCTTGAAACTATTTGGCTGTCACACAACTTGGATCTGACAGGTTACTTGCTGGAGTTCAATTTCAGCAACAAACTTAAAAAGTTAGCATTGTGGAATACAAGCTTTTCTGGTGAGTTACCTGCTTCAATCGAAAACCTTAGTTCTTTGGAATTCTTGGGACTCGGTCACTGCAACTTCTCAGGGTCAGTGCCATCTACGTTGGGTAATCTTCCCAATCTCAAATTTCTGGATCTAGCAACCAATTCTTTTACGGGTGAGTACTTTCTTTTATTTAGACACAATTACGAGTAACGATTTGAACTTGATTAAATAATTATTGAGCTTGAGATTGAGCTCGAACAGTTCTAGCTATCGATTGAGTCGAATTTGAATTTAATAATAATTTATCAGAATAGTTAATGAGATTTTTATATTTTTATATTATTAAATTACTTTATTGACCTTAATATATATTATTAATCTTAAGCTTCATTATTGAGTCAATCTCGAGCTCAAGTTTAAGTCCGAGCTTGAGTACAAAAATTAGTAAACAAGTTTAATTGAACTTGAGCTTGAGTAGCTTGATTTTATCTTGAGTTGAGCTCGAGCTTATAAATAGATGTTTGATCGAGTTTGAGTTGAATATCGAGCTCTGAATTTCGATTTGAGCTCAAGCTTGATAGTATTCGAGCTTGGCTTGGCTCGATTACACCCCTAGGCTTAATGATAATTTTAATTATTTATTTACTTTGGCCCCAAAATTTTAAAATTAATCAAATTAATTTTTAATGATATCGATGCGCTCACTCGCATGATAATCCATATATATTTTATAAAATTTAAAAATAGTAATAAGTATTTTTAGATTTCAACAAATTTAAACAACTCAAAAATTTTATATGTTAATAGTGAAGAATACATATAGATCTTAACAGTTGAGTTAATTTTTAAAAAAAATAATTTATTTAAATCTTAAAATTTTTTAAAATGATAAAAGAAAATTATGACTAAGGTGAAAATATGAATTAGCGTCAAAGACTAGCTTTATCTTGGTGCCATATTATTGATTTATTTGAATGGAGTATATAGTTGAAGTTGAAGGTTGTACTTAAATGCTACTTCACAGGGTCAGTGCCACCAACGTTGGGTAATCTCACCAAACTCGATACTTTGGATCTCCATGATAATTATTTTACGGGTGAGTTACTAGGAAACCTTATGTCTGTTTTCTTTTTCTTTTTCGACTAATCAAATTTATTTTAAAAAATCTAACAGGTTTTATTCCTTCTGAGCTTACCAACTTGACCCAACTCACTGCTTTGAATCTGCTCGGAAACATGCTACATGGATCAGTCCCAAGCTCAATCTCGAGACTCGAGAAACTTAAATTTTTTGACTGTGACGACAACAGATTGGGTGGCATTCTGGAGATGGATGCATTTCTAGAGCTAAAAGATCTGCAGTATTTGTTTCTGTCCTTGAATAATTTCTATTTAGTTTCTCCAGATAATAGCAATGCCACCAGCCCTCAAGCTCAGCTTGTTGATATAGGATTACGGCACTGCCATCTAAGAGAGTTCCCATATTTCTTGCGCAACCAACACCGGTTACAGCTTCTTGATCTTTCTTCAAACAACATTAAGGGCCAGATACCGCAGTGGATGTCCAAAGTGAGCGTTGAAACCCTGTTGTTTTTAGACCTTTCAAACAACTCCCTCATCGGTTTCGATGACTTCCCACTTGTTCTTCCATGGTCTAAACTGCAATATCTGAAACTTGATTTCAACATTCTCCGAGGTTCTCTCCCAGTTCCACCATTGTCTACAGTTTTCTATTCCATCTCAAATAATTCTCTCAATGGAGAGATCCCACAGCTGTTGTGCAATCTCAGCTCTCTTTCCATTCTTGACTTTTCCTACAATAACATGAGTGGTGGGATCCCAGTGTGTCTGAGCAACTTCAGCAAGTCTTTATTAGTACTGAAGGTGCGGTCCAACCAGTTAGATGGTCCCATTCCAAGTGGTTGGGCAACTGGAAACAGATTAAAAATGATAGATTTGAGCAAAAACAAATTGCAGGAGAAGATTCCAAAATCGCTGATGGAGTGTAAAATGTTGGAATATCTTGATCTTGGAAACAATCAGATTAGAGATGCATTCCCTTCTTGGTTAGGGTCTCTTCCAGAATTGAATATTCTTATTTTATCTTCTAATGCATTTTATGGTAGGATGGAGAATCCTAAGTTGAATCTCAACGTCTTTCCCAAGTTGCGAATCATCGATCTTTCTCACAACAGATTCAATGGAACCTTGCCTTGGGGTTACTTTGAAAGATGGATTAGCATGAAAAATCTGGATGGAAAAAACTCACCTCCTAAATACATGCTTGAAAGTTTAGATATGAGGATAAATCTTATGCATGTTCCCAGGGATTATGACTACTCCATGACAATTACAAACAAAGGCATGGAGATGAAGTACCCAAAGATCATTCGAACTCTTGTAGCCATTGATTTCTCCAACAACAGATTTGATGGAGAAATTCCAAAATTGATTGGGAAGCTCAAAGAGCTTCACTTGCTCAACTTTTCGAATAACAATCTCGTTGGAGGAATCCCAGTAGCCATAGCGAAGCTCACAAATCTTGAATCTTTGGACCTTTCTGAGAACAAACTAGTGGGAAGAATTCCAATGGAGTTGAGTACTCAACTCACTTTCCTTTCATTCCTCAACGTCTCTCATAATCGTCTCACAGGGCTTATACCAGGAGGCGGCCAATTTGAGACTTTTCAAAGTAGCTCCTTTGATGGAAATCTTGGGTTGTGTGGAAAACCCTTGCTAAAAGAATGTAGCAGCAATTCTGGAAGCCTGCCACCTCCATCTTTGACTTCTTCGGGAGAATTTGGATTGGATTGGAAAGTAGTGTTGTTCGGTTATGGATGTGGATCCCTATTTGGAGTGGTGATTGGACATGTTGTGATAAAAAAGAAACCTGATTGGTTTGCCAACACTTTCTCCAAATTTCCTACAAGAAGGCGAAGGAGGCATGTACTATAAAAAATCAAGTGGACTAATTTGAATGCACCATTGGGGATGGTAGGGATGAAGATTGTATCCTTCATCGTTTTTTCCCTCTATATGCATCTATGCCATGTATTATTAAGCTATAGTTACATTATGGAATGCGCCCATTTCGCTTTTTTCATCACTAGTACTCTTGTTATAATGAAAAAGAAGTGGAGTTTGAAGGACGACACATATTACTAGAATGTTCCCTTGGCTTGGTCAGGAACCAGTTTTTATATAATTTCGAGCATACTATATAGAATACAAATCTCTAGTGGGAAATTATTTAAATTTAATAATGATTTAAAGAGGTATGGGTTTATGAGAGGAAAATGATTTTTTTATGGAAGAGTGTAACACATAGGTTGTTTGTGCAAGTGTACACAGTTGCTATCAAATAATAAGAAAGTAAAAGAGTTATCGTCTCCACAGAGACTGTGCATGTGCAAAATTAAAGTTTTACAAAATGGTGATAAGAACACAATATTTCGAGTGATGGTGGATGATTAAACTAAATTAAATTATCTAGATGCAAGATTACCCCTAATGCAATTTAATCTAAGTTGATAATTAACTAAATTGTATGAGATGAATTTAGCAGCAACAACACAAACTTTAAAAATCAATAACATGAATAGGCTAAAATAATTACATCATTCCACTTAATTCATTTTTCTCATGTTCAACGGTGCTTGAAAAATATTCCATGGCAAAACAAACTCAATCTTTCATGAGTTTGAAACCAAATTAAGTCCTTTCAGAATCTTTTACTTAGAAAAACATGCATTTTACTGATCATATTAAACTAAAAGTTTCTTAGAATTCATGTGAAATAACAGGGATGTGTTAAGTTTGAAACAATTTAATCACATAAACCTAAAAACTATGCAAGATAATAGAGCTCGTTAAAGTTATTATGAACCTTTAATTTAGTCGGGTTAGGATCTAAATTAATCATGCACTTTTCAATTATTGTGTCTATTAGTCATTGTCTGGTTAGGATCGCTCAACTAATTCCAATGTATCCAATCATGTTTGAATGAAATACATGCTTGAGTTTAATAGAAAATAGGAATGACTAAGGCAAAAACACTATAAACATGATTTAAACAAATTTCATTGAATTGATTCAATCATCCTAGCTAAACAGATTTAAACTACCATTGTTGATGACAAGATAACAAAGCACATTGCAAACATGATTAAAATCAAAGTAACAAGCAAAGGAAGAATAAACTTTGTTCGAATCAGCAGCCTTGCAAACTCCGATTGAAGAAGTTTCCTCCCGTCCTCATGTTGCTCATTTGCTAATGGCTCCTCAAGTTGGTCAGCCAAGAGATGATCTTATCAAGGTTTTGCTGGCTAAGAAAGAAAGGAAATTTGAGATACTATGCGTTGGAATGAAGAGAGGGAATGAGAGAATGGAAGAGAAGTGTTAAATAAAGGATAAATAAGGGATGATTAAAATGAGGAATGGAGGTGGGTATGTATAGTGAAGGATGGTAGGTGTGTTTACTAAAAATAGTATGATGAACCCCTTAGATTTTCCTTCCCATGGCCGGCTATAATTTGTGGGGGAGGGAGTTGTTTGGTTGTTTGACTCATGCATGATATCATGCTTGAATCAAGCAAGGGGTAGACGGTTTCTTGGGCAAAGTTGGCGTGCTATTTTCTAACTCATTTGCAAGTGTAGGGACCTCCAGTAAATCTCCCAAAAGTGGATTTTTGAGCTGCCCAAATGCCTTTGCCGAATTGGGCTTGTTCTCCCTTGTTTGGACGGTTTGGTGACCCAATTGTTTACCAATTTTATCCATCAATTGGCCCCCTTCTTCAATTGGATCAAATCAACTTCTTCTTGACCCATTTTGTATGTATTTGCCGTTCACAAGGAGTGAAATTGGGCATGTCCATGTAGCTTTAATTTATAAATAAATCATGCATAATTCCTTGGTCCAACTACATTAATTAAATCAAGATCAATAACTAGCATAAAATAATTATGTACACATTTAATGCAAAAATAGGATAAAATCACATTCTTCATTAAATCATGCCCATTATTGAAATATAATTTATAATTTATCTCTTGGAAGGAATGGCGACTTTCGGTAAAGGCTTTAATGAGATCATATTATGGATTCTGAGCAAAATTGACCATACTTGCCTGAAATTATTTATTTAAAGTGAAAATTTTGAATGGATTATTAATGATAATGACGAGAATTGGAGCTATAAGGACCTTAATTAAGAGGTGAAGTAGTTTTACAGGATAGCGGTTCGTGAGTTGCCAATGTCGTTTAACTACAGGGAGTTTACTTTATGATTGAAGTATATTGGTGAAGTGAAATTAAGAAGTCCTACTTTCAAAAATATAAGAGTTTAATAATGGGTAAATTGTCTAGTTGGTCATCCAATTTTTAGGGGTGCTTTCAATTTTTTTCACCTAAAATGAAATCTTTGCAATTACGTCGTCCAACTTTTAGGGCATATTCATTTTAGTCCCCCAAGCATTAAATATCTAATGACGGTTGACTGTACACACCACATCATATTTACACTTTCATTTTGGTCACCCAAAAAAATATTTTTTTAAATATTGTTGGTAAAAAAATTAAGGGTTAAAGTGAAAATGTGGTAGAAGCTAAAAAAATACATTAAAAATTGTCAAATTGTACTTGTTTTATCTCATTGTCAAAAATTCTAAATTTCTTTTTTTTTAATGTTGAATTTTTGAATTTCAAAACATTAAAATCAATTAAATAAATTGTTGAAACTTTTTTATCCCTTGATAATGTCAACCGATTTGTTTGTATAATATTGAAATTAATTAATTTAATCTCCTAAATTTTAAATTTTTATTTTATGTTTCTATATTATCCTTAATAAAATCAACTCAAATAACTCATATTTAATAATTGTATACAAAACTTTAATTTTTTTAATTATATAATATCGAATCTTCCATGTTAAGCTAAAAGCAAATAAAAAATCCTTACAATTAATTAAATTAATTGCTTGTTCTTCATTTGAGTAAATAAGTGATGAAAATTTATTGGTTTTATTTGGCGTGGAAGATAAAAGAAATTAATTTAATTAAATGAAACAATTTTTTTTTTGCTTTTAACTTAGCATAAAAGATTCAAGATCATATAATTAAAAGTAATTTGAATTTCATAAACAATTATTAAAGATGAGTTATTTGAGTTTATTTTAATTTGGGAACATAAAATAAAATTTTAATTTTGGAAGGAGATTAATTAATTGATTTAATTGATTTCAATATTATAATAACAAATCGATTTACGCTATCAATAGATAAAAAAATTTCAATAATTTATTTAATTAATTTTGATGTTTTGAAATGTAAAATTCCAATATTAAAAAAGAAAATTTAAAATTGCTGCAAGGGAGTAAACAAGTACAATTTGACAAATTTTTAATGAATCATTTAATTTCTACTATTTTTTCACTTTAATATTTAATGTGATTTTATCCCGATCAATACTTTAAAAAAAAGATTTTTTTTTTTGTGTGATCAAAATGAAAGCAACCTAAAAGTTGAGTGACCAAAATGAAAGTCTAAACATGGTATGACTTATACAGTTAATCGTTGTTAGAGATTTAACGCTTAGGTGACTAAAATGAAAGTGCTAAAAGTTAGATGACAAAATTGTAAGAATTTTATTCTGAGTGACCAAAATAAAAGTGTCCTAAAAATTGGATGACCAACTTGATAATTTACTCTTTAATAATTTAATAGTTTAATTCAATTTATCTTTTAATGCTTCAATGGTGCGTTTTACCGATGCATTTAGATTTGAGAGATGATGATAATGTTTGTTTGGGGTGTTAGATGGGTAATAGTATTAGTCTCCTATATTGGGATGGTGTACAGTTTATTTTTTTATTAAAAATTAGAAGAATTTAATTTTTATATATTAGAAAAATATATAAATTGACAATTCTATAAAAAAAAATCATCATTGTGTGTTCTTAAGTGATGATATTGACAATTCTATAAAAATATATATGGAATTAATAGATGAGTAAGATTAAGTAGAAATACTATGGAGGTTTCTACAGTGAGTCTATTGCATTTTGGTTTTTTTTTTACTAAAAAAAAGGAAAATTAGTAATTGTAAATTACATAAGAGCAAACTGCTTTTTTATGATATTGCATGTTGTTGTTATGATAAAAGTGCAAACTGAAATTTTTTTGAAGGATTAAAGTATGCGTTCTTTCTTTCCTTAATTTTTTTTATTTTATTTTGCTCTTCAAAGAAAAAAAAAATCTTTATTTTCCTCACTGTCATCTTTTGGTGACCATAAAGGCCGAGTATTTGTACGATGACACATTTCAGCTGCCTTTTCTTTACTCTCGTTGTAGAAATTCAAAGGTATTTTTATGATGTAGAAATTCAAGACCCTCAATGCCAAACGTATTAAATGCCATTCGGCAAACTCTTCCTATAAATTCAAACACCATTGAACTGCCTTAGGCATTAAAATTACAGAAAACTGAAATGGGTAATCTAAGCCTATCCCTTGTTTCTTTACTATGCTTATTAGCTACTGCCGCTTCCCAGCAGTGTGGGCGCCAAGCCGGTGGCCGGACTTGTGCTAACAACCTTTGTTGCAGCCAGTATGGTTATTGTGGCACTACAGATGATTATTGTTCACCTTCTAGAGGTTGCCAAAGTAACTGTTGGGGTGGGGGTGGTAGTGGCGGCGGTGGTGAAAGTGCCTCCAATGTTAGAGCTACCTACCATTACTACAACCCCGCACAAAATGGATGGAACCTAAATGCTGTAAGTGCCTATTGCTCAACTTGGGATGCAAACAAGCCCTTAGCATGGCGCCAGAAGTATGGATGGACCGCCTTCTGCGGACCGGTCGGACCTCGTGGCCAAGCATCTTGTGGAAGATGCTTAAGGGTAAGTTTTCAATTTGTTTCTTTCATCATTTCAATCATATCTGGTTGAGTTTAAGAGCTATGATACATAATAAGCTAATATTGGTTATGATGAGCAGGTGACAAATAGAGCTACAAGAGCACAAGTAACAGTAAGAATTGTGGATCAGTGCAGCAACGGAGGCCTAGATTTAGATGTAGCCTTGTTCCAGCAGATTGACACTGATGGCAGAGGCCATGCCCAAGGCCACCTTATGGTGGATTACCAATTTGTCGCCTGTTGAGATTCAAGCTTTTCTTAAAAATAAAGAATAAGAGAACTCCCTCCTATAACCAAATAAAACAATTTTATGTACCTATTTGATAAAGAGAAAAAGCCAATAGGGGCAAATTCATAAAGTATTTTTGAATTGCCAATCCAATAATAAATACGAGTTTGAACAATTGCTGATTAGTCAAGAATTACATACTTTTAGATGCAATTTTAATTATTGTAAATTATACATTTACTATTTATTGGTGAATCTAAATATCTGTTCATAGTGTCGATGAATGATAAAAATATACTTACCACAAACTTAAATTTATTGAAACATCTATGTAGCTTACTACATGATTGGTGTAAATTGCACACAGTAAAGAAAATATCACCTCTCTATGTCGCTTAATATTGTAAGTAAGGTAATTAGTATTGTATTTATAGATATATAGTTTTTATTTTGATATTGATTCGTATCGATATCACTATAATTTAATGTATCGTTTCAAGTTTACCGATGATTTTATATATTATTTATATATATTTATAATTTAATTCTTAATTTCTCGATAAATTATAATATATTTAAATATTTTCACATGTATATTTACAGTTTGATTTTTAGTTTCTTAATAAATTATATATTATATATACATCATATATCTTAATTACATTCATATAAATATAGTTATATGTAAATATAAGTTTTAAAATTATTATTTAGTTTCAATAATCTAATTTAATAATTATATTTTAATTTTGTACGGGTTAGAATTGGCCGGTATGCACTGAAATGGATTGAAACGAAAGAAGCACATCAAAATTTTAACCAAAACAAAACGTAAATTACTTGATACCCATTCAGGACCGAAACAATACATACTAATCGATATACTCAATACTGATATGATACCAACTACCATATATCAAAATAACATTTACATAAAATATTTTACTCAAACATTTTATCATGACTTGTTCGTATGTAACATTAAAAACACAAATAATATGTTTCTTATATTCAATAAATTAATTGGTAATTAAGAACTCATTAATTTTGCTTATACGATTATACCTAACAATTTTCATGATTAGGAATAGCATTTAATCCACTTTCAAATTGGATAAAACCCACCAATTTGGTTGAAAAGTGATGTACATACGCATATTGGTGCAAAATAAATAAAATATCTAAGGCATTCATAGGTTCATGCCTACTTCTATCACTTTAGAACTTTAGAAATGAAAGTGGCAGAAATTTGGGAAATGTTTCTTTTGCCTTCCCATAGATTGAATAAATTAGACCTGTAAAATTTTTTAATTGTACAAATAAATCTTTAGGATTTTCACTTGTGAATTTATGTAATCTTAATGAATATGGGATTTCAATTTGAAATTATACGCACAATAATAATCACATAGTTTTAATTGTTTAATTGGATAAGAAATCAATCGATTATGATTTTTTTTTAAAAGTTAGTGTCAAAATTATGCTTAATTTGGATACGTAAATCAAAATAAATTCCATGTAAAAAAATTATACAAAGTTTATTTTTACTCATTCATATTCACCTTTAAAACGAAAAAAAAAACAAAAGAGTCTATAATTCATCTCACCCTTAAAACGAAGGAAAAGTCATGCTTAAATACGATCAAAACCCACATCCTCCTAATTATTGCAATTGCAATATGTCAGTAGAACAAAAGTACAATCAACAAACTTGAGATCAATAAAGATCCTCATGTCAGATCATAAAAAATTAGATATGAAAGTACACTACAGCAAAACAGGTTTTTAGCGGCATTTTTTTGGGCCTATAGTGGCACTTATAAGCGCCACTAAAACTATTTACGACGTTTTGATAAGCACCGCAAAAATGCCTCCATAGATGACGCAGCTAAATTTTACAGTGTTTATATGGAAAAACGCTGCTATAGAACATGACTTCTAGCGACGTGTCTTACAAAAAAGCTGCTATAGAACATGACCTTTAGCGGCGCTTTTCCCACAAATGCCGTTATAGAACATGACCTTTAGCGGAACTTTCCCTACAAACGCCACTAAAGAACATGACCTTTAGCGGTGCTTTTACCACAAACGCTTCTAAAGAACATGACATTTAGTGGCTGCCACTAAAGGTCATAATCTTTAGCGGCGTATTTAGTAAAGGCATCGCTAAAAGTCATGTTCTTTAGCTTTCATTCATATAGAACCCGAATTGTCAACAGAATTTCCTGTAACATCAAGTCCAACCAAAAACTACAAATCTAAATGATACTTCAAATCCAACAAAAGAAATATGTATATGATCTAAATTAATAAATGAAATAACAAAATTTATTATATTCAAAAGTTATAATGTTAAAATATTCTTACAATAAGAAAACAAACGTCTAAGATGGCGGATTCTGCGACTGCTGAAACATCTTCATCATATTCTAAAGCTGTAGCTAGAGTTCATCATATATTCTGCTTGCCTCTACTTTTTTCGCTACTGCCTCCGCTTTAAGTTGTAGCTGGAGTTCTTCATATTTTCTTTGAGCCTCTGCTTCTCTCGATGTTGCCTCTGTCTTAAGTTGAGCAATTTGCTCAACTGCGCTCACTTGCATCTTAACCATCTGGTCTTTTAACCTCTGAACTTCAGCTTGAGCCTAATTCCCCGAATGCATGTATTGCTGCGAGCTGGATCCAAAATATTGGGTTGGGTTAACAAAAGATCCTTGAAATCGAACCCGACTATACCTTTTAAGACCCAAAACTTTAGTAATAATTTGGTTATCAATGTCGTCAAGATTAACAAAACTATCACTCAAAGCAATTGCTTCATACTCCGCCCTTTTATCCTTTAGTTTCTCCTAATAAATCAATCAAAGAGTTAGAAATAAAATATATAATCAAAACAAATGCAACATAACTTAACATTATTTGCATTACAAACGACAAATTAAACCATTATAATTAAACATGATAAATATTTAAATAATTCAAATTTTATTAAGTAAATATACCATAATTTCTGTAGCTTCAGTAGTTAGAGGAGATCCATCTTTCTTTTTATGTGTAATGTCAAAAAGCTGAAGGCGTCCAACTTTTTTACCAGACGACAGTTCCTACAATATAGTAGAAAAAATATTATTTAGTAGAAATTAATTAATATTTGACACAATTAATAAATTCAAAATACCTCATCATCAGCTACATAAGCAAAACTTTTCGACCTAGCTGTGTGCATGAATTTTTATTTTTGCCTACTTGTAGTTCCAACTCGCTCACGATCCTACATTATGAAATTATTATTATGTATATTGTAAATATTATAAACCAAAATAATTATAAGAGTTTGGAAGTATGTAATACCTCTCCTTCCTTTGAATTTCAAAATCTAACTGCATCTTCCCATTGATACATCAGTATTCCCGGCGGGACATTTCGCAATTTCTCTTTAAGGCTTATATTTTTCTTAAAATATTCATTCTTTAAAGCACTTTTATTGTCTCTCTATTTTTTTCCTAATGCCTTCTTCACATAATTATCTGTGATCTCTAAAGCAAATCTCTCCTACAAATAACACAAGTTTAAAAAGTTAATATAAATTAAACTTAAACCAAAGTATTATAAATTACATTCACGTTATTACCTTAATATTATCGAGGACTTGATTTTTATTACTATCAGGCATATGATGCCATGACTCGTAGTTGATAGGCAATAGATTGGCATTTCATGCTATAATGCCCAAGTATCCTGCTAAAAGTCGAGCTTCTAATCCAATAGGCTGACCATGACTGTTTCTAGCTACTTTGACACGCTCGATAGAATTTAACTCATAAAAATATTTTAATAGCGTACGTCATCGAGTTTTGTGCACCCCGCCACTTTCAGCTAAAAAAATGGTATATTATAATATAAGAATTTGGAACAAAAATCAATAATAAAAGTCAACATGCATGTAAATTAAAGTTAACTTTATTTTGAATTTCTATAGGTTCGTCAGTTGTATTTGGAATATGCGAAGATCCAATAGCAGTATGTTGTTCACTATTTGTTTCTTCCGAATTTGGAGGATTTTGAACAATACTTAGATCTTGCAATCTTCTTCTAGGCATTTTATCTACAATACAAATAAAATAATTGAAATTTTAGTAACTAATTACAACAACAATAGTACATATAAAATAGTTGAAATATTTAACAAGATCAAGATTTAAATTATAATATTACATATAATTAAAAAATCGTAAAATCTTACTACATTATGATTCGTAAATATCTTCATCCACATACTAGCGAACCCATTGAAATTGTGTACTAGTACTAGGGATAGTTTCATTTAAGTTTTGTTTTGGAAAAGACAAAGTTTCTGATCTTTCGTCGATGTCATCTCTACTTTCATTGCCCATGTCAAACGAGTCTCTAGGTGTATTACGGAGTGCAACGTACCAACCCTCATCAGTTGGATCTTTCGAGTAAAAAACTTATTTGACTTGAGAAGAAAATACATACGACTCTACTATCAATTGTTGCCTAGTGTGAATTAATCGAGAGAAGTTCACCATTATAAAACCAAATTGATCTTTTTTAATTCCGCGAGCAGTATTAACGTCAACCCAATCATATCGAAATAAGATAACCTTCCATTTTCCATAGTAATCCAACTCAATAATGTCAATAAGAAGTCCATAATACTCCACATTTCCCTTAACAGGATTACTGTCCCTAGCATTAACATAACTTGTAATTTAAGAATTAACAACTATTCTACAATTTTGAGTCCTCAATTTTTCGCGAGATTTTGTATGAAACCTGAATCCATTGATGAGAAAGGAACTATATCTTTTTACTACTCTATTCGGACCTTGGGAAAGCCATTTACACTACAAGAAAATAAGACTTTAGTGGCATTTTTAGTGGCATTTGGACAAAAAAACGCTGAAAAGATTATACATGACGGCGTTTGCAAAAAACTCAGCAATAACAGCATTTTTGGTCCAAACTCCACTAAAAACTGAGCATTAGCGGCGTTTCTGGTCCAAACGCCACTAAAAACTAATCAATAGCGATGTTTTTGGCCCAAAAGCTGCTAAAAACTGAGCAATAGCATCGTTTTCGGTTCAAACGCCATTAAAAACTAAGTAATAGCGGCATTTTCGGTCCAAACGCCACTAAAAACTGAGCAAAAGCCGCGTTTCTGGTCCAAACGCATTAAAACTGAGCAATAGCAGTGTTTGTAGTCCAAACGCCACTAAAAATTGAGCAATAGTGGCGTTTTTTGTCCCAACGCCACTAAAAACTGAGCAATAGCAGCATTTCTGGTCCAAACACCATAAAAAGTTGAGCAGCCATTTTCGAGGAGGGTAACCGACACTCGTTTCGATTTGATTCAATTTAATTTTCATATTGTTTTCTTATTTTTGTTTTGAATTCAATTTTATTTTGATTTTTGAAACTGACTTTATAAAAAATATAAACTACACCGTTCACTTAGCTATGAGAAAGTTTCATTTTAGTTACTTAATTATGAAAAGTTACAAATTGATAACTAAATTATTTAGAAGTTTTCATTTAAGTTACCAAGCTGTTAAAATCGACGCTATATGGCTTTCTCTAAACCCCTAAACCCTACCTTAAACTCTAGACCCTAAATTCTAAAAACATAGGTTATAAACATTAATTCATAAACCCCAAAACCCTAACCCCCTAAAAAATTCATATGGATGTTGATGTATATATACATAGATATTAATGTAAAAGCTTATGTTTATAATAAATTGTGGAAGCAATACTTAACATTGATTAATTTTATTTTTGGGTTTAGGGTTTAATATTTAAGGTTTAATGTTTATATTTTAGTGTTTTATGTTTTAGGGTTTAATTATTTGTATGTTAAATTTATGGTTTAGGGTTTATTATTTTGGGTTTGGGGTTTAATGTTTTAAAGTTTGTAGTTTGGGGTTTAGTGTTGAAGATTTTGGGTCTTAGTGTTTATGGTTTTAAAGGTTAAAGTATTTGGGTTTAATGGTCAGTGTTTTTGATAAAAATGATAAAAAATTAATTTATTTTAGGGTTTAAGTAAGCATTAATATTCTTCTTTAATAACTTTTGTACCTTGTAATATATATATATTTAGGGTTTAGGGTTTGATTTCATTTTTTAAAATTAATTTCGTACACAATTATAAAATTTTACAAATTAGATATATTATTTCAAACAAAACAAACTTAGTTTAAAAGGAATTTAAGAAATAATTAAACTATTAAAATTTATTAATATCAAAGGAATTAGTGGCATTTTTGACAAAAACGCCGCAAAAATATTTTACTTTAGCTTAAACAGCGTCGTTTTAGGTTTCTCTCTAGTGGCACTAGCGGTGTTTTCTAAAAAATGCCGTTAAAGATCGAGAATTAGTGGTGCATTTTTGAAAAACGCCACTAAAGATCGAGAATTAGCGGCGCTTTTTTGAAAAATGCCACTAAAGATCGAGAATTAACGGTGACTTTTTAAAACTGCCGCAAAAAGTTTAATTAAAACGACGTCGTTTTCTTTTACGATTTAGTTACATCATTATGTTTACCAAAACGATGTCATTTTTGTTTCATCCATTTTATCCCTAATACAAACTCGAAACCCCTTATTTTTCCCCAAATTAAAATTTCCCCTAAAACCTAAATTTTCCCCAAATCAAACCCATCTGTCGTCTCTCTTTTTCTTTTGGTTCCACAGGTTTTTGAAGCTCCTTGTTTCATTTTGATTCATATTTTGGAAATTTATTCTTTTTCTATTATTTTTTATGTGGGTTACACTTGTGTTTTATTTTTGCAGCAAGCAAAAAGATTAAGGGATGTTGTAACATCCCGAAATAGGGCCTAATCAGAATAGTGGTTTCAAGACCACAAATTCGACATCAAAATATTTATTTTATGATTATTATGAGGCCTAGAATATGAGTATAAGAATGTGTTAAAGTTTCATGAAGAAATTCTAAGTATAAGGTGTCCAATTAGAAATTAGGGACTAAATTGAATAAATTACAAAACTTGGATTCTAGAAGCAATTTGTATGAAATTGCCTTAGATTATGAATTATAAGGTCTTGGAGATAAATTTTCCCAAATTTTAAATTTTTGGACAAAAATGGGCTTGCATGGATGAAATTTTAAAGAAATGGCATAAGGGCATTTTGGTCATTTATCATTTTAATGAATTAAAATGGGAAAAATGAAGCCAAAATCAGCCATTTTCTTCTCCATGGCTATCGAAAATTGAAGAGACACCATAGCTACGGTTTTCAACATTTTCAAGCATACTAGTAAGTACTCCCAAGCCCCGTTTTCATGCTCTTTGTATTTTCAAAATCCCGGTAGCTTGCTCTCTCCATTTCTACCCATATTTCATGCTAGGGTTCATGTTTAAAAATTTACCCATGCATGAGTTGCTTGTATTTTGATGGATTATGGAGGAATATGAAAGATGAATGTGTATTTTGTAAAAGATGTAAATGTATGGTAGAAATGAGAAAATAATGGATAATGTGGGCTACCATAAGAAGGAAAAGTGTTCGGCTAGGTTTGGGTAAGATAGAAGGTGCATATGTTTCATTATACGAGCCTAAAGACTAAATCGTAAAAATGTGAAAGGTTAGGGGCAAAATGGTCATTTGGACCGGGGTAGATATTAAACTTGAAATGCATAATGTAGTGTATTAATGACTTAATTTTTTTGATATAGACCCCAAGGAACAAATTCCGGAGGTTGATCGTGGTAAATGCAAGGTTTCGGAATAACTTAAACATAACTCTGAAACGAATACTAGGTAAGTTCAGATAACTTAAAGTAAACCCTTAATATGCATAATTGTATGATTTATGAATGCTTGATGATTGCATTTATTATTGGCATGAAATATCATAGAAATGTATATTGATGATAATATGTGACAAATATCTCGGTTGAGGTTGACAAAGGGAATTCGATGGATAAACCCTCATTGACATGTGAATTGAGATCCTGCATGTGTTGCAGTAAGGACTTAGCCCAGATGGGTAATTCGAGATTTCAGCTATGAAAAGGAATCTAGCCCGAACGGGTGTTCCTTGAATGATCAAGTCTCCCGAAGAATATGTGTGTATGATGGATTCAGCCTGGACGGGTAATCCGATTAGGATCTGAATTTATCCTGGAATGGTAATTCAAATCTGAGCTCATTAAGGGTGTTTGTCGTTATAGGGGATTTAGCTTGGACCGGTAATCCCGACAACACCTCATGAGTTCATATAATGGGGGATTTAGCCTAGACTGGTAATCCTACCATATGATGTGAAGTTCGCGGGAATGTATATATTAAATGATCATTCGTATGAATTGATGGATAATGGGTATTCCATCGATATTTCCTAGAAGCTCAACGTGATTAACGTGGTATACATATGTGAATGAAATGTTGAATGATGAGCTCATCTAGTTAAATTACATGATACATGATTATTTGACTAACTCATTGATTGAGTGCATGTGATAGGAAATTATTTCATAATGGATGATTTCATGATTTAAGTATGGATGTATGCTAATTACTCAGTAAGTTTACTTTCCGGTTATTCGAGCTTACTAAGCATGAAAATGCTTACCCCCTCTCTTTCCATATTTTACAGAGCTCGAAGACTCATGAGGCTTGGAAAACGGTTGGAGAAGCAACACACTATGAACTAGTCAAGCTTTGGTATAAAGACACTTCTATTTTGTTAATGGCATGTATGGGGCTTTGAGTATTTTGTCATATGTGTCATTTGAATTGCCAAATGAAGGCATGTAAAGATGTATTCATCTATTTTTGCAGAAGGCCATGGAAATTGGCATACTTGGAAGTAGGCCATGACCTACCTTTATATGCATGTTTATGTTCTTATATGATGGGTCATTACCAATTGGCAATGAGTCACATGAACAAGCCAATTTCGGACGAATTAAAGCAACATGGGAACCCAAAACATTAAAGGGAAAATAACCATTTATGTATGAAACCAATGATATGAGGTTTTCATACAACCATTTTCATTAAGATTATTTACAAATGTAAAATTATGTTTTCTCTCAAACTTGGTAGCTACTAAGCACAAGTAGTAAAAAGGGGTGACTAAAGGCTTGAAAAATAGCCTATTAAGGTCCACATGGTTAGACACACGGGCGTGTGTGACACACGGTTCATCCCCATGGGCGTGTGGCATGGCCGTGTGTCCCTTGCACCTAAAACTTTAAGTCAAATTGGCACACGGGTAGTACACACGGACGTGTGTCTGGGCCGTGTTAATTTAACAGAATGCTCAAGTTTTGGACACGGGGTAAGCCCACGAGTGTGTGTCTTGGTCGTGCCTAAATGTTAATGTTGCCCACAGGTCAAAGGCATGGACGTGCCCTAGGCCGCACGAGCGTGGGTAACCATACGGGCCATCATACACGGGCATGTGACACCTCTAAATAAAAAAATTTTCTAAAGTTATTAAATGTTCCCGTTTCTATCCCGAACTATCTCTATGTACATTTAGGGCCTTGAAGGCCCATTTAAAGGACAAGATGTGAATGTTTGAAAGTTTCAAATCTAAGCTAAACCTGGTGAGTCGATTTAGTATGTTTTAAATGTAAAGTTTCGGTAATACCTCGAATCCTATCCTGATAACAGATACAGGTGAGGGGTGTTACATTTATTGGTATCAGAGTTATGGTTTATTCAGTTCTAGGACTACCGTAGAGGATGTTAAAGTTCGCTATACATGCCATTATTTGAATGTTGATAGTGTGACGTCTCCTAATTGTTTAAATTGTTGTGAATATAGTAAATGTCTTCCAATCAAGCACAAGATGAGTCCGAGGGAGCCGAGAGCCATGCTCCAGCTTCTGTACAATGAGCTGTATCTAGTAGTAGTAGAAGGCTAATGTTAGAAGGCCGAGAAGAGGCCCGAGTTGCCTTCTTTAATATGATGGATGAATGGTTTAGGGATTATCTAATAAATCGCCCCAATATACAGAGACCTCCCCCGCCCCCTAAGCAACTTGATGAGGATGTGTCACGAGGTATAGCACCGGTGAGAATCGGTAAAGCCCCTGTAGATAAGCTTAGAAAGTATGGGGCCGAGGAATTGAGAGCGAAAGTTGATAATGACGCTGAAAGAGCTGAGTTCTGGCTCAAAAATACTATATAGGTGCTAGATGATTTGTCATGCACACCCGAAGAATGTTTGAAGTGTGCTGTGTCCCTTTTGAAGGACACTGCTTACAATTGGTGGAAGACCGTATCCTTGGTAGTACCGAAAGAAAATATTACTTGGGATTTCTTCCAAGCAGAGTTTAGGAAGAAATACATTAGCCAACGATTTTTGGACTCGAAGCAAAAGGAGTTCCTAGAACTCAAACAAGGTAACAAGACTGTAACGGAATACGAGAGAGAGTTCGTACGACGAAGTCAGTGCGCAACTGAATGGGTCCAAACTGAATCGGAAATGTGTAAACGCTTTAAGGAAGGCCTGAATAAGGACATCAAATTATTGATTGGGATCTTGAAAATACGGGAGTTTGTCGCATTGGCCGATCGAGCCAAGAAAGCTGAGGAACTTAATAATGAAAGAAAATAAGCTAAAAGAGATGCTCGAGTTGTGAACAAGAGGTCTAGCGGTAAAACAAGAGGTCTAGCGGTAAAACACTCTCGTTCTCCATGAAGAAAGCTAGGAGCCTGCATGAACGCTCCACTTCGTTAGTGGGATATTCGGGTAGATCAAGAAGCTCTAAGCGACGAGGTCAAAAGTTTTTCTCTCCGGTGGTAACTAGTGTAGGGAGTGTAGATGATCAAAAACTAAAATGTAAGAGCTGTAACAAATTTCACTTCGGAGAGTGCCGAATGAAAAGCGGTGCATGTTTCAGATGTGGTTCTCTTGATCATTTTCTTAGAGACTGCCCGGAACGAGCTAAAAAAGATGAGGAATTAGCTTTGAAGTCGAATTCTCCCACACCACGAGGTAGACCTCCGAAATACCCTGAGAGTGCTAGTGGCAGTCGAGTTGTGACGAAAGACGCTGTAAACTCAGAGGTTCGAGCTTCGGGAAGAATGTACGCGATACGTGCTCGAGAGGAAGCCTCTGCTCCTGATGTTATTACAGGTACTTTCTCTCTTTTTAATACAAATATTGTTGTTTTAATTGACCCGGGGTCAACGCATTCATATATCTGTATGAGATTGGCGTCTAGTATGAACATATCTGTTGAACCTACAGAATTCATCATTAGAGTGTCGAACCCACTAGGCAGATTAGTCCTAGTTGATAGAGTCTGTAAGAATTGTCCTTTGACGATTCAAGGTTATTGTTTCCCGGCTAATCTTATGTTATTACGATTTGACGAATTTGATGTAATACTTGGTATAGATTGGTTAGCCCTTCATGATGTAACTGTGAATTGTGGTAGTAAGTATATTAATTTAAGATGCCAGGATGGTAAGATTCTACGGGTCGAATCAAGAGAATTGGGTTCACCACCGATTGTAATCACGGCAATGGTTGCCTAGAGATATATGAGTAAAGGATATGAAGCTTACCTTGCAATTGTACTGAACACTAAAGAAGCAGAGCTAAAGATTGAGTTTGTACCGATAGTATGTGGGTACCCAAATGTGTTTCTGGAGGAGCTACTCGGATTACCTCCAAAAAAGGAGATAGAGTTTGGTATTGAATTGGTGCCAAGGACGACTCCCATTTCTATTGCCCCGTACAGAATGGCACCTATAGAGCTGAATGAGTTAAAAGCACAATTGCGAGAGCTGACGGATAAAGGATTCGCTAGGCCAAGTTTTTCACCTTGGGGTGCCCCCTGTTGTTCGTAAAGAAGAAAGATAGTTCGATGAGACTATGTATCGATTATCGGCAATTAAATAAGGTGACTATTAAGAATAAGTATCCTTTGCCAATGATCGATGATTTGTTTGACCAGTTGAGAGGAGCCACCATATTCTTCAAGATAGATTTGAGGTCTGGCTATTATCAACTACGAGTTAAAGACTCGGATGTACCCAAGACAGATTTCAGAACGAGGTATGGCCATTATGAATTTCTTGTCATGCCGTTTGGGCTGATGAATGCACCGACTATGTTTATTAATCTAATGAATAGGATCTTTTGGCCATATTTGGATAAGTTTTTCATTGTGTTTATTGACGACATTTTGATCTACTCAAAAGATGAGACAGAGCATGAGAAGCACTTGAGAATTGTGTTACAGACCTTGCAGGAAAAGCAACTGTATGCTAAGTTTAGCAAGAGTAAGTTTTGGCTCCAAAAAGTTGGATTTTTGGGTTATATAGTTTCGGGTGAAGGCATCCGAGTTGATCCAAGTAATATTTCTGCAATTGTCGAATGGAGATCGCCTAAGAATGTAACCGATGTTAGAAGCTTTTTAGGCTTAGCCAGTTACTATCAAAGGTTTGTAAAAGGATTTTCCATGATAGCGACTCCGATGACGAAGTTGCTACAGAAAGACATTAAGTTTGAATGGACAGGGAAGTGTCAGCAAAGTTTTGAGAAATTAAAAACATTGTTGACCGAAGCTCCTATTTTAGTACTACCTGAACCGGGAAAAGAATTTTTGGTCTACAGTGATGCATCCTTAAACAGATTGGGTTGTGTACTTATGCAAGATGGCAAGGTGATAGCCTATGCTTCACGGCAATTGAAGCATCACGAGAAGAATTATCCAACTCACGACCTAGAGCTTGTTGCTATTGTTTTTGCCTTAAAAATTTGGAGACATTATCTGTATGGCGAGACTTGTCATATATTCACGGACCACAAGAGTTTCAAATACTTGATGACTTAGAAAGAATTAAATTTGAGATAGCGGAGATGGTTAGAATTAATTAAGGATTATGATTTGATTATTGACTATCACCCGGGAAAGGCAAATGTGGTCACCGATGCATTGAGTAGAAAATCCATGTATACTTTGAGAGCTATGGATACTCGTTTGACATTGCTTGATGATGGTTCAGTTTTGGTTGAGCTGAAGGCTAGGCCGACATTTCTGTAGGAAATTCATGATGCTCAGCTTAATGATGACGACTTATAGGCAAAAAGGGCTCCATGTGAGTCTGGTGTTGAGTCAGATTTTTGAATTAGTCCTGATAGATGTTTAATGTTTAGAGATAGACTTTGTGTACCCAAAGACAATGAACTTATTTGGAAGATTTTGCAAGAAGCCCATAACAGTCGTTTGTCTGTTCACCCGGGAAATACTAAGATGTGCAACGATTTAAAGAAGATGTACTGGTGAAACGGCATGAAAAGAAATATTTTCAAATTTGTATCGAAATGTCTGGTATGTCAGCAAGTTAAAGCTGAACATCAAGTGCCTTCAGGTTTGTTACAGCCTGTAATGGTCCCCGAATAGAAGTGGGATAGAGTTACCATGGACTTCGTGATAGGACTACCTACGAATCCGAAAAAAGAAAGATACCATATGGGTTATAGTGGATAAGTTGACAAAGTCGGCTCATTTCATTCCGGTAAGAACGGATTATTCTCTTGATAGATTGGTCGATTTGTACATTTCTGAGATAGTAAGATTGTACGGAGTACCACTGTCGATTATTACGGACAGAGACCCGAGGTTCACTTCGAGATTCTAGAAGAAGTTACAAGAAGCCTTGGGTACAAAGTTGAGATTTAGCATAACTTTTCACCCTCAGACCGATGGCCAGTCCGAACGGATGATTCAGATTCTCAAGAACATGTTGCATTGTTGCATCCTCGAATTTCAGGGTAGCTGGGAAAAATTCCTACCATTGGTAGAATTTGCCTACAACAATAGTTTCCAAACAAGTTTGAAAATGGCGCCTTATGAGGCCTTGTATGGAAGGAAGTGCCGAACTCCATTTTACTGGATAGAACTTAAGGTAAATCGGATTCATGGAGTTGATCTGATTAAAGAAACTGAAGAAATAGTTAAAGTGATACAGGATTGTTTAAAAGAGGCATCAGATAGGTAAAAGTCTTATGTTGACCTAAAGAGAAAGGAAATTGAGTTTCAAGTTGGAGATAGAGTATTATTGAAAGTATCTCCGTGGAAAAAGGTATTGAGATTTGGTCTGAAAGGTAAACTAAGTCCACGATTTATCAGACCGTATGAGATCACTGAGAGAGTTAGACTGTTAGCCTATCGTTTGGTGTTGCCGCCTAAACTGGAAAAGATTCATGACGTGTTCCATGTATCCATGTTAAGGAGATACCGATCAGACCCCTCTCATGTAATTTCATTGATGGAGATTGAAATTCAACCGGACATGACCTATGGAGAGGAACCGGTTAAGATATTGGCTCGCGAAGTTAAACAGTTGAGAAATAAAGATGTGGCTCTTGTAAAAGTTCCGTGGCATCGACATGGTGTAGAAGAAGCTACATGAGAGCCGAAAGAAACCATGAGAATTTAGTATCCGAATCTGTTTTCTGCTAAGACTTTCAAGGACGAACGTCCCTAAAGGAGGGAGAAATGTAACATCCTGAAATAGGGCCTAGTCAGAATAGTGGTTTCGGGACCACAAATTTGACATCAAAATATTTATTTTATGATTATTATGAGGCCTAGAATATGAGTATAAGCATGTGTTAAAGTTTCATGAAGAAATTCTAAGTATAAGGTGTCCAATTGGAAATTAGGGACTAAATTGAATAAATTACAAAACTTGGATTCTAAAAGCAATTTGTATGAAATTGCCTTAGATTATGAATTATAAGGTCTTGGAGAGCAATTTGCCAAAATTCTAAATTTTTGGACAAAAATAGGCTTGCATGAATGAAATTTTAAAGAAATGGCATAAGGGCATTTTGGTCATTTATCATTTTAATGAATTAAAATGGGAAAAATGAAGCCAAAATTAGCCATTTTCTTCTCAATGGCTACCGAAAATTGAACAGACACCATAGCTAGGGTTTTCAACATTTTCAAGCATAATAGTAAGTGCTCCCAAGCCCCGTTTTTCATGCTTTTTGTATTTTCAAAACCCCGGTAGCTTGCTCTCTCCATTTCTACCCATATTTCATGCTAGGGCTCATGTTTAAAAATTTATGCATGCATGAGTTGCTTGTATTTTGATGGATTATGGAGGAATATGAAAGATGAATGTGTATTAAACATCTTTTCCTAATTGATTTTCATGAAAAACCCTTATAGGGACTATTTTGTAAAAGATGTAAATGTATGGTAGAAATGAGAAAATAATGGATAATGTGGGCTACCATAAGAAGGAAAAGTGTTCGGCTAGGTTTGGGTAAGATAGAAGGTGCATATGTTTCATTATACGAGCCTAAGGACTAAATCATAAAAATGTGAAAGGTTAGGGGCAAAATGGTCATTTGGATGGGGGTAGATATTAAACTTGAAATGCATAATTTAGTGTATTAATAAGTTAATTTTTTTGATATAGACCCCAAGGAACAAATTCCGGAGGTTGATCGTGGTAAATGCAATGTTTCGAATACTTAAACATAACTCTGAAACGAATACCAGGTAAGTTCAGATAACTTAATGTAAACCCTTAATATGCATAATTGTATGATTTATGAATGCTTGATGATTGCATTTATTATTGGCATGAAATATCATAGAAATGTATATTGATGATAACATGTGAAAAATATCTCGGTTGAGGTTGACAAAGGGAATTCGATGGATAAACCCTCATTGACATGTGAACTAAAACCCTGCATGTGTTGCAGTAAGGATTTAGCCCAGACGGGTGTTCCTTGAATGATCAAGCCTCCCGAATAATATGTGTGCATGATGGATTCAGCCCGAACGGGTAATCCGATTAAGGTCTGAATTTATCCTGGATTGGTAATTCAGATCTGAGCTTATTTAGGGTGTTTGTCGAGATCTCAAGTATGAAAAGGAATCTTGTAGCACCCCAAACCCGGCCCAGACGTTATGACAGTATCCGACATGCCACATCGAAGCGTTCAAAACATTTTATATTGTTGATCCAGAAAAACTTACTTAGTGTTTTAAAAGATAATTTCATTATAGGTTAAAGTGAATGGAAGCTGTGCACCAGGTAGGAAACCGGAAAAGAGGTGGTGAGTCCATCGGACTGCTTAAGTACCAAGCTCCCTTCGGATCCAATACTAGACATGCATACCGCCATTGCCACACCTTAACGTCATGGATATTTCTAGGAAACCGATTTGATTAAGTCATTTTTAGGAAAAGTGATTAATTTTGGAAAATACTTTCATTGCGGAAGCTTTGCTTGTTGTCGTGTTATTTTGAAATCAATTGTTGTTTTTAAAAACGCGCCCTAAAGCTATCCAATTTCAACAGTTAAAATAAGTAATACCTATCTTAGTAATACATATTAAAACCATCAAAAATAATTAAGCGGCCTTATTACATTTAAAAACCCAAAACTTCAAACGTAAATAAAAGGATGTCCAGTTCACCAGAAGAAAATCAAACTTCCAGAACGGGTGGCCACTCCGAATTCCCTCACAGCTCCAAGCCCACTATGGTTGGGGATTTCCTGCGTGGATGAAAATAAAAGCGGTGAGTTTGGGGAAACTCAGTGTGTAAGGAAAACCCATTCAAAGCCCAAGTCAGCTCCAGCCCATTGGGCCTAAGCCCATTCAGGTAACAGTGGTACTGGGCCAGAGCCATTTTTAGATTACAATAAACTGGGCCTTAGCCCCTTTTTCAGATAACAATATGGCCCATAGGCCTATTTCAAAATAAATGCAACATCAATAACATATGCAAGCCCATTTGGGGAGACTACTCAACCCACCAACCACTACACTCCACCCGTACCAGCCATACACTCCATGTGGGGATAGCTCAACCAACCCAGCCCAACACTCCACTGTTGCAGCATTGCTGCTTAGTTAACAGTAAATTGAGGCAAAACCTTCAGTACGTGGACAAGCCACTTTCAGTACTTCCTCCGTCAATATCCCAATCCCATGCATCAGATAATAACAACATGGCATGCAGTAAATAACAACAATCAAACATGCATTTAAGTCAATTTAACCCTAGGGGTATTTCGGTAATTTATCTCCTAGGGGTAAAACTGTAAATTTTTCACTTTTAAAGGTATTTTAGTAATTTATCTATTTTAGGGTTTTTCATGCGTATTCCTACCTTTCACGTACTATAGAATCACGTACCGAGGGTTCTTACCGAATTGGGCCCGTTGGCCTATCATTCCAATTTTGGCCCATTAAGCCTAAAAATATCGAGGGCACAAAAATCATGCACTTTGCAGTCCAAACATTGTAGCTTACCAAAAACATTAATCGATTTACCTCACGAGCATTCGCACACTCGCAAATCTACAAAATACCGATTTTCGGCATTTCAAATTTTTGACTTTTGCCGATCTAGACTAAGAAAGAGAGTGTTAGTTACACACCTGTTTGCGACAATATGCTGACGAGATCCACACACAAACTGCCTACAATTGGATTACTAACACGTTAATCTAACTATTCAAATACAAACTACGTATTAACCCCTTACAATATTTGGCCAACCACACCTACAGATCATAGTAAGCTTATAAGAAATCAATAAGCAACTCATTAACAAATTTTTGTCAATGTTTACCACATAATCAAAATTTCACTGTAAGTTGTCTTCCTGAGCAACAGTCACTAAATCATTTATAACTGGAGCTACGAAACTCCAAATCAAGTTCCGTTAATTTTCCCTGAAAATAGACTCATATATCTTCTATATATAAAATTTTCAGAATTTTTGGTTTAGCCAATCAATACCAGATTTTTCTCAAAATTTCCCATGTTTCACTGTTTGACTAATCTGACCACTCTTCTTTACGAATCAAATTTCTCATTGTACAGAATTCAAAATATGTTCCTGTTTATTTCATTTGAAACTAGACTCATTAAGCTTTAATTACATAATTTACTCACTTCTAACTCATCTCCCACAATTTATGGTGATTTTCCAAAGTCACGTTACTGCTGCTGTCCCAAGCAGATTTATTACCAAATCACTCATTCACACATAACTTGCATGCATGTTATTTAAACATGTATATCACCAACCAATCATCACATATCTATGATTTTACTTAAGTATAATCTCCATTTCATCATTTTAAAGCACAACATGTTAGCTGATTTTTCCCTTTAGCATCTAAGGCACATGCATGCTCATTTGTTTGGCTCAACTTCACCTATCTTCCATTTTTCATCAAAAGAACATGAAAAAACAATCATTTCATTCATTTTAATTCATGACTAAATGCTCACAACACAACTAAAAACAAAAATATGCTTCAAAAGTTAAGGTAGAATCAAGAAGAACTCATGAACATCAAGATAGAAGCAAACTACCATGAACTTACCTTCAATTTTCTTCCCTAAATGATCGAACATTCAAGAGCTTTCTCCTCTCCTTTCTCTTCTCTAACTTTAGGCTATAATGAACAAAGATGGACAAAACTTTGTTCTTTTCACCCCTTTTTTTTAATAAAATTTCATATTTCATCCATTTAATTCTTTAATACAAAAGACATGAAATGCCCATCATAGAACATTTACCTAAACCATTATCATGGAACATTTACCTAACCCATTATCATGGAATATTTACCTAATACATGGAATATTTATCTAACCCATTATCAATTTGTACCATAAATTATGGATATCAAGTGCTCATATTGTCTACAACAACATGATGGCTGGCCACTTTATGTAAAATGGGAGGTTTGTCATGCAAATCCTCCTATTTTGCACTCCTATTTATTTGGCCACTTCAATTTAGCCTATAGCTTTTTCAAACATTTTCATATAGGTTCTATTTCATAATTTCACCCCTTTTTTTTCTTATAGAACAAAAATTAACTAAAATTGCGGGGTTCTATCTTAAGCTTGGGCCTTCTAGAGGCCCACTAACATAATTAAATCTATGCCAACATTCACAGAATTCCCGAAAATTGAGGCGTTACGGATCTAGCTCGGACGGGTGTTCCTTGAATGATCAAGCCTCCCGAAGAATATGTGTGCATGATGGATTCAGCTTGGACGGGTAATCTGATTAGGGTCTGAATTTATCCTAGACTGGTAATTCAGATCTGAGCTCATTAAGGGTGTTTGTCGTTATAAGGTATTTAGCCTGAACTGGTAATCCTGTCATATGATGTGAGGTTCGCGAGAGAGTGTATATGGAATGATCATTCGTATGAATTGACGGATAATGGGTATTCCATCGAGATTTCCTAGAAACTCAACGAGATTAACGTGGTATACATATGTGAATGAAATGTTGAATGATGAGCTCATCTAGTTAAATTACATGATACATGATTATGTGACTAATTCATTGATTGAGTGCATGTGATAGGAAATTATTTCATAATGGATGATTTCATGATTTAAGTATGGATGTATGCTAATTACTCGGTAAGTTTACTTTCCGGTTATTCGAGCTTACTAAGCATGAAAATGCTTACCCCCTCTTTTTTCCCTATTTTACAGAGTTCGAGGACTCATGAGGATTGAAAAACAGTTGGAGAAGCAACACACTATCAACTAGTCAAGCTTTGGTATAAAGACAATTCTATTTTGTTAATGGCATGTATAGGGCTTTGAGTATTTTTTCATATGTGTCATTTGAATTGCCAAATAAAGGAATGTAAAGATGTATTCATCTTTTTTTGTAAGAAGGCCATAGAAATTGGCATACTTGGAAGTAGGCCATGACCTACCTTTATATTCATGTTTATGTTCTTATATGATGGGTCATTACCAATTGGCAATGAGTCGCATGAACGAGCCAATTTCAGACAAATTAAAGCAACATGAGAACCTATAACATTAAAGGGGAAATAACCATTTATGTATGAAACCAATGATATGAGGTTTTCATACAACCATTTTCATTAAGATTATTTACAAATGTAAAATTATGTTTTCTCTCAAACTTGGTAGCTACTAAGCACAAGTAGTAAAAAGGGATGACTAAAGGCTTGGAAAATAGCCTATTAAAGTCCACATGGTTAGACACACAGGTGTATGTCTAGGCCGTGTGTGACACACGGTTCATCTCCATGGGCGTGTGGCATGGTCGTGTGTCCCCTGCACCTAAAACTTTAAGTCAAATTGGCACAATGCTCAAGTTTTAGACACGGGGTGAGCCCACGGGCGTGTGTATGGGCCGTGTTAATTTAACAGAATGCTCAAGTTTTGGACACGGGGTGAGCCCACGAGCGTGTGTCTTTGCCGTGCCTAAATGTAAGTGTTGCCTAGGGATAAGGCATGGACATGCCCTCGACCACACGGGCGTGGGTGACCAGACGACCCATCATACACGGGTGTGTGACACCTCTAAATAAGAAAATTTTCCAAAGTTATTAAATGTTCCCTGTTCTATCCTTAACTATCTCTATGTATATTTAGGGCCTTGAATGCCTATTTAAGGGACAAGATGTGAATGTCTAAAAGTTTCAAATCTGAGCTAAACCTGGTGAGTCGATTCAGTATGTTTTAAATGTAAAGTTTCGGTAATACCTCGAATCCTATCCTGATAACAGATACGGGTGAGGGGTGTTACAGATGCCGACTCAAGGCTAGCTTTTAGGAGTCCAACATATCTGGGTACTCTCATTTAGTTGTTGTTTTGAACCCTGGACTTTAACATGCTAAGATTGGTAATCTTAGATTGTTGTGCTTCTCTCTCTTTTCGAGGTTTTGAAGATGTTTGGGTTTCTTGAAATTTGGAAATTTGATTTAGGGCTTTTGTTTTACTTCTGCTATTGATCATTTAACGAATGTATAAGGTTTATTCAAAATAGGGCTTCATAATGAATTTGTAGTACGAAATCCTTAAAAAATCTATCATTATTTTTTGTTTGGTATTCGATTTTTTTTTTGTAATTTAGTCTACTCATTACAATGAAGTTAACTATTGTTGTTTATAATCTTGTGATTATATATACGTATATCAATATGTATATTGTAACACCCCAAATCCGACCTCGACGTTATGGCCGAATCTGACAATGTCACATGAGAGTGTTTTTAACCCAACCATTTCGATTCATAAACCATTTTATTTGTTATCTTTTACTTAGTTGGAAATCGTGGAAAAGTCGAATTGTTTTGAAAATGTTTCTTTACCGCGAAAGCTTTTGAAACTCATTTGTTGATTTTTATTTTAAGAACCCATTTTTATTTACAAAAAAATTCTTAATTTATCTCAGGAAAACCATAATGTTGATATTGTAATTTATAGTCCATATCCACAGTTCAAACCCAAACTAAAAGCCGAAAATCCAAAACCAAAGTCACATCAAAACCCCCAAAAGAAATAATAAATAAACCAAAGTAAAAAGTTATAACTAAAATATATGTAGAGTGGTCACCGTCGCGTCCTCCATTACACCAATCCGCATACTACAAGGGATTACCTGAACAGATAAATAATTAAAGGGGTGAGTTTTCGTAACTCAGTGTATACATCCCCATAGTATAGCATGCATACAAACAAATAACAAAATACAGTTATAATTCGGGCCTCAGCCCTTACAGAATCATTAACAGATACAATCCTAAGGCTTCAGCCCATCTCAGATATAACATGCACAATAGATCAGATTAACAGAATATACCCACCAGTCTTCCACACCAACTCCGTCCAACCCAACACACCATGTGGGGATAAAATTAACTCACCCATCCCTGCACACCATATATGGGGACACAATCAACCCATCCATCCCTACACACCATAAGGTACTACAATGCAGCACATATTATAGGTATGCAGCTTAGTTGCCAGATATCAGGCTCATGAAGCCCTTCAGATACTCCCTTCTCTTCGTCAAACCCACCCCGATGCAATACATCATACAAATATGACATGCTATAATGCAGACAAACAAATCATACATTTATTTTCAGAACAGATCAGATAATCATGCCAGGTATAACATGCTAACACATACATCACAAAATTAAGAGTCTAGATAATGCTTATTGACCCTACGACAGGTCATTATCGACTTGGCCGACCCGTGCAACCTTACAGAACATTTCAGATTAAAGAGGCTCACACGCCCATGTGCCCTACCCGTGTGGGCCTACACGCCTATGTGGGTCACATGGCCCAACTTGGCCTTGCCCATGTGGATCATATGGCCTGGCCTAGATTCTCACACGCCCATATGGTTCATTCGAGTGGGTCACACGCCCATGTGGCCCACACGGCCCATTTACCTGAGCCCGTGCCTCGCACACGGCCTACAAGCCATCACGCGCCCGTGTCTGTCGTGCTGGTATGACACCTGCACGGCCTAGCTCGATGATTACACGATCTTGTCTCGCTACACGGCCTCCACACAGGTAGCTCACACGCCTGTGTGGTGTCGACAGTAGTGTTTTTAGCTTTCGCCGAAACGTGATTTCATATCGATTAGAGTACACACCTGGTTTTGATTGAAGCCTAACGTAATCTTGAGCACTCCAGAACCTATTATTGTTAATCGTAAGCCAAATTTTCAGTCTCTTGACTCGAATAGCTCAGAATAGACAAATCCCGAAATGAGAGATCTACTTACCTTCAACAAATAACGGCGATTACTCGTTATTTAGCACCTCGATTAGTGATTCACAGAACCTTAATTGTCCCTTAAACAGTAAATTTAATCCCTCTTAATCGATCTCCAAAAGAAACCATACAATTTAACAAAAACAGCACTTATCGAACCGACGAAACCACTAGCAGTACGCCAAAACTAAACAAAAGAAAGAAAAACGGAGGAGAGGAGTAAAAGAAATAAAATTTCGGCAGCGGGGGTTTGGGAAAAGGAGAAAACGACAGAGAGAGCAAAAAGAATAAAGAAAATAGGTTAGGCACACATCTCATAAACCCTATCCCCCCTTTAATGTTTTAGTCCCACTCCAACGTCCGCACGGCTTATCAGAAAAATAATGCCAACCTCACGACTCGAACTCGGGATCTCAGGCATAATCCCTTGCCACTTAACCACTAGACCAGCAGGCTCATTCTGTTAAGTCCCTACCAATAAATTCTTATAAGCCCATTAACCAAAATCAAGCTTAATTCAAATAAAAACAAAACTTTAGCCCAAGTTAAGGCTCGAACTTGGGACCTCCCAAACACACCCCAGAGCACATAACCTCTTAACCCACATATGTTTTATGCCATAAGGATTCAAAATAAAAGTCTCGATATTTCCATTCTGAACAATCACAAAAGCTGAAATATCAAAATTTAGGGCGTTACAACTTTACCCCCTAATAAAAAAAGGTGAAGATATTGTTGTCGCATCAAATCCTCTGGCTCCCACGTAGCCTCTTTCGTGTTATGATTCCTCCACAGCACCTTCCACAAAGGGATAGATTTCCTACGCAAAACCTTGATGTCACGATCCAAAATCTGAACTGGCTCCTCCTCGAACATCAGATCTGGTCTAACCTCAATCTCCTCCACAGGCACAATGTGTGTGGGATCAGAGTATAGCATCTAACGTCAAGACGTCGAATACATCATGTATACGATCCAACTCTAGAGGTAGCTCTAACTGATACGCGACTGACCCCACTCGCTTCAAAATCCGGTACGGTCTAATAAACCAAGGGCTCAACTTACCCTTGCGACCAAACCTCAGAACCTTCTTCCATGGCGAGACCCTAAGGAAAACCATGTCTCTCACAGAATACTCGATGTTCTTCTTCTTCAGATCAATATAGGACTTCTGTTTATCAGAAGCCATTTTCAAACTATCCCGAATTAAGTAGACTTTATCCTCAGTTTCAAACACCAACTCCGGAACCCAGAACTCGTCGCTCCCCCAACTCAGTCTAGCATAAGGGAGTGCGCCACTTACGACCATACAGTGCCTCGTAAGGTGCCATCTGTATACTAGATTGGTAGCTGTTATTGTAAGCAAACTCTGCTAAAGGCAAGTACTCCTCCCAACTACCTCGAAAGTCGATAATACAGCCCCTCAACATGTCCTCCAGTATCTGAATCACCCTCTCTGATTGACCATTTGTCTGGGGATGAAAAGCAATACAAAAGTCCAATCTCGAACCGAGAGCCTCATGAAGTTTTCCCCAGAACTGAGACATAAAACTAGGATCCCTATCAGAAATGATCGAGACAGGTACCTCATCCAGCCTCACTACCTCAAAAATGTACAACTTGGTCAATTTCTGTAGGGAGAAGTCTGCCCTAACAGGAATGACATGAACGGTCTTAGTCAATCGGTCCACGATGACCCAAACAAAATCCTTCTTAGTAGGTGTTAGAGGTAACCCACTAACGAAGTCAATCGTTACTCGCTATCATTTCCACATCGGTATCCTAACCGGCTACAGCAAACTCAAAGGTAACTGATGCTCAACCTTAACCTACTGACAAGTCATACAGTGAGTAACAAAGACGGTGACCTCACGTTTCAATCCTGGCCACCAGTACAACTCTCAGAGATCTCAATACATCTTGTTCCCTTTGGGATGCATAGCATAAAGGCTACTATGAACCTCTCTCAAAATCGACAGTCTCAATTTTTCATCATTCGATACACAGATCCGATCGCGGAAACATAATACCCCATCATTGTTAATCTCAAAATTGGTCATAACACCGTCCTCTACCTGACGGAAACGCAACTCCAAAGATTTATCCCCCATCTCCTTATCCCTGATCTGATCAACCCAGGTCGATTTAACTTGAAGTTCTGCCAACAAACTCCCATCGTCAAAGAGACTCAGTCAAACGAACATCGCTCTCAGATCAGTCACAGCCCTACGGTTTAACGCATCGGCTACCACATTGGCCTTACTAGGATGATACTCAAAACTGTAGTCATAATCCTTAAGCAATTCAACCCATCGCTGCTGCTTAAGGTTTAACTTCTTCTAGGTGAGGAGATACTTGAGGCTCTTATGATCAGTTTAAATCGTACACTTCTCACCATATAGATAATACCTCCAGATCTTAAGAGCAAAGACCACTACAGTCAGTTCCAAATCGTGCGTCGGATAATTCACCTCGTAAATCTTGAGCTGTCGAGATGTATACGCAATAACCTTACCGTCCTACATCAACACGCAACCTAGACCCACATGGGATGCATCACTAAATACCACGAAGTCCTTATCGGGTTTAGGCTGAATCAGTATAGGTGCCTAAGTTAATACGGTCCTGAGCTTCTCAAAGCTCTCCTGCTGTGCATCCGTCCACACGAAAGGAATTCCCTTACGTAGTAACTTAGTCATCAAAGCAGCAATTAAAGAGAACCCCTCTACGAATCGAGGATAATATCCTGCCAGCCCTAGAAAACTATGAATTTTCGACACATTCTTTGGCTGTTTCCAATCTAACATAGCCTCAATCTTACGGGGATCCACTCGAATCCCCTCAACAGAAACTACATGCCCCAAAAAGGTTACCTCTCTAAGCTAAAACTCACACTTCATAAACTTTACATACAACTATTTCTCACGAAGAATCTGTAGAACCACTTTTAAATGCTCATCGTGCTCGTCCTCAAACTTAGAATACACAAAAATGTCTTTGATGAACACCACTACAAACTGATCCAAGTAGGGCTGAAACACACGATTCATCAAGTCCATAAATGTCGCTGGTGCATTAGTCAACCCAAAGGGCATAACTAGGAACTCGTAATGATCATAACGAGTCCTAAATGTCGTCTTATGCACATCAACCTCCTTTACCCTCAACTGATGATAACCAAACCGTAGATTGATTTCAAAAAACCCTGAAGCCCCTCTGAACTGATCGAATAAGTCATCAATCATCGGAAGTGGTTACTTATTCTTAACCGTTAACTTGTTCAATTAACGGTAGTCAATACACATCCTCATTGTACCATCCTTCTTCTTTACAAATAGAACAGGTGCTCCCACGGAGACACACTGGGATGAATAGACCCACGATCCAATAGCTCCTAAATCTGAGCCTTAAGTTCCGTCAACTCCTTCGGTGTCATTCGGTAAAGAGCGATAGACACCGGAGCTGTGCCCCAAAACAACTCAATCCCGAATTCTACCTCACAATTCGGAGGTAATCCTGGTAATTCCTCTAGAAAGACATCTGGAAAGTCCCTCACCGTTCGGATGTCCTTAACTGAAGAGTTCTTAGAATCAGCAGCACTGATATAAGCCAAGTACGCCTCGCACCCCTTCCTCACCAACTTTTCTACCATTAATGCAGATATCACATTAGTCAGATAATCTCGTCGTTCCCCAATCAACACTACCTCAATACCCTCCTCGGTTCTTAGAACAATTCTCTTTTCGGCGCAATCCAAACTCACTCAGTGTTTAACCAGTCACTCCATGCCCAAAATCAAATCGAACTCCCCAAAAGGAACTTCCATCAAATCAGCCAGAAACATCGTCCTTTAGACCTCTAACGGTATTTCTCTATATAGTTTGTTAATCCAAACAGACTGCCCCAACGGACTCACCACTGTTATCTCACTAGAAGTGCTCTCATACAGAATTTCTAAAGTCTCAAACACAGAACATGCAACGTAGGAATGTGTAGAGCCTATGTCTATCAGTGTAACATAAGGTACATTAAAAACTAAGAACGTACCCGTGATGACGTTCTGAGCATCTCCATCCTTACGACGACGAGCAGCATAAACCAACGTGGGCTGCCTCGCCTCAGTCGATCCAGCACCTCTACCCGATGCTCTCTATTTTCGGCCCATGCCATTATCATCCCTAGGCTGACTTCAGCCCCTAGGCAGCTGCTGAACTACCCTCAGCGGCTATGCAGTCTCCGTAATTGAAGCTTGCATCTGATTAGTCCTTAATGAGCAGTCCTTAACACTCGCTCGAATGGCGTCTATTACAAAGCTAACAAATCGACACTCCAGCAGGTACAACAGTCGGCCCAACTTTCACGGACCATCAGATCTTGCCTTTTTCCTAGGCCTCACCCCAACATTTGAAGGCTCTATATCCCTCTTAGCCTTCCCTTTGTCAAAGTTCTGGCGCTCAGTGCGCTTAACCTCCTCTACAATCTTGGCCTTCTCGACCAACACGGCAAACTCACGCTCCCTATGCGAAGCTATCAAGACCCTCAAGTTATCCCTAAGGCCACTCTCAAGTTATCCCTAAGGTAATCCTCAAAACGGACACAGCGCTCATACTCAGTCGCCACCATGCCTTGCGCATAACGGTTCAGCCTCAGAAAGTCAGCCTCATACTCGGCCACTGAACGATCTCCATGAATAAGATTTAGGAACTCACGCCTCCTAGCATCGATGTAACTGGACCTCACATACTTACTCTTAAACAAGTCCCAAGTCAACCGATAGAGCTGAGTGTCCTCCTTAACAGTCAGCCACCACTGATACGTCTCATCTTGAAGCAATGACACATCCCCTTGAGCTTCTGCTCATCAAAAAAGTCTAGCTTGTTCATGATATGCTCTGTGGCCTCTATCAGTACCCGACCACACTTAGAGCAACTCCAACGATGCCCCTGAATATCTCAGCCCCGTTCGACCGGAGTCGTTCTGTAATCGACCCACGACCTCTAAACCTAGCATTAGCCTCAACGACCCTTTCCAAAATTAGTAACATGGTATGGGACAGTGCGTCGTCTCCAGCTGCACGGTCCTAAGACTCAGCACCAGTCTCAATAACAGGTGACACCGGTGTCTCACTAGTATCCAAATTAGGGGTCGTATCAGATGCAAAAGGCTCAGCTCGAATCCCTCTACGGCCCCTATCGCAGCCTCTAATACCCCGTCCACGAGTACCACGTGTGCTCATCGTAATTTTAAATTAATCTAGTATTAAAAATTTTATGCAAATCAGTTTATAGTTTCAATATTTGTTAATAGATATTTTATCAAGTAAAGTTTATCAGAGTATTCAGAGTCTGTTACCGCAAGTCGCAGTTTACTACAATTTTCAGTTTACACTACCTAGAGTGTTTCGGTAGAGTTTACCACCTACAATTGTTTTACAGCATACAATAGTATTTCCAAACAGATTCAAACAGAATTCTAAGCATGCTTTCAGACAATTCTAAACAGAGTTTTAAAAACTTACAGGATCGGCGCCGGAGACTTGATGAACCACATACTTAATCAAAGTATTTGAAAAACATTCGAAAGTAACTCTTTAAAACAAATTTTGGAACCCAAAATTCATAGCTGAGTTTTGAACCTGACTCTGATACCACTAAATATAACACCCAAACCCGGACAAAACGTTATGGCCGAATCTGACGATCTCATATGAGAGTGTTTTTAACCTAACCATTTCGATTCATAAACCATTTTATTGGTTATCTTTTACTTAGTCAGAAATCGCGGAAGCTTTTGAAACCCATTTGTTGATTATTATTTTAAGAACTCATTTTTATTTACTAAAAAATTCTTCATTTATCTCAGGAAAACCATAATGTTGATATTGTAATTTATAGTCCATATCCACAGTTCAAACCCAAATTAAAAGCCGAAAATCTAAAACCAAAGTCACGTCAAAACCCCTAAAAGAAATAATGAATAAACAAAAGTAAGAAGTTATAACCAAAATCTATGCAGACGTGGTCATCGTCGAGTTCTCCATTGCACCGATTCACCTACTACTGGGATTACCTGAACAGATAAATAATTAAAGGGGTGAGACTTCGCAACTCAGTGTATACATCCACACAGTATAGCATGCATACAAACAAATAACATAATACAGCCATAATTCGGGCCTAGGCCCTTACAGAATCATTAACAGATACAATCTTAGGGCTTTAGCCCATCTCAGATATAGCATGCACAACAGATCAGATCAACAGAATATGCCCACCAGCCCTCCATAACAACTCCGTCCAACCCAACACACCATGTAGGGATAAAATCGACCCACCCATCCCTACACACCATATATGGGGATACAATCGACCCATCCATCCCTACACACCATAAGGTACTGTAATGTAGCACATATCATAGGTATGCAGCTTAGCTACCAAATATCAGGCCATGAAGCCCTTCATATACTCATTTCTCTTCGTCAAACCCCACCGATGCAATGCATCATACAAATATGGCATGCTATAATGCAAACAAACGGATCATACATTTATTTTCAGAACAGATCAAATAATCATGCCAAGTATAACATGCTAACACATACATCACAGAATTAAGAGTCTAGATAATGCTTATTGACCCTACGACAGGTCACAATTAACTTGACCGACCCGTACAACCTTACAGAACATTTCAGATTAAAGAGGCTCACACGCCCGTGTGCCCTGCCCGTGTGAGCCCATAAGCCCCTGTGGGTCACACGGCCCAACTTGACCTTGCCCGTGTGAATCACACGGCCTGGCCCAAATTTCCACACATCTATATGGTTCACCCGTGTAGGCCCACACACCCTTGTGGTCCACACGACCCATTTGCCTGAGCCCGTGCCTCGCACACGGCCTACAAGCCATCACACGCCCGTATCCGTCGTGCCCGTGTGGCACGCGCACGGTCTAACTCGTAGATCACACAGTCGTGTATCGCCACACGACCTTCACATAGGCAGTCCACACGCCCGTGTGGCGTCGACAGTGGTGTTTTCAGCTTTCGCTGAAACGCGATATCAGATCGATTAGAGTACACACCTAGTTTCGATTGAAGGCTAACGTAATCTCGAGCAATCCAAAACCTATTATTGTCAATCGTAAGCCAAATTTTCAGTCACTTGATTCAAATAACTCAGAATAGACAAATCTCGAAACGAGAGATCTACTTACCCTCAACGAATAACGGCGATTACTCGCTGTTTAGCACCCCGATTAGTGATCCACAAAACCTTGATTGTCCCTTAAACAACAAATTTAATCCCTAATAATCGATCTCCAAAAGATACAATACAATTTAACAAAACCACACTTACCGAGCCGACGAAACCACTAGCAGTACACCAAAACTAAACGAAAGAAAGAAAAATAGAGATCAGTAAAAGAAATAAAATTTCAGCAGCAGGGGTTTGGGAAAAGCAGAAAACGGCAGAGAGAGTAAAAAGAACAAGGAAAATAGGTTAGGCACACATCTCATAAACCCTATCCCCCCCTTTAGTGTTTTAGTCCCACTCAAATATCCGCACGGCTTATCAGAAAAATAATGCCACCCTCACGACTCGAATTCGGGATCTCAGGCATAATCCCTTGCCACTTAACCACTAGACCAGCAGGTCCATTCTGTTAAGTTCCTATCAATAAATTCTTATAAGCCCATTAACCAAAAGTCAGGCTTAATTCAAATAAAAACCAAACTTTAGCCCGAGTTAAGGGTCGAACTTGGGACCTCCCAAACACACCCCAGAGCACATAACCTCTTAACCCACATATGTTTTATGCCACAAGGATTCAGAACAAAAGTCCCGATATTTCCATACTCAACAATCACAAAAGCCGAAATACCGAAATTTAGGGCGTTACACATATATATATGATGAGTGTAAATGGGATCTGCTTTGACTGTTATTGTGGAAGATCGTTCATATATATATATGTACACATACATATATATATACATGTGTTAATATATGTGATGAGTGTAAATGGGAATTACGAGTTTGCATTAATTGTTATTGTGGATTATTTTTCACATGTGTGTGTATACATGCATGTTTGTTTATATATATGATGAGTGTAAATGGAATCGTTTTAACTGTTATTGTGGAAAGTATTTCATGTATATATGTGTGTGTGAGCTTGCACCTGTTTGTTTATATATATGTTGAGTGTAAATGGGATTGTTTTAACTATTATCATCAAAGAATGTTTACTATAAGGATCTTGGATCTTAATAGATGATGTTAAATTGGTCTGTTCTTTAAATTTCATTGTAATCAACCTTGTGAAAAGTGGTTTTATCCAACATAAGGTAATTTAATCTTTGTTTATTAAAATTTGGGATTGTTGCTTGGTGCCTCCAGTCGAATAAGTTACATAATCATCAGAAAACAGCTATTTAGACCATCTTCATATATATCGCTGCCATTGATTGCGGATTTCAAGTGTTTTTTATTTTGTTAGTTTCTATTTGTTTCTCAAGTGAATGTCAACTATGAATTTAACTTTTGAACTTTTCTTATTACAGTTTTTACAATAACATACATCATCCAAGCAAATTAGCTGTGGGAGCGGACTTCCATTGTTTCAAACATAAAATCGAGCCTAAGCGCGAAAACCCTGTCTATGCTAACGGAGGCAAGTGGATTGTAGTTTTCCAAAAAGGGATATCAGATCCGTCTTGGTTGTACATGTGCATCTTGACATTGCCAAACCAAAAAGCAGTTAAGTGTGCTTTTCAGACCATACTTATCTGCATCGCCAGCCTTTGGCACATGGCCTTCTATCTTTGATGCCATAGATTAACTGGTAAAGATTTGATTATGTTATTTTATTTATAATATCAATTATTATTATTCTTAATTTTCATACAAAAGTAAATTGGATAATAAAACAAATATGGCTTTATTTCTGTTATTAAATTGGCCAGTTTAGTCATAAAATAATCTTCTTTGCCAGTTTAATCATTTAAACATATGCAATGGTGGTGGTAATTTGGATGATTGAGATAACTTTGTACTGGCCTTATGTTGATTTTATTTTGTAGCTTGCGTGTCTATTAAAATTACAATAATAGCCGACTTTTTCTCCAACCTTATTCATTTTTAATTTCCCCGAAAAATATAAGCTTTTAATTGATATATTATGTATTTTTATTATGGTATATTCGAATTTCATCCCTTTAACTTTACAAATTTTCATTTTAGTCCTCCATTTTATTTTTTCTCTTTTAGCCCTTTAACTTGCATTATGAAATTTAAACAAAAGTAGCAATTTATTTTTTTATAAAATAATATGATATTATGAAATTTAAATAAAAAAATATGGTAATATTTATATTTGGGATCTACTTTTTGAACTAAAATTATAATTTAAAAATGAGATCTACTTTTTATAATAATAATAATAAATAAACACTAAGATTACATGCGAACTCTTCAAGAAATCAAAATTTCCTGTTATACTTATTATTAATATTATTATTTGTAATATATGATATATAATTTCAAAACTTGACCATATGCGATACAATAAAAAATAAATTTTCAGTCACAAATTTATATAATATTTATGTTATTTTATGACATTACTTTTATATCATATTTTGATTATGGAAAAAAATTCATAACTTATTAATTTTACAATTTTTTTAGATCATTAAATCAAATGAAATATGTAGTTGAGAGTAAATTAAAACTTTCTCTTTTATTTTTTCCAATTATTTCCATCACACGTTCCTTTTCATTTCAATTTTTTTCTACTCCAGTTAAAATCATAATTTTTATAATAAAACTTTCTCAATTTATCTTCTTTATTTTACCGTTATCTTCATTAATTAAAATTTTTAATCTTCTTTATTTCTTTCGTTAACTAGAGCTGTCCATGAGCTGCGTGATTTATCTAGCCTAGTCAGCTCTACTTGACTTGATTAGTTTGAATAAAGAATTTTTTTTATAGGTTAACTTGACATATATATATATCATATCATATCATAACTTATATAACTTACATAAATTTATAACTTATATATATATATCATATCATAACTTACATAACTTAATTATACTTATAAATAAACAATTTACATGTCTAATTTATTGTCAACTTTAGACTTCAAGAACTACGAAATGAATAAGATTTTGATGAATTTGTCAAGGGTAAGCAACGACTATCGAAATAGAGTACAAACTTTTCTAAATTTTACATTTCAAAATGCAAGCCAAGAGAATATTATTCTTTGCCCGTGTAAGAAGTGTGGCAACATCAATTGGCATTTTTGTGAAACTGTCTACAAACATCTAATTGTTGATGGCTTTAATCGGGGGTATAAAAAATAAATTTTCCATTGAGAGTGTACACCTAGTAGAACCTCTTCAACTATTAATTTGACTTATCCTTATAGTGCTTACCATCAATTTGTTAGATAAGATGACATGGAAGGTATGTTACGGAATGCATTTAATATGCACAATCATGGTTTACAATCGTTTCCACCTGACTTTATTGCACTTGATGATTGTAATCTTGGTGGAAATGCTTTTACCAAAACGGGAAGAAGTGTACCTGATGAAGAGCCAAATGTTGAAGCGGCGAAGTTCTACACGTTACTTAATGAAATGAATGAAGAACTTTATGAGGGATAAAAATTTTCATAAATGCCCTTCTGCATTCATCTTTTTCACTTAAAATATTTGGGACGGTGGACCGAAAACTCCGACAATACTGTTAGAGCTTTTGATAGATATGTTTCTGTTTGAAAAAATCCATCATTCATGCAAAGATATGAAGAAACTGATAAAAGATTTAGGCCTTCAGTACAACAAAATTCATAGTTGCCCAAATGATCGCATGTTGTACTGGGGTGATTGAAAAAACCAACAGTCTTGTCATATTTGCGGTAAATCTCGTTAGATGAATAGAAACACAGAAGATGTGAATGAGGAAGAATATGAGGCACAATTAAAAAAGAAGTCAATTAAGATTTTACGATATTTTTCGCTAATACCAAGGCTTCAAAGGCTTTTCATGTCGTCAAAGATAGCCGAGTCTATGACATGGCATCATGATTAACGAACTGATGACGGATTACTAAGGCATTCTGCAGATTCTTTAGCTTAGAAATCATTTGACAGTAAATTTCCAAGCTTTGCAAACGATCCTCGAAGTGTGAGGCTTGGGCTAACATCTAATGGATTTAATCCTTATAAAATCATGAGCATTTCGTACAGTACTTGGCCTGTAATGCTTGTTCCATAAAATTTGCCTCCATGGATTTGCATGAAGCAATCTTCTTTTATCTTATCTATGATTATACCTGGAGAGAAAAGTCCAGAAAATGATATTGACATTTATTTGCAGCCACTTATTGAAGAGTTAAAACAGTTATGAGCGGGTGTTGAGACATTGATTTATTGAGAAAGGAGATCTTTTATTTACGTGCAACTTTGTTGTGGACTATTAATAATTTCTCAGCTTATACCAATTTATCTGGTTGAAGTACCAAAGGACGTTATGTTTGTCCTTTTTGTGTTGCACAAACATGTTCGAAGTGGTTATATAATGGAAATAAGTTCTCTTATATGGGGCATCATCAGTGGTTAAATGGAAATCATAAATTTAGATTTCAGAGGACTCTATATGACGGTACTGAAGAGTTCAGAAGAGTTCTTGAGCATACCATTGGATCTGAAATCTTGTTTATGTCAAAATATATCAATTTTAGTTATGGAAAGATGAATCAAAAAACCAACACGCAAACAAAGAGAAAATCGAGGGATGAATCTAATGAAGAGGATGATCCTAATGAGGCGGACCTGTGAAAAAAAAGAAGTATTTTTTTTTGAATTGCCTTATTGGGAGCACAATATTTTACGCCATAATCTTGATGTCATACATATTGAGAAAAATGTTTGCGATAACATCATTGGGACAATTTTGAATGTCGATGGAAAATTGAAAGACAATCTTCATAGTTGACTTGATTTAGTTGACATGGAAATTCGACGTGGCCTTCATCACCAAGTACTTCCGAATGGGAAATATCGATTGTCGCATTCTATTTTTGCAATGTCAAAGGAAGAGAAAGAAGTGTTCTGCATGGTGTTGAAGGATAAAAAATCTCAAATTCATATGCATCAAATATATGTCGACGTGTGAGTCTTAAAGATCAAAGACTATATTCCTTAAAATTATATGATTATCACATCTTGATGCAAGATTTACTTCCAGTTGCTTTACGGTGTTGTATGTCAAAAAAAGTGACGTCCTGTATAATTGAACTATCCAATATAATGAAAGTTATTTGTGGTAAAGTTTTGAATGTTGAATAACTTGAGAAAATATAAGATCGAGCCGCTTTGACTTTATGCAATTTGAGAAGATCTTTCCACTTTCCTTCTTCACTATTATGGTGCACTTGCTAATCCATTTCCCTCATGAAGCAATACTTGGTGAACCAGTTTTCTATCGATAGATGTATCCTATAGAAAGGTGCTAAATTATTTGTAAAGTATTCATTCATTCACCTCTATACCTTTAGTTACAACTTTTAATAATGTTGTATATCGTGTTTAGGTTCCTATGCAAATTGAAGTCTTATTGCCGTAATAAGCGTTATTCAGAAGGATCAATTCCTGAAGGTTAATTGGCAGAGGAGTGTATGACTTTCTGTTCTAGATATTTAAAAGATGTTGAAATAATACTGAATAGACCAAGTAGAAATGTTGGGCTCAGTGATCATAACTTGGCTGAAACTTATTTATTTCAAAGTTATGAAGAACCAATTGGTAAAGTTGAAATTGTAGAATTAGATGATAGATCTTAAATGCAAGCACATCGAAATATTCTTTTTCACCACAATTCAATTGAACCATTACGCAAGTTCTAGAATTTGATAAATATTCATCGTTTTAATTTGTTTATCTTCTAACCAATTAATCCTCTTTTTAACATAATGAGTACAAACAAATCTTGAGATCTCGTTCACGCTCTCGAAAATTACAACATCGAGAGATTAATAAGTTATTCACAAAATCTTTTCATTAATGGTTAAGCCAAATGATACGCAACTGAAGTTAATAAGTTAAACATAATCACGATATTTTGTATCAAATAATAATATTTTCTCATAACATTTATAATTACTCAATTTACTTTCTATTCAATAGGTTTAGAGTGTGAAAGACGTCAATAACGAAGTTAAATGGCTTTCCCAAGGTCCAAATAGAGTAGTAAAAAGATATAGTGCATTCCTCATCAATGGATTCAGATTTCATACAAAATATTGCGAGAGATTAAGGAGAATTTAAAATTTTGGAATTGTTGTTAATTCTTCAATTACAAGTTATGCTAGTGCTAGGGACGGTAATCTTGTTAAGGGAAATGTGGAGTATTACAAACTTCTTACTGACATTATTGAGTTGGATTACTATGGCAAATGGAAAGTTGTCTTATTTCGATGTGATTGAGATTATGTTAATACTGCTCGCGGAATTAAAAAAAGATCAATTTGGTTTTACAATGGTGAATTTCTCGCTTGATTCACACTGGACAACGATTGATAGACGAGCCGTACGTATTTTCTTCTCAAAAGAAACAAGCTTTTTATTCGAAAGATCCAATTGATGAGGGTTGGTACGTTGTACATCGAAACACCCATAAAGATTTGTTTGACATTAACAATGGAAGTAGAGATAACATCGTTGAAAGATCAAAAACTGTCTTTTCCAAAACAAAACTGAAATGAAAATATCCCTAATACTTGTATACAATTTCAATGAGTTCGCCAGGATTTGGATGAAGATATTTACGATTTATGATGTAAGATTTTACGTTTTTTTAGTTATATGTAATATAATAATTTAAATCTTAGTCTTGTTAAACATTTCAACTATTTTATATTTACTATTATTGTTGTAATTAGTTACAAAAATTTCAACTATTTTATGTGTATTGCAGAAAAAATGCCTAGAAGAAGATTACGAGATCTAAGTATTGTTCAGAATACTTCAAATTCTGAAGAAATAAAAAGTGAACAATAGACTGCTATTGGATCTTCGAATGTTTCGGAAACACCTATCGAGCTTGCAGAAATTCAAAGTAATGTTAAATTTAATTTACATACGTGTTGACTTTTATTATTGATTTCTTTTTCAAATTCTTATATTATAATATACCATTTTTCAGCAGAAAAGCAGAGATCGAGGACGTACGCTACTTAAAGATTTATACGACTTAAATCCTGTTGAGTGTGTCAAAGTATCTAGAAACAATCTTGGTCAGCCTATTGGATCAGAAGCTCGATTTTTAGCAGGATATTTTGGCATTACGGCACGAAATGCCAATATGCTGTCTATCAACTACGAATCATGACATCAAATGCCTCGTAATAACAAAAATCAAGCTCTCGATAAAATTAAGGTAACAAAACATGAATGTAATTTATAATACTTTCTAAACTTATGTTTTTTAGTAGAGATTTGTTTTAGAGTTCTAGGATACTTATATCAAGAAGGCATTAATAAAAAATAGAGAGACCATAAAAGCACTTTAAAGAAAAACATTTTAATAAAGAACATTTTAAGAAAGATATAAGCCTTGAAGAGAAACTGCGAAATGTCCCAACGAGAATGCTAAGGTACCAATGGGAAGATACGGTTAGATTCTAGTATTTAAAGAAATGAGAGGTATTATGTACTTCCAAACTCTTATAATTATTTTTATTTACAGTATTTACTATATACGTAATAATAATTTCATAATGTAGGACCGTGAGCGAGTTGAAACAAGCAGTAGAGAAAAACAAAAATTCACGCACACAACAGGGTCGAAAAGCTTTGCTTGAGTAGCTGAGGCCTAGGTATTTTGAATTTATTAATTGTGTCAAATATTTATTACTTTCTATTAAATAATATTTTTACTACTATATTGTAGGAACTCTCGTCTGGTTAAAAAGTTAGACGCCTTCAGCTTTTTGACATTACAAATAGGAAGAAAGATAAATCTCCAATGACTTCTGAATTTGGAGAAATTGTTGTATGTTTTCTTAATAAAATTTAATTTATTTTAAATATTTATAATGTTTAATTATAATGGTTTAATTCGTCGTTAATAATTTAAATAATGTTAAGTTATGTTGCATTTGTTTTTTTTTTATATTTCGCTTCTAACTCTTTGATTGATTTATTAGGAAAAACTAAAGGATAAAGAAGCGGAGTATAAAGCGATTGCTTCGAGTGATAGTTCTGTTAATCTTGAGGACATTGATAATAAAACTGTTACTGAAGTTTTGGGTCCTGAAAGGTATGATCGGGCTTGATTTCAATGATCTGGTGCTAACCCAACCCAATATTTTGGATCCAACTCGCAGCAATACATACCTTCGAAAAGTGAAGCTCAAGCTGAAATTTAGATGTTAAGATACCAGATGGCTCAGATGCAAGCGAGCATAGTTGAACAAATTGCTTAACTTAAAGCGGAGACAGCATCAAGAGAAGCAGAGGTTCAAAGAAAATATAAAGAACTCTAGCTACAACTTACAGAGGAGGCAGCAGGGAGGGAAACAGAGCAAAACAGAAAATACAACGAACTCCAACTACAGCTTCAGAACATGATGAAGGTGTTTCAACAGTCGTAGACTCCACCATCTTAGACATTTATTTTCTTATTATAAGAATGTTTTAACAATATAACTTCTAACATTATTGTAAGAATATTTTGTTATTTCATTTATTAATTTAGATAATATATCTTTCGTTGAATTTTTGAAGTATCATTTAGATTTGCTGTTATTGGTTGAATTTGATGTTACAGAGAGGTTTGTATATGAATAAAAATAGGATATTAAAAATCTGCTAAAATTAGTGGTGTTTTTACCAAAAATGCCACAAAAAAATGACATTTAGCAGCGTTTGTATGAAAAACGCCAATAAAGGTCACGTTCTTTAGCGACGTTTATATGAAAAGCGTCGTTGAAAATCACATTTTTTAGTGACTATTATGTGAAAAATGCCGCTGAAAGTCATGTTCTTTAACGACGTTTGTGTGAAAAGCGCCACTAAAGGTCACGTTCTTTAGCGGCATTTGTGTGAAAAGCACCGCTGAAAATCACGTTCTTTAGCGGCGTTTGTATGAAAGGCGCTATTGAAGGTCACGTTTTTTAACGGCATTTGTGTGAAAAGCACCGCTAAAAGTCACGTTCTTTTAACAAATTTTTTTACATAAACGTCGCAAATTTTTAATGGCATTTTTTAAGGCGCTTTTAAATGCCCAAAAAACGCCGCTAAAAACCTGTTTTGCTGTAAAGTTAACTTCGTTAATGACGTCCTTTCCACTCCAAACCTATTAAATCGAAAGTAAATTGATTAATTATAAATGTTATATGAAAACATTATTATTTGTCAATGAAAGCTTCAGTTGCATACTGTTTGCACTAACCATTCATGAAAAGATTCTTTGAATAACTTATGAATCTCTCGATGTTCTAATCTTCGGGAGCGTGAATGAGATCTCAAAACTTATTTGTACTCATTATGTTAAAAAGTGGATTATTTGGTTAGAATATAAACAAATTAAAAAAATAAATATTTATCAAATTCTAAAACTTAATTGCGTAATGATTCAATTGAATCATGGTGAAAAAGAACATATCGATGTGCTTGTACCCAAGATCTATCATCTAAGTGTGCAATTTCAACTTTACCGATTGGTTCTGCATAACTTCGAAATAGATAAGTTTTGGCTAAATTATAATTAGTGAACCCAACATTTTTACTTGGTCTATTCAGTCTTTTTTCAACATCTTCTAAATATCTAGAGCAAAAAGTCAAACACTCATCTGTCAAGTAACCTTTAGCAATTGATCCTTCTGGATAACACTTATTACGACAATAAGGCTTCAATTTGCATAGGAACCTAAACATAATGTACAACATTAACAAAAGTTATAATTAAAGGTATATTAATGAATAAATGAACACTTTACAAATAAATTAAGCACCTCTATGGGATACATCCACCGATAGAAAATCGATCCACCAAATTTTGCTTCATGAGAGAGATGGATTAGTAAGTGCACCATAATAATGAATAAGAAAGGTGGAAAGATCTTCTCCAAATTGTATAAAGTCAAGACGGATCAATCTTATACTTTCTCAAGTTCTTCAACAATCAAAACTTTTTCACAAATAGCTTTCATTATATTGGATAGTTCAATTATATAAGAAGTCACCTTTTTTGACATACAACATTGTTAAGCAACTACCAGTAAATCTTGCATTAAGATGTGATAATCATGTGATTTTAAGAAATATAGTATTTAATCTTTAAGACTCACACATCGAGATATATTTGATGCATACGCATCTGAGACCTTTATATCCTTCAACACCATGCAGAACACTTCTTTCTCTTCCTTTGACATTACAAAAATAGAAGGCGACAACTGATATTTCCCATTCGGAAGTACTTGACGATGAAGATCACGTTGAATTCCCATGTCAACTAAATCAAGTCAACTATGAAGATTGTCTTTCAATTTTTCATCGACATTCAAAATTGTCCCAATGATGTTCTCGCAAACATTCTTCTCAATATGCATGACTTCAAGATTGTGGAATAAAATGTAATGCTCCCAATAAGGCAACTAAAAAAAATACTTCTTTTTTTTCACAAGTCCGCCTCATTAGGATCCTATTCATTAGATTTATCATCAGATTCATCCCTCGATCTTCTCTCTATTTGCATGTTAGATGGTTGATTCATCTTCCCATAACTGAAATTAATATCTTTTAATATGAATAAGATTTCAAATCCAATAGTCTGCTCAAGAGTTTCTCTGAATCTTTCAATACCATCAAATAGAGTCCTCTAAAATTTAAATCTATGATTTCCATCTAACCACCGACAATGCCCCATATAAAAGAACTTTTTCTTATTATATAACTACTTTGAACATATTTACGCTGCAAAACAAGAACAAGCATAACATTTTTTAGTACTCCAACCAGATAAATTGGTACAAGCCGAGAAATCATTAATAGTCCACAACAAAATTACACGTAAATAAAAGTTCTCCTTTCTCAAGACATCATATATTTTAACACCCGCCCATAACTGTTTCAGGTCTTCAATAAGTGGCTGCATATAAATGTCAAGATCATTTTCAGGACTTTTCTCTCTAGGGATAGTCATAGATAAGATAAAAAAAGATTGCTTCATTCAAATCTATGGAGGCAAATTGTAAAGAACAAGTACTACAAGCCAAGTTCTGAACGAAGTACTCATAAGTTTAAAAGGATTAAATCCATCAGATGTTAGTCCAAACCTCACATTCCGATGATCGCTTGCAAAGCTTGAAAATTTACTGTCAAATGATTTCTAAGCTAAAGAATCCGTAGGATGCCTTAATAATCCATCATCGGTTCATTAATCATGATGCCACCTCGTAGACTCGACTGTTTTTGACGACATAAAAAGCCTTTGAAGCCTTGGTATTAATGAAAATATCGCAAAATTTTTATTGGCTTATTTGTTAACTGTGCCTTACCTTTATCCTCATTCACATCCTCTGTATTCCTATTCATCTAACAAAATTTACCGCAAACATGATAAGACGTTGATTTTTCCAACCACCTTAATACAACATACAGTCATTTGGACAACTATGAATTATGCCATACCCAAAGCCTAAATCTTTTATCAATTTCTTCATATCTTTGCATGAATGAGAGATTTTTACAAACGGAAACATATTTCTCAAAAACTCTATCAGCAGTGTTAAAGAGTTTGCGTTCCACCCTCCCAAACATTTTAAGTGAAAAAGACAAATGCAAAAAGACATTTTTGAAAATTTTGATCCCTCATAAAATTATTCATGCATTTCATTAAGTAACTTGTAGAATTTCATCGCTTCTCCATTTGGCTCTTCATCAGGTACACTTCTTCTCGTTTCGATAAAATCATTTTCATCAAATATCACAATCATTGGATGCAATAATTTCAGGTGGAAACGATTGCAAACCATGACTGCGTATATTAAATGCATCCCGCAACATACCTTCCATTTCATCTTCTCTAACAAGCTGATGGTAAACATTATGAGAATAAGCCGAGTTAATCGTTGAAGCGATTCTACGAGGTGTACACTTTCCATGAAAAATCTATTTTTTATACCCCGAATAAAACCATTAATAATTAGATGTTCGTAGACAACTTCACGAATATGCCAATTGATATTGCCACACTTCTTACACGGGCAAAGAATCATATTTTCTTAGCTTGCATTTTGAAATGCAAAATTTAGAAAAGTTTGTACTCCATTTCGATAATCGTTGCTTACCCTTGACAAATTCATCCAACTTTTATCCATTTCGTAGTTCTTGAAGTCTAAAGTTGGCAATAAATTACGGTTACTTAAGCGTTCTAAATTGATTCAAATCATGTCATTGTACTAAAATAGATAATACATATCAAGTATCAAATATCTAGTAAGTGTAAACTAATTCATGTAAGTTGTTTATTTATAAGTATAATTAAGTTATGTAAGTTATGATATATATTTATGTAAGTTATGTAAGTTATGATATGATATATATTTATTTATTATGTAAGTTATGATCCAAATTTTTTTTTATTCTTTAAATATTTATATAAGTTATGATTATCTTCTTTAAATTTTAACTTTAAATTTTAATCCTTTAATATACTCTTAATTTATAAATTTGTGTTTTTTTATCACCTTTATGTTTATTATACTTAAAAAGACGAAAATTAACAGATTAATAATTATATGTTAATATAGTTAATATTTGTTAAATTTTCATCTATACTGAGTTAATATTTAAATTAATAATTATCTGTTTACTATCATTTTCTCTTTCCCTTTCCCCGTTAAAAGAGGGAGTTTGACCTTAGCCACTATTTGCTCTTTTTTATTTAATAAAAACTACATAGTAAATAAATACTAGAAAACGATATATAGGTGTAAACATGAGATTATTAATATGAACCCTTACAAAATACTAGTACGATAAATCCATCTTATAGGTGTAAACAATCAATTTTTTATAAAAATACCAATACGATAAATCCATCTTATAAGCTTATTGATGGTTAACAAAAATAACTTTTCATTTTAAATAGCTTTTAAATCATTTTTTTCGAAAAAAGATTAGTAATTTGATTTTTATATAAAAATTAATTTAAATAATGCTAAATATTATTATATTGATAAAAATTTTATTTTTAAGTTTTAAAAACATTTAAAAATATTAAATATTAAAATCAAACATTATAATTTTCAATATTATTAAACATATACATTAATTAGTATTAAATACATATTTTTAGTCAAAAAATTGAAAAATCATGTTAATATTTTAATAAAATATTGAACTCCATAATGGCAAAAATAATAAATAAATGAAAAATAAAAGAGTAAACAGCAAAATTACGAGGTCAAATAGTGCAACAAATGCTAAACCCTAATTATTGAGTAAAATTAATCATTAAAATGTAAGAATTAATTTGAATGTCACAAAATATGTACAGTAATAAACTTGAAAATTTAGACTAAAATGGAAACAAAAAACCCTTTCAAATTGATTGCAAAACAGGAATGAATATTCAACCAAACTTTCCTAATAATCAACACCATGGAACATTATTAAGCCAAAACCGATTTAATAATTAAGGAGCAAAAAAGATCACATACATACTCCACGAGCATACAGGTTAAACATTCAGCCAAACAGTTTGCAAACAACATATGACAATGAAGGCTTTAAATATAGGACAATGAAGGCTTGCATATCCAGAGAAAGACAATAGCATGCTCCATTCTCAACTCCATTCTCACCTCCATTTACAACTCAATAGCCTATTGAGATTCAACTCCATTCTCAAAGTATTTACCAGATAAAATGTGGGGTATTTAGCATATCGCAATATTTCCAAGCATCAACTATCAATCGAAGAGAAAGCAGCAGTTTTAAATATAAGGGTGAAATTCACTACTATTACCTTTACAAACTTTGGCCTGCTTAATTCAGTCTGATCAAAAAAGAGAACGAAATAGATAATTTGGTGCTCAGCAATAGCCCTGCAAAATCGTGCTCTATATCAAGAAATTGCTGATGTAAAAATTCAACTATACTAGCCTTAGTCAACAAGGGACTAAACACCATTGTAAAGCACATATTTATACAAGGGAAGCCCCTAATAAATTAAAAGCATATCCGAGTTTCGGTAGGTAAAAATGAAAGCGTAAAATGAAAGACTTGGTCAACAGTAGCACTTATAATTAAGGCCACAACTCAATAAAAACAGATTCAACATAACAATGTAATAAATTATAGAGATAGTATTGCATAAAACAATTACATCACATTAGCATAGGCATTTTTCAATCAAATCATGCCACCTTATTGCATTTCTAAAAAAAAGAAGCTAATTATTTATTAATTTAATCATTAATAAATAGTTGAATTAATTTGTTATCATTTAATTATCACATGTAATGTATAACATGATATTTTTTGCAGTTTTTCAAGATATTTATTGAAGCGAGCCAATAAAATGATAGATTAATTTACTTCACAACATCTTGCATTTTCTAGATGCATAAGAAAGACTCTAAGATTTTGATCTTTTAAAAGGAAACTACTACAATCATCTTTCAACGTAAATTTGAGATAACTTTTATTTTAATTACAGAATGCATAAATTTAATAGGAAAAAAAAAAAGAAAAGATACTATAGATGAAATTATACCTGTTAGCTTGTTATTGATAAGAGAAAATGTTTGGAGAGGAGTCAATTTTTCAATAACGGAAGGAATTTCACTTGAAACATATAATTAAATTAATCAAAATTTACAAATAAATAATCCAAAAATTGCAAACAACAACACAAACTTAAAAAGGAAGAGGAAGCTAGTTTTTTCCATAAAGTTGGGTTAATAATTTGATTGCCAGGAAAGGGTATAAGACAAATCATGTTTAAGCCAAAAAGTTGGGATAATACATCAACTGGCAAGATAACGATCTATGGTTGTTTAAGTCAAAAGTATTATATTAAGAAATTAATAAAATTGTCCACTAATTAAAAATATATAACAACTGAAAGTAGAAAATCATATTTATAACAACAGCCTCAGGCTTATATGATTTTAGAACTCTACTTGAAATGACTCCTTTCTTAGAATACCAATGGAAAATTCTCTTATGTTAGAGAGAATCCTAGATACCTCATAGTGTGTATAATTATTTACCTTGTCAACAAGGTCAGGCAAGTGCTCCGAAAGCACAGTGAACCAGTACCTGAAACATGTATATAAAAAATAAGATAAAGAATCCATGTTTGCAGAATCAGTGTCTTGGATCATAAAAGTTATTATGATCTATTTTGGAAGGCACTCTTACGAAGTCCAGAATAATGAGTATTAAGTAGCATATTTGAAGAGCATACTTACTCTAGCTCTTTGTGATCTGATAGATCAATGGTATTGGGCTCGTACCTGTTAGTGTGTTGTAATTCAAGATATGAGATTAGAACATTGCATGGATGGATATATAAATAACTAATAAGAACAAATATTCAATAAAAGCAGATATTTTCTGCTTCATAGCATTACACCTTAGTAAACAAAAAAGTAGCAAAATGACCCTTCAATATCTTTTTGTATGATTTTTATTGTTTCAATTCAAGTGCTGGATTACATGCTCTCTCTCTATATAGATCGTCCATGTAAAATATCAAATTAACTAAAAACGCATAGCTATTTTTTTCAACAAAAAACATTTGGGTAAGTTGCATTCTCTTCTGGCATTGCATACGAGAATGTAATTTCTTTATTCCTTTTACTTATTTTAGTGTATATTTATATGTAAGCTACAGATGTAAGAGAGAATGAGGGTAAGAGAGAGAGTTAATTATTTGGCTTGTATGTCAGGTGTATATGGGCTCATACCAAGCAGGTATGGAAGGAATTCCATGGGTTATAGTGGCAGAGGTTAATTGACTTTGTTTTCTAACATCCTCACCATTTACATATCCATCCTATGTTGTTCTGACATAATTTTCTAGGAACATTCCTGTCTCTGGACAAGGGTACGTTGATATGCTCATCCAAAGATCTTCCAAATACTTGTTAAAAACTTATTCATACACATGACCGAAACACACACCATTCAGGAAGTCAATCATAAATATGTTTTACTGCACATATTTAACAGTGAAGGGAATATGTTTCAGATTTTTTCCATAAACGTAATATCTAATTATTGCGTTTCTAAAAAAAAGCTAATTATTTATTAATTTAATCATTAATAATGCATACAGTAAACAATGCATGCAAAGCTCAACAATAGAAAACCCATTAAATATCCAGTCAACCAAAATGTATATACATATAAAGGGGGGCAATGCTGTAAAAGAATAAAAAAAGAAAACCTTTTGAATATGCTCAGTGGTGATGTTCATCAACTGTGGAGGCTGCTGCATATTTTCTTCTTCACAAAAGGAAAGAAACCTTAGATCACTGAAAAATAGAATGAATTTAAAAAAAATACAAAAAATAGAATGAAATGAAAACTTACCAGAATTTTTTTGATTTCGGCGAAGAGAACGGCGATGAGAATTGGGGAAAAAGAGAACGGCGATGAAATGAAAACTTATGAGAATTTTTTTGGTTTTGGTGAAGAGAACGGCAATGAGAATTGGCGATGAGAATTTGGGGAAAACAGTTAGGATCTCAATCAGTTAGGGGAAATTGGGGAAAAGAAATTGGGGAAGAAATAAAGTGATTTGGGAAAATTTTGGGGGAAATCTGATTTGGGGAAAAACTAAAGCAATTTGGGGGCTAACAAAACACCGTTTAAAGAGGTCAGTTTGCTAATACTTTGAAAAAATATTTTTGAGAACTATTTTTGAAATGTGCTTTTTAAAATTTTCAGTGTTTGATATTATTATTAAAAAGTATTTTTAAGAAATAAAATGTTTATTTTAGATATGATATTATAAAGTAATAAATATGTATTTAAATAATATTCAAATTAGTTAATATTATGATATTTTAGCAATAATATAAAAAATAAATAATTATAACTTATTGTTAATATTTTAATATATAATATTAATTTTAAATATTTCTAAATAATTAATATTAATTATTTATTAAATTTAATTAGAATATATAAACTATATTTAAATATTTAAATATAATAATTAAATATTTATAATTAGATATTGACACAATTGTATTATTTTAAAAATGATTTTTTTAATTTTTAATTAATGCTTTTAATACATTTGTATTATTTTATTTTAAAATGTACTTTAAATATATAACTCATATTAAATATTAACATAATATAAAAAATATAAACTTAACAAATTAAAATATTACATATATTTAGATTAAACTTCAAACAAAAGAAAAAAAAGAGGGAAAATGGATTCTAACGTTAGAAAAATGGGAAAAAAAGAAAAAGAACAAATAAGGTAATATAGCCTCAAAAGCACTTTTGGAACGAAAAAAGCACCAAAATTTCTCCTTTTTCATCTGAGAAAAAGGACTTTTCTTAAGCTGAAAAGTTTCTACTTTTTACCTCTGTTCTTTATTGCTTTTTGTGTAAAAGCACTTTTCCCCCTAAAAACTCATCACAAAATCAATGCCGATCGAAGCCTCAGTCAAATTGTTATTGCAATATTTGCAACGTTTATGAAAATGTCACTAATGAATAACTTTTGTGGTGTTTTCGGTTAAAATGTCACTAAAAATTTAATTTCATGTAGTGAAACCGTGTTATTTAAGTCATGAAATTGCAATATTTGCAGCATTTACAAAAAAGTCATTAATGTATAATTTTTGCGGTATTTTCAGTCACGTCACTAAAAATTTAATTTTCTGTAGTGAAACAGTGCTGTTTTGCAAAATTTTAATACATATTAGTGGCGTTTTTGGTCCAAACGCTACTATTGCTTCCATTTGTTAATATAAACGCCGCTATAGCTCTAACCTTTTGCAGTATTTTTGATCCAAACGCCACTAAAAATACCGCTAAAAGCTTAATTTCTTATAGTGTATATTGAATCTGTTGATATGTTAAAACTCATGTTTGGAGTAGAGGTTAAAACTCCTATTTGGCACCCAAGTGACACGAGTTCAAATTCTGTTAACCCTTTCCCTCTCCCCCAATTTTGTAATTATCAAATATGTTATGTAGGCAATATGTAACTTTTACATATCATAAATTAAAAAGAGTAAATTACTTAGTTGGTCACCCAACCTTTAGAGCACTTTCATTTTGGTCACCCAAGCATTAAATTTTAACGGTAGTTAACTATACACGCCACATCATGTTTACACTTTTATTATGGTCACCCAAAAAAATATTTTTTTAAATATTGATTAGGATAAAAAAATCAATGATTAAAGTGGAAAAATTGTAGAAAGTAAAATAGTACACAAAATTTTCAATTTGTACTTGTTTATCTCATTGCCGGAAATTCTAAAAAAAATGTTAATATTTGAATTTTAAATTTTAAAACATCATAATAAATTGTTGAAAAAAATTTACCCATTGATAATGTCAACCGATTTATTACTATAATATTAAAATTAATTAATTTAATCTAATTTTAAATTTTAAAATTAACGAAATCAACTCGAATAATTCATATTTAATAATTGTCTATGGAACTAAAATCTCTTTTGATTATATAATCTTGAATCTTCCATGCTAAACTAAAAGTGAAGGAAAATATCCTTACAATTAATTAAATTAATTGCTTATTTTTCATTTGGATAAATAAGTGATGAAAAAGATTATGAGTTTTGTTTGACATGGAAGAAAAAATTAATTAATTAAATTAATTGTAAAGATTTTTTTTTTACTTTTAACCTAACACAGAAGATTTATTTTAGTCCCTCAAAAAATTTAGTCACTAAAATGAATGTACCCTAAAAAAATTAGATTTCATAGATAACTATTAAAGATAATAATTTCATTCATAATTTTTTTAAAGAATTTTAAAATATAAAAATATTTTGAAAGGATTATTAATGATAATATTATGGCTCCCGAGCAAAATGGACCATACTTGCCTAAATTATTTATTTAAAGTGAAAATTTTGAAAGGATTATTAATAATAATGACGAAAATGGGAGCTATAGGGACCTTAATTAAGAGGTGGAGGGGTTTTATAGGATAACAGTTCGTAAGTTGTCAATGTCGTTTAATTACAGGGAGTCTACTTTAAGATTGAAGTACACCGGTGAAGTGAAATTATTAAGTACTACTTTAAGACTTTTTGGTTTAATAATGGGTAAACTATTTACTTATTGTCACTTAATTTTTAAGACGTTTTTATTTTAGTTATTTAAAATAAAATTTTTACAATTTTGGTGCTCAACTTTTAAGGTATATTCATTTTAGTCATTCAAGCATTAAATATCTAACGATGATTGATTATACATATCACATTATATTTATACTTTTCTTTTGATCACTTAACTTTTCAGTCACTTTCATTTTGGTCACAAAAAAAATACATTTTTAAAAAATATTGATCATGGTAAAAAAAAATAAGGGTTCAAGTGAAAATGTGATAGAAACTAAAAAAATACATTATCAAATTGTACTTGCTTATCCTATTGTCAAAAAAATTTAATATTGAATTTTTTAATTTCGAAACATAAAAATCAATTAAATAAATTGTTGAAACTTTTTTATTTTTGATAATGCCAACCGATTTGTTAGTATAATATTGAAATTAATTAATTTAATCTCCTTCTAAACTTTAAAATTCTATTTTATGTTTCTAGATTAAAGATGAGTTATTTGAGTTGATTTTAATTTTGAAACATAAAATAAAATATTAAATTTTAAGAGAGATTAAATTAATTAAAATTAATGAATTTCAATATCAATGTAACAAATTGATTGACATTATCAGGGGATAAAAAGTTTTCAATGGTATAAAATAAGTAGACAAAGAGTAAATAATAAAGAAAATATGGGAAGCAATAGATAATGTATTTTATTGATCAATAGGGATATTTACAAAGCTTCTCCAAAGTCTCTATTTATAAGCATAAGAAGTATAAAGTAGAGATCTACTTCTAATGACTATTAGAATTTAAAGTACATCAAAACTTATCTTAATCTTGATGGATATCCACTTAATAAGATATTCATAACACTCCCCCTTGGATGTCCATTGGTAGATAATGTGTCTCGTTAAAACTTTACTAAGATAAAAACCTTGTGGGAAAAAAAATTCCTAGTGAATGAAAAAGAGTACACATATCTATAATACGCATAATATGCTGCCTCATTAAAAACCTTACCAGCAAAACCCAATGGAACAAAACCTAGGTTAAGGGAAAAAGAGTATAGCGAGTATTACTCCCCCTCGTGAAAACATCACATACTTTCTCATATTCTACTTATTCAATCTTGAATACTAGTTTTTCAGATGACAATTTGAATGTATTTGTTAAGCATTTATATCACCATTCTTTTGAAAGTCATAAGTGAGGGAAATTTTGGGGAAAATATATTTTGATCTCTTCAGGAGTTTCAATAATAAACATAGCAAACTTTAATCATGATTCTTCTATAAAAATACAAATAGGTATTTTGGCTCATTTTATAATTCTCCTTCAACTACTATTTACTACATATGCTCAAATTATTTTAATTCATATAAATGAACAATTTTCCGAGAATTTCAATATGCTGCTAGCATCCTAAATCCTTCAAGGATTTTAATATAAACTTTACAATATAGTGGTTCATAAAATGTTATAATAACAACCATTGGACACAAGTTAAATCTTTTATGAATTATCAAAATAATATATCTAAAGGTTGTTGCATCCACCACAAAATGATATTATATCTTTTCATAATTAATGTTAGGACTTAACGAAAAACTTCATATTTTTATTCCGCTTTTGCAAGACTACTTCATTTGCACCCTTACTGGCTTTATGCCTTTAGATATTTAGACTACTGGTCCAAAAACTCCATGAATTTAATTGTACTTGAGTTGTGTCTTTCAATTTTGATCAATTTATTTCAAATCTATATTTCTCAATAGATTTATTCAAGATCCTCATTTTATTTCATTATTTCAATAATTATATTGCATGCAAAATCATTGTCGACCACTTTTATTATTCGGTTCCACATTTTCTCGAATTGACATAACTTATCGAGATCTCTTATTTTCATTATTTTTAGATTTCAGTTTCAAGTACCTGAATCTCTTCTAGAGTTTTACTTATTAATTATGTCTTGGGTCTCTTCTAGAGCACCAGCCTCCATTATTGACCATCTAGAAGAATTTTTATCTTTAGAACCAATCAATCTATTATTTATTCTAACTGATTGTCCTACTAGGACTTTGATTCAAATTAAAATATTAGATGGTATATAACATTTGGTTATTCTCATTAAGTTTGTAAATACATCTAACAGTTAAATTGTAATGAATTATCCTTACTGAACTTCTAGTTTAAATTACTCTCCCCTAACTCATTACAAGTTTTTATTTCTCTCCCCCTAATGTCGGGAAAACTATCAAATTAAAATTGTAATCACAAATCATGTCATAATTGAATCTCGAATACATTCAAAACATCTAATGATACAAAGAAACTTGTAATTAATATATATTCTCAACTTTCTTTAAGGATTCACTCATCTTTGTGCGTTGTGGTTGTAACACCCCAAACTCAGCCTAAACGCTATGGCCGAATCTGGCGATGTCACATGATAGGTTGTTTGAAAACCGTGCCTTTACGATAAAACCATTTCCTTTGAATTACTTTCAAAATCGTGTTCTTTACTTAGTCGATATTTTCAAATGTTTATTCGATGTAGAACCTTTTAAAAATAGTTAAAACAATCGTGTGTTTTCGAAAATCATTTGTTTCTTTTGAAAACCGAGGTTTCCTATTACTAGCAATTGTAATCTATAAAGTAAAGATATTTAAAACCTATAACCAATTCAAAGTCTAAAAGTCCAATTACAATCGAAAGATTTAACCAATAAAAATAAGAATAAAACACATAATCATAAATTAAAACCATGACAGTCCAGAACCGTGGTCACCATCGAGTCCTCCGCCGCACCGATCTATCTAGGTCTGGGGATTACCTGTGTGCATTTAAACAAAAGGGTGAGTTTACGTAAACTTAGTGTGCAATTCCACAGAAAACATACAATAGCAAATTACAGCGCACAGTTAAATCAGTCCTGGGCCTAAGCCCATTTTAGTATCAGTATCAGTTTGGACCTTAACTCATCTCAGTATAGTATCAAATATGCAGTAGGGCCTTAGCCCATTACAGTATCAGTACACATTAAGACCTTAGCCCATCACAGTATCAATAACAGTCATGCAGTATTCAGTAACAAAGTCCTACCTAACTAGCCTCTACACAACACTTCCGTCCAACCCTACACTCCATGTGCGGATTAAATCAACCCACCCATCCCTACACTCCAGGTAGTACCAAATGCGACACAAATCAGTAATTTGCAACTGAACTGCCAGTATATTAGGCTTAAGAGCCTTTCAGTATGCTTCCTCTAAATATAATCAACCCAACCCCATGCAATGCAACATACAAACCATGACATGCTAACTTATGATATCAGTACATATAACCAGTCCAGAATTTATGCCTACTATCATCATACTCAACATATATAAATCAACAGTTAGTTCACACAATAAGGGGTCTAAGTGATGCTTATCAATCCTACAGTAGTTTCACAGTCGACTTAGGCGACCCGTGCAACCTTTAGCAATCAATTCAATGAAAATAGGCTCACACGCCCATATGGCACACCTGTGTGGGCCCACACACCCGTGTAGCCCACACAGCCCAAATTTGCCTTGGCCATGTGGATCGCACGGCCTGGCTCAAAATCTCACATGCCCGTGTGGTTTACTCGTATGTCGTCCACGGTCTATCTAGCTATTACACGGCCATGTCATGCTCGCAACAGCTTGGCCCAGTCAAACACACGCTCGTATCCTTCACATAGCCTACCACACGGGCGACCACACGCCACAATTTTGCTGTCTAAACACTCCCAAGCACTCCAGTACCTAGAATCCTTAACGAGATTGTAACGAAACGTTCATCCATTAACTATCGAAACTCTTACCTTTGATCGAAACAAGAACTTCATACACTCCACTCGTAGATTAGGAATGATTTGCAGAGCCTTGGTTAAGCAGACCCTTGGTTAACTCCTAAACACCAAATAAAACTCTTCTTTACTAAGCATTCATGAGGAACAGTTAAGATTAATCGACCATAACTTACAGAACGCGCGTCCCAAAGATGAATAACAGAAATGATTGAAAGAAAGAAGGAAACAGAAAGAGAGAAAATCAATGGACTTTCAGCAGAAAAATGAACAATGGACGAATTTGCAAAAAGAAAACAATATTGAACAGAATCTGATAACCCCCAAATCCTTTCCCTTAATTCTCTCCATTAAGCTCCCCACACCATCCACTATTCAAATTTTAAGTCCAACTTAAACTCTCCTAAACGAACGAGCAAAAATAATGCCCACGCTAAGATTCGAACATAGGACCTCCTCCACACTAACACTCCACTTATCCACCAGCCCAGCAGGCCCATTCTATTAAGTATTTACAAACAATTACTTAAAATCCTACTTAACCACTGAAGCATATACAAATTTGTGTTAAAATTCACAAATGTCGAAATTAAAAAATTTAGGGTGTTACAACTCTACCCCCTTAAAAGAAACTTTCATCCTCAAAATTTACCCGATCCGAATAGGTGAGGATACTGCTAATGCATCAAATCCTTAGGTTCTCACGTGGCCTCCTCAGAACTATGATTTCGCCACAGAACTTTTACTAGTGGAATGAATTTCTTTTGCAGTACATTAACGTCACGATCTAGAACCTGAACCGGTTCCTCTTCGAAGGTCAAGTCTAGCTTAACCTCAATCTCCTCAACAGGGACAATATGCGATGGATCAGAGCAGTAGCACCTCAATATAGAGGTGTGGAACATATCGTGAATACGATTCAACTTTAAATGTAGCTCAAATGAAAAGCGTCTGGTCCCACTAGCTTCAAAATTTGGTAAGACCTGATAAACCTAAGGCTCAACTTGCCCTTGCGACTGAACCTTAGAAAATTCTTTCATGGCAAGACCTTAAGAAACACAAAGTTCCCCATAGAATACTCAATCTCGCGTCTCTTCAGATCAGCATAAGATTTTTACCTGTCCAATGCCGCTTTTAGTCGATCCCGAATCAATCTAACCTTATCATCAGTCTCAAAAACCAATTCAAGACCCAAAACATGTCGTTCACCCAACTCAGTCCAACATAAGGGAGTGCGACACTATGACCATCTAGTGTCTCGTAAGGTGCCATCTGAATACTGGACTGGTAACTGTTATTATAGGTAAATTCTGCTAACGGCAGATAGGACTTCCAACTACCTCGAAAATCAATAACACAGTTCCTCAACCTGTCATCTAGTATCTAAATCACCCTCTTAGATTGTCCATTGGGCTGAGAATAGAACGCAGTACTGAAGTCTAACCTTGAACCCAAAGCCTCATGCAACTTCCTCCAAAACCGAGACGTGAAGCCAAGATTCCTATTAGAGATGATCAAAATCGGTACTCCATGCAGTCTCACTATCTCAGATATATAAAGCTTTGCCAGCTTCTGCAGAGAATAATCCATACGAACCAGTATGAAGTGGGTAGATTTGGTCAATCGATCCACGATGACCCATACTAAATCCTTCTTAGTAGGAGATAGAGGCAACTTACTTACGAAGTCCATAGTTACACGCTCTCACTTCCAAAGAGGAATATTAACTGACTGTAGCAAACTTGAAGATAACTGATGCTTAGCCTTAACCTGCTAGCAAATCAGACATCTCCTTACCAAATCAGTAACCTCTCATTTCAGTCCTGACCACCAGTATAACTCACGAAGGTCTCGGTACATCTTATTCCCACTAGGATACATAGCATAAGAGCTACTATGCCCTTCTCTTAGTATAGACTATCTCAAATCAATGTCATTCGGCACACATATCCGCTCACAGAAACATAACACCCCCAAAGTTCAACCCAAAATCTGTAGCACTACCACCTTCAATCTGTCAGAACTGAGGACCCAAAGACCCGTCCTCTAACTATTTACCTTTAATATACTCAACCCACATCGACTTAACTTGAAGCTCGACTAATAAGCTACCATCATCAAACAAACTTAGGCAAGCAAACATCGCCCTCAAATCAGTTATAGCTCTACAGCTCAGTGCATCAGCCACTACATTAGCCTTGCCAGGATGGTACTCAATGGTGTAGTCGTAGTTTTTAAGTAGCTCGATCCATCTACGATGCCTAAGATTCAGCTCCTTCTAAGTGAGGAGATACTTGAGGCTTTTGTGATCAGTGTAGATGATACACTTCTCACCGTACAGATAATGCCTCTAGATTTTCAGTACAAATACCATGGTGGCCAGCTCCAAATCATGTGTCGAATAGTTCGCCTCATGTGTCTTAAGTTGACGAGACGCATATGCTATCACCTTACCCTCCTGCATCAACACACATCTTAAACCTACATGTGATGCATCATTATAAACCGCGAACTCATTTTCAGAATCAGGCTATATCAGAACAGGGGATTCAGTCAATACAGTCTTGAGCTTCTCAAAGCTCTCTTACTGCACATCAGTCTAGTTAAATGGCACACCCTTACGTAGCAACTTAGTCAAAGGTGCTGCAATCAGTGAAAAGCCCTCTACAAACCTCCGATAATAACCCACTAGTCTTAGAAAACTGTGAATCTTAGTCACGTTCCTAGGTTGCTTCCACTCCAACACAGACTCAATCTTTAGAGGATCAACTTGAATCTCCTCAACAGAAACCAAATGACCCAGAAATGTCACCTCATGCAACCAGAACTCGCATTTGCTAAACTTAACATAGAGCTACTTCTCTCTCAAAGTCTGCAGAACAAGCCTAAGGTGCTTATCATGCTCATCTTCAATCCTCGAGTAAACCAGTATATCATCAACGAACACTACCACAAATCGATCCAGATAAGGATGAAATACTCGGTTCATCAAATCCATAAAAGTTACCGGTGTATTAGTCAATCCAAATGGCATTACTAGGAACTCGTAGTGACCATAAAGAGTCCTAAACGTCGTCTTATGTATGTCAGCCTCCTTGACCCTCAACTGATGATACCTAAATCAAAGGTCAATCTTAGAGAACACCGAAGCTCCTTAAAACTGGTCAAACAGATCACCTATCCTCGGTAGGGGTACTTATTCTTAATGGTCAACTGGTTCAATTGCTGATAGTCGATACACATCCGCATGGATCTATTATTCTTCTTCATTAACAGTACCGGTGTTCCCCACGGAGACACACTAGGGCAGATGAACCCCCAACCCAATAACTCCTGAATCTGAGCATTTAGCTCTACAAGCTCCTTCAGGGCCATTCGATAGGGAGCGATGGACACCAGAGCTGTACCAAGTAGAAGCTCAATACCAAACTTCACTTCACGATCCAGAGGTAAACTGGGTAGCTCCTTAGGAAAAAGTCTGAAAAATTCTTTATCGTTCTGATGTCCTTAACAGAGGAATCTCTAGAATCTGAAACACTTACGTAAGCCAAGGACGTCTCACATACGTACTAGCCTTTCCGTCACCAGTGCAGAAATCACATTAGTTAAATAATTCTGGTACTTTTCAATCATGACTAACTCATCATCCTCTTCAGTCCTCAATACGACCCTCTTAGTCGAGCAGTTTAAGCTAACACAATGTTTGACCAACCAGTCCATACCGAGAATTAAATCGAACTCCCCAAAGAGAAGTTCTATTAGATCAGCCAGAAAGATTTCTTCTTGAACCTCTAAAGGAACGTCTCTAAATAGCTTGTTAACCCTTATAGATTGCCCTAATGGACTCAATATAGTAACCTCACTTGTAGTGCTCTCAACCAAGATCCCAAATTCCAGACACAGTACAGGCTATATAGGAGTGACTAGATCCTATATCTATCAATGCAGTACATGGTACATCAAAAATAAGAAACGTACTCGGGATGATGTCCGGAGCATATCCATCTTCTTAGCGACAAGTAGCATAAACTAGAGCCGGCTGCCTCACCTCAGTCTGTCCAATACCTCTGCCCGCTGCTCTCTGCCCACGGCCCATACCATTACCACCTCTGGCCTGACCACAATCCCTTGGTGGCTACTGAACTACCCTCAGTGGCTGTACAACACCAGTTCCCAGAGTTTGCATCTGATTAGCCCTCAGCGAACATTCCCGAATATGATGCTCTAATGATTCACATCTCAAACACACCGTAGTCATCCTCCAATACTCACTCTAATGGCACCTACCACAATCTCCACACAGCTACAACCTAGTAGAAGAAACAGGGGGACCGGCCAATCAGTCTTGACCTTTTTTTAGACCTCTATACAAAACTTGAGGGCTCTGAATCCCTCTTATTCCTACCTCTTTCTCTGTCACGGTTTTGGCGCTCAGCACGCTTAACCTCCTCGGCTATCTTCGCTTTCTCAACCAAGATAGAAAAATCCTGTTCTCTTTGCGGAGCTATCAAAACCCACAAGTTATCTCTGAGACTATCCTCAAAGCGAGCACATCACTTGTACTTAGACGACACCATACCTCTAGCATAGCGACTCAGTCTCAAAAATTTGGCCTCATACTCAGCCACCGATCAATCTCCCTGAGCTAAATTCAGAAACTCCCTCCTACGGGCATCCACGTAACTAGCTCCCATATATTTTCCCTAGAAGGCGATCTTAAAGAACTCCCAGTCAATCATTTAGGCTGAGTGCCCTCCTTAATAGTAAGCCACCACTGATATGCCTTATCACGGAGCAGCGAGACTGCACCCTTTAATTTTTGCTCTGGGATACAATCTAAATCATCCATGATCCTCCCCATGGCCTCAATTCAGTACTCGGCCACATTAGGGGCAACTCCAGTGACACCCCTGAATAATTCTGTTCATTAGATCGGAGTCGTTCCGTAACCGACTTTCGGATCTCAGATCCAGTATTGGGCCCAACGACCCTTTCCAAAATCTTGAGCATAACTTGAGTGTAACAGCCTAATTTTCAGTGGTGTCGGAACAGTGATTCGAGATCACTAAATTCAAAAAATGAGTAGGAAATATTATTAATTTAGTAAGTATAAATTAAATGAGAAGTTAGGAAAAATTTTGAAATAGTGAATAATGTACTAAAAATAAATATTAAAATAATTAGAATTGAAAACGAGGTATCGAGACCTCGATAATTTTAAATCGAGTCATAAATATTTTTATAAATATTTATGGAGTGTTAATATGTTAGTATTAAAGTTTCGTCAAGAACTTTTAAAGTTCTGATAGTTAATTGAACAAAAAAGACTAAATTGCATCAAATGCAAAATAGTGGGAAATGATTAAATAGCTTAATTGATAAAATAAAGAGGGTTTAAAAAGGAAAATAGACCCAAATTCTATTTGGGCTGGACGGCAAGAGCATGAAATCAGCAAGAAAATAAGGAGAATTAAGGGCAAAATTGGAAAATTGCAAAATTTACTTAATAAAGCTAGGACTAAAGTGGAATTATCTAGATTTCTCTTTATTTTTCTGTATTCTCATCAGAAAAATGCCATGGAAGAGTTCTATTAAGCTGGTTTTTTCATATTTTTACTTCAAGTAAGTTCAATGTGTTTTTGTGACTTTTACAACTAGGTCCTATTGTTGAATTCATTAGTTTTTGATTCTATGAAAGAAATTGAAAGTTTCTATACATATGTGCTGAAAGTATATGATGATTTGGCATGGAATTAGAGCTTTAAATTGTTTATATGTTGATTTTATTGTAAGAATTGAATAGAAAGTGAATGTTTGGGACCTAATTGTAAAAGAGTTTGAAGTTAGAGTTTTATGTGGAAATTCTGAAATTAAATAGTTATGAAATAACTTATAATGTTTAGGAAAAGTATTAATTGAGAAAATTATCTTAATTGAGGGGTTAATTGAGCAAGAACTGAATTGTATGAATTGTGAAATTTGGGGCAAAATGGAAATCAACATTTTGCACTAAAACTGTTTTGGACAGCAACAGTAGTCTAACTTTGAAAAATCACAAAAACTTGTAGAAATAGAATTAGATGATGAATAAAATATGAAATTAAATATTATTTAGTCTAGTTTCTTATAGAAGAAATAATATAAGCAATGAAATTGTAAATCATGAGATATGATAAATTTTGTGAGACAAGGTCAGAATGATTTTAGGTTCCCCTATTCTGACTTTGTAAAATCATAAAAAATTGTATAAAACTAATTAGGGACTTAAATTTATATTTTTAGAATCCTGAATGAGTCTAGTTTCAAGAGAAACAAACGGGAACATCATTTGAATCCTTTAAGAGGAGATAATTAATTTTTAGTGAAGAATGGTTGGAACTGTCAGACAGCAGAACAGGGGAGACTTCAATGAATAAACTGTATTAATTGGCCCAACCAAAAATAATGAAAATTTTATGGTAAGAAGATATGTGAATCTAGTTTCTGAGAAAATTTATGGATCTTAATTTGGAGTTCTGTATCTCAATATAAAAATAATTTAGTGACTATGTCACAGATGGACAACTTGAATATTCACATAAATAGATAGTGAAAATTATAGATAATGTTACCTACAAGTGTGTTGTTTATACTAAGGATGTGGATGGAGAGGAGGAGGAGGAAAATATACAAAAATATATGAATGACTCGTGTATAAATTGATCACATGCTCGATTATAATCGATAAGTGTTGAATTAGAAACGATATAATGTTTTATTTGGAATATTTATTATGAAATTATGATTATTGCTATAATACAAAAATCGAACTTGTGAGTTTATATAACTAAATTTAGTGACCATTTGTTAATATTATTAAATTTCAATATTATTTTATGAATGGTGATTAATATTTATGTATGTTAATTGTTGAAAATAAGTAAATTATGTACAAAAGTTATGAAATTAAACTGAGAATTTCGGAGGAACGGAACGAATGAAATGAGTACAATCTTTCAGTGAAAAAGATGAATTGACAGTAAATTACCCAAGTAAACCGAGATTCAGCATTTGTTGTGAATTCTCGTGTTTGCTTTCCGTTTAGCTCTTACGAGTTTCTGTTAACTCATATGAGTTTCAGTTAACCTTTTTGGGGTTTTAGTTCAGCTCTGATGAGCTTCAGTTAGCCTCCGGGCTTCCGTTTAGCACTTATGTACTTCAGTTAGCCTCCAGGCTTCCGTTTAGCACTTATGTGCTTCAACTAGATTTCGGGCTTCAGATCACGATGTACTCAAATCCGTAAGCTGTTCCTTGGATGGACAAGTTGGTAAGTCGTAAATGTAACATGTGGAAAAAGAAATGTAAGTAATGTTGTCATTATTATTATTGAGCTCAATTATGTGATTTTATCATTCAGAGATTGTGTTTGACAGGATATGTTAGTAAATTATGAGTATGTGAATCAAAGTGACAGAATTTAAACACCTAATGAAGTTGAGCTGATTCACACGAATTTTTCATTTGAAATTGTGATTGACAGGAAGAAACAGTGAATTACATGCCTATCAATGGTTACACATAATTATCTGAAAAACAAGAAAAATGACGGTTATTGATATATGGAAATGTAAGACATTGATATATGAATGTGGAATATGTTTGATAAATGTGTTCATTCTTAACTATGGAATTATGTACCTCATGTGTGCTATTTGCATAAAGATGATATTTCAAATACTTTGGTGAGTAAAGCTTAAATATGAAATAGTATGAAATTGAGACAAGTTGTTATGAAAATATATTTAAATTATCTGTAAGTGTTTTGTACTCCTCGGTAATGCCTCGTACTCTATTCCGGCGACGAATACGGGTAGGGGGTGTTACACTGGGATAGTGCGTCGTCCCCTGCCATGCGGTCTTAAGACCCAATCTCAGTCGCAGGTGAAATCGGTGTCTCACTAGTATCCAAGTTAGGTAAGTTGCCAGAAGATGAGGACCCAGCTCGAGCCCCTCTAAGGCCTCTACCACAGCCCCTAATACCCGGTCTACGGATACCTCGTGTACTCATATCTAATCAAATTATATGCATTTAGAAATTTTATGAATCAGTTACAGTTCAACATTTATTAACAGATGTTTTATGTAAAACATTATCGAAAATTTAGAGTTTGTTTCGTATTTCGCAGTTTCACTACAGTTTTCAGTATAAACTAACTAAAGTGTTTTCAGTACAGTATACTACCTATAGTATTTTCAGAATATACTATCAATAATAGTTTCAGTTGAAAACAATTCACAGTTCAGAATACTTACAGGATCCACACCGGAGACTCGATGTACCACTTACTTAGTAAAACATTTCAAATCACTTTGTAATTAATTCTTCAAAACCAAATTTTAAAACCCATAATCCATAGCTGAGTTTTACAACTTGACTCTGATACCACTAAATGTAACACCCTAAACCCGGCCTAGACATTATGGCCGGATCTGGAGATATCACATGATAGGGTGTTTAAAAACTGTGCCGTTGCGATAAAACCATTTCTTTTGAATTACTTACCTTAATGTCTTATTAGTTTCAAAATCATGTTTTTCACTTAGTCGATAGTTTCAAATGTTTATTCGATGCGGAAGCTTTTTAAAATAGTTAAAACAATCGTGCGTTTTCGGAAATCATTTGTTTCTTTTGAAAACCGAGGTTTCCTACTACTAGCAATTGTAATCTATAAAGTAAAGATATTTAAAACCCATAACCAAACCAAAGTCTGAAAGTCCAATTTCAACCCAAAGATTTAACCAATAAAAATAAGAATAAAACCCATAATCATAAATTAAAACCATGACAATCCAGAACTGTGGTTACCATCGAGTCCTCCGCCGCACCGATCTATCTAGGTCTGGGGATTACCTATGCACATTTAAACAAAAGGGTGAGTTTACGTAAACTCAGTGTGTAATCCCACAGAAAACATACAATAACAAATTATAGTGCACAGTTAAATCAGTCTTGGGCCTAAGCCCTTTTCAATATCAGGATCAGTTTGGACCTTAGCACATTTTAATACAGAATCAAATATGCAGTAGGGCCTTAGCCTAGTATAGTATTAGTACACATTAGGGCTTTAGCCCATCACAGTATCAGTAATAGTCATGTAGTATTCAGTAACAAAGTCTTACCCAACTAGTATCTACACACCATCTCCGTCCAACCCTACACTCCATGTGGGGATTAAATCAACCCACCCATCCCTACACTCCAAATAGTACCGAATGCAGTACAAATCAGTAATTTTCAGCTGAGCTGCCAATATATTAGGCTTAAGAGCCTTTTAGTACACTTCCTCCAAATATAATCAACCCAACCCCATTCAATGCAACGTATAAACCATGACGTGCTAACTCATGATATCAGTGCATCTAACCAGTCCGGAATTCATGCCTACTATCATCATGTTCAACATATATAAATCATCAGTCAGTTCATACAATAAGAGGTCTAAGTGATGCTTACTGACCATACAGTAGGTTCACAGTCGACTTGGGCGACCCATGCAACCTTTAGCAATCAATTTAGTAAAATTGGCTCACACCCCCATGTGGCCTATCCGTGTAGGCCCACACACCTATGTGGCACACACGACACAAATTTGCCTTGGTTGTGTGGATCACACGGCTTGGCCCAAAATCCCACACGCATGTGTGGTTTACCCGTGTAGGCCTACATGCCTGTATGGCCCACACGGCCCAAATCAGGCTAGCCCGTGTGTCGTACACAGCTTGTTTGGCCATCACACAGCCGTGTCATGCGTGTACAGCCTTGCCCCATCGAACACACGCCCGTTTCCTTCATACGGCCCACCACACGGGCGACCACACGCCCATGTGGCGTTGACAATGAGGTTTTTAGCTTTCACTAAAACCTCATTTTCTGTGCAATCGAGTACACACCTAGTATTGTTTTGCTGGCTAAACACTCTCGAGCAGTCCAGTACATAGAATCGACCATTCAAAGCCCCAATTTTAGTGACAAACCGAGACTTAACAAGATTGTAACCAAACGTTCATGCATTAGCTATCGAAACTCTTACATTTAATCGAAACGAGAACTCTACGCACTCTACTCGTTGATTAGGAACGATTTGTAGACCTTGGTTAACTCCTAGACACACAAAAAAACTCTTCTTTACTAAGCATTCATGAGGAACAGTTAAGATTAATCGACCATAACTTATCTAATGCGCGTCCCAAAGATGAATAACAGAAACGACTGAAAAAAAGAAGGAAATGGAAAAAGGGGAAATCGATGAAATTTCGGTAACAAAAGGAACAATAGAAGTGAAAAAAATGGAAAAAAAATGAATAGCCGAATTTGCAAAAAGAAAACAATACTGAACAAAATCTGATAACCCCAAAATCTTTCCCCTTAATTCTCCACCAAACTCTCTATTCTATCCACTATTCAGATTTTAAGTCCAACTCAAACTCTCCTGGACGAATGAGCAAAAATAATTCTCACGCCAAGATTCGAACACAAGACCCCTTCCACACTAACACTCCACTTATCCACCAGCTCAGCAGGCCCATTCTGTTAAGTATTTACAAAGAATTACTTAAAAGCCTATTAACAAGAGATAAGACTTTGATTTAGAAGAAAAACAAAATTTTGCCAAAGATATGGCTTGAACTTGGGACCTCTCAAACACTCCTAGAACATTTAACCACTGAAGTAGATACAGATTTGTGTTAAAATTCAAAAATGCCGAAATTAAAAAATTTGGGGCGTTTCAATGGTGGAGCAATTAGAACATATACGCACATAGAAAAATTAAAAGATGAGAAATATTTAGCTCTTGATCAAAAACCAATTGTAATGAGAGTCTTTATAATTTATTAGCTTGATGCGTACAACACGTAAATCAACATAATCTCATATTGAAATAGGAACTTTAGTTCTTATAAGTAATGGTTTAGACATTAACCAGAGGCGTTTAATCAATAATTTCTCTAAACCATTATGCGCATATATAACAAACTTTTACAAAAAAATTTCAAACTCAATCAATAAAAGACTGAGATATAAACTCATCAGTATTAGCAAGATGAATTGTCGTAATTGCATGATTTAAAATTAATTATTTAAACAAGCAATCTTGTAAACAAAAGGTTGCAAGTTGATAACACATATGTGATTATTTTGTAGATGCATCTACCAAAATCATATAATATCAAAACCATCCACATGGTGGATGAATGAGGCAATATTCATTTCAGAAATGCAAGACATTAAATCTCAACTTTAGCTAGTGAGTCTTAATAATCAATTTTCATTGAGAACAAGCAACAAATTAGTATTCTTTAAATTAAAGAATCTTTTAGTTTTTTAATGAATGTCCATATTAATTCTCAATTAATTTTCGCATCATATATGATCTAGGATAGTTTAAATGGTCACGCCAAGTAGTAAATGCATTTGTTGCTTGTTCTCAATTTTCATTGAGAACAAGCAACAAATTAGTATTCTTTAAATTAAAGAATCTTTTAGTTCTTAATGAATGTCCATATGAATTCTCAATTAATTTTCGCCTCATATATGATCTAGGATAGTTTAAATGGTCACTCCAAGTAGTAAATGCATTTGTATCATTAAACTTCTAGTCTTCTAGTTTACTTTAACATGCGTTTCAATTGTACTAAATTGTAACAATTTGATAAGTTTACTATCATTCATTTTACTTTGTATCCACATAAAAGTACTATTGTGACATAAACTACTGGAAATGTCTAAATCAATGTGAAGTCTATAATGTCACTAAGTCAATAAATATAATTTTCTAAATAATTATATGCAATATTCGCTTAAGGGAATATGCCAAAATCTTCAAATGCAGGACATTTGGTCTAGTGGTATGATTCTCGCTTCGGATGCGAGAAGTCCCGAGTTTGATTTAAAATACTTTTAAAACCCTTTTAACAAGAGTTTTGCATAATCAATTAACTACCAAGAATAACAGTCTAGGTCATCTATAGAAAAAAGCCTATACTAAATATATCAATAAATATCACATCTCAAACATAAAAATATGAGATAATGAAAAATTAGCAATTTTTTTCATAACCATAATCATAAACATGCATGAAATTTAATTAAAAATCCAACCATTGAAGCTCATAGAACTTTTTATTTGCAATTGCTCATGTCATTTCTCTAAATAATTAACAAACGGAATAATATAAAACGTATGAACTATTACCTATAACCATTCTTTGAACTAAATCAAATCTGAATAACCATAAAGTTCATTGGTTTGGTAAGATAAATTTGCATACTAAATATGTTTTAATCTAATATATTATTTAATTGTAAAACCTACTATAGTGACATAAATAAATAAATAAATTAATATTCATTTTCATGAACAAATGAGATGCTTAAAACAATATTCGACACATGTAATCAAGACTTAAAAGGAAGACCATCTCAAAATATTTAAATCATATATCAAGTTGATTTAATATTTAAAGACGTGCCTTTTTTTCTACATTGAGTCATACATTGAGTCTTGACAATAAGAACTACGCAAATTAAACTTCAGTAGTAGACTTTGAATCCAATCAAAATATATTAATAGTAAACTTTGAGAGTGGATCTTATTTTCTAAGTGTACAATAGGTACATAACCAATGACTCTTCATAAATAAATTGTTTCTCTTCTTAGAAAGTTCTTAGAAATTCTTGTTCTTTTCTTACTTTCTTCATTTTTCCACTTTTGGTGGTGAGAAAATTTATTACGACAATCCCCCATGATTATTATAGTCCAATTTACTACACCTAAGGTAAAGATTATATATTTCGAATTTATTACATATTGTTACATTCTCTTCAAGGAATAATTAGGTTCCATAGTTAAAAAATTTTGTTTAATCATAAGTAAAATTCTTTTCATGATATTGCTATCGTAAGAGCACATTTGAATCATGAAAAGTTGAATAAGTTCTCTCTTACACGGTTCTCATCAGTAATATTTTTAACATAATTTTAATTGAGAATTTGTTTTAAATACTGTAGGGTTATACTCACAGTTTTAAAAATTTGAACTTTAAGTGCATCCAACTATAATGAGCTTTAGATAGATTTACCATATTTTATTGCTCATAAGTAGATTTTTCACATTCCAATATTTCGCTTTCAACCCCTTAACAGGGATGATGACAAAAAAAGATCACAAAGATAGTCACGATCAATTCAGTTTATAACAAGAGTAATAAATATAAACCAATAAACCAATCCCTTTTTGATTCATATGAAATGTAATCTTTTCTTCATTCACAATCCCAATATGATATCCATTGTAATATCTTTTAAAACTAATGCATTAGCCATCACAAATTTTATGCATTTTAGATATTGATATATTAGCTCTTCTAGAGCTTTCAACTAATTTTGTACTATCAAATATTGAAATAATATTTTTTTATTTTAGTACCAAATAAGATAAATATTTTTTATCTATAATGATAGAATTTATTACTACATTATCATATCCTTCCTCAAAGAATATTAACAGAAACACAATATTTGGGTATACGCCACATACGTGACCAATAATCTTTCATATCATATTGATAACATAGGTTTCTTTACCCTTTGAAGAGTTATCTTAAGAACTCTCATTATTATCTTATTTATTACTATGTTCCCATTTTTAGTGGTTCATGATTATAAATTTTATTTTCTTTATGTTTGCATTCACTTTAGGGAATGCAACAAATCTAGCAAGACGGACTTCTAAACGCCTCCATTGATTCTTTATTTCATAATCACCATCGCAAAACATGCATGAATTTTAAATCAAAATCTATCTATTCATGTTGTCATGATTAGTCTTCAATTATAATAAATATGATATAATAAACAAATCATAGTAAAATATACATAAGATTCTTTAACATCATTGTTATCACCCTGGCTATTATCACGACCACTATTACAAGTAGTAAACAACTTTGTTTTTGTAATAGCATTTATAATCTAATAGTAAAAAAGTCATTTAATAAACAAAATCAAAATTTTCATGTAGATACTTGAAAGTTATCCGATACACATTGTACCAAATTTCAATACCACATATATGTTATAAAATCTTATGATGCTCTAATCAAATATTTATAAATTCAACTTAAAAGATATGATACAATAATTTCAAGCATATTTAATAACAATAATTTAATCATCAAAAATTTTAATCATCCAAATATCATACATACTATAATTTAATAAAAGAATCTTAGTTTAAAAGAAACCTTAAAGTAATAATATTTTTCATAAAATAATTTTACCAAAAATCAATCAACAAAGGAGAAAAAATATACTACGTAAGGATTGTATAAAATTCTTTACATAATGATTACCCATAATACGCAGGCCTCAATTGAAGATTAAAATAGTAGTAGCTCTAGAAGGCAATCGACAACAGCTTGAGTAGCAAATTTTAGTGATCGGCTTTTGCATTGGTTGTTGCTTGAAAGGGGTAAGGCTTGGTGAAAGGGAAAAAAATTTGTGACTTATGGAGAAAAACAATCAAAACAGAACCGTGCTGATAACGTGTTGTAAAATAAGACAAAAGTACTGAACAAAGAAAATATGGGAAGCAATAGAGAACGTATTTTATTGATCAATGGGGATATTTACAAAGTTTCTCCAAAGTCTCTATTTATAAGCATAGAACTATAAATGAAGTAGAGATCTACTTCTAATAATTATTAGAATTTAAAGTATATCAAAACTTATCTTGATCTTGATGAACATCTACTAATAATATATTCATAACATTCAATAAATTATTTATTTATTTTTGATATTTTAAAATTTAAAATTTCAATATTAAAAAAGAAATTTGGAATATTTGGCAACGAGATAAGCAAGGAGAATTTGATAATATTTTTTTTTAGTTTCTACCACATTTTCCCTTTAACCCTTAATTTTTTTTACCAGATCAATACTTAAAAGAATTTTTTTTTGGGTGATCAAAATGAAAACAACTTAAAAGTTGGGTAACCAAAATGAAAGTCTGAACATGATATGACGTGTACATTTAACTGTCATTAGAAATTTAATGCTTGGATGAGTACGATTAAAGCACTAAAAGTTTGAGGATGAAATTGTAAGATTTTTATTTTGAGTGATCAAAATAAAAGTGCCTAAAAAATTGAGTGACCAAAATAAAAACGCCTATAAAATTGGGTGACCAACTAAATAATTTCTCCTTAATAATTTAATAGCTTAATTCTGTCTTTTTATGCTTCAATGGTGCTTTTTGGCCATGCATTTAGTTATGATAAAATATTTTTTGGGGGGTGTTAGATGGGTAAAACTAAGATAGAAACTCCTATATTGATGGATTACATTTTGTTATCTATCAAAAAAAATAACAAATAATTTTTATATATTAGAAAAAAGTGCAAAGTGATCATTTCATTTAAAATTTCATCAATGTGCATTCTAAGTGATTACATGGATTTTTCAAATTTTTTTATGCAAGTGATATAGAATTAAAGGATGACTAGAATTAAGTAAAAGTACCATGGGGGCCTCTATGGTAAGAGTCAGATTGTATTTTACTTCCTTTACTCAAAAAATAGACAATTTAGTCATTATATATTAGATAAAAGAGCAAACTAATTTTTTTGTTAAAAGTTCCAACTATTTCTACTTTTGAACGATGATGTGACTAACAAAACAACAAGATAGTGGCCCATGGTGTGCCACGTGTACTATATACTAATGTGGCACATTTTATCACATCAAAAATAAAATATTTTTTAATAATTATTTAAAAAATAAAGTCCAAGTTAAACCTAGATAAATGGTTGTCCATTCTCAAATGAACTAGGACAAATGATTGTTTAAGTTAATCCTGAATGTATTTTTTAATAATTAAAAAATGTTTAAAAATCATTTAAATTTACAAGAAATTATGCTTCTTTTGAAATTATTAAAAATTATTAAAAATAGATCAGTCCAAAATGAGCTTGATCAAATTGTTGTCCATGTTCAAATGAGCCTAGACAACAAGTTGTCTAGGTTCATTCTAGAATTGTTCTTTATATAATTATTAACTAATTATAAAAAATGTTGAAAATTATTTAAAAGTTATTAAGAATTATAAGAAATTAATAAATTAGTACTCGTCAACTTGATTAATTAAAAATATAAACTCAAAAAAGAAGATACATATGTGTATGTATATATGCATATATTTGAATTCTTTAAATATGCTATATGTGTATATAAAGTTTTTAAAAAATTTAATCATTATTTATAATTCTTATAATTCTTAATAATTTTTAAATAAATTTTTATAATTATCTAAGAAACCACTCTAAAATTAACCTGGACAATCTTGTATTCTGGTTCATTTGAGCTTGGACAACAATTTGTTTAAGATCATTCTCAGACTTTGTTTTTAATAAATTTTATTTTTTTAAATTTTTATAATTCTTAATGTTCTTATAATTTTTTTTTATTTCTCAAGGTGTCTACTGGAGCGAGCCCAATAACTAATCATCCGCATTCTGTTGGCCCATTAAGGGGTAGATATTAGCTACGAGTTTTAAAGTTGTTAATGTTTTTATAATTTTTGAAAATCCATGTTCAAGATAAAATGAACTAGGACATTCAGTTGTCCAGGTTCATTCTGGATATAAAATTTTAAATAATTTTAAAAAAATTATTTATTTTTAGGTTTTTTTAATTTTTTAAAATATTTTCATGTCAATAAGTCAGGTATTAGTGTCTGGTTACTTCGCCAACAATAGTATGCTTGAGCAATAAAGAGAAAGAAAAAAAATTGCATTTTTTTTGGGTAATATTTGTGTGTATTTTCAACTATTAATTGTCCCCGCGCTTCTAACATTCCCTTCCTGGTTGAGGACTCTTCCAGAGTTGAATATTCTTATTTTATCTTCTAATGCACTTTATGGTAGGAGAGGGAATCCAAAGTTGAATCTTGTTGTCTTTCCCAAGATGCGAATCATTGATCTTTCTCAAACATATCAAGTCTAGATGGGAAAAACTCGCCAACTCCTAAATACATGCTTGAAAGTTTAGATATGAGGATAAATGTTATGCAAGTTCCCAGGGATTATGATTACTCAATGACAATTACAAACAAAGGCATGGAGATGGAGTGCCCAAAGATCATTCAGACTCTTGCAGCCATTGATTTCTCCGGTAACGGATTTGATGGAGAAATTCCAGAATCGATTAGGAAGCTAAAAGAGCTTCACCTGCTCAACTTTTCGAATAACAATCTCGCTGGAAGAATCTCAGTAGCCATAGCGAAGCTCACAAATCTTTAATCTTTGGACCTTTCTCAGAACAAGCTAGAGGGTAGAATTCCAGAGGAGTTGAGTACTCAACTCAGTTTCCTTGCATTCCTCAACGTCTCTAATAATCGTCTCACAGGGTTCATACCGCGAGGCAACCAATTTGAGATTTTTCAAAGTAACTCCCTTGATGGAAATCCAGGGTTGTGTGGAAAACCCTTGCTAAAAGAATGTAGCAACATTTCTGGAGGCCTGCCACTTCCATCTTCAGCTTTTTCATAAGAGAATGGATTGGATTGGATTGGAAAGTAGTGGTGTTAGATTATGGATGTGGATTCTTATTTGGAGCGGTGATTGGGTATGTTGTGATCAAAAGGAAACCCATTTGTTTGCCAAGGCTTTCTCCATATTTCCTACAAGAAGGCGAAGGAGATGAATTATTTCAATAGGCATGCATGTACTATATAAATAGTAATAAGTGGACTTCGCTTGTACGTTGGGATCGATGAATATTGTATACGTATAATTTGTTTTCTCTATATTTTTAAGCTATAGTTGGGATAATAGATTTAGTTATTTATGTATTATTTAAATTACATTTTAATTATTAAATTTTATAAATTTATCAATTAATCACTTATATTATTAGTTTATTACATTGTGATCATTGACCTATAGATACAACATCAATATAAGATCAAAATCAATAGGTTTATCCATTATTTGGGTTTGATTTTTCTTTAGAAAGGTGTCAAACTTTATGGGACGCTTTTTTGGCGATCTTTAGAAAGTTGTTGTCGAGTAACGTTGTTTGATAGTGAAAGATGGGATCGATGGTTCGGCATAGAGAGATGTTGAGTTGCATTTTTTTTCTTTAATTAGACTTTTTTTCGAATGATATAAGATGTGAAAGATGCTGCTCTCTTGTTATGAAAACTTGTGGGGAACAAAGTGGATTATTTTGCTTATTTTGGATGGATAATATGTTTGTCTTCTATAAGATTAAAAATAACGGTATATAAATTAAAATCAATGATTAGGTGTGTGTTTAGATTCAACTGTAGCGATGAGGTGAAAAAATAAAATGACTATTAAGCGCATCACATTAAAATTTATATATACATAGAAGTTTTAAAATATTTTATTTTTATAAAATTATTAAAAAAATATGAAATTGTAATTTTATTTAATAAAATAATATGTATCACACTATTTTTTATAAATATTTTAATTAATTGTTTTATAATCATTTAAAATTATTTATTATATTACATGGTAAATAATTTTAATTATTTTTAAAGTTAATAATTTTTATAACAATTCTGAATATTATTTTAACAAATAAAAACATTATATTATAAAATAAAGAGAGATAGAGAGAATAAAGAATAAAGAAAATATGAAAGCAACAGACAATGTATTTTATTGATCAAAGAGATTATTACAATATTTCATCAGAGTATTTAATTCTAATAACTATTAGAATTTAAAGTATATCGAAACTTTATCTTACATCCACTTAATAAGATATTCATAATACAATATTATACATTTTCTAAGGAATAAAAAACACTACATTTAAATCCATTAAAAAAACTGAGATTAAATAATAATTTTGATTATATTTATGTTAAAAATAAAAGATTAACCCTTCATTTTGACCTGTGTTTACTCCACTAGAGGTCAAAGCTCCAACCAAATTTTAAGACACGAGTGAGTTAATATCGCCCAGTGTATATATATCACGTGGAATGTTTGCATCTTAAAACATAATGTATATAGGAGGGGGAGTACTAACTTAGTCGTACGCACTTATATATGATTTATAGTTAATATTTTTAGAATATTTTCAGTTAAAAAAAATCTTATTATTGCAGAAAATATTTTCAGAATATTTTCATTTGTCTGTTTTACCATTTTCCCTTTCAGAAAACGGTTTAAATAGCAGTTCTCCTCATTTCTCACAACAAGCAAACAATAACATTTTCTCTTCTCCTCCTTTCCTTAGTTGGCCTGTTTTTTAATTCAGTTTTTCAGTTACATTTGGGAAAAGTAATACCAATTGTGTTTCATCTTCTTTAAACTCGTTACTTCTAAGGCAGTAGTTCTTCCACGACATAATGACTATTTTATTTATTTAAGATTACTAACAATTTCGTTTTGTTGTAATATGTAGATGATAATATGAACGAGGATTTAAAGAAAAATAAATTAAAATAATTAAAACTTATTTGGAAAAGAAATTAAAAGATGGATGGTATCTCATCTTCTTACCATATAAACCAAATACTTAATTGGAAAAGAAAAATTTTGAGAATTTACAAAGCGTGTTTCAGCCATGTGGTGTGTTTTCTCCTACTATAAATTATACGCACTGACCCTAATCTAACCTCCTCGTTTTCTAAACAAGTCTTTAATCACATTGCTTTGATCACAGTGCTTTGAAGCAATGTCCAACGCTACTGCCGAAGAAGACGATATACGAGTCGACATTCCAATGTCCGATGACCAACTCAAACGAAACATTCGTCCAATATTGCATAAACCATATGGTTCCATGGATCTTGTCTCCGTCAAGGCCCCAGCCAACCATGGTTCCCACTCCAAGGTCCTGCTCCATCCCCTACCTTCTCTACATGTTTACAATTTTATTTCGAAAACTACCATTTATACGTACTAAATATATGTGTTATGTATTGGACTGAAGGATTCGAACTGGTGGGTGGTGTTGAATCTGGCATTTCAGAGTATAGGCATCGTTTATGCGGATCTTGGAACATCGCCACTCTACGTTTACCCCAGCATCTTCAGTAATGGAATAAAGCATAGAGATGATATATTGGGGGCTCTTTCTTTGGTCTTTTATACCCTTACCTTTCTTCCTCTGGTTAAGTATGTTTTCGTTGTCTTACGAGCCAAGGATAATGGTGAAGGTACGTCAAACCTATGATAGGATTTTCAATTAGGTTTACTTTGTAAAGTCACAATAATTAATAAAATCCGACCAAAAATGAAAATTTGATGCCAGAATGTATAATTTTATGTTTTTTGATAAATTTTATCAAAATCAAAATCAGGAGGAACGTTTGCACTCTTCTCATTGATATGTCGCTATGCAAGAGTGAGTTTGATCCCTAGTCAACAAGCTGAAGACCGTGAAGTATCCAACTACAAACTGGAATTGCCAAGCAAGCGATTGAAACTAGCTTCGGTACTAAAGTCTAGCTTAGAAAAGAGCCAATTCGCCAAAATTTTCTTATTGCTTGTCACCATGCTTGGTACTTCTATGGTCATTGGCGACAGTATCTTCACTCCTTCCATCTCTGGTAATTCTCTAATTACTTTCTCTTGTTATTAATTTATTAATGTTTCATGGTAATTCAAAAAAATAGAAAAAAAAGTATATGACTTGGTGTATTGTAGTTTTATCTGCCGTGGCTGGTGTCAAGGAAGTAACATCTGCCCTCACAGACGGTATATATATATATGTTTGTTATCATTCCTTATTGACTTATCTATGTGGCTTAAACAAGATTTAGTGTTGTACACAGATATGATTGCTGGGATATCAGTAGTAATATTGATCTTCCTCTTCATGATTCAAAGATTTGGAACTCACAGAGTGAGTTACACCTTTGCTCCCGTTCTTTGTGTTTGGTTTGTACTCATTGGTGTAATCGGTTTCTACAACATCATAAAACACGATACAACAGTTCTTAAAGCCATCAATCCAATGTACATTGTTGAATACTTCATCAGGAACAAAAAAGATGCATGGATTTCTCTTGGTGGAGTTGTTCTTTGCACAACAGGAGCCGAAGGCCTATTTGCTGATCTTGGTTATTTCTCGGTTCGAGCCATTCAAGTCAGTATGTGCTCCATGGTCAACCCTGCTTTAATATTGGCATATACTGGACAATCCTCTTATCTTCGCCAGTATCCAGATGAGGTTTCTGATGCGTTTTATAAATCAGTTCCAGGTCGTGAATAAATGTCCATGGTTCCTTTTCTAGTAGTGTTAATCATGTATAAGTGGCTTCTTATGATAATTATTTATGAATGTGCAGGTCCATTGTATTGGCCAATGTTTATAGTGTCCATATTGGCTGCAGCTATAGCAAGTCAAGCAATGATCTCGGGGACATTCTCAATAGTCCATCAATCACTCTCTCTAGGTTGTTTCCCTCCTGTCAAAGTTGTCTATACATCTGCAAATCATGAAGGACAAGTTTATATACCAGCAATCAATTACATTTTGATGTTGGCTTGTATCGGTGTCACTGCGGGTTTCAAATCCACAGTAAAGATTGGCAATGCATATGGTAATCATTTCAACATCTCTGCATTTTATGCTTTAGTCTCTTCTCAGTTTACAATGCTAATGAATTTCCATTATTCCTTTTCAATGTTATTACAGGAACTGCTGTAGTGTTTGTAATGACTCTTACATCATCCTTGCTGGTTCTGGTCATGATCATGATATGGAAAACTAACATATTTTTAATAATCTTATACATTCTTACCATTGGATTCGTGGAACTACTCTATCTGAGTTCAGTTCTCTATAAATTTACCTCCGGAGGGTACTTACCGCTGGCATTATCAGCAGTTTTAATGATTATAATGTATGTTTGGAATGATGTGTATCGAAGAAAGTACCATTACGAGCTTGACCATAAGATTTCCCCTGCAAGATTAAAGGAGATATCTGCCAACAAAAACATGTCTAGAATTCCAGGACTTGCCATGTTCTATTCAGAGCTGGTTCATGGTATCCCACCCATATTCGAGCATTATGTCTCAAATGTACCAGCATTGCATTCCATCATTGTCTTTGTTTCCATGAAATCACTACACATTAACAAAGTTCCACCGGAAGAAAGGCACTTTTTCCGAAGAGTCGAACCGAGAGAGCTTTTTACCTTTCGATGTGTTGTTCGATACGGATACAAAGATGTGCGGGAAGTGGCCTTTGAGGAAACATTAGTGACAAAACTGAAAGAATTCATCCAAGAAGAAATATTGCTGCAAAATCAAATGCTATCTACCATTGGAAACAATGCTGAAAAGGGCACAGAATCGGAAGGGGAAATCGTTGAAAGGAACAATGATGTTGCGAATGCGAAGCAATTGGAAGAAGAGATCATGCAACAAGAAATAGAACAAGTGCAGAAAGAATGGGAAGAGGCTGGTACAGTTCACATGATTGGTGAAAGCGAGGTGATTGCAAAGAAAGAAGCCAATATAATGAAGAGGATGGTGATTGATCATGCATATAATTTCTTGAAGAGAAATGTAAGGAAAAGAGAGAAGGTGTTTGATATTCCTCACGAGCGGATGCTTAAAGTTGGCATGACTTATCACCTTTAAAAGAAGTAGCTAGATTTATTCAGAAAATGAATGGGAGATGATGTGGGGTGTGGGTGGTCTTATGCTTGTTTTATGTTAGGTGAATCAGGAATTTTATTAATAAGTTTTAATGTATTGGGTGTCAAATTAGTTCTGAATATCAGATTCAATCATAAAGATTTTATAGAAGTAAATATGAACATATTTTTTTTTCTATTTTTAATCTTTAAGGATTGTGAACAAAGATTTATTTCCAAGTCTAAGCACAAATTAACCGTTTGGAAAACAAGCCTAAAAAAAAATATGCCAGTTTTAGTTAGATTGAAATAATGAAATAAATTGATAACTAAAAAGGAAAACAAAAGCTCTTTAAAACTCTCTAGCTTTTTTTCACTTCTTATACTGATTCAAACCCTTAACTCCTAACTCTTATGATGTTATCTTAATATATATACATAAATATAATATGAAGTCAGCTAATCTAAGTTCTAACGTCATTTTAGTCATAATAACATGAACATATCTTAGTATAAAACCTTTACAAATTATAGACATCATAGTATACTAAATCCACCCCTTCGGAAGAAGAAGAAAAGAAATGGATAAAGCTAATGTTAAAAGATGGCTTTCATGCAGCCATTCAACTCGAGCCATACGGATTGCAGCTGAAGAACATGCAGCTGTTTTGTTGATTAGTTAACATTTTGTTACTTGGGTACATTTGAACTAAGTTAGTGATGTATTTGTTGTAATTTGGTGCTGATGGATGTGATAAATCAGTTTAACCAAGTGTGCGAACAAGGTTTTATAAGACCTTGATAGTGGAGTTAGGTGTGTTTAGATAACTTTTTTGATTTTCAGTCAAGTTGTATACTTGATATATGTAATGTGATGTTTTAAGAAATATAATCTATGAATCATTCAGAAAATTCACTTCTTGTTTTTGGTTCTTATTTAAGATTTCTGTTCTTATTTGCTTGAGCTCGATTCCTTTGTTTGTTCAGCAAGATATTGTGGCTTAAAGCACAAGCATCTGCAGAAAATTCTTAATTTGTTTTCTAAGTTCCTACAGCTAAGTTTGTGATGTTGTTTGTGTTTTTGGTTAGCTTAGTGGGAGCAACAATGGCCGAGCAATGTGGTCGGCAAGCTGGTGGAGCCTTATGCCCTAATAACTTATATTGCAGCCAACATGGATGGTGTGGGAACACCGATATTACTGTTCACCGGCAAAAAATTGTCAGAGCAATTGCAGAAGTGGCCCTCCTCCCCCTACAGGAAAAGGAGCGACTGTGAGGTCTACTTACCATTTCTATAATCCAAAGCAAAATGGATGGGGTTTGATGGAAGTGAGTCCTATTGCTCTACATGGGATGCTAACAAGCCATATTCTTGGAGGAGTAAGTACGGTTGGACTGCCTTTTGTGGCCCCGTTGGTCCTTCTTTCCCGGCTGATTGTGGGAGTTGCTTGAGAGTAAGAAGCACACAAGGACTGGAGCTCAAGAAATAGTGAGGATTGTGGACAGATGCAGCAATGGAGGGTTAGATTTGGATGTGGGAGTTTTTAACCGATTGGACACTGATGGAGTAGGTCATGATCAAGGCCGCCTTACTATTAGATATGATTTTGTTGATTGTGGCAATGGCTTCAATCCTTTACTTTGCTTCAGTTGTTGATAATTAGCACTAAAACAGTTCTTGCTGTTTAATTATGTGCTACAAATGCCGAATAATGCAGCAGTTGATTTTGATTGCTAGATTAATAAATTTTCTGGTCTTTGTTTGTCCTGTTGAAAACTTTAGTGTATGATTAATTAATTTCTGGTTTTTATAATGTTGGTAAATTTTAAGATATATCATTATTTAATTCAGCGATAATATGTGAAACTATTTATGTTTAGTGCACCAAATATAAATTATTTATGTTAAAATTTGTTTGCAAAATTGGTTAAAGTTTTATAAGCTTTTAGATCAAATCACCACATGAAAATAAACTTTTAGCGGCGTTTCTTAAAAAAGCGCCGCTAAAAGTCATGGTCTTTTAGCGGCGCTGTTTAAAAAACGCTGCTAAAGACTAGGACCTTTAGCAGCGCTTTTTATAAAAAGGCCGCTAAAGACAGGGACCTTTAGCAGCGCTTTTATAAAAACGCCGCTAATTTGCCCAGTTTTGCAATATGTATTTTTGCACCTATATCTAACCCTCCTGCAAGAAATTCAACCAAAAACAACAAATATACCATGAAATCCAACCAAAACCCGCAAATTTAAATAATACAAAATTATACGAAAAATATATTATATAAATTGTAAATGAATATTTAAAATATTCTTACAATAATGTTAAAAGTTACAAGAAAACAAATGTCTAAGATGGCGGATTTTGAAATTGATGGAACATAGTCATCATAGACTGAAGCTGTAGCTGGAGTTCATTGTATTTTCTGTTCTGCTCCGCCTCCCTCGCTGCTGCCTCCGCCTCCCACGCTGCTGCCTCCGCTCTAAGTTGAGAAATTTGCTCATCTATGGTAGCTTGTATCTGAACTATCTGATCTTTTAGCCTCTGAACTTCAGCTTGACTTTGACTCCCGGAAGGCATGTATTGGTGCGAAGTGGATCCAAAATATTGGGTCGGGTTAACACCAGATCCTTGAAATCTAACCCGACCATACCTTTCAGGACCCAAAACTTCATTAATAATTCTGTTATCAATATCCTCAAAATTAACAGAACTATTAGTCGAAGCAGTCGCTTCATACTCTGCCTTCTTATCTTTTAGTTTCTCCTAATAAATCAGTCAAAGAGTTAGAAACGAAATATACAATAAAAAGGAATACAACATAACATTATTTAAATTAAACTAATAAAAACGACGAATTAAAACATTATAATGAAATCAAATTTTATTAAGTAAATATACCATAATTTCTGAAGCCTCAGATGAAATCGGAGTTCCATCTTTTTTCCTGTGCGTAATGTCAAAAAGCTGAAGGCGTCCAACTTTTTGACCAGATGAGGCTTCCTACAATATAGTAGTAAAAATATTATTTAATAATAAAAAGTTATTAATACTTGATAGAATTAATAAATCCATAGTACCGCGGCCTGAGCTACACAAGCAAAACTTCTCGACCCTGCCGTGTGCGTAAATTTTTGTTTTTGCCTGCTGCTTGTTCCAACTTGCTCACGGTCCTACATAATGAAATTATTATTACGTATATAGTAAATACTATAAGCCGAAAAATTTATAAGAGTTTGCAAGTACATAATACCTCTCCTTTCTTCGAATTCCAAAATCGAACCGCATCTTCCCATTGGTACCTCAGCATTCCCGGTGGGACATTTTGCAATTTTTCTTCGAGGCTTATGGGTTTTTTAAAATATTCTTTTTTCAAACTGCTTTTATGGTTTCTCCATTTTTTACCCAATGCCTTCTTGATATAGGCATCAGAGACCTCTAAAGCAAACCTCTTCTAAAAAACACAAGTTTAGGAATTAAATATAAATGAAACTTAAACCAAAGTATTATAAATTACATTAACGTTTCGTTACCTTAATATTAGAGAGAGCTTGATTTTAATTGCTATCAGGCATGTTATGCCATGATTCGTAGTTGATGGGCAACATATTGGCATTTCGTGCTATAATGCCCAAATAGCCTGTTAAAAGTTGAGCTTCTTGTCCAACAGGCTGACCATGGTTGTTTCTAGTTACTTTGACACACTCGACAGAATTTAAGTTATATAAATTTGTTAGGAGCGTACGTCCTCGACCTCTGCACGTCCTACCATTTTCAGCTGAAAAATAATATATTATTACTATATTGAAATTTAAAAATAAATCAGTAATAAAATTTAATTCAATTTGTAAAATAAACTTAACATTACTTTGAAAATCCACAGACTCGTCAAGTGTCTCCGGCACGCTTGAAGATCCAACAACTGTCTGCTGTTCAGTACTTACTTCTTCCGAATTTGTAGTATTCTGTACAATACTAAGATCTCTTAATCTTCTTCTAGGCATTTTTCCTGCAACACATAAAATAGTTAAAATTTTAGTAAGAAATAACAACAATAGTAAATATAAAATAGTTAAATTATATAACATGACCAATGTTAAAATTATAACATTACATATAAAAAAAAATCATAAAATCTTACTACATCATAAATCGTAAATATCTTCGTCCACATCCTGACGAACCCATTGAAATTGTGTACTAGTACTAGGGATATTTTCATTTAAGTTTTGTTCTGGAAAAGGCAAAGTTTCTAATCTTTCAACGATGTCATCTCTACTTCCATTCCCCATGTCAAACAAGTCTCTAGGGGTGTTTCGGAGTACAACGTACCAACCCTTACCAATTGGATCTTTCGAGTAAAAAACTTGTTTAACTTGAGAAGAAAATACATACGACTCATCTATCAAATGTTCTCCAGTGTGAATTAATCAAGAGAAATTCACCATTGTAAAACCAAACTGATCATTTTTAATTTCGCGAGTAGTATTAGCATCAGCCCAATCACATCGAAATAAGACAACTTTCCATTTTCCATAGTAATCCAACTCAATAATATCGGTTAGAAGTCCGTAATACTCCACATTTCCCTCAACAGGATTACTGTCCCTAGCACTAGCGTAACTTGTAATTAAAGAATTTACAACTACTCCACAATTTTGAGTTCTCCTCAATCTCTCGCGATATTTGGTATGAAATCTGAATCCATTCATGATGAAGCCACTATATCTTTTTACTACTCGATTCGGACCTTGGGAAAGCCATTTAACTTCGTCATTAACGACATTTCCACTCCAAACCTATTGAATCAAAAGTAAATTGAGTAATTGTAAATGTTATGAGAAAACATTATTATTTGTCAATTGTCAATAAAATGTTGAGTTGCATACCGTTTGGCTTAACCATTCATGAAAAGATTCTGCGAATAACCTATTAATCTCGCGATGTTGTAATCTTCGTGAGCGTGAACGAGATCTTAAGACTTGTTTGTACTCACTATGTTAAAAACATGTTTAATTCGTTAAAAAATAAACAAATCAAAAAAAGATGAATATTTATCATATTCTAGAACTTACTTGCGTAATTGTTCAAGTGCATCGTGGTGGAAAAGAACATATCTATGTGCTTGTATCCAAGATCGGTCATTTAATTCTATAATTTCAACTTTTCTGATTGGTTCTCCATAACTTTGAAATAAATAAGTTTCGACCAAGCTAGGATCATTGAGTCTGGCATTTCTACTTGGTCTATTCAATCTTGTTTTAACATCTTCTAAATATCTAGAACAGAATGTCATACACTCCTCTGCCAAGTAGTCTTCAGCAATTTATCCTTCCGGATAACGCTTGTTACGGCAATAAGACTTCAATTTGCTTAGGAACCTAAACACCATATACAACATTATCAAAACTGGTAACTATAGGTATAAATGTGAATGCCTTTGAAATAAATTAGCACCTTTCAATTGGATACATCCAACGATAGAAAATCGGCCCACCAATTATTGCTTCACGAGGGAGATGAATGACAAGGTGCACCATAATTGTGAAGAAGGAAGGTGGAAAGATCTTCTCCAAATTGCATAATGTCAAAGCGGATCGATCTTGTACTTTTTCAAGTTCTTCAACATTCAGAACTTTGCAAAAAATTGCTTTCATTATATTGGACAGTTCAATTATACAGGACGTTACCTTCTTTGACATACAGCACCGTAAAGCAACTGGAAGTAGATCTTGCATCAAGATGTGATAGTCATGTGATTTTAATGAATATAGTCTTCGATCTTTAAGACCTACACATCGAGATATATTTGATGCATACGCATCCGGAACCTTTATATCCTTCAACACCGTGCAGAACATTTCTTTCTCTTCCTTTGACATTCCAAAAATTGTAGGCGGCAACCAATATTTTCCATTAGGACGTACTTGGGGATGAAGATCACGCCTAATTCCCATGTGAACTAAATCAAGTCAACTCTGAAGATTATCTTTTGATTTACCATCGACGTTCGAAATTGCCTGGATGATGTTCTCACAGACATTCTTCTCAATATGCATCACATCAAGATTGTGGCGTAATATGTGATGCTCCCAATAAGGCAACTCAAAAAAAATACTTCTTTTCTTCCACAAATCCGCCTCATTAGGGTCATCCTCCTCTCAGATTCATCATCAGATTCATCCCTCGATCGTCTATTTGTTTGCCTGTTAGATGATTGATTCAGCTTCCCGTAACTGAAATCCATATCTTTTAACATGAATAAGATTTCAGATCCAATGGTCTGCTCAGGAGCTTTTTTCAACTCTTTAGTACCGTCAAATAAAGCCCTCTGAAATCTATAGCTATGATTTTCATCTAACCACCGATGATGCCCCATATAGCAGAACTTCTTCCCATTATATAACCACTGTGAACACGTTTGAGCAGCACAACAAGGACAAGCATAACGTCCTCTGGTACTCCAACCAGATAAATTCGTATATGCCGGGAAATCATTAATTATCCATAGCAAAGCAGCACGTAGGTAAAAGTTCTCCTTTCTCAATACATCATACGTCTCAACACCCGCCCATAATTGTTTTAACTCTTCAATAAGTGGCTGCAGATATATGTCAATATCATTTCCAGGACCTTTCTCTCTGGGGATAATCATAGATAAATCAAAGAAGATTGCTTCATGCGGAGCCATGGAGGCAAATTATAAGAAACAAGGACCATAGGCTAAGTACTATACGAGGTGCTCATGATTTTAAAAGGATTAAATCCGTCAGATGCTAACCCAAGCCTTATACTCCGAGGATCACTTGCAAAGCTTAGAAATTTATTGTCAAATGATTTCCATACTAAAGAATCTGCAGGATGCCTTAATAATCCATCATCCGTTCGTTGATCATGATGCCACGTCATAAACTCGGCTGTCTTTGACGACATGAATAGCCTTTGAAGCCTTGGGATTAGCGGGAAATATCACAAAATCTTGTTCGGCTTCCTTATTGACTGTGGCTCATATTCATCTTCATTAACATATTTTGCATCTCTATTCATCTAACGAGATTTACCGCAAACATGACAAGACTGTTGATTTCTCCGATCACCCCAATACAACATGCAATCATTTGGGCAACTATGAATTTTGTTGTACCCAAGGCCCAAATCTTTTATCACTTTCTTCATTTCTTTACATGATTGAAGGATTTTTGCAAACGGGAACATTTCTCTCAAAAGCTCTAACAGCATTGTCAAAGAGTTTTCGGTCCACCCTCCCAAACATTTTAAGTGGAAAAGGCGAATACAGAATGACATTTTCAAAAATTTTGATCCCTTATAAATTTCTTCATTCATTTCACCAAGTAACGTGTAGAACTTCACCGCTTCTTCATTCGGTTGTTCATCCGGTACACTTCTTCTCGTTTCCATAAAAGTATTCCCACTGATATTATAATCATCGGATGCAACATAGTTTGGTGGAAATGATTGGAAACCTTCACTCCGCATATTAAATGCATCCTGCATCATACCTTCTATGTCATCTTCTCTAACATACTGACGGTAACCACTATAAGGATAACCCGGATGAATTGTCGAAGAGGCTCCACTAGGTGTACACTCTCCATGGAAAATCCATTTTTATACCCCCGAATGAAGCCATCAACAATTAGATGTTCGTAGACAACTTCACGATAATGCCAATAGATATTGCCACACTTCTTACACGGGCAAAAAATCATATTCTCTTGGCTTGAATTGTGAAATGCAAAATCTAAAAAAGATTGCACTCCATTTTGATACTCGTTGCTTGCCCTTGAGAAATTCATCCAAGTCCTATCCATTTCGTAGTTGTTGAAGTCTAAAGTTGGCAATAAGTTACACAGATAAGTTGTTTATTATGTAAGTCTTGATATGATATATTTTATGTTTTATGTAAGTTATGTAGATTATGTAAGTTATGAAATTTGAACTTTAAACTATATGCTTTTAAGGAAATTATTAGATTAAACTACATGTATTAGTTAAGTTATGTAAGTTGTTATGTACGTTATGTGAGTTATGTAAATTATGTAAGTTATGTGAGTTATGTATGTTGTTATGTAAATTATGTAAGTTATATGAGTTATGTAAGTTATGTAATTTATTTAAGTAGGATCAATATTAATACTATTTTGATAAAAAATAGTTATAACTTTTAAAGACATTTAAAATTTTTAAATCTTTTGTAAGGTCGATAGAATTATTTATAAGCTCCATAGAAGTTTTTTTGAAATCTTTTTTTTATAGAAATACCTTTAAAAATATTAAATATTAAAATCAAACATTATTAATATAAAAAAATAGTAATTTGAATATAATAATATCAAAAAAGAATCGTAGTTTAATTTTTCTAAGTAAATTGGAAATAAATTAAGGTTATATAAATATTCAATAGTAAATGAGCTCGATAGAACTTTTTTCAAGTCTTTTTGAATTTTTTAAGATTTATCAGACGTGGCGTTGTTACATCTAGGGAGGATCCATTATATCTTACAGCTCGATATAAGGCAACCCGTCAGGTTTCCAGCCTATATACTTTGAATCTTTAAAATATTTAAAAAAAAGGTTGGAGAGAAGGTCAACTATTGTTGTAATTTTAATGGACAAGCAAGCTACATGGTAATAGATATTAAATATTAGAAAATTATTTTTTAATTATAATGTAAATTATATTTGATGTTTTTATTCTTATTTTTTCATGTAGATATGATGTGGCACTTGGTCTCAATATATTTGGAGCTAAATTTGTTGCAAATTTCACCTAGAAATGTGTGAAATTAAAAGTTTTGGATCATGTATCCACAGGTTGGCGAAAAACAATGGTTTTTTTTGGTAAAAGTGTATAATAGTCCCGATATTAGACATTAATTTTGAGGAAAAAATTATTGAACAAAAATTGAATGACCTGAAATTGCTAGGTGCTTCATACAAGGTTATTTAGCAAAAATTAAAAGGTTGCAAGTTGAGCAAAAATTCACTTAGCTAACGGAATACATGGCAGATTTCAATGGAGAGACATCAAATAAAGATTTAGCAAATTAAATATACATACCTCTTACAAATTGTAAATTGGATGGTAGAGTCAATTCCAGCAAATTAAATTACACCTGCAAACAATGAACGGCCATGAAATTAAAAAATAATCCGAGGATAAACAAGAATAGAAATTTCAATTTTTACATTAAAAAAATGAACAGTAATAAACTTGAAAATTTATAGACTAAAATGGAAATTCAAATTATATGTATTTGCTTAATATGGTAACTTATATACATATATTCATAAGCAGTTGGAAGAAAAACTAGAAGAAAATAGGGATGGGTTCCTTACTTTATACTTCAAATTGCATTTTGATCCTTTTATTGAAGAAAAAAAATTTAATTCACTTAATTTTAGCGAAAGACTTATTTGATCTAATATGTAGGGATCGGTTTGTTAATTTGTTTCCAAAATGTAATCCTAGATATAATATATGGACTGCTGGTAATTTTACCTTTTTTCAATACAATTACATGATTTTGAAACAATAAAATGTAATTCAAAATGTAATTGTTTTTAAACCAAAAACAATCTAATTAACTGCTATAATGAAATCGATTTTTGGTTGGATTACATGATTTTGATTTTTTTTTAAGACAACACATGGTTTTGATGCTTACATCTAGCAGGCTAGTATCAAATTACCAAGAAAATGAATACTCCCTAGTCCCTAGACTAGTCCTTGAAACATATGCAAATGAAATTACACTAAGATAATTGACATAATTAGTGTGTGATGATTTTAAGATTTGATAACCCTCCCAACGGTTATGATTTTAGGATTTGATAACCTTTTCTAAGGTGGAAAAAAGTAAGAAAAAAAGAACAGAAAAGATTAGACAACAAGAAACATACAAATTCAGTGACAAGAACATCTGTTGTGTACTCCCCGATAACATCACCCTGATAACCATCTTTCCAAAGCTCCATATTTTCCTGAAAAAACATATGTTAAAATTATAATCAGATGCATGCATAAACTATCATGAGCAATTATCAATTATTCACTTTAAAAGGGTAATAAACAAAGCATTCCATATAAAGAATTTGTGGAGATGAAAAAAATAATACGAGGAATAATAAATGAAAATGATTATAGCCCAAGTCAACGAATAGAAAATGATAAACTAGTAAACAGAATTTGGTTTGGTCAAGCTACTTTTAAAAACAAAATGGAATCAAACTATGAAGATGAAATACAACAGCCAACAAAGATTACATTTTCTCAACCAACATATTAAGTAGTTCGATTCAGCCAATTTAAGAATTTTAAACAGGTGACACGATATGGATGTCTACTTCAAACCATATTCAAATATTATTGGAAAAACAAATTTTCTGCTTGCTCGATTGTTATTTTCAAAATAAATCAGCAACAACAGCAAAGCAAGAGATAAGGCAAGGCAAATCAAGCAGTCAAAGCCCAAAAGTGAAATTTCTCATGAAAGCTTCTAGAATACCAAGTTTAATCAACAAGCGTAATTAACACAACTTCAGCTCTCATGTCATTTATCCTGCATATAATTTAAATACATGTCAACACTAATAATAAACAATGTGGCATCAATGAAATGATTAAAACATGAATTAGTAATATATTAAATATATACAAACAATGTGGCATCAATGGGCAACCTGTAACTGTTGTATATGAACAACATGAACACAATACCTATAGAATAGGACTCGAAATTCCAGCTACAGCAGTGTTGAGAAGAGGGAGACGCAGACGCAGACTCAATTAGGTAAAATGAGAGAATAAATTGGGTAAATGGGGGAATGAGATCGAGTTTAGGTTGGGGAACACGAAGACCAGTTAGGGTTCAAAATAAAAAATTTTGATTTGGGGTTATAGGATAAATACTGATAGTTGAGCAAATCAAAAGGACTTCGGGGAAAACGATTTCTGTATAACTATTTGGGGGAAATTATAGGGATTTCTAAAATTAGGGTTAGGGAGTAATGGGAAATTTTAGGGATTTCTGAAATAGATGAAGAAGGAAGTAATCGGGGTAAACTGAACTGGGGAAAGTAAAGGGCAAATGGGGTTCAAAAAAATGACAACGTTTTCAATCTGGTGAAAAACATTTGTGGCGTTTTTTAAAAGCGCCACTATTAGAAAGGCTATAAAACGACATAGTTTCTGCACTCTATTAATAGATTTTTGTGGCGTTTCTAGCGAAAACGCAGGCATTTCACATCTTTTGTGGCGTTTATAAAAGCGCCACTAATAAAAGGCTATAAAAAGTTGACGTTTTGAAATCTCTTTACATGTTTTGTGGCGTTTTTCCAAGAAGCGCCACTAATAACTTGGTAACAAACGACGCCGTTTTGCATTATACAAACGGATGTTTGTGGCGTTTTTTAGCAAAAACGCCGGTAAATCACATCTTTTGCGGCGTTTATAGAAGCGCCACTAATAAGAAGGATGCAAACGATGCCGTTTTACATTCTCTTAATAGATGTTTTGTGGCATTTTTAGAAGCGCCACTAATAACAAAGCTTCAAAACGACATAGTTTAAAGTATTACTACATGTTTGCGGCGTTTTGTTCTAAAACGCCACTAAGTATGCAATATAAATCCTTTTTTTTCTGTTTTATTATTATTACTATTATTATTATTATTTACTATTTAATACATGGTTAAATTTTAATTTGGTCTTTCTAATATATTTAAATTTCAGATTTATTTGCATATACTTTAATTTTTAATATCATTTAGTCTATATATTTTTATAATATTATTAACTTTTTTATTAAAACATTACATGATAATATAAAATTTGAAAATTTAGAGAATAGAGATTGAAATGTGGTTTCCCATTTTTTATATGTTTATGTCGTTCTTTCACATTAATATATATATCAATGTATATCCATATGAAATTTATTCTTACAGGTTTTGGATTTAGTATTTAAGTAGTATTTAAGGGTTTAGTACTGTCTATAGTTTAAGGTTTTATGGTTTTGGATTTAGGGTTTATGGTTTAAGATTTAGGGTTTATAGTTTTAAGACATTTTATAATTTAAGGTCTAGTGATTTAGGTTAATTTACATTTTTATGATTTAGGAATCTATATTTAAGGGTTTAAGGGTTTAGTACTATTTATAGTTTAGGGTTTTATGGTTTAGGGTCTAATGTTTAATATTTAGGGTTTAAGGTTTAAAGTTTATGATTTACGACCGCAGATTTAGGGTTTGAGATTTAAAAGGTTATTGATTTAAGGGGTTAGGGTTTAGAGAAAGCCATATAACATTTATTTTAACAGCTTCGTAACTTAATTAAATAAAAACTTCTAATCAAATAGTTTATTTATCAAAGTGTAACTTTTCATAGTTAAGTAACTAAAATGAAATTAACTTTCCCATAGCTAAGTGAATGGTGTAGTTAATTTTTATTGTTTATAAAGTCGCTTTTAGATATGATCAAAATAAAATCGAATTCAAAATAAAAATAAGAACTTATGTAATTTGTTATAATTTGGTCCTATCCAAAATAGATAGTTACCTATATATCCATATCAATCTGTTACTTTTTTTATTTATTTTTCAATAAATAATTTGTTACAATTTTAATATATTATCTCTTTTACAATTATATAAGAGATTATTTAATTTCATATATAAATTAAATAATAATAATTAATCTAAACCCTAAATCCTTAACTACAATCTCCGAAACATTAGCCATTAAGCCTAAACCCCAACCCTTAAACTCATTATCCATTAACCTTAAAATAGTTTAGATCTATAGCGGCGTTTTTCAAAAAACGTCGCTAAAACCCAAACTATTGCGGCGTTTTCTGAGGAAGCGCCGCTAATGCTACTGAAGCTGAAAATAAACAACGTCGTTCCGTTTAATCTTTTAGCGGCGTTTTCCTATATCGACCTATAGCGGCGCTTTCTTAAAAACACCGCTAATGTTGGATCTATTGCGGCGTTTTTTTGGTAGCGCCGCTAATGCCACTGAAGCTCAGAAAAATATGCCGTTCTCTTGAATCTTTTAGCGGCGTTTTTAAAAAAGCGTCGCTATAGGTCAATCTTTAGCGGCGCTTCCCTAAAAACGCCGCTAATTCTCGATCTTTAGCGGCGCTTTTCTAAAAACGCCGCTAATACTCGATCTATTCAATTTTTGTGGCGTTTTATTTTCAAATGCCACTAAAAACGCGCTAAAACCCTATTTTGGTGTAGTGAATAGGTTCCTTCCTCCTCTACAAATAATTAAAAAAATATAAATTATTTGTTAAAAAATAATAAGTAAAAAATATAATAATTTCATTTCATAATTTCAAAGAAGAAGGAAAACCAATCCATCACTGTTTTTTTTTTCTTTCTAACAATGGCATTTTTTTGGAAGAATAAAAAGTAATCTCCAAGTATGAAAAAGTGAGAAAAGAGGAAAAAATTACAATTATTTATGAAAGGATTCATATATGATGTAATGTGTTGAGTGTTTGTTTCTCTATCCTTTTTAGGGTGGTTTATCTTCGTATATATATAAGGCATAGTTTACTGATGTGACGTGCTAGGAGTAATTAGGAGCCATGTGTGGTGACATGTTATCCTCTAGGAGTTTTAAGTGTCCTCAAATACTCTCCAAAAGATAAGGGTGAGCAGAGGGCAAGCAAAACCATAAGGATATGGACGAGCTAGTGGCGAGCAAGACCCTGACTAGCTAGACTATACCTCATGAGTGGTGAGCACACATGCTGGACAAGCTGGATGGGATATCGGGTCAAATAGATGTTTGACGTGCTCTTGGGTTAGATGAGTTAGATATGTGGCATGCTCTATATTATTTTTATAACATAATGTATAAATTCACATATGATATATTAATGATGTATAAATTTATATGATTATTAATAATCTAGTGGTATATTACAAGTGTGATAGGTAAGTTATAATATTTTTAAATGTTACAGTGGAACACTTCAAGTATTCCAAGGATTGAACTAAGAGAGTTTGGATACAGTGATAAATGTGGAACAAGTATACAAATTGGAAATCTAACTAACTGCTCGCTAAGATCATATTACGACAAATCATATTCAAACAGTAATTACACTAATTAACTATCTAACGCTAAGAAGGACTAAATTGCAAAATAGTAAAAATTGCACAACTAACAATTCAATGGACACAAGTAGTTGGTTGACTTCTATGTTGTTGATTAGTTTTTGGTTTAGGGATCTAAAAAGTTTAAATTTCTAATTGGTCCAATTTTATCTCCCGGTCACCATTTTACCAAATTAGACAATTTAATCTGGTTTTTCTCTTGACCTCACTGAACTAACTTGGAACAACCAAATTGGTTCTCGATAGGCTCTCCTCTCGGTCTCACATACCTAAATATTCACCTAGGTCTTTGAGTATGTTTGAGGTTCTAAAATGATTGAAATATGTGCTTAAATGTAATATCTCTCGTTTGGATATGCTATCGGATCAAGTAAGGGGTGTTACATTGACTTCTTCAAAATCAGTGTATTTTTAAATAAGGCAAGCTCTTGAAAAACTATCATTGCTTGATTCAATCTCTCTTCCAATTATAATCTCGAGATTTGTTCCTTAAAATCTTAAAAAAAATATAAGTAAATAATTAAGATATGTTAGTCAAATATACTAACGAATAAGGCAAGTTATAATGCCATGCTAGTTTTTCCTCAAGTTGCAAGTAGAATTGTAGTTGCCACTTATAATTGGCACTAATAATTTCTCTCTCTGACATTTTTTTTTTTACCAAAAACCTTGTAGCAAACTTTCTCAAGTAAGGTCAGTAAGAAACTTGAAATAAATGTTAACTCCGTAAATATTACCAGCAATGATTAATGTCATCCAACATCATGCATCATAGAAAGCAAATTTAGTAAACCAAAGATCCAGAGATCTAATGCAAAAAAAAAAAAAAACAAGAAGAAGTAAACTAGCAATACCCACACCATCAAGTTCCAGCTTCCCTTCAAACTCAACTTATTCTCTCCCTTTTTTGGGCAGAAGTCTAAAATAGACTCAGGATAGTTTCAACTGGAGAAACATCCTCATAAGTTGAAATTTCATTTATAACAAAACAAAGTAATAAAAGTGTGAGGCATCATGATAGATAGAACAACTAACAACATTCAACATGCAAAAAGAGAACTCTCGCTCATTAGGAACATCACTATACTCTCCCTCAATAAGATATTTCAATAGGGAGTGTGATGGATGCTAACTCTTTTACAGTGTTGTATACAGGAGTTGTAACTCATAGAATAATAAGGATCTTTTCCACAAAAATTGATAAAATATCATGATGTTCGAAATATCTTCATTCTCATTTTCAGTTGCTACTATGTTAATTGTAACTTCATATTTTACTCAAGCATTAACCAATCATTGCTATGGCAGCTGTATCTAGCATTATCACATTTAATTTTTTTTTAACTTTCCTTTATATTTAAGAAAGTATGTTCTCTCAATATTTTTAATTAAAAGAATCCAATAGGCAACCTCAAATTAGAAAGCATAATAAGCATTATTTAAATTTTTTTTATAAAACTATAAAATTCAAGGAGAAATTCTAAAAATAAAATAAAAATTCAAAAAAAATCTGAGAAAAAGTAGAAAAATATATAATTTTTTGTTCTAAAAATAGGTTTTAAAATCATTTTTTTGAAATTATGAAAAATCCATATAACTACTAAAAAATGTATATCTAAACACATTCTTTGTAAAAAAAAGAAAACATATCCAATAGTTACAGAATTGAATACAAATAACCTACTTTTATCTCTAATTATCATTTAGACTGGATACAAATCAACTAAACTTAACAAAGCCATTGAACTGAATTATAATCCTATCACACTAGTAAAAAATATGTCAAATTTCAGGAAAAAGAAAAGAACAACAAATGAAGGTATAAAAGTGAAACTGGTGGCTGTGAGCAGGTGACTAAAAGCTAAAAGAGAGCTAACCCTAAATCCTTAAATTCAAAAACTCAGATGGAAAAAATATGTAATAAATATATTTATGGAAGATTTATTTAAAATTTGAGTGATTTTTTTAAATAAAAGATATGACGTGCTTTTATTACTTTTTCCACAAACAAAATGTTGTGGACGAGAAAATTAAATAGAAATTAGTTGAGTTTAAAATTAAACGGTAAGTTTTAGTCTTAAGAATAAACTGATAAAACGGGGCGTAGCATATTAGTTAAACGGGGAGTTTTGTATAACATAAAATGACCACGTCAGCTTCTTGTTATTTTTCGTTTTAAAAGCACGATCGATGGAGGAAAACGGTTATGCATTTTTACTGAATGAAAATTCAGAGTTCTTCTTCTTCTCTGTGTCTCTCTCTTTTTCTCAACTTCTCTGCCTTTTCCCTTCTCTCTCACATTTCTTCTACTTAAAATTCCGGAGCGTATCACAAAAACAAGAAAGAATTGTCTTCTTCGCTCACAACTCCCACGCATACCAGACAAACCCTTCATTTCTCACCGTAGTTTCAGTCATAAGCTCCAATTTGAATCGTCTTCTTTTTCTAGCACTACCTCCAGGTCCGTTAGGTGGTTCTGCACGAATCCGGTTCTTCAGCCACCACAGCCCCTTGTATCGCCGAAGCTCCTTCCTTCGCCAACCGAACATCACGCTTTTGAATGAAGCCCTCATTCGCAGTAAGTGAGCCACCCGATTACCTTCCCTTTTAATATGTTGAAATTTAAAGCTCTTAAAACCCATTAAAACCTATTTAGCTTCCCAAATGTAATTACTAACCTATGATCTGCCTATGCATGGCATTCTAAGCTTTGAAATAATTACCAATGAGTCTCCTTCAACCTCAACTTTCCGAAAACCCATCTCTTGAGGCGAATCGAACGGCCTGTACTGCTGCCACGGCTTCCGCCGCCTCCACAGACGATCTATTCCTGTTCCAATTACATACCACACCCATTATCAAGCGATTGTTGTTTCTAATAATTATGCCTGAACTTGATGCCTCCAGATCTTTGTAAAACTCTCATCGAAGTTCAGTTTGAACCATGGATCGGAGGTTGTCACATCTCTGTTTCAGTAGTCACAGTTCTCGGTTGAGTGGCCTCCAATGCTTCCAATTCTCTAATATACCCCATAAAAAAGGTACATAACTCACTCGTTGAATGTCTTTTGCCTTCATGCAACAGTTTATTTCTCGATAGCCATAATGCCCAAATTGCAATAATAATAAGTACCTATTGTTGGGTATTCTTGGTAAATAGATGTTTAAGCCATTGAAGTAACGACTCTCTTGTCTGACTTGGATTCCAATTGATATCCAGTTGCTTCCACACTTGTATGGCATAGGGACAGTCTCGACAAGCATGAGAACTAGTCTCTACCACCTCTCCACATTACAAACAGACTGCATCACTAACTAGCCTTTTAATATGCAAATTAGATTTAGTAGGTAAATAGTGTAGAGATCTAATTTTATTCGGCCCAATAAAAAATAAACAAATAAATGAAAAATAAATAAAAAGTCCATTAATATGAAAGTTCATTTACAAATATAAAAGCCCAAATACAAAAAAAACTCCTAAAAGCCCAATGGCCCACTATCTTAAACTAATAGGAAACCCTAGCTCCCCTAAAGTCTCCAACCACCGCTCCCCACGCCATATCAGCAGGCATGCCATCTGAGGCCTGACACCTTCTCTGCCACCATTGCACCAAAATGGCAAGGGGCGTGTCTCCCCATTATCGTTGACTTTGGCCCTTTTGCCACCATCACCATGCCACCTGCAAAAAAAAGGACAAGACACAGAGAGCAGAAGCAGGAATAGAGGAAATAGAGAAATAGAAAACAAAAAGTAAAAACAAAAATATTTGTTATATTCGGCTATAAAGCCTGAATACTTTGTAACTTTCGATTCAGAGGTTGAAATAGAAAAAAAAAGGGAAAGAACCAAAAAAGAGAAAATGTATTTTTTTTAATTTCTACAAAGAAAAGAAATAAAAATTTAAACTTTCGTTTTACTTTGCTTCGTCGCTGTCGTAAGTGGCCTCCTCTGGCGTTGAAAGGGCCTTCGAATTCCTTGGGATTCATTCAAGGTTTCGTCAAAAGGGAAGGAAACAGAAGAGTTTTTGGTTTATTTTGTTGAGTTTATTCGGATTTTTAGGGATTTCGACCCCAGATCCGTGTTCTACACGAAAAAGGGTTCAAAATGGGATTTTTTTCAAACTCCAGCCACTGGAGGCGACGGTCTCCGTTGCCGATGACCGGTGGCCACGGTAGAGACTCGCCGACTCCAAGGTCGAATAGGGAGAGACCTCAAAGAAAAAAAAGAGAGAGGGAGTGGTTTTTTTAAAAAAAAAACTGATGCAAATGAATTTTTTAACAATCCTTTTTTACTTATATAACCCCCCAAAACGGTGCCGCTTTGTGCTTGGCTTCAAAAGCCCAAAACGACGTCGTTTTAAGGACCAACCTGATGACCTGATTCAGATCTATCCAAGATCCGCGTGTTTTCAAGGGGAGAGTCTAATTTCTTTTTTGGTCTTTTCGATTTTTTGTCCCTTTTTAATTTCGTCCTATTCCTTTTATTTTTTTTAATTTTTATCCCATAATTTTAATTTCCTTGCAAATCGGTCCTTTGACCCACTGTTGAGCTAAGGAAATGACATAGGGCTGGGATAATTTCACTTTGAGTCCCTGTATTTGTCTATTTTATTTAATTTGATCTTTTATGTTCTGCTTTTGTTTTTTTTAATTTATACTTTAAATTTTATTGCACTTTCAGTTCAGTCCCCCGTTTATTTTATTCCACCTCTTTACTTACTATTTCATTTATTTTAGCACTTGAAATTTATGTTATTTTTATTTCTTTTATTACCATGCATTTTTATTTTTATCCTTGTTATTATTATTTTTTATTATTTATATTGGTATTATGGTAGTAACTATAACATGACTATTGCTATTATTATTATGAATTGATGTTCTTATTACTATTATAGTTGCATTATTATTATTTACTAGCATGATATTTTTTTTATTTTTTATTTATTATTCTAATATCATCATTTCATTTTTTTTACCCACATGGTTATTGTATTTTATTTTGCTATCACCATACCATGTATCATGTTTAAATATATTCATCCACTTTCATACTATGCCCAAATAAATTAATTTCATATCACTTTCAATGTTATATTAGTTTTTACCCGACGCATAGGAAATAATTAAAACTGAGATTTAGGGATTCGAGAAGTTGTGCCCTAACTTACGGGGTTCAATTTTCTCTTTGAACCTAAATAATCGAATATCCTTTTTAAAATTCAAGATGCATAGGATTTAGGTAATAATCAAACGACGAGCATTCTTGCTTTCGGAAATTCGAGACATCGTGCCCTAACTTGCTGGGCATGATCTTTTCTTTTCGATTAACTCAAAATAAAGCCATTTTCACAAAATTTAATTTAGCTAGCTATATTTTAATCGAATAACATCATGCAAAGAGGGATCGTATTTTAAATTCTCTTTAAATTTTCAATTTACGACACTAAGACATCAAGTAATCAACTAGGTACCAAATTTGGGCGTTATGACGGTGCTAATCCTTCCTCATATGTAACCGACTCTAGAACCCACTTATTGGATTTTGTAAACCGAAAATTACCGTTTTAATAAAATTTTTATTGAAATGATTAAGTTTCAAGGTGATTCGATCATACCTAATAAAAAGGATTGGTGGCGACTTCATTTTCGTTTTTTAAAATAAAAAGTCGATTTCCGAAAAAAGTTTCGACAAATAGTTCTGTACAAATCATCAAGTAGTAATTTTCATTTTATTTGGCACTTTTGCTTGCCATAGTTGTTTGTAAAAAGTCCTTGTATGTAACACCCCTAACTCGTCTCCGTCGTCTTTTTAGGGTTACGGAGTATTACCATACATCAAAAATATTTAAACATCATAACATTCAATAATTTAAATATATCATAAACCATTCAATCACATACATTTTGTCCCTAAATTGAGCCATTGAGGTCCTAAAAATATCTTTTAAGCAGTTCGAGACTATATTGAAGCAAAACAAAAAGTTTAGGAAAAAGTAACAAAAATTAGAAACAAGGGTCACATGACCATGTGCCAGGTCGTGTGACATAGCCCCAGGCCTTGTAACTTTTGAACAAGGGACACATGGCCGTGTCCTAGCTCGAGTCCTCACTCGTGTAACTCACTGAATAGGCCCACATAGCCATGTAACTTTCTAAGTTGCCCCACACGCCTATGTGTCAAACCGTGTGCTAAGCTGTGTAACCCACTAATTTGAACCCTAAGAAATTCTTAAATGACACACGGCCGTGTGACAGCCTGTGTCCCAGGCCGTGTGAACCTAAATTTTACCTAAAATCAAACCATTTCAAAATCATTTCATGCATAACTATTTAAACAATTTGTGCATACATTCAAGGGTTCAAAGACCATTCAAACTTGCATAAACATACCATTTCAAGCATCCTAATTTACCTAACCAATATGTCATCCAAAGGCACCACAAATATACCAAAACATAACATGCTAACATAATTCAACATTACCTTTTTTCAATCATTATAACATAGTTCAATTACTTACCAAAATATACCACAAATTGACCATTATCAAACCATTCTAAACATACCATAAAGAGCCTTATAAAAATGCACAATAAGGTAACCAAAATGACATAATTTGATAAGGCATCAAATGGTACCAAACCAAAATAACTTTCAAAACTTATACATGCCAAAACACCATTAACACCTTCACCAAAAATACCATTACAAAATATCCTATACATGCCATTATAAACCTTGGCCAAAATGCTTAAAAACTATTGAAAAGACTTCTGGATAGTGTGATAGATCTCCGATGAGTTTTCAAACCGTTCGAGCTTTCGATAATCTATAAAACAAAGGAAAGAAACTATGTAAGCAACGAGTGTTTAGTAAGCTCGTATAAACCTTAAACATAACTTACCACTTCTATAATACAATTCATAGAATAAGTGTAAACCAAACCAATGCCATAAGTTTAGTATGAGTCTATACAACATCACCAATTCACAAGTTAGTATGTCTATCCATAACATAAATAAAATGAACCTTAAGATCAATGGCGAATCTAGAAGGGGTTGGCATCGGCCCCCCCTAAAATGTAAAATTGTTATTTAAGCCCTTAAATTTTTTTTAAAAAATTTTAAATTAGTAAAGGTAAAATTGTAATTTGACCCTCCTAAAATTATAAAAATTCGATTTAATCCTTTAAAAATTATAAAGATATAGACTATAAAAAATTAAAATTTCATTCAACCCCCCTAAAAGATTGTTCTGGCTTCGCCCCTGCATAAGATATGTAAATTTCCATAAGTACAACATCATTTAGTTCATAAATCCTTTCATTAAGTCATGATTTGATCCATTTACATACTTACCATTTCATTTCCTTTTCTTGTCCGTTGAACCATTAGAATTACATCGGATACTCGGGAAAGCTCACCCGAAGTGTACCTTTACATATAACGTAACCGTTCTTTTAAATCAATGCTCACACGAGCTGTGAAATGGGTTTGCTCACACGAGCTGTGGGTCGAAATGTAAGCTACACAATGCTGCTCACACGAGCTATAGAGAATTCGCAACAAATGTAGGACCTCAGCCATTGGTAGGACATTCAAGACTAGCACCCGAAACATGAAATCCCTAATGACATGTCATTTGTATACTAAGAATTCCTAAGGTTCAATCGGGACTCGATATCCTTCAATTCATCATAGCATTGATACATTGTTATATATTGATTCATTTACATCAAAACAACATAATAAACATTTAATTTAAACAACATAATAAACATTTAATTTAAACAACATTTAAGCAAAACAATATAATTGTAACACCCCTATAACTCGTATCCGTTGCCGGAGTGGGTTATGAAGAGTTACCAATCCAAAACACTACATTTGTACATTTACATTTACATAAGTTCATTAGCAATTATATGCATAGCCAAACACAATCAAAGATCGAAATTTAGACTTATACCGACATTCAAAAGTTACCATATTCACATGGCTTATATACAACAACATCTCAAAATATCATTCACTTAAGTCTATTCTATACATGCCATACGAATTCCAAAACATAATAGTACCAAAACGATAGATAGTGTGATGAGTTGCTGACGATCCCCGAGCAAGTGGCTGGAGTCAATGATCTATAAAACAAAGAAACATAACAAACGGAGTAAGCTTTTATAAGCTTAGTAAGTTTTAAGCAATGCAAACAAATATACTCAATTATAAATCGATTATTCAATTTATCAAATAACATTTTCTAAGTATATTTCCATTTGGCCGAATATACACCAGTACATATTGTACATTTAGCATTTTTTATTTTACTTGAATCTGAACTCATATAACATAGGTAAATCAAATACCATCACATAATTTCACATCTTGACCGGACGTATCATGATCATATATATAGTCATAACTCTTATTCACATATGCATCACAGTATACACTTATGGTTCATTTCAAATCAAACTCACATATAAGTACATGATACGTACCTGGGCAACTTAATGTAATGAATGTATTCAATTGTCATTCTATCACGAAGCATCATAGTCTTAGACTGTTATCAAATCACCGGCAATTAGCCTGCTAGGTTTTAAACCCGAATTCATCACCGGCACGAAGCCTGCTAGACTTTAAGTTTGAATTCATTCACCTGCATTTCGCCTGCTAGGCTCGAAGCCCAATATTATTTCACCGGCATTATAGCCTGCTAGGCTCGAGGCCCGATATTATTTCACTGGCATTATAGCCTGCTCGGCTCGAAGCCCGATATTATTTCATAGGCATTATAGCCTGCTAGGCTTGAAGCCTGATATTATTTCACCAAGTTTCATGCATATCAAATCATATGTTACTTGATTTCACATAGCACAAACACACTAATAGTTTATTTCTTCCATTCGAATAAATGCACATATCACACACCTTATCATCATGTCATAATTCTCCTATTATACATTTTTCATATTACATTCGATTATAAACTATGTTTGATTACTCAAAACTTACCTCGAATATTTTCAACAGTCGCGGATCGGCTATTCAGTTACTTTAGCTTTTCCCTTATCTGAATTTGCCCCTCTATGCTCTTGAGCTAAAATCAACAAATTTAACTTCTCAATCAAACACATACGTACGGCAACCATATACATTTCAAAAGCTAATTCATTCGCATCATTTGTCCACTTAAGTCTATCACCATTTCATTTTCAAATTCATGTACTTTGTAATTCACATTCGAACACTCAATTATACCTTAACTTATCCATTTCTTTCATTTAAACAACCTACATAACTCATTCATTCATGAACACATTCGGCACTATGCATCTTTACAAATATTTCATTTAAACAATTTTGGCCACCTTAAAATCAATTCATGCACTCACAATTTAAATAGATTCACTACTCCACAATCGGTCAATTAATTATACAATTAACCATAGCCGAATACCAATCAAGTAGATATTTGTTCACATTTCTTTAACACATATTTATCAACTAGTCTATGTATTAGCTTTTAGCATATTCGGTCATTAGAGCAACCTATTTAATTTTCATGCATTCTTTTCTAAGGTTACCAAGACTATCCTATGATTGAATATATACATCATTTTTCATAATACACGAAATTCCTATTAAAACTCTCATACATATACATTTGGCCTAATATACTTCACAACTATACCCCTAGGCTGAATATTCACAAAGTTCTCAAAACATAATTTACTCAACTTCCATGCCAAGTTATCTAAATAGACCATCTATACATAAGTACCAAGCCTCAAATTTAATTTATAACTATCTAAATCATTTAAAACATCCAACACCAAATTTTCTTTGCATTTCATACTATAGTCGAATGCCCATTCCAAGCAATTGAGCTACACATAGTTCAAATTTTAAAATTTAAACTTATAAACTTACAATCACATGGATTTTAACATTATAGTCCATCAAACTTTCATTCATCAATTTCTATCATCAAATACAATTTTTTTTTTGCAATTTCCTATCATGACCGAATGCACAATTAACCAACATTTAACAAATTAATTCATGGGTTTAAAGTAGAACCAAGAGAGGAACTCAAAAACATGAATTTTCAACCAAACTACCATGAACTTACCTTGAATTTATCTCCCCAAATGACTGAATATTCAAGAGCTTCTCTTCTTCTTTTTTTTTCTTTAGTTTCGGCTAAGTGATAAAAATAAAGCTCAACTTTGTTTTTATCACCTCATTTTATGTTATAAAATAACATATATTATTTTATACCATAATTTAAATTTATAATTTATTATTATATAATGCACATGATGCATTAAACCAACCCCACTATCGTACACTTAAATAAATTGGTAAAATAGACATGCAAATCCTCTACTTTAATAATTTACAAAATTAATCACTTGGACATTCACCTACCACATTTTCAAAGATTCTCAAACAAGTCCTTTTTAGTTAATTCCACATTCAAATGACAAAATTAAGACACGATACTTTCACACATGAAACTTCACATATAATAAACATAGAAAAGAGCATTTAAAATAATTTTGTGGTCCCAAAACCACTTTTCGACTAGGGTCAAATTAGGGTTGTCACAATAATAAACATTTAATTTAAACAAAATTTACTGTTCATACGAGCTTACCTCGATAATTAGGGGCGTAGTAGGTAGATCGAACTAATCTAAAGCTTTAGCTCTTTCTCAATCTAAGTCCAAACATGGTTTATCTTGATTTAAATAAATAATTTTAATCAATTAAGTAATTCTAGAATTCAATTTAATCCATAGTTCATATTAATGCAAAATTACCAATTTACCCTTAACATTGTAACTTTTCACAATTTAGTCCTTAAGCTCATAACTTAAAGTCTAGCCATTTAAACCTAAATTCATGTTAACCATAGATGAGAGAGACCTTGATACAACCCATATTTACCATCATCTCACAAAAAAAACTATAAATTTATACCTTTAACAATTTAATCCCTAATTCCAAAATTCATCAAAAATCACTTAACAAAACTTGTTTATTTTTCAACTAAGGCTCATAATATATAAACTATCATCAAAACCTAACAAAAAAATTCATGGCAAGCCCCTCAGCCTTTAAAAATTTTGCAAAATAACCATAGGCTAGCTATATTAAGATAGAACGAATTCAAAAACATAAAATTCATTAAAAACGAGACTTAGAATCACTTACATGCAAGAAGCAAGCTTGACTAAACCTCCAAAGTGTAAAAATGACTATTTTTCTCTTCAAAAATTGGTGGAGAAGAAGTTTGAAGAAGATAAACCAATTTTGTTTTATTTAATTTAAGTTTAATTGACCATTTACCATTTTATTCTTTAAAAACCACCATAATTTCATTTAAACCATGTCCATGCACATCCATTATCACCTTAAATGGTCTATTTACCAAGCAAATCCTTTAGTTTTCATTTTTATAGCCATTTGACATCTTAACTAATAGAACTTAACTTTTAGACCTTTTATAATTTAGTCATTTTTACTTAATTAACTACTTAAACATAAAAATTTCTTAATGAATTTTTACTATGACCTTAATATATTCTTGTAGGCATTAAATAAATAATAAAATAATAATTTACTCGTCGGAATTGTGGTCCCGAAATTACTGTTTTTGACATTACTAAAAATGGGCTGTTACATTGTATCCAAGCTGATGTCTTTCTATAATCATTCTCATCTCTTGGGAGACCTCGCAACTGGATTCTATACCCACTACATACCGTATACTCTCCAAAACTCTTCGGACACCATCTCAACCTATTCTCCAGTCCGTACTGCACCAAAGGGATGCTCAAAATTCTCCTTGCTTCCTAGTCCGAAAAAAATAGTGCTTACTATATTCTCCTTCCATTTTCAATTTCAACCATCAAGGTTAGCCACAAAAAGTCACCTTAGTAACCCGTGGTGAATTTATAATGTAGGGTCTATCTCCAGGTAACCAGGCTACATCTCAAACTAGCGTCGACTTTCCATCCCTAATTTGCCAGCTACTACCCTTCAATAGGAGCCATTTTGTTGCCAAATACTTCCCCATATAATCGAATATTGGCTTCCTAACTCAGCTTTTAAGAAGTAACTATTTCCATAGTATTTTTCTTTCAATACACGTGCTAGCAAAGAGGAAGAATTACTAATTAATCACCACCCCTGCTTGGCCAAAAGTGTATTATTGAATTTTGCTAATTTTTGGAGCCCAAACCTCAACCTCTTTTAAGTCTCACAATCCCTCCCAAGAGCATCAATGAATTCCACGCATTGACTATTATTTCTGCCACTAGTAATGACATAATAAAGCTTTTATTTCCTCACAGAAAGAATTTGGTAATAAAAAACATGACATAACATATATAGGAATCGGCTATAACACTAATTTAATAAATTTGCTTTACCGCCTTGTGATAACCACCGATTACACTAGCCATTTATTTTTCCTTGGATTCAATCATTAATGTTTCAAAAAGCTAATTTTCTGTTGTGACCCGCTTCCATTATCAAGCCTAAATACTTATTAGGATCCATAGAACTTCTCATGCCTAGCTTCCTTTCTATTAAGGCTCGTTCACCTTCATTAACATTCGACCTAAAATAAACAAGAGATTTACTGAAGTTAATTAGCTGCCTATAATAACTCTCATATTCCTTCAAGACATTTTTCTCAAATTTACTACCCTACTACAGATGCATCCCCAAAGATCAAACTATCATCTGTAAAGAACAAATGCGAATTGTGGGACCTGAATGACTCAGTTTTACTCCCTTCACCAAACCTTCTTGACAAGCTAGTGTTAAAGTCCCTCACTATAGAAAACAAAAAGGAAAGGGTTTAACGAATAACCTTATCGAAGTCCTCTGGAAGGAGAGATTTGCCCTTTTGGTAGACCGTTCAAAACTACTGAATACTTAATAGTCTTTACACAATGCATCACCAAATTCACCCATGACTTAACGAAGCCTATCTAAGCATTACCTCCTCTACCAAATGTCACTACTCTCTATCGTACACCTTGCTTATATCCAGTTTCAACGCAAAAGAGCCCTTTCGCCTACCTCTTTTCTTCTTGAAAGAATGCAATAACTCAAAAGCCACTATTATATTATCCGTGATCAACCTCCCTAGTACAAAAGCACTTTGCGCTTCGTCAATACAGTGTGGCATAATCATCTGTATCCTATTAACAATTGTCTTGTAAATTATTTTAAACAAGATGTTACAAAGACTAACTGATTGAAAGTGCGTCATACTAATAGGATTTTTTTGCTTTGCAATAAGAACTATATTAGTATAATTGACCTTTTCCAGAGACCTTCCATTCAAAATATCAAGGAAATATTTACTAACATCTTAACCAACTATATACTAATTTTTTTTATAAAAAAGATCAGGCATATCATTTTCTTTTGATGCATTTGCATTAGCGAACTACTGCCACTATCTACATAGTAATTCCCATGATTGATGCCTTAAATTTTCCATTAGATGCCCATAGAAACCAAAAAAGTGCCATCTATCATTCTTTGTATTATTTTCTACCATTACATCAATATGATACAAAGAGAAACTACGTAATAAAACTTTGCACCCTTGTTTCCAACATAATGACAAACCACCCCTTGTATCATCACTAATCACCTCAATTCCTTCCATAAAGTCCCAAATCATCCAAACTTTCTCCATCCTCGAACTTTGCAACTTTATTTCCATGAAAAAAGCCATCTCGAGATTAGTCTCCTTTAGCATGTGTTGAATTCAACGAATTGTCTTGGAGCTCCCCATCCATCAAACATTTCAACTTAATAGCTTCATTGCAACTAGCCGCCTTGCCTTCTAGAGCCAACTGACGTCTCAGATATATGAACATGATAATGTCCATTAGAAGTCTTCTCCATATCCAACTCATCAGAAACTTGAGAAAATAATGAACTACGAGGTCATTTCTTTTATTTCCCAACTTCCGTCGGGCACTCCTCCTCCACCAAATCCCGATTAGGATCTATATTCTCCTCCTCTCCAAGGACAATAATTTTCTTTCCTCCCATATTCAGTCCTAAGTTTGTGCCAACTTGCCTAATAAAATTAACATTTCTGAAAAGACCCTGTGTTGGGGATCAACCCGATTAAGCAACGAATAAGTAAAAAATAGCAAAAGAAATTGATAAATTGAAGACACAAATTTAACGTGGAAAAACCCTCCAAAGAGGATAAAAAACCACACGGCAATATAATTTTACTATAATGACAAAAGAACGAAGAATACAAAAGATGGAGATAAAAACTAAACCTTGAAACTCAAAAACACAAAATTATCCAGAAGTGTTATGAGTTCTAATCTTTTAATGAGTGTACTTTCTAAGGTTGTAAAAGATCTATTAATAGGCTAAACTCGTAGGTTAAAAAATAATAAAATAATCTAGACTAATTGGTGTTCGACTGAAATAAATAAATAGTGTTTAACTGGGAGATTATCTGTAACAACCCAATTTTCAGTGGTGATGGAACAGTGGTCTTCGGACCACAAATTTCCATCATGTCAGCTCATAAATATTATTTTTAGAATATTTATAGAGTCATTAGAGTTGTATTAAAATTTGGTTTAGAAATATTAACATTTAGATAGTTAATTAAAGAAAAAGGATTAAATTGAAAAAGGTACAAAAGTTAGAATTAGTTAAGTAAATGACTAATTAGCTTATTAACCACATTAAGAGGGACTAATATAGCAATTAGACCCTAGTAGCTAAGGTTGGACGACTAAGTAAAGGAAATTAATAAATTAAAGTGTTTTGAATGGCAAAATTGTAATTAAAATTAAATTAAAATAAAATTTAGTAAAACAAAAGGCTTTCTTCTTCATTTTCAATTCTCCATTGCCGAAACCATAGAAAGAACTTGGGAGAATTGACTAAGCATCTAGGCCTTGTATGTGAGTTCAATTCTTAACCATTTCTTGTAATTTGTACGTTTTTGAAATCATTGCAACTAGGTCCAACTAGCTCGTGCTTTCATTTTTGATTTTTCTAAAGTTTTTGAAAGTTTCCATTGATGAATATTGATTTTTTTTATGAATATTATGTATTTGGAGCCTTTGTTAAAGAGATTTTTGTTAAATTTTGATTTTTGGTTTAAATTGTGAATAAGTCAAAATATTAGGGTTGGATTGTGAATTTGAAGTTTATTAGGGGCTGTTTGAGGGCTTAGTATATTTGGATAAATTATTGACTTGAGAAAATTAGTTAATTTGATGAATTTCAAGTTAAAGGACTAAATTGTAATAATTGTAAAAGTTTGGGATAATTGTGTAAATTTTAAAAATAAAAGGCTATTAATTGTAAAATGGATTTGAAATGAAATATATGCTAATAATTAAGGAATTTTACATTATAGATCAAGAATCCGTAAATATTCGGGGAAAAAGAAAATTAATGGAGTAGTCCCTAAACTCTTGTAATTTCTACGATTCAGTCCAAATAAGTTCGTTACATGGTTACTATTAATTTTATTGAATATTATATACTATTCATTATTGGTTTAATTATGGATTTTATTGAGTTATGCTTACCAAAATAGAAATACGGTGATTATTCGGGCTATGTGCCTAGCGGGTTGTTTGCCGGTGATTATTCGGGCTATGTGCCTAGCAGGCTGTGTACCGGTGATTATTCGGGCTATGTACCTAGCAGGTTGTGTGCCTATGATTATTCAGGCTATGTGCCTAGCAGGCTGTGTGCCGGTGATTATACGGGCTATGTGCCTAGTAGGTTGTGTGCCGGTGATTATTTGGGGCTATGTGCCTAGCAGGCTTTGTGCCGGTGATTATTCGGGCTATGTGCCTATCAGGCTTTATCCCGATGATTATTTGGGCTATGTGCTTAGTAGGCTATGTGTCGGTGTATTGAAAATTTGCGTTAATTTAGTAGTTTCCCGTTAATTATAAATTAAATTAATATTGAACTTACTAAGCTTTTTAATGCTTAATAGTTTGATTTATTCTTGTAGGACCTTTGGAATCGTTGCTTTGATTGGATCAACTCGGAAGCTCCCACACTATCATCAACATCTTGGTAGTCATTTTGGTTCTTACTAGTTGGTTTGAGTGGCACGTATTAGGAAAGGGTCTATAGTACTTGAATATTTTGTATGGATGTAAATATTGTAACTTATTATGCTTGTTTCTAGTAAAAATAGTTAAACTTGTGTGCTTAGTTAGGTAAACCTTTTGGAACATATATATAAGTAGAAGTTGTATAAATCTTGTGGTATCAAATGATGATGATTGAATACTTCAAGAATGCTATGTGAAGTAGCTTAGTTATAAGTTGTTATGATGCTTAATTTTTGTTAAGTGTTTGGTATGTTTGGAAATATGGTGAAATGGTACTTTGTTGAGAATGGCATATATAATTGTTAAAGCTAGTATACGAATGACATATTTTTGCACCATTTGGTATATGTTGGTAAGTAAACTCAATGATATGTATAATGCAAAAATGTTTAGAAGTTAGTTGAATATTTTGGCCAAATTTAGTACATGATTATGCATATTACATGTTGTCATTTGAGGTGCCTAAGGGTATATTGGTTTTATGCTCTTATACCATGATTGATTAGTTAGAATATGCATGATTTTAATGCCTTATTATAGCTTGTATATATGTGAAATTTTGGTTGTAGGTGTATGCCAAAATGGGTGAGAAAAATGGCTTATAAAATAACCTATTTTCGCCCACATGGGTAGAGACACGGACGTGTGTGACACATGGTCAAGTGACACGGCCGTCTATCCCCTATAGCTTTTAAAGGGTTGCAAGTCAAGCTGTTACACGACCTAGCACACAGCCTGGTGCATGGGCGTGTGGGGTTATTTCAAAGGGTTCATGACCTAGCACACAGGTGTGTGGCTTGGCCATGTGACCCAAGTCAGTGAGTTACAAAAGCATAGACGTGGGCTGTGACACGGCTGTGTGTCACTATTTCAAATGCCCACATGGCTTGGCCACACGATCGTGTGACCCCTGCAGTTTTGAAAATTTTTCTAGTTTCTTGAAAAATTCTCTGAGTTTCCGATTTAGTCCCAACTTGTTTCCAATGTGTTTTTAAGGCCTCGAGAGCCCGTATAAGGAACAATACGTATGATTTGGATTGGTTTTAAAATGATTATTGATATAACTTGAAGAGTATTGGAAATTATGTTTGTTTGAATTGTAAACACTGATAATACTTCGTAACCCTATTCCGACGACGAATATAGGTTAGGGGTGTTACATCATTTTTCAAATTTGACTGAAATACATGGCATACTCAACAAATCTCCACATTGACTTGTATTTCCACAATGCCATCTTTGCCAAAGCCTTCGCACGGACCTATCTTGAACTATGTAGGGAATTAACTAAGTTGAATATGTGCTTAAAAGCTAGAAGACTTCTAGCCTTTGACTTGTACACTGCCAAATCAAAGCTAACCCGGGTTTGATTTTCACAAACACAATGCCTTAACTTTTCAAAACCTGTATCCAATAGAGAACCTCTTTTCAACAAAACGGTCATACATTTTTCCCCTCCTATGACTAAGTTGCCTCCGCTCTAAACAAGTTGACTTTGACTCCATAGCAAACAAGGGACGTTTGGTTTCACCAGTCACCGTAAAAACTTCCAGAATATAAAGACTATCGGTCTACTTACATTTTAACAAAATGAGAGCCCCACGAGACACCTTAATATCGCTCTACTCGATGTTGATTCTACAACTTTTCGAGTCTAAAATACTCAAGGAGATAGGACTCTCTCGTAAATCAGGTACATAGGATTCTCTCGTAAAACAGGTACATACTTGACATCTGAGAGTGTTCTAATCTTCCCATCATGCAACCTAATTTTAACAGTACCAATATTGATTACCTTACTAGATGAATCATTTCCCATGCGCACAACTCCACCTTTAACCAAACTGTATGTGGAGAACCATTCTCTGTTGGGACACATATGGAAAGAACATCCCGAATCTTGAATCCACTCAGAAATAGGCTTGGAGTTACTGCTCGTTGACACTAACAAGAATTCATCACTGCTTTTATCGGCCAAATTAGCCCCAGCTACATCTTCCTTGTTACTCTCAACAGCCCTTTAATTTCGTAGTTTATAACAATATACTTTGACGTGACCTACCTTCTTACAATAGCAACATCTCTTGTCTCGATTCTTTGATGCTACCAAAACAGAAGCTTGCCTATCTGCCTTGCTATTTAAAAGCAAACTTATTGTCGAGTTTGTTTTTACTTAACGAATGTCCCTTCACATCCTCGCATGAGAGTTTGTCTCTACCATAAATCAGGGTCTCCCTAAAAGACTTGTATGAAGAGGGTAAAGAGCACAATAATAGCATAGCCTGATCTTCATCGTCAATCTTAACCTTAACATTTTCTAAATCAATCAAAAGAGTAATAAATTGACTAATGTGATCTCTAAGAAGCTCACCTTCATTCATGCGGAACGTAAATAGACGTTGTTTCAACACTAAACAGTTAGCCAGAGACTTAGTCACATAAAGAGTTTGTGACCTTTTCCACAAGGCAGATGAGTCCATCAATACCTCCTACAATACCTTATCTGTAACACCCCTTACCTGACCCGTCTACCGGGCTCGAGTAAACAATGTTACGACAAAGCTAGACAATTGATAATCACTTTATTATACACAAAATTCTAGTATTTAAAACATCAATCACGTGTAAACTAATATATATAATTTAATTCTAGAACTCTAAGAGGACCTATTTGTGAACCTCAGCATATAATAGGATTAAGTCTTAAAATCATTAAGATTTAAAATTTAGAAAGAAAATTTCGCAGTTGGTATGATACCCAATCGATACTTTTAAGGAAAATCGATACCAAAATTCAATTATGTTTTCTTTGTAAAACCGCGGTATTGATAATTAGTTGATGGTATCAATATTTTATTAAAAAGTATCGATACTCAGCTGAAAATCAATACCATTTTGACATTATTTTTATTTGAATATTGTTCATTTGGTCAAGTATCGATACCAAATGCCAAAGTATTGATACTTATCTTAATAATGGTAAAAAAATCTCATCTTAGCAAATTCAATTCATGCCAAAAGCTTTATCCATCCTAAAACTAACTAATATGCCAGTCAAAGGCACCTTAAACCAAGTTCACTCATTCAAATAATCTAATCCAAATTTCTCATAGCATTAACCATCTATTCATTTTTCATTCATCAAACATTTTGGCCATAATAAAAACATGCATAAAAGCTTACCAAAAACAAAACACCATTACAAAACATTAACCTTAAAGATTCATCTAACCAAAAGCTAACTTATATTCACATTCAAGATTAACAATTCAACTAGATATAACATCACAACACAAAATTTGACATATGAACAATAAAGAGCCTATATACATGCCACAACCTAAAAATAAATACAAAAGCTACCACGTCAGCTAGGTAGTGTGAGCTCCCAAATCGATCTGTTCAGTCAGTTTGCAATTTGACAACTACAAATAACATACAAAGAACAAGTAAGCTAAAGAAGCTTAGTAAGTTCATAGCATTGACATCAAATTAACTTACATTAATATAAAATAAACAATTTAAGAGACAAATTAGTATCCTAATCACCAAATCCAAGTTCACCAATCATATTAGTAACTTTCATATATTCATACATATCAAATGACTTCCACCTCAAAGGACTTGTACATTCCATAAACCACATTTATTCCAATTAACAATTCACACATGTAACCAAGCATTTCATAGCATTATTTCTTGCATAAAAATTCTATGAATATGTAATACATATTAACACATAGATAGATTATAATTCAATTGTCACATGGCCCGATGAACTAGTAACTTGACTCAGATACACGGGTAACTACACCACACTAGAAGCATCAAATATGCATAATAGAGGCACCGAAGCGTGAAAAGAGGCACGAATGTGCAAGTAGAGGCACCGTAGTGCGATCAGAGACATTGAAGTGCAAACAAAGGCACCGAAGTGCAAACCCGTACAAGCGCGCAAACTAACTGTATTGGCATACCAACTATATCCTAGCGATTGCTACGTCTAACCGAGCAATTTATTGAACTTATCACTTTCACTTTATATGCATTTCCATAATAACTATACATAACCAATAACTTAAATATGTTCACCTTAAGGTTTCATCATTTGTAAATTCATCCATTTTCTCAACCAATGTAATACTTAAACATACTCATCAATAACCATTTCAATTTCATCTTCAAAATAAATTAACACAAAAAAATACTAAATTTTATATAATATAATTCTTTTATACTATGAACTTACCTACGATCCACTTCTGATTTCACCAGGGACTACTCCGCAAATTTTCCTTTTCCACGATTATTGTCTTTTTTATTCAAATCTTGATCTAAAATAATAATTAAATACAATCTATTAAATTCACATATATTTCGCACTCAATTTAATTCATATGACCCCTAACTTTTCATTAATTACACATTTTTCTCAAACTTTTACATTTATCACAATTTAGTCCCTATACTCAAAATTTCCAAATTAACCAATTTTACAACTTCCCAAGGCAAAAAAATTTCATTCTAAACTAGGGCAATCCACCATTATTCACCAATTACGTAATTTTCATGAAATTTTAAATATTTAATCAATTTAATCCTTTACTCAAAAGCTAACAAAAACACTTTATAAATTACTCATAATTAACAACTAACAGTTCAAATCTATTATTTAACATCATGAACATCAAGAACTCATCAATGGTAACATAAAAATTCATTGGCAATTTCAAAAACGAAGCTATAGGTTAGTTGGACCTAGTTGCAACGATTCCAAAAACATAAAAATCACAAAAAAAATGGTTGGAAATTACTTACATGCAAGCTATGATTATAAATGAACCTCAAGCTTGATAAAAATGGTGGTTCCTCCTTTAATTTTCGGTGAAACATTGCACTAAGGAAGATGATAGCATTATTTATCATTTTTCTTAAGTTTTATTTATTAATTTACCTTTTGTCCTTTAATAAAACATTCATTTAAGCTAAATTAATACCCATTGCCGTCCATCATAGATAGTGATGGTCTAATTACCATTGAAGGCCACCAAATTAAATTTCTAAAGCTATTTAACCCAATTTACTAATAGCAACTAACTTTCTTAATGCTTACAATTTAATCCTTTTTACTAATTAGCTATCTAAACGTTAAAATTTCTTAACCAAAATTTAATACAATCCTAATGTACTATATAACCATTACTTAATTAATAAACACGACCTCTCATATCAAAATTGTGGTCCAAAAACTACTATTTTCGATACCACTGAAAAATAGGATATTACACTATTCGCAAGGTACAACTAGATTGTAGACAGAGTCTTTTCATCAAGCTCTTCCCATTCTTTCTGATCTAAATTCTTAGGCTTTTTCCCGGTAATGACCTTTTTCAGGCTGGTCTGGACTAGGATTGCCATGATTTGAACTTGCCACAGATTGAAATTTGTAACCTCATTGAACTTCTCAATGTCAAACCTTATTGCTACCATCTCTGAATGGGCTGATCTATGAAAATTGAACTAGTTCTGATACAACTTGTTGGGGATCGACCTGATTAAGTAACAAATAAGTAAAAAATAGAGGAATAAATTGAGAAATTGAGCAAACAAATTTAAAGTGGAAAAACCCCTCTAAAGAGGATAGAAAATCACAGCCAAAGATGATTTTACAAAACATGGAGATAAAAACTAAACCACAAAACTCGAATAAAAATAACCCTGAAAACATAAACACAAAATTCTCCAAAAGTGTTATGAGTTGTAGTCTTTTAATGAATGTATTTTCTAAGGTTGTAAAAAGCTTATTTATAGGCTAAATTCGTAGGTCAAATAGTAAAATAATCTAGACTAATCAGAGTTCGACTGAAACAAAAAAATTTTAACTAGGAGATTATCTTTCAAATTTAACTAAAATACATGGCATACTCAACACCTTGTATGTTTTTCTGCCCATCCTCCTTATCACCATTGATCGATTTTCTATATCACCAAGCCACAGACCCTCCCAATCTTCACGTAACCAACAACTTGACGCCATTATTGTTCATCTTGGAACTGTTTTAACTGAGAGATCCCATTCAAATGCCAATTAATTTTGGTTAGGAAAAATCTCTCAAATGTTCCAATTGACCACACAAAAAACAAAATACTGATAGTCTTTCATATTGGAACCGAGCATATACACCAGTTTTGTTAACCAAAACAATCTTCTTCCTTCTGTTTAGTAGGCTCCTCACATGAATCCGTACTCTGAATCTCATATAGCTACAATAACCCAAACTAATAGGTTTAGCATCATAATCTAAAAATTGCCCAACCTTCTTTGCCATCCTTTCAAACATCAAACTCGCTACAAGATCATTAACTTGGATCCAAAAATTCGCCCAAAACAATGGTACCAGCAATGGATCTCCCCCCACCTTTAATCTATGGAAGATCAACAAATGATTACTAAAAGTCCAAAGACTCCCCTTCAAGAATCTGTCCATGTCAATCTCATATTAAAACATGAAGAGAAACCACTTTTTCCCTGGATCTTTAGTCATCACTCCACTAAGAGGATGCCATAGATTGGCTAGGGTAGTGCGCATAGCTTGGAACTGAATTACACTTGCAGTTAGGAAACTACCCACAACCCATAGATTCCCCTTTCATTCGCTTCCTCATCCAAATCAACCTGCCAAGCCCTATCCTTCCCAACATCAATAGACAAAGCCGCCATCTCACCCTTCATATCGCTTCTGTCGCCATAGATCGTGTCATTCACACCTCACTTCGAGGAGGAAAACCATAACCAAAGAAACCGACTTTTACTAAAAAAATGTGCTATTAGAAGTAGACTAAAAACATGTTATTAGAAGCAAACTAAAAATGTGCTATTAGAAGACCATAGTTTTAAACATTCTAATTTTTCCCTTTGAGTGATGGTTTAATTATAATGATAAAATTAAAATTTTATTGTACATGGTGTTTTGAGTCCAAATTTTATTATAGTCAAATTTTATTGATTTATTATATAGAAAAAAGAAAAAAATCCTCATAAAAATTTGTATAAGAAAGAATGTTTTAATAATTTTATAATTGTATGGTGCATGGTTGATACAATATGACACTAAATTAGTAAAACAATTAATATAAATATAAATAGATATAAAAATGTTCTAAATTTTTGGGTTCAATGTGTGGTGGACCTAGGTTTTATTGTTTCAGTGTAAACTTGTTATTTCTTAGCTTTGGCTCTTCAATTTATTTGTGTTTTGCTGAATATCTTTTTTGACAGTTTTCTTTCTTAATCTAATTTTTGTGCCTAATATCCTTTTGGTAAGTGACTTGCAGCCTTTATTTGATAATACAAAGGGGGAACGACAAACTATCGACCTTCAAACAAAACAAAGGCATAGCAATTGATAATAAACTTTGGTCATATCAGAACAAATTATGCGATTAGTCGTCATGAACTAACCTCAATTTTAGCAGTAGTCCAAATGTGTCATGCATGATTTTTTTTGGCAGTAAATTTTATTGATTAGTCAACGCAAAAGAGAAAATAAAAGTAAAAAGAAATTTGATTAGTCAAAGGCAATGGGTAATGAAATCAGAATTTGATAAACTGAAAGAGAGGATGAAAGTTTTATTGTAGAAAAAATTATTATTTTGCTATGGAGTTGAAACTGGAAAAGGAAAGGGGGATTTTTCTAATGTTTGTCGTGGAAATTGTGAAAGAAAAGTAAGGTTTTATTGTAAGAAGAAAATTCTTTGATCTCAGCCATTTATTTATTTTAATCTAATCGTTTAATAGTGATGTAAAACTTTTATTAATAATGTGTTATTTTTTAATTCACTAATAATGTTTAAAATTATATATTTCCAGCGCATCAAACCTAAATACTTTAAAATTTTTAATTTTTTTTCTTCCTTCTCGCTTTTTCTTTTACTTGGAGACTTTTTTTTAAGGAAAAAACCAAAAAAAAAAAATACTTAAGCTAAACTTATAATATAAAAAACACCATTAGTTTTTATCACTATCAAGGACTTCAAATAATTTTATAAAAGCTACTGTCAGCGTATTTACTACCTACGCATCGGCAGAAACCAATTATGAAAAAAATAAAGTCTTATATGCTTACCACATGGGCTGTCATTAAATCACATCAAGGTCTACACATGGATTTCTCTTATCACATTTAATAAATTATCTCATAAGTCTATTGTTAAAATCTGAATATCGATAATGGTAATATAGAAAGATTGCAAAGAAAAAAAATGGAACACAGATTTTATGTGAAAACCTTTATGAGAAAAACCACGTTCAGTAGAGAAGAAAATTCACTAATATCGAATTCGAATGAATCAAAAGGAGTTTCGACTACATTTATTTATAGGTTGAAAAAAACCTAATTCTAATCAATGTAAAATATATTATGCTAATAAATGCTAAATATATTATACTACTAAATTTTCTAGAAAGAAAATATATTTTATTTAACTTGGCTTGCAAGCAATTTCTTATAATTTGGGTCACAAAACTCTAAAATCTCCACCTTGTCACGAATTTTCAACGAACAAGTTCTCCACCTCTTCCATTAAACCCTTAAGGATTTATCTTCAACAATGAACACCAACCAAGTCCAAGCAATGCTCGAACTTGGTTATAGGAAGTGACTTATTCATCATATCTGCAGGATTATCATGAGTACTAACTTTGGTCATAATAATATCACACACAAAATGATGCCGAACGCCAATGTGCTTTATTCTTTCATTAAACATTTGATCCTCTGTAAGGAAGATGGCACTCTAACTATCACAAAACATTGTACTGACCTGAAGGTCTTTACAAAGTTCACCAAAGAGTCCATTTACCCAAATAGCTTCTTTACAAGCCTTTGTAATTGCCATGTACTCAGCTTCAGTAGTAGACAAAGCAACTGTAGTTTGCAAAGTGGCTTTCCAACTGATTGTGCAACCTCCTATAATAAAGACATACTCGGTGAGAGATCTTCTTTTATCAAGGTCTTCAGCAAAATCAGAATCAACATACCCAATGACTCCATCTCTAGTTCTTCCAAACTGTAAGCAAACATCAGCAATACCTCGTAAGTATCTGAAAATCTATTGAACTGTTTTCCAGTGTTCTTTACTGGGATTCGCCATGTATCAACTAACTGCACTAACTGCTTATGATAAATATGGACGTGAGCAAACCATAACATACATGAGAGATCCCACTGCATTAGAATATGAAGCATGTGACATGTAGTCAATCTCTTCATCTAATTGTGGAGACAAGGTCGATGACAGTCTGAAGTGGGCTGCTAATAGAGTACTAACAGGCTTGGCATTCTGCATATTGAACCTGTAAAGAACTTTCTCAATGTACCCTTTCTGAATTAGGTACAATTTACATGCTTTTCTATCTCTAAAGATCTCCATCCCAAATATCTACTTTTCTGCTACTAAATCCTTCATGTCAAATTCTTTACTAAACTGGGCTTTGACCTTTCTTATCTCTCCTTCATCTTTGGTTGCTATCAACATATCATTAACATATAGGACTAGAAACATAAAAGAACCATCACTGTTTTTCTTAAAATAAAAACAACTATTAAAGCTACTTGTTTTGAAATCATAAGTAGTCATAAAAGAATTAAACCTCTTGTACCACTGTCTTGGCGACCTTTTCAAGCCATAAAAAGGGACTTTTTCAACAAGCAAACATAGTCCTCCTTTTCTGAGACTATAAAACCCTCTGGTTGTTGCATGTAAATATCTTCCTCAAGTTCTCCATGTAAAAATGTTATTTTTACATCTAATTGCTCAAACTCTAAATCATACATGGCCACGACACCAAGAAAGGATCGAATCGAACTATGCTTCCTAATTAGAGAAAATACATCTGTCAAGTCTTCACTTAGAATTTGACTGTAACCTTTTTGCAACTAACCTTGTTTTATATCTGGGTTTTTCAATTCCTAGGGTCCCTTCTTTCTTTTTGAACATCCATTTACAACAAACAGCCTTTATACCCTTAGGAAGCTTCACTAGATCCCATGTTCTATTCTTATGGAACGGTTTCATCTCTTATTGCATAACAAACATCCACTTTCCTGAATCTTCACAGCTAATTGCCTCAGAATAAGTAGATGACTCTTGATTTGCATCTATTTCTTCAACATATTTAAAGAATAAGCAACTAGATTAGCCTCGGCATACCTCTTTGGAGATTTAATTTCATTTCTAGGTTTGTTCTTGACAATAGAATATTGTGGTGAAGAAGCAACTCTATCATGAGTTTTTGTATTAACATGAGGAGTCAAATTTGTTGTAGATTCTGGATCAATCTATAGCTCCACCTGCTTCATATGTGTGCCTGGACTTTGCTAGTCTTTATTGGAAGAGTCTTTAAGAGATAAGTTAGGCATCATAACAGTTTCATAAAAAATAACATCTTTACTAATCACAACTTTTCTATTTTAAGGACACCATAACTTATATCCTTTAACACCAGCCTTATAACCAAAAAAAAAGACATTTAATGGATTTAGGTTTCAATTTTTCATTATCAACATTAACATATGTAGGACACCCAAAAATATTCAAATTAGAATAATCAGCAGGATTACCAGACCATACCTCTTGTAGAGTTTTTTTTCTCAATGGCAATTGACAGAAACCGGTTAATAAAAAATTTTAGTAGAGGCTGCTTCAGTCCAAAATGACTTCTTCAAACTAGCAATCGATAACATACATCGAACCTCTTCCATGATAGTTCTATTGATCCGTTCTGCAATGCAGTTTTGGTGTGGAGTATGACGAACTGTCAAGTGTCTTACGATCCCTTCTGATTTGCACAAGTTATTAAACTTATCAGAACAAAACTCTAAGCCATTATCTGTGTGAAGGTGTTTTATCTATTTTCCTATCTGCTTTTTTATCATAGTTTTTCAAACCTTAAATGCAGAAAACACATCACTTTTCTGCTTTAGGAAGAACACCAAAACTTTTTTGGAAAAGTCATCAATAAATGTCAGCATATAGTTAGCGCCACCCCTTAAAGGCATTTTGGATGGTCCCCAAAGATCAGAGAATGAATATAATCCAGCATTCCTTTCATGTTATGGATTCCTCTGGTGAATCGAACTCTCTTTTGCTTCCAAAAAACGTAGTGCTCATAGAATGTCAGTTTACTATTGCCTTGCCCATTAAGAAATCCTCTTTTGCTCAATTTTACCATGTTGTTCTCACTCATATACCCTAGATGTATATGCCAAAGTCTAGTAACATCATCATTTGACTTGGAAGAGGAAGCAATAACTACATCACCAGTAACAGTAGAACCTTGTAAAATATATAACTTGGCAGTTTTTCTCTACCTTTTCATCACAATAAAGGAACCTTTGAAAATATTCAGAACCCCACTTTCAACTATTTATTTGTACCCTTTTAAATCAAGAGTAGAGTACTCAACGAAATCAAAATTCTCTTCAAATCTGGGACATGTCGAACGTTATTAAGTGTTCTGACAAGTCTGTCAAACATATTAACTTTAATCATTCCAACACCTATGATTTTACACGAAGCATTATTTTCCATCAAAATAACATCTTCAAACATTGTTTCATAAGTTGTAAACCAATCCCGATTGGGACTCATATGGAAAGTGCATCCAAAATCAAGGATCCACTTATCGCTCATTTTAGAGTTGTTGGCAGAAGCAACTAAGAGTTCACCATCGCTGTATTCTTCTACAACATTAGCTTCATCGAATTATTCTGGTTGTTTACCCTTTTGATTCATCGCATCTCTTTTGATCTTATTTTGCAACTTATAGGACTTAGATTTAGTGTGCCCTTTCTTGTTGCAGAAGTTACAGTGTTTGAAGATCTTGATCTACCCTTAAATCTTATCTCCTACAAACAATGAGACTCTCTTCCTGAGAGTCGAATCTAGACACAAGATGATTCATCTTGTGATACGATGTTAAGGAAGTATAGACTTCATCAACTGTGAGAGATTCATGGCTATACAAAATCATATCTCTAAAGGTTGAATAAGATGAGGGCAATAAACAAAGTGAAATTAACCCTAAAGCTTCTTTATCGTATTAAACCTCCATGGCCTCTAGGTCTAAGAGAATTTTTTTAAACATAGTTAAGTGTTCGTGCACAGACGAACCTTCCTCCAAACAATGAGCATAAAGGTGCTACTTCATATGCAACTTGCTAGTTAGGGTTTTTGACATACATAGCTGTTGCAGCTTTGCCCATAATGCAGCGACAATCTTCCCCTTCATCACGTCTTGTAGAATTTCATTTGACAGATGCATAAATAATTGTGTTAAAGCCTTTCGATCTTTATATTTCTTCTCTTCCTCTGTCAATGTCGAAAGCATCTTATCTAACCCTAGCATGGCATCCTCCAAATCCATTTACGCAAGAAATGCCTACATCTTTATCTGACATAATAAGAATCTCGTGTTACAATCCAACAACGGAATATCATACTTCATTATTGTCATTATTGTGATCGAAACAAGCAACTTGAAAAAGCTCTAATACCAATTTGTTAAAAACTAAACATCGATAATGACAATGTAAAAAGATCGCAAAGAAAAAAATAGAACACACAGATTTTATGTAGAAACCCTTTCGGGAAAAACCACGGGTAAGGGAGAAGAAAATTCACTAATGTCAAATTCTAATGATACAAGAGAAGTTTTAAATACATCTATTTATAGGCTAAAAAAGCCTAATTCTAATTAATGTAAAATATATTATGCTAATAAATGCTAAATATATTATACTACTAAATATTCTAAAAAGAAAATATATTTTGTTTAACTTAACTTGCAAGCAATCTCTTAGAATTTGGGTTACACAACTCTAACATCTGTGTTAACTTTACATGTATAATTAGATTACGTTCTAGTAGTACACTTCATGATCCTACTATTAGCATTCAATGATCTTACCACTAACCTTACAACATAAGAAACATGTCTAGACGAACATACTCTAAGCTATCTTATATTAACTCCTTTTATCTTCATGATTGACTTCAAACACTCAACTCTCTTAATCAAAACACTTTCAAATATCTTTAAAATACTCTCAAACGTTTACTAATGACTATTAGAGTTCTAGGTAAACCAATTCTAACCTTTAATAGCACATTTTACATCAACAAAACTCTTAATAGGATCCTCATATTTATAGCAAAGTTTCCTCACAACTTTGTAGGATTACTCTCAACTTTATTTTTTTTATACAAATTACACTTAACTTTATTGTTCTTAAAAATTATATATTTAGTCATATGTAATTTTTTTGTTGGATTAAAATCCTCAATTATGGGCACATATATATAATGTATAATGCTATTATAAAGTGTGATACAAAATTAAGTAACCAATTATGTTACAAGTGTCATAGGTATTAAAGTATCATGGAAATGATGTATAGATACCATAAGTAATATTTATAATTTGATGAGGGGCCAAATTAAAATACCCAAAACTGATTTAATAATCAGTTATTTTTAAAAGAGGTAGTGGTCCCCAAAAAATACACATATCTCATATTTTTTTCTTAGGAGAAAAAGCATTTTCTTAGAAGATCAAAACCTTCTAGGCAATCTCCAACAATGGATTTAGATATGCTTCGGTATTTAGTTTTTTTTCTTGATGATCTAACATGACAGATCTTGGTTTATTAAGTTTTATATCAGATTTTTACTGTTCTAACAAGTGGTATCCGAGCCTCGTTATGTCCAGTAATTGGGAATTGATTAAGTTTCTATTCTTTTGGAATGATTGGTCCATGAAATTTCATGGGTTTGATATTTTGATTTGATATTTCGGTTATATTTATTGGTGTTTGAAATTCATATTGAAGTTTTTAGGTTTGGTTATTTTTATTAAAATTTTGGGTTTATAAATATCGATTGAAACTTACAAATTGATATTGATTATATAACTTTGGATCTTGTTGAGTTAAAAATAGGTTAATTAAAACATGTTCATAGTGCCTTTATATACCAATTTGGTTGAATTTCTTTTATGATTTCGATTGAACATGCACTAAGGGAAGAACAACTTGCACCTCTCACTTCGGTAAGCACTTATGATGCTATAAGGGATTTTGAGTGGTGAGATCATTCAAATCACATGAGTCTAATAACAAGAAGCATAACATTTTAAAAGCCTTTAAGAGCATAAAGTTTGAAAAGATTACTCAAGCCAAGGGTTTCCTTAACGAAATTGAGAAACATTTTTCCAAAAATAGTTGAGATAACATTACCACTTCTTTAATGTCTATGAAGTAGAAGGATCAAGGAAATTTGAGAGAATACATTATTGAGATGTTCCATGTTGCTTCAAGACTTAAGGTACTTAAGATTGAGCTTTTTGAGGAATCGCTTATTCTTATGGTTTTGGTATCGTTTTTTACATAGTTTAATCAATTCAAAATTAGTTACAACTATCAAAAGGGGAAATGGACTCTAAATGAGCTCATTTCTCATTACAAGAGGAAGAAATGTTGAAGCATGATAAGTCTTAAAGTGCTCATTTGGCCCTAATGCCTCTAAAGAAAAGGGTAAGAAAAGAAAATATCATAATGAAGTTGCTAAGTGTCCAGCTCAAAAGAAACAATAGTAAGTTATAGAGGGTTGTTTCTTTTGTAACAAGTCTAGACACATGAAGAAATAACGTACCAAGAATCACGCCTAGCGTAAAAAGAAAGTTATAATTCTTAATTTGGTTTATTATGAGGTTAATTTAACTTTAGTACCTAGAAACACTTGGTGGATAGATTCTGGTGCTACTACTTAAATAAGGGTATCTATGTAGCATTGTCTAAACTATCAAAAGCCATATGATGGTGAAAGACACATTTCCATTGTAACAGAAAATTGATGGAAATGGAAGCAATTGGGCATTTTAGGTTGTTATTAGGAATTGGTTTTTATTTGGATTTAAAGGACACTCTTGTAGTACCATCTTTTAGAAAGAATTTAGTTTTTTGCTTCTTTGTTGGACAAATTTAAATATTTTTGTTCATTTAGAAACAATCAATTTAGTTTTTCTTTAAGTTCTAAAGTTATTGGAACTAGTAATTTAAATGCTTATGACAAGATTTATTTGCTAGAAACAGTTGCATCCTATAATGAAACATTGTATGCGAAATACTGTGGTATTAAACACAAATTAAATAAGGAAAATTCAGCATCATTATGGCATAAACACTTAGGTCATATCTAAAAAGGTAAAGTTGAACACTTTGTGCCTGATGGTGTTTTAGAGTCTCTTAACTTCACAGGCTTTGATGTTTGTGTCGGCTGCATTAAGGGAAAATAGACCAAAACCAATAAATTGGGTGCCAACAGATCTTTATATGTCTTAGAATTAATTCATACTAATGTTTGTGGGTCATTCTCTATGACATCTTAAAATGTTCAACAATATTTCTTAACATTCATAGACGACTACTCACGTTATGGGTACCTATATCTCATTCATGAAAATCTCAATCACTAGACATGTTCAAAGCTTATAAAGCTGAAATTGAGAATAAACTCAACAAAAGGATTAAGAATATCCGATTTGATCGTGTTGGTGATTACTACGGTAGATATGATGGCTCAGGTGAACAATGTCCAAGACCATTTACAAAATTCTTAGAGGAATGCAATATTGTCCCACAGTACACCATGCCAAGATCACCTAGTATGAATGATGTAGTTGAAAGACGAAATAAGACTTTTAAGGATATGGTAAAGAGCATGATTGCTTATTCTACCTTACCTTAGTCTCTCTAGAAAGAAGCATTAAAGATAGTGGCTTACATTCTGAATAGAGTACCCACTAAAGTAGCTGCAAAAACACCTTATGAGCATTGGATAGGTCGAAAGTCTAGTCTAAAACGCTTTCACATTTGGGGATGTCCAATTAAGATAAGGCTTTATAGGCTATATGAAAAGAAATTGGACTCCAAAATAGTGAGAAACTACTTTATTGGTTATTTTGAGCAATTGAGGCGCTATAAGTTTTATGATCCCACAATAAGGAATATTTTTGAGATGAAAACTGCAACATTTTTTGAGGATGTTGAGTTTGGAGGGAGAAATAAGGTTAGAGACATTGCTTTTGAGGAGGTATTAGATTCTAACTCAGTTCCTGCTATCACTTTTGACTATGTTCAGGTTCTCATACTTATCATTGATCAAGAAATTAATTTAGAACCTCAACAAGATAATGTTGAATAACTCCCTATTCAAGATGAGGTAATTTTTCCCAAAGAACAAACTCAACAATCTCAAGAACAAATGCCATTAAGGAGGTCCACGAGAGAGAGGAGAATGTTATTTTAAGTGATTATGTTGTATTTCTCCAAGAACATGAGGATGAAAATGGAATGATAGAAGATGATCTAACCAACTTTCTTCATGCCGTGAAAAGTTCTAATTCTCAAAAATGGATTAATGTCATGCAAGAAGATTAATAGTTTATACAAGACAATGAAGTTTGGGAACTTGTCCCATTACCTGAAAATGCAAAACCAATTGGTTATACATGGATATTTAAAATCAAGAGATATACAAATGGTAATGTAGAGAGGTATAAGGTGTGTCTTGTAGCAAGAAGATACACTAAAAAAAATTAATTTTACAAAGATTTTCTCTCTAGTTTCATTAAAAGACTCTTTTAGAGCAATCATGGAGCTTGTTGCTCATCTTGATCTTAAGTTACATCAGATGGTTGTTAAGACTGTGTTTCTGAATGGTGACATGGAAGAAACAATTTATATAGTGCAACCTGTAAACTTTGAGTCAAGAGACCCAAAGAATATGGTGTGCAAATTAACAAAATGCATCTATAGACTCAAACAAGCTTCTAGTCAATAGTACCACAAGTTTCATCAAGTAATTATCTCGTTCGATTTTGAGATGAATATTGTTGATGATTGTGTGTATCACTAATTCAGTGGGAGTAAGTATATATTCTCGGTTCTCTATGTCGATGACATTTTGCTTGCCACTAATGGTATAGGATTATTGCATGAAACCAAGGGGTTTTTGTTTAAGCATTTTGAGATGAAAGATCTTGGGGACGCCTCTTCTTATTTTAGGAATTCAGATACATTGAGACCGATCTTAGGGTATTCTTGGATTGTCATAAAAGAGCTATATCGATAAAGTACTTAAAATGTTTGACATACAAGGTTGTAGACCAGGGTGACACCCCTTTTGCTAAAGGAGATAAATTTAATCTAACTCAATAACCTAAAAGTAACCTTGAAATTCAGGAAATGCAAAAGATTCCCTCTGCATCAACTATTGGGAGTCTAATGCATGCTCAAGTATGTATGCGTCTAGATTTGCGTACATTGTTGAGATGTTAAGCAAATGTTTAAGCACCCTAGTATGGACCATTGGATAGTAGTCAAGAGGTTTATGAGGTATCTTTAGAGAAAAAAAAGATTACATGCTCACTTATAAGAGATCAAATTATTTGGAAGTTGTAGGGTATTCTAATTCTGATTTCATTGGGTGCCAAGATAGTAGGAAATCTACATCAGACTATATTTATCTATTGGCTGGAGGAGCTATATCCTAGAAAAGTGTCAAACAGACACTTATAGCTTCTTCCACTATGGAAGTAGAGTTTGTAGCATACTAAAAGGCATTAAACAATTGAATATGGTTGCGGAGCTTTATCACTAGGTTACGCATTTTGAAGAATGTAGAAAGATCACTCAAATTATTTTGTGACAATAACTCAGCGGTAATGTATTCCAACAACAACAGGAGCTCATCTAAGTCAAAGCATATAGACATAAAGTTCCTAGTTGTGAAAGAGAGAGTGCAAAGTGAAAAAATATCCATAGAGCATATTGGGACAAGCTCCATGATAACGGATCTGCTCATAAAAGGTTTACCACCTAAGGTCTTTCATGAGCACACTGCTAAGTAGGTGTTATATTATTTGATGACATCATGGTTTAGTGGGAGTTTGTATTTTATTTGCTTTATGTTTGATTTTAGACATTTATGTATTTAATTATTTTTTATCAGAAATGAAGAATTCAATTTATTCACTCTTTTTTTTTATTTTGATACTAGCATCACTTAAGTTAAGGAGAACCAGTTGGAAATAGGCATGTTTGGTTCACATTTCATGTAATTTTCATGCTACGCATCCATGGTTGATCTATTTCATTTGACTATATTTTTGTATGTGACCATTAATGAGTTTAGTCATAATTAATATGACAAAAATTGCTTTGGTCCTATATGGATATAGTTGATGGACGAGATTGTTATAGAATACTTATTCTATAATATCAAATTTTGAGCTCATAAGGTTGTACATTTATCAGGAAACATATATTACCCAAGTGGGAGATTGTTGGATTAAAATCCTGAATTATTGGCACATTAAAAATGTGTTACAAAATTGTGATACAAAATTAAGTGTTACAAAATTGTGATACAAAATTAAGTGACTAATTATGTTATAACTATCATAGGTATTAAAGTATCATGGAAAGAATGTGTAGATATCATAAGTAGTATTTATAATTTGATGAGAGGCCAAATTAAAAATGCCCAAAATTAATTTAATGATAGTTATTTTTAAAAGAGGTAGTGGTCCTAAAGAAATAGATATATCTCGTATTTCTTTTCCATCCTCATCAGAGAGTTATAAAAAAATTATTTTATTAGAAGATCAAAATCTTTTAGGCAATCTTCAACAATGGGTTTAAGCACGCTTCTACATTTAGTTTTTTTCTTAATTTATTCTTGATGATCTAATGTGATAGATCTTAATTTATTAAATTTTATATGAGAGATTTAGAGTTATGATATTTTTTCTTTGTGATTTTCTCGACAAACATTTCTTGTCACAAATATTCTTAATGCGAAAAAAGAAAATTAGCCTACCAAATTACATGATAAAAGAATATTTTTTTATGGAATAATATGTCGCTAAAAATAGTTCAATGGTTTTTTTTAGAGCACCATTCCTCACCTCTTAAAATTATAATAATAATTATATTTTTAATTATTTTAAAAGTTGTTCATTAATTTATGACGTGTTTCTAAAATTCATTAATTTATATTGAATTATAAATTCTGAATGCCTCAAATACAAATCGTATAATAAATTTAAATTTCTTTTTATTTCTTCACTTGAGATAAATATTTTTTCTTCTAAATAATGCATAATGCATGGGTGTAGTTTACCTAAAGAAAAATAAGGGTCTATTTGTTTGGAAGGAAAAAAATTTCTGGAAAAGGTTTTCAGGCTTTTTCGTTATTTGTTTGATTGAAAATATTTTCCCAAAGCAAAATCAATTACAAAACACGGGAAAAAGAACCCTTAATTTTAGAAAATGTCTTACCGTTTCAGGAAAATTAGAAGAGCACAGATTTTCTTTTGTTTCAGTTCCACCATTAAAAATGACCATTTCTTCTCTTCTCTTCTATTCCCCTTTCTTCTTTCTTCTTTGTTTCCGCTGCGAAAGGGTACCTTCAAATATTTATTAAATGCAATTGTATCTCCCAAGTTCAAATTTTTTATTCAAACTTCCATGCCTTTTTGTTTATCTTCTGTAGTTACTTATTCATGTAGAGTTTGCAGAAAGTTTCGTGTTCTAGCTCGTTTTTCTACTTCATGTGCTCTAAATACAGTAGATTACTTCAAAGAAATCGATACCCATGTTTCCAGCTATCCTGAATTACGACGGAGGATGCAGAGTTATGCTATCTCAGGTGACTTTAGCAATGCTTTCTCTACTCTAAATTTGATGAAAAACATTGATGGGAAACCAACTGTGTATGATTGTAATGCTTTGATGTACTTTTACTTGAAGTCTAAGAACGCGTGTTGGCAAGAGTTGGTAGAAATGTATACCGGGATGAAGAGATTTGGTCCTCCACCAGTTGCATCCACTTTTAATACCCTTCTTAATGGAATGTTACTTCTTGGTGATCTGAAACATGCAATTTTTATTGTTGAAGAGATGTATAGAAATCATTTTGTTCCTATACTGCTTTGATTTATGGGTTCTGTAGAGAAGGCCTGTAAGATAATGTTTTTCAATGGCTGGATTTCGTGCCAAGTAATGGTTGTAAGCCTAATGTGATTACGTACACCATAATTGTTAAGTTTCTTTTTGATAATGGGAAGTTTGAGGAGGCTATGGACTTCGTCAGTAAGATGGAAAGGGAGGGTTGTAACCCTGATCTACTTACTTATAATATCATTGTAACCCTGATCTTCTTACTTATAATGTCATTCTTCGTGAGCTTTGCCATAGAGATAGACTAGATGACATTTCTGAGTTAATTCAGGTGATGGATCAAAGAGGTCTTTCTCCGGATTCATATTCATATGCTGCTTTGTGTGGAGGCCTGCTCAAAATAGGAAAAGTAGGGGATGCATTTGAACTATTGCTTGATATATTTTCCAATAGAACTGCGGATGTTGCTGTCTATAATATTTACTTCCAATGTTTATGTCAAGAGAATAAATCAAGAGAAGCATTGTCTCAGTTGAAGCGCAAGATGAAAGTTGGCTTTAAGCCAAACAATGTGTCGTATAATACTATCTTGAGTGGTTTTTGTAAAGAAAAAAATATTAATGAAGCCGTGGAGCTTCTGTACCATTTTGAGTGGGATGTGAATGGGTCTGATGCGGTCACTTTCAATTCAATTTTTTCTACTGCATGCAGGCTAGGAAACTCTGCAATAATCCAAAGGATCTTGTATCATATGAGGTATGAAGACATGAAGCTTAATATTTTCAAATGGTTCAAATGGTAGTGCAAGGCTTTCAACCTGATGACGTAACTCTAGGGATCCTTAGCCAAGCAGTTTCAAATGGTTCGATGAAGAGATTTCCTAAAGTCGCTAAAGTTCTAGATTGGGTGTAAGTAATGACTTTCAGAAAGAAACAGATCAAAAGACAATAGCTGGCTGATTTATTTAGTTTTTGAAGTTTCTTTTCATATGATTGCTTGAAGCAAATTATGGCTCGCTTGGTCTTTTCTAAGAACATTTATGAAGATTTAAGCCTGAATCAGGTATGAAAAGTTCTTAATCAATGGCCAAAAGAAGATACTTTTTATTGAATTTATGTGTTGATGTTTTTTCACCAGAGAAAAGACACGTAAATCATTAATATTGAGAATCAACCTCACATGTTTTCTCTTGTTCTCGTGTGCAGTGGAAGGGGGAAAGTCCTTGCTTTCGGGAGCATCGATTTTATTATGAAGGTATAATAAAATGACACTTATGCTTGAATTGGAAGCTTCAGTACTGTTACTCTCGAGTCATTACTGTATGGATCCCACCGATCAGATCAACTTATCTGTTCACTTTGCTCGAAACCTAGTAGATATAATCAGCTTCTGATCTATTTTGTGAAACTCAGTTCAAGCAGAAAGCTTCAGCAGCTTCAGCCTTCAAATCTGTTCTTGGGAAAGCAGCAGAACAGTAGGATGTGGTAAGCACAAATGTCTCCTTGGACGGTTTTGGTATGCATTTAAGTCCTAACCTTTATCTTTTGGAGTATGTAGCCTGACAAACTACAGCAACTGAGGGAGAGGATGACCAAAAGTGCGAGACCTTTTCCGGGATTCCAATTCCACAATTATAGTAACCATACCATCAGTAAGACCTTGATTTCACTTTCTTGTCGACATGGTGCAACTTTTAACGTTGTGGCTACCTTTCTCTGTGTACTGATCAATCAAATATTTGTGCCGTTTTTAGATTAAAATATCTTCTTAGCTTGTTGACTAGGTACTGTACTTGTAGCTGAGTTGGAAGATAGTTAGCAAGACTCTTTGGCAGCTATTTTGCCTGTAGAACTACTAACAATGCATTATTATTATTTGCATAATTCTCCAAAACACTTTAACGACCTTCATGTTGGGCTGGCTTTATCAAACAAAACCAAGTAGAATGAAGTTTAATTTTTAATTATGCAAATAAGGTGAAAGAAATTTATTGTCCAAAACCAAGTAGCTGGTTTGCAATGTTTGAACTTTATTGTCCAGGGTTTTTGTTTCTCAAAGGCAACTAGGACGTTTTGGTAAAAGAAATTGCTAGCTTTATTTCACAAGTTTTCTAATAAATTTGATGGTGTATCATTTTTTGGGACTTGAATTTGGTAACTGATACTACATTGGGGCTTGAATTTATTATTGATCCACTAAGTTAGACAATTGTTCTTACATTCGAGCTTGAACTAAGCAATTATTTTTGTTTTAAGGCTTGAATTTTTGTTTTGTCCAAGTTAAATCCCAAAACATGGCAATGGTTCCTATATAATGGTTTAAAATTTTTGTCTAACTTTTTTAGAGTAATATAAGAATTTGGCAACTTGTACATGCTTGATATTAAATATAAATTTATTAATATATATAATAAACTCAATTAAATAATGAAAAAATAATAAATTCTTAAATACATATTTTTTTTAATTTAAAACAGTTTTTCTGGAAATTATTTTCAAGAAATCTGCCAAACAACAGAAAATATTTTACACAGATTTAACCAAACACCAGAAAAGTAAATCATTTTCAAAAAAGTAAATCATTTTTCAGAAAATATTCTACTGGTAAACAAACGGAACCTAAAAGTGAAAAAGAATTTCCAGAATCCACTTATTCTTTTATTTATTTATTATAAAAGATTTATGTTTGATGCATCGGAAAATATACAATTTTAATGATAGCGTATGTTCAAAACTTTATTAATGTGAAAAAGCTAAGTTTCGTTTATACACATCCTTAGAATTTTCGTAAGGTAGTTGAGATCAATAAAAATCATGGCTGCCAGTTTGCGAGATTTTCATTAATCTCACCTACCTCGCGAAAATTCAAAGGATGAGTATGATTCAAACTTAGATATTAATTTCTTTTATATGCAAAATATTTTGTTTTTCAACATTACAGAAACCAGAAATTTAATTACTTATACGTTAGAAAAACAAACACCAGAAATTTTATTAAGACAGCCATCAAAATTAACAGCAGCATTTGCTCTCACATTATTCGGCATTTGTAGCACATAATTCAACAGCAAGAACTGTGTTAGTGCTAACTATCAATAACTGAAGCAAGTAAGGGATTGAAGCCATTGCCGCAGTCAACAAAATCATATCTAATAGTAAGGTGGCCTTGAGCATGACCTACTCCATCAGTGTCCAATCGGTTGAAAACTCCCACATCCAAATCTAACCCTCCATTGCTGCATCTGTCTACAATCCTCACTATTTCTTGAGCTCCAGTCCTTGAGTTTCTTACCCTCAGGCACCTCCCACAAGCAGCCGGGAAAGAAGGACCAACGGGGCCACAAAAGGCAGTCCAACCATACTTACTCCTCCATGAATATGGCTTGTTAGCATCCCATGTAGAGCAATAGGCACTCACTGCCATCAAATCCCATCCATTTTGCTCTGGATTATAGAAATGGTAAGTAGATCTCACAGTCGCTCCTTCTCCTGTAGGGGGAGGGGGGCCACTTCTGCAATTGCTCTGGCAATTTTTTTCCGGTGAACAGTAATCATCGGTGTTCCCACACCATCCATACTGACTGCAACATAAGTTGTTGGGGCATAAGGCCCCACCAGCTTGCCGACCGCATTGCTCGCCCATTGTTGCTCCTAGTAAGCTAACCAAAAATACAAACAGCATCACAAACTTTACTTTATCCATTTCTTTTCTTCTTTTTTTGAAGGGGTGGATTTAGTATACTCTGCTTATAATTTTGTCAGGGTTTTATACTAAGTTATGTTCGTGTTATTATTACCAAAATGACCTTAGAACTCAGATTAGCAGACGTCATATTTTAAATATATATATATTAAGATAACATCATGGAATGGTGATTGTTGGGGGAGTGTTTTGTCAAGGCATGTGTGGGCGGCGGCTACAAATAAATGCTAATGAAGAAGATAAGGCCAAAGAGATTAGCCGCCTCAGTTCATTTTTTCATTAGCATGTGAGGTGCTTAATGGTTTTTATCGGATAAACTACATATAAGATGATTAAATTATTAGAAAAATTATATTTTGGTTAATCAATTTTATAAGGTTAAAAATAGTTATTTAATTATTTAAATTTTTTTATTTAATTCGTTGGAATGTTAAAATTTTCTTTTTAAAATTGATTAGTAAGTTCTAAACGACGATTCGATGATTTGTATGATAAATAAATACTTATCAATAAGTAGAAGAACATTTCTTAAATTTTAGTTGATCTGAAAATTAGTGTAGGAGATTAGAGAAGAAAAATGTTTAGATTTTAGTTCGTAGATTTGTAATATTCAATGATATTTTATAAAAAAACTGAACTATAAAAGATAATGGGAATGAGAACTTTCGATTTGTGCAAGCGGTGCAAATAAAGAAGGTCATATAGCAATGATTTTAATAACTTGGTGACTTATATAAAAACTTTCAAGTAGTTTGATAACTATTTTGTAACTTTTTAAAATTGAATAACTATAAAGTTATTAATAATTTAGTAACACTTTCCTTCTTAAAAAAGAGTGGAAGAATTGAGTAGTTGATATTTGAATTGTAAATTTAATCTGCCAATCAAGATTTCAAACTAACGAAAATCTTTTATCACTAAATTAATAATTTGATTGATGGTTATTTAAAAGAGTTATAAAATACAAGTAATTTAACATTTGATTATGTTTGGTGAAGATTTAGAGTGTTTAATTAGATTTTTAATAAACATTTATAATTTTAGATTTTACAAATTATTTTTTAGATAAATATATTAATTGAGATTTTATGTATAATTATTTTTTTTTAAATTGTCAAATAGTGTTTAAGAAACATAAAACAAAGATAATTTTATCTAATTAAAGTTGAAAAATCTAAATCTAAAGATAGTTTTTGTCTAAATAAAGTCCAAAAGCTCAAAGTACAAATTGATTATAACCAATTTCTATGTCCACCAATTTAATTTCAATTTGAAAAATTAAAAAAAACTGAATATTCTGATTCAATTAAAAGACCGAACTAATTTCACCCCTAATCCCAATATGGTAAAAGGTAGTTGGATTTGAAAAAGAAAGCAAAGGACAAGATTTATTAAGTTGCTTTTATCTTGTTTAAGATGTAAGACAAGATTGGGGGCAAGACAAGGCATGGAATCTCACATATAGTTGATCCAATTCACGGTTGGCCCATAAAAAATAAAATAAAATAAAAAATAAAACACCACCCCAATCATTTGGTTGTTTGTCTAAACTCTAAAGATGTACTTTCCAGACAAAACGTTACAATTAGGTTTCTCCCGAATGAACCCAAAAACTAGAATTATTTCTTACCCAATGTCATTAATTTTAGGAGGATTTTCTTTGTAAAATTATAACCATTTTAATCAAAATGCTCTTAAATTTTTTAATGAAGTGGAGAATGTATTAATCCTAAATTTTAAATAAATAAATAAAATCGTAAATACAAATAATATTAAATAAAGGGTCGAACTTTCTTCATCTTCTTAACTTATCTCGTTAGTTAAAAATAGATTAAATATAAAATTAATATCCGAATTTGTTCACTTCTTCTAGATTGGTATCTATAATTTTTTTTTGTCCCAGTTTAGTACTCGAACTTTTTTCATCTACTAGTTTGGTAACTGAGACTAACGACGTTAATTTTTTGCTGACATGGCAGCACTGACCAATCACACACTACCATGTGGCATCCTATTTGGCAGTACTGGCCACTCATGTGATGCCACATGGACTGCTTTTGAAGATCCTTTTCTTTTTTATTTTCCCTCTTTTTCTTTTTTTCTTTTTCCTATCCTAGCTGCCCTGCATTTATACGCTGCTGCTAGGCCACTGTCTGACCTCCTCCAGTGAGCTCTACGACCAACCGGGACAATTATATTTTTTGTGGTGTTTTCCACTTCGTATAAATTAAATTGGTATTTAGATTTTGAGTAGAATTATAGAGACAAATAGATAAGTTTTTTTAGGATTTGATATAAAAATATTTTTTTAATATTTAAATAAAAAAACGTTTAGACAAAACATTGATTTCAAAGTTAAATAATATTAAAATTTTAAAAATTCTAAGTTTTTAATAAAAATTAAGAATAATATTTGATATACTGCTAGTGCAGTTTTTAGATTTCAGAAATAGAATTAGAAAGTTGACAAATATAATACAGTAAAATATTAAAAAAATAAATATTTAAGAAAACACGTGACAATTATTTAAAGTTATTGGATCAAAGAGGTACCGGAGGTTGAACTCACCATGGTCAATGACCAAAGTAGATTTTTGAACCGGTAGAAAAGGGTCATCTCTGTCTGAGACCAGGGATGCACTACAAAAATGACCGTCCTTACTGCCCCTGATGAACTCAGATTTAGGAGAAATCTGGTATGGCGCTTCAATAGGATTATTTACAGTGATGGAAAGGAATAGTCAGTATATATACTCCATTAAAATGTGTAAAGATGCAAAGAAGAGGAAATGTGATTTTTGATAGACGATAGGTTTTATATTTCTTCAGTTTTTCTTTTAGATTTTGCTTGCTTAGGATTTTACCAGTACTTTCATGACAGTTATTAGGACAGCAGTTGAGTATATATTTTTTATAAGTGTACCACATCTCCTCTTTAAACGCATTTTGATTTTATCTAAAAAAAAATAAACTTAAACTACAAACAACGAAAATAAATAATGAGTATATATTATGTATTAAATAAATAATATATGAATAGGAATCTGATTTGTCAACATATTTTACAAAAATTTATAGAAGTGATTCTGGTTGAATAAATTGAAACTTAAACTCTAGATAATAAAAATAAATAATGAGTATATAAAAATGTAAAACATGTATGGCGATTATCATACTTGTGTCCGTGTATAAATTAAATGAATAATGAAAGTAAATTTTTTTAGATTTTGAGTAGAATTATAGTGAAAATTAGATAAACCCATTTAGAATCTGATAAAAAAATAATTTCTAATATTTAACATTTTTAAAAAATTATTTAGACAAAACACCAATTTCAAACTAAATAATATTAAAACTTTTAAAAATACAAGTTTTAACAAAAAATAATATTTAAAATAAAAGATGAAAAAAAGAGAGCAACGATTTCAAGCCAAATCTAAAACATATATTTTTGTTTTTTAAACGCAGCAATAATAAAAATTGAAAAACGTTTAGTTTCAAATAATTTATCTAGTGTTTAATTAAATAAGAGTTTTAATATTTCAAAATAGTTAAATTTAAAATTTTATAAGAGGCATATTTGTAATTTTAAAATAGGTACTTTTATATATAATAAATAGATAGATAAATATGATAGATTCTCACAAGAAATTCCAGCCAATAGGTTCTTTCAAGATAATTATAATTGGATATGATGGAGACATCAAGTTGACGGTCAACTCTAATATAAGTGTCTGGATATTGAATTTGCTATATAATATAAATATGATATATTGGACTTAAATCTGTTCCCTATAGCTATTTATTACTGCTTTTTCATGTCTACAGCAAGAGGAAGCATTTCTTTTTAGAGGAAAGATGGCTGAGCAGCATCAGGGTGTTGAGATTCCTAGAGTGAAACTTGGAACTCGAGGACTTGAGGTATGATGTTTTTCCTTCTCTCAGACTAGCTTATGTTCTTTTCAACTTCTTGTTCACTTCAAACCATGCTTGAACTCCTTATTAACTCCATCCGAACTCAAGATCAATTTCTTGTTCAAAAAGTATTTTGCTGTCTCATTTCATTTCTGCTGTAAAATCTATTATTTCGTAGGTTTCCAAGTTGGGGTTTGGCTGTCTGGGGCTTAGCGCATTTTACAATGATCCAGTGCCTGATGAGGTTGGCATCTCCATCATCAAGCATGCATTCGCCAGAGGAATCACATTCTTTGATACATCAGATATCTATGGACCCCAAACTAATGAAATATTGGTTGGAAAGGTAGCACATTTGCAAAAATTCCAATATAGTTTATTCTGTAGCTTTTTAGTTTAATTGCAAGTTGCAACAACATATTTTATAATGATCCCATGAGTAAAAACCAATCTCTTTTCAGGCATTGAAGCAACTACCACGAGAGAAGGTATAATTGGCCACAAAATTTGGTATTGTCAAGACGGATCCTGCAGCTGGTGCTGTAATAAATGGTACCGCTGGATATGTCCGCGCCTCGGTCGAGGCTAGCCTGAAGCGCCTTGATGTCGATTACATTGATCTCTACTACCAGCACAGGGTCGACACTAAAACACCAATAGAGGATACTGTAAGTGCTGTAATTCAACACAAGCATCCTTTATTTTTTTATGGTTTAAATGCTCAATATATGTAGGAAATATGATGTTAAGCAGCTTTTCTTAATTCAATCGTAGATGGGAGAACTGAAGAAGTTGGTAGAAGAGGGGAAGATAAAGTACATAGGTTTGTCAGAAGCTAGCCCTGAAACTATAAGGAGGGCACATGTTGTTCATCCCGTCAGTGCCCTACAAATGGAATGGTCGCTTTGGAGTCGTGATATCGAGAACGAAATAATCCCCCTGTGCAGGTTTCCTCAAAAACCCCATACTGGTTTCGTTGAAAAGTAGTATACTGAATCATTAAAAGTATAAGTTGCCTGGAATTTGAACTTTGGTTTTTGATGTTCTGTCCATCCTATTTCTTATTGTAGTGAAGGTGACTATATCCTATGTTACCTGTTGTTTAGAATTGTTTTCTTTCTTTTACTTCTCAAATTAAAGCAAAAGGGAATGCTTAAGTAGTTTAATGTGTCCCCATATGTAGGGAACTTGGGATTGGAATAGTTCCATATAGCCCTCTCGGTCGTGGTTTCGTCGGTGGCAGGATCGTTGCGGAAAGTGTGCCTGCAAATAGTTATCTGGTATGGAAACTCAATTGTTTATTGCTTTAATCTATACTTGATTTGCATAGAAACAATCCTTCTAATTGGTAGCTTTTTTTTTTTTTCTTTTTGTACTTGTTTCCAACCTCTTCAAGACATTTCACCCAAGGTTTCAAGGAGAAAACTTGGAGAGGAACAAGAAATTGTATTTGCAAATAGAGAAGTTGGCTCAAAAGCATGGATGTACTCCTTCACAACTAGCACTTGCTTGGGTTCTTCATCAAGGGGATGATGTAGCACCCATTCCCGGTGAGTCACTTTCCCTATTTTCAACATCCAATTTGCTTCTTTGATATCAGATAATACAGATCTTTCAAGTACATCACAGCAGAATGATTTGCCTATAATATTGTATAAATACACATCTTGTATGAGCCTTGTTTTTCTGATGTTGCATTAGAAATATGATTTTTGACCCTTCTTGTGGGAACAACCAAGATAAAAAATCTCGATAGCAACATCAATGCTCTACGACTGAAGCTCACAGAAGAAGATTTAAAAGAGATTACTGCCGTGGTTCCTTTAAATGAGATAGCTGGGTCCAGGACACTAGATAGATTGAGGCACCTAACATGGAAATTTGCTAATACACTCACAAAGGAGAAGAAGACTGGAAGTTAAAAGTACCACTGATTGCGAAATCCGCAGCAGAATATTATGATGCTCATAGCCCATGGGCTCTCCAGCCACTGAAGCTATTGAAGGATTAGAAGTATAAATAGAGGGTTCATTGAACCCGAAGTCAGTTCAGCATTACCAAAAATAAAATCAAATAAGCAAGCTAGTTACCGTTGAATGCTTGCAACTGTATGGTTCTTTTAAGAATATGTTTGCTAAGAGCAATGATTAAGATGCTAGTTTAAGAACAACTTATTGCAACTATATAGTTATTGTATCTACACATATCAGGTCATTTCATAAACCTGAAACAGTACATCAAAATACACTGATATTCGTATATTGGAATATTTTCAAAATATATAATGTTCCAATATTTTCAAATGAAAAGTTATATAACAAAAAATTATGTCACTTAATTATTAAAAGTTGTTCTTATTTATAGTGATGAGTTATGTCTCTGAAATTAAAAAGTTATAGCATTTTATTGTTAATAATAAATTCTAATTATTGAAAGATACTAATAATATTCTAAAATGACATATTTTTATATGTTTACATATATATTTTGAGTACGATCATACTAATTTGGGTTGTTTATGGTTTTTTATCTTGTAGGGGCTAAATTGACGGCAAAAGGGAATTTGATTGCAAAAAGCGTGAATTTAAAGATAAAATGGGTCAGCATGCAAAATAGGGAAGAAATCTTGCTGAAAATACAAAGTGTAGACTTGGGAAAAATTTTCAAAGAAGAGATTTATGAACATAAAACTTTATTTAAATTTGAATTTTATTTTTAGGATTATTGTTAGGATTATTATGATATTGTCTAGATTTAATTTCAAATTATATCTTTTAAACATTATCATCTAGAGTTTAAATAAAAATAAACCCGTTTTTTTATGTACTATAAAAAAGTTCTTCCCCTTAAGGCTATAGCCTTTTTGTTTATTTTTCAATAAAATTTCATTCCATTACACTTGTTTTTTTTTTCTCGAAAAGCATGAGCCACTAAACTCATCTAGCCAAAGGTTTTCAAGACTCCTCCAAAAGGGTTCATGAAGCTTAGGATCCGCACTTAGCCTTTTCAACGAGTATTCATCATTTATCCGCATTACAGGACTGACGGTTCCATCCATGTCCTTCCAAAAGTAATATTTTCATCCTGTGCAAGGAACAGCCGCTTTGTATGTTTTGGTAAAATTGCACAGTCAGTTCGTTAACTTTCTGCGTTAAAGGTTGTCTAGCCCAAGAGACGAAATGGCGTGGCACTCACCATTGAGAAACGATGATCTAGTGTAAGAAAGTCCCACAAAAGTGACAGTTGGCTAGAGTCAGGTTCCTCTAGATCGTAAGGTTATAACCTAAAAGGAGCTGGTGGTTATAGTCATCCTCTTCCACTATAACTAGCGTATTCGATCATGAGAAGGGTCACCTAAAAGCTGATAATTGAACTAAAGTAGGATTGAGATAACCAGAGGATAGAATCTCTCAATCTGAAAACCCCTTTTTCTCAATTTTATTTCTTTTCACAATTACGATTTCAATTTATTTAGTTTCGACTCATCCATATTTTTAATTCTGTTTTATTTTATTTTTTTCCCCAAGTTAGCTATTTTTCTTGGGCGCAGTATTTCGAGAAACAAGAAGCTATATTGATCCAGTCCCTGAGGATTTGACCCTACATTCCTTATACTATTCTTTTCGTTATTTCTTAGAGATAGGTTATTTTTGGTGCTTTCAACGGCACACCAAATTTTTGTGCCTTTGTCAGGGATTGGCAACATACTAATCTTGTTTCTTTTTCTTATAACAAGATCGGCTCCAAGAATTATTACTTTTGATTCAGAAATAGAAAAGATTGCGAGAGCTAATCACAAGCAAACAAATCTACGAAAAAAGCAGTCAAAGGTGGTAGGAACTCATAGTAACCCACTGCCAGAAATAGAAGCAGGCGATGAAGTTGTGTCTAGGGATAAGAAAAACCCTACCTCAAACAGTGGAAAACAAAAGAATAAGAGTCAATCCCCCGAAAGAAGTGTCTAACGTTAAGGTTAACGTAAACCCAAATCCAACACAACAACCTATGGCTCAAACAATTTGGAAAATAGCTAAAGCTCCTGCAAAACAATGTCGTTATGCATTACGTATCCTACTATGGATACTAATTTTGAACTTAAGTCAGGATTAATCTAGTTGCTGTCGACTTTTCATGGATTACAAAATGAAAATCCACACAAACATCTAAAAGAATTTAGTATGGTTTGTCTTAGTATGAAACCTCATGGCATAACTAAGGATCAAATAAATTACGTGCTTTCTTTTTTTCCCTAGCAGACTCTACTAGGGAATGATTATTTTATCTACCTCATGAATCTATCACAACCTGGACTGATCTTTCCCGTTTATTTCCCAGCAGAGTTTTCCCAGCATCGTACACAGCCAAGCTAAAGAGGGAAATTGTTAGGATAAGGCAAAAGGATGTGGAGTCTGTTTACAACTATTGGAAGTGATTTAAAGAAGTTGTGTGCAAGTTGCCCACAACATGGGATAACAGAATAGTCTCTTCTTTAATACTTCTATGAGGGCTTGAAGCACATGGAAATGAATATGATAGATGCCGACAATAGAAGGGCATTGGTCAACATGACCCAATAACAGGCAAGGGACTTGATATCTATGATGGTTGCAAATACTTAGCAATTTTGAGCCAATCTTGAACCCACTAGAAGGGTTCACCAACTAAGTATTTCAACTTTAGAAGATAAAGTTGAAAAACTTACTAATATCATGAATTCTCTTTTTGCAGTAAAAACATGACCAACTCGACTGTGCGGAATTTGTACAGCACTTGAACATACAACTAATGTATGCCTTAGTTTGTGTGATGATACTATGGCCTATTTGGATGTTTTAGAGAACTTCTCCAAATGCGGTATAACCCTTATACTAATACATATAACCTAAGATGGAAAGACCATCCTAACTTGAGTTATGAGGTTAACCCACGGTATAACCAACCATACCAAAACTTGTTTCCACAACAAACGCAAGATTCAGATATCTCCGTAGAAACCATGGTAAATAAATTAGCAGCTAATGTACTTGAATTCCAACAGCAAATACAACGACAAACTGTTATTTTTAAAAGAAAACAGAGGATTTTCAAAAGAGAACAGTGGATTTTCAACAGTAAATAGAGGCATTTTAAAAGAATTGACCATGTCAATTAAGAAAATAAACTCACAGAGAAAGTTGCTATCACAAACGGAACCTAACCCAAGACAACACGCAAATGCAGTGACGTTGCAAAGTGGAAAAGTACTGAACCAAATCCTAGCAAGAATCTTGATCAAGATTCTGCCCAGAAAAAGTAGGAGAATGATAAACAGGTCCAAGTGAAACCTCCATTGCCCATAATTCAACCTCCATTTCCACGACGGTTGAACCAACATTAGAAAGGTAAGGAGGAAAAAGAGATCATCGAAACATTCAGAAACGTTAAAATCAACATACCATTATTGGATGCCATAAAAAAAATTCGACGATATACCAAGTTCTTTAAAGAACTTTGCACCAACAAGAGAAAATTGACTAGAAATGAAAGAGTAAATGTTGGTGAAAATGTATCTGTGGTGTTGCAATGGAGGATGCTAGTAAAATGTAAAGATAGTGGCATGTTTACAATACCATGCAAAATAGGCCACTTAGAAATTAAAAAAGCTATGTGTGATTCTTTTTTTTTTTATGAATCACTTAATGTAGGTTTTTTGAAGAACATGTGTTATCATTCAATTAGTGGACAAGTCTATTGTGCATTCTGAAGGAGTCCTTGAAGACGTATTGGTAAAAGTCAACGGACTTATATTTCCTACGGACTTTATGTGTAAAAATAGAAGAGGATAACGCTCTTGGGTTTTCAGACATCTTGTTGGGGCGACCTTTCCTTAGTACCATAAGTACTAAGATTAACATGCGTAGCAGAACCCTCACAATAAATTTTGACAGGGAGGTCATGAAGTTTAATGTTTACGACACTATTAGTTATTCGAGTGAAATTGTAACAGCCCGATTTTGGGTCTAGTTGAAACAGTGGTTTTGGGACCACAAATTTGACATGAAAAATTTTATTTTTATTATATTTTTTATGACCTACATTTTTACGGAATGATTCCATAAAAATTTTGTTTGAAAATTTTGACGTTTGGGCACTCAATTTAGTCAAAAGGACTAAATTATAAAAAGTGCAAAACTTGAGTTCTAAAAGCTAAAGGTGTCTAATTGCTATGACTTTTTTAAATTAGAGGTCCTTATACGGTAATTGGACCATTGTATAATTTTTTGGACAAAAATGGACATGAATTAGGAGAAATGGAATGTTTCTAAGTTAGGGGCATTTTGGTCATTTAGTAATTAAAAGAATTAAAAAGCTAAAATTAAAGCCAAAATTTCTCCATCTTCCTCCATTGCCGAAATTTACATGAAGAAACCATGGCTAGAGTTTTTCAAGCTTCCGAGCTCGATTGTAAGTCTGTTCTAGCCCCGTTTTTAATGATTTTTACGTTTTTGAAATCCTCGTAACATGATCTACCTATTTCTACCACTAATTTGAAGAGATGTGAAAGTTTAAATTTTTAATCATGTTGAATATTTGTGTATTTTGATGTTTGATGGTAGAAAATGCATGTTAGTTGTTTGTTAAATGACTTTTGCTAAGTGATTTTTGGTGAAAATGTCAAAAAGGACTAATTTGAAAAAGTTATAAAATGAGTAGTAAAAATGTGATTAAATGAGACATGTGGGCTGCTATAAGAATGTATAAGATTCAGCTAGGCATGGGTATTGAAGAAATTGAGTACATTTCATTTTACGAGCCTAGGGACTAAAATGTAAAAATGTGAAATTTTAGGGGCAAAAATGTAATTTTTGCAAAAATGTGATTTTGAGCGGATTTGAATATTATAATGATTAAATTAGTTAAGTGTGATATTATAGATCAAGAAAAATGAGGTTCAGACCTAGAATGAGGGAAAAATGAGTATTGACGATTTAGTCCCTTTTTACTGTTTCTATGCCAAGGTAAGTTCGTATGTAAATAATGCATTATTATTTATGCTTTAATTGTTTTATTATTGTATGAATTGTGATTACTCTTTGAATGAATTCGACAAAGTTCGACAAGCGAGAAAATTCCGGTTGAACCTTAGGAATAGTTAGGATACAAATGTCATGACATTAGGGTTAGTTGAGATACGTGTAAGACCATATCTGGGATATGACATAGATATAAGATTTCGTGTAAGACCATATCTAGGATGTGGTATCAATATGAGATTTCATGTAAGACCATATCTGGGATATGGCATCGATATGAGATTTCATGTAAGACCATATCTAGGATATGACATCGATATGAGATTTCGTGTAAGATCATAGCTGGGCTATTGGCATTGATATGAGATCTCATGCAAGAAAATATCTAGGTATGGCATTGGTATGGTACTATGTGTACGAGATTTCTCGAGTATCCTTTAGTATTTCGAGTGGTTCAACGGGAAACTTAACGACCATGTTAAAGTTTGGAAAGACTATGATATGTTATGAAAGATTATGGTAAGTTGCAAATTGGTACAGGAATGTACGTAAAGTTTATAAGCATTGACTTCATGAAATTATGATTTCACGATTTCCACGAGAATGATTTTGTGAAAACCTTGTGATTACTGGCCTATACTTAGGATGTATGAAATACATGATAAATGCTATTGTTGATTATGTGATTGGCTTTCGGGCTAAAGTGAGTTAAGATATATCATGTTATATCCATACTAATTGTGATTCAACGGATATGTGAAAGAGGAAAGATTGCCATAATTGCCTATTAAAATGATTATGGGATGATATGAGCTTTGAACAATTGAAAGATGTCAAAGTATATTCTCGAAATGTAAATACTCATAATTAATGCGCATGTTTACTATGAGGTTTGAAATGATTTTTTATTTGTTGTAATTTGTTAATGAATGTTTGGCTAATGCTAATAAATGTTAAATTATGCTTATAAGTTGATAGAGCCAACTTTGTGACTGAATAAAATTGTAACCATGAGACTTTGGTGGATTATAATAACTTGTGTCCATATTATTGAACATGACAAACAATTGGTAAGATATGATTAAGTTATATTTATGAGACTTAAATGAATTCGTGTAGATTTACATTATGTTAATTGTATGATATATGTATGGTTGAGGTTGCTTATTATTTGCATATGAACTTACTAAGCTATATAGCTTACCCCCCTTCCTTTCCCATGTCTTATAGGGTTATTAAGCTAGCTCGGGTTGGAGATTGTTAGAGATTCTATCACACTATCAAACTATCATTTAGGTATAAACGAATTCAAGCATTTTGAGTCTATGGCATATATAGGGACTAACTCAATTTGTTATATGTGTCATGATTAATTTGGCCATATGTATTGGCTTATAATTGTCAAGGATTTGATATGACCTTTGGCCATGTAACTTGGCTTATTTTTAGGCTACATGGTTGTAAGCCTTTGTATATTCATTCATGTACTAATGTCTTTGGTGATATGCTCATCGTATGCATGATGAATGATGGGAATGTGAATTATGGCATGAATGTGAAATGTTTGGCAATGTGGTCTATTGATGAAATGATAAATTAGGTATCTTGAAAGTAGGCAATTGTTGCTTAAATAAATGTTGTGAGTATGATAGATGTTGATATTGTATTGGCATGTGGTGGTCATAATTGTGGATGTTTGGTTGCCCAAATATATTATGTTTTGTGCCTTTGAATTGGTGTAAGTGTAGGTGCCAATGAGGGTGGCAAAAGGCTTGGTAAATAGCCTTTATTTTGTTTACACAGGTAGACACACGGACGTGTGCCTAGGTCGTGTGTGACACACGGTCTGCCCCACGGGCATGTGTTTCGGCCGTGTGTCCTCTGCACCCTAAATAATTGCAAAATAGAATGTCCAGTATCCAATACACGGGCAAAGACACGGGCATGTGTCTCAACTGTGTGGAGGACACGGCCTTGGATACGAGCGTGTGCCCTGGCCGTGTGTGAAAGTCAGTAAGCACCCTTAGATGGACACGACCTGAAGTACAGGCGTGTGATATGCCACACAGGCGTGTCCCTTAACCCACATGGGTGTGTGTGGTCCTGTTTCATGATAAAATTTTCTAAGTTTCGTAAAATTTTTCTGAGTTCTCGGTTTAGTCCCGAACTATCTCCAAAGCATATTTTGGGCCTCGTAGGCTCGTTTTAGGGATGATATGAATGTATATGAAAAGTTTTAAATTTGAATGGAAATTTACGTCTCGATTTTGTATGATTGCTTGTGTATAAGTCCAGTAATGCCTCATATCTTATTCCGGTATTGAATACGGGTAAGGGTTGTTACAGAAATCTTGAACGTAAGCAGTGTTAACATAATTTACTCCTTAGTAAAAGAAACTTTTGAGTCACTTCATACAACAGATTTGGATTTAAAACCCCTTTCTGAGCATCTCAAGTGCGCATTTTTGGAGAATGATGAGACCTTGCCGATTATAGTTTCAAATAAAATTTCCAAGTTTGAAAAAGAAAATTTGATACAAAAGGACCGTAAGGAGGCAATTGGCTGGACTATTGCCAACTCAAAAGGGATAAGCCCATTGACATGCACACATAAGATTTTCTTGGAGGAAAATAAGAAACCAAAGCAAGAGGCGCAAAGACGATTAAACCCAAATATGTTGGATGTGGTAAAAAATGAGAATTTCCAAGTCCATAGAATTGAAAAAATTCAGCTAGAACAGCCCCAATACTAGTTGGGCCATCAAGCTAACGGCGTTAAACAAGCGCTTGTTGGGAGGCAACCCAATTTTATTTATATTTATACTTATTTTCTTATTTATTTTATTTATTTTCTTTCATGTTAATAAATTATATTCTCTCTTCTTATATCTAAGAGAATTGAGGAAACGAAAATTTAAAATTGGAAATGGGTGTCGAAAATAATAATGAAAATGAAATGGGGAGTATTCTAAACCCTTTTTTCATTATAGTTGTTAATATTATTTTTCATATTTAGGGCAATGTGATTTAAGTAGAGAGGAGGCATTCCTCATTAATTCTATTGTTTTATCTGTCGTTTTTGCAGTTGTGTTACTGTTGCTGCTGCCTTGTGCTTGTTTTTGCCCACATTTATTTTTTAGTATTTCTTGTTCCTTTTCATGCCCAAGATTTTGACTAAGAATTACTCACTATTTGACCTCCGAGCATGATTCTTGTCTACTGAGTTAGTTATGATTTTGCTATCTTGATTTCATCTCCACTTTTTTATTTCTATTAGGCTAAAATAATTATGATTAATAAAATTAATCCTATCTTGCTTATAGTAAAATCAATTAATTCTAAATGCAAAGAGGACACTTAATACGAATGTATGCTAAATTTATTTTCATAACTGTTAGGTAGTTGCCAAAACTTATTTTTTACACTTGATTGTTTTTTATAGTCCTCGAAAATTAAATTTTCATTTCTAAACAAAAAAAATATGATGATTCTGTGGTTATGAGCACAAGCTTACAACGTGACTGACTAAGTAACCGGCGTAGGGTGCTTGGGTTGTCATCCCACTTCGCGTAAAAAATTTGTGTGACGTGTTAGGTAAAACTCTACTAACCAGAATTAAACAAAAAAATTAAGAGTATGTTGGGCTGAGTAACTGGGGCAGGGTGGTTGTTATTCCACTTCGTGTCAAAAGAGCCAAAACATTCTTAAACCAAAAATATATATAATATAATAAACTAGGAGTATATTGGGCTAAGTAATTGAGGTGGGGTGCTTGGTTGTCATTCCACTTCGCGTTAAAAGGTCCAATACATTTTTAAGCATTAAAAAATAAAAAAATAAAAAAATAAAACAAAGGAAAAAAAAGAATTACATTTTGGGACTAAGGGTGGATCAAATAGGATGTCTTAGTAAGTTTAGTAAATTACCTAACTTTCATGAAATAATCTAAGTCAATTTAATTTTTGTGTGTTTAAGTTGGAGTACTTTTCGATTTTACTTAAAGCAAACTAAATGTTCTCTTTATTTTTATATGCATTATGCCCAATTTTTTATAAAACTTTGGAGTGATACTTCTTTCATGATAAAATCTAAATTATACAGTGGGATATGAATCATACTTGAGGGCAAGCATGGGCTAAATAGGGGGAATATGATAATACTCTAAAATGGCGTACTTTTATGTGTTAATTAAATATATATTTTGAGTATGATCTTACTAATTTGGGTTGTTATTGATTTTTTATCTTGTAGGGACTAAATTGACGGCAAAAGGAAATTTGGTTGCAAAAAGTGTGAATTTAAAGACAAAATGAGTCAACATGTAAAATAGGGAAGAAATCGTACTGAAAATACAAAGTGTAGAAGACTTAGGGAAAATTTTCAAAGAAGAGATTTATGAACATAAAAATTTATTTAAATTTGAATTTTATTTTTAGGATTATTATGATATTATTTAGATTTAATTTTAAATTATATCCTTTAAACATTATCAGCTAGAGTCTAAATAGGAATAAACTAGGTTTTTTATATACTATAAATAGGGATGGAGTGACATGAATATTGACTCATCACCTCTATGAAAAAATCCTTCCCCCTAAGGCTCTAGCCTTTTTGTTTCTTTTTCAATAAAATTTCATTCCATTACACTTGTGTTTTTTTCCTGAAAAGTATGAGCCACTAAACTCATCTAGCCAAAGGTTATCAAGACTCCTCCAAAAGAGTTCGTGAGGCTTAGAATCCGCATTTAGCCTTTTCAACGAGTATTCATCATTTCTCCGCATTACGAGACTGACGCTTCCGTCTATGTCCTTCCAAAAGCAATCTTTTCATCTTGTGCAAGGAACAACTGCTTTGTATGTTTTGGGAAAATTGTACAGTCGGTTCGTTAGCTTACTGCATCAGAGGTTGTAAGCCCAAGAGATGAAATGGCATGACATTTGCCATTGAAAAACGATGATCTAGTGCAAGACGTCCCACAGAAGTGACAGTTGGCTAGAGTCAAGTTCCTTTAGATCGTAAGGTTATAACTTAAGTGGAACTGGTGGTCATAGGCGTCCTCTTCCACTATAACTAGCTTATTCAATCATGAGAAGGATCACCTAAAAGTCAATGATTGAATCAAATGAGGATTGAGATAACTAAAGGCTAGAATCCCTTAATCAGAAAACCCTTTTTTCTCAATTATGTTTCTTTTCACAATTACGATTTCAATTTATTTAATTTTGACTCATCCACATTTTTAATTATGTTTTATTTTTTTCCTAGGTCAGCTATTTTTCTTGGGCACGATTACACCCAGGATTTCGAGAAACAAGAAGCTGTAACGATCTAGTCCCTGAGGATTTGACCCTACTTCCCTTATACTATTCTTTTCGTTATTTCTTAGGGATAGGTTAATTTTGTTGTTTCAATGACACACCAGATACATATATAAAATATATCAAAATTTGTTAAGTATGGTAATGACATATTCTTTTTATTTTAATCATAATCTTTTATTAAAATGCTTAAAATCATATTTTTTTTATTCGAGTTCAATTTACTCAAACGTTTAGTTCTAGATAAATACTTAATTTTAAATTAAATAATTGATATTATATTTCTCTAATATATTAAATTAATATTAATTATTATTATATTAAGGAATAATCATTAGTGATTTATAACAAAAATTTTATTAAAAAAACTTATAAATTTATTTTGTTTCATTATATTACAATTTATTTATACATTAATATAAGGGTAAACTACAAAAATAGCCAAATTTTGTTGTTTCAATGACACACCAGATACATATATAAAATATATCAAAATTTGTTAAGTATGGTAATGACATATTCTTTTTATTTTAATCATAATCTTTTATTAAAATGCTTAAAATCATATTTTTTTTATTCGAGTTCAATTTACTCAAACGTTTAGTTCTAGATAAATACTTAATTTTAAATTAAATAATTGATATTATATTTCTCTAATATATTAAATTAATATTAATTATTATTATATTAAGGAATAATCATTAGTGATTTATAACAAAAATTTTATTAAAAAAACTTATAAATTTATTTTGTTTCATTATATTACAATTTATTTATACATTAATATAAGGGTAAACTACAAAAATAGCCACTTTTGTTTGCCTCAAGTTACATTTTAGTCACTTATGTTTGAAATGTTACATTTTAGTCACTTACGTTATTGTGTTGTAATATTTTAGTCACTAAGCGCTGTCGTTAACGGTGTAACGGTAAGCTTATGTGGCATGTTAAATCATCATTTTAAATGAAAATTTTAGGTTAAATTATACAATTAGTCTCTATATATTTTTCATTTTGAGCAATTTAAATTTTTTTCTTTTACGTTAAAAGAGATGGAGAAGGGAGGAAAATAGAGGGAGAAGCAAAAGAGAATGGAAAATAAATAAAGGAAAGGAAAGTTAAAAGAATATAAAAGAAAAACTAAACTGCTCAAAACGAAAAAGTATGGGGACCAATTATATAATTTAATCTAAAATTTTTGTTTGAAATGATTATTTAACGTGCCATGTCAGCTTACTGTTACATCGTTAACGACAATTAAAGGCTCAGTGACTAAAATGCTGCAACATGTTAACATAAGTGACTAAAACATAACATTTCAAACATAAGTGACTAAAATATAACCTGAGAAAAATAAAATTGACTATTTTGATAGTTTACCCTTAATATAAATATATGTCTATCTATAATTAATTTAATAAAAATAATCAACTCAATAGTAAAGCGGTTGACATCCGCACAAATACAAGCCTAAGATAACATATTGTCATCATCTTCCTAAAGTCAACCGTAACCATTGAAGAAGAAAAACCAAAGTTTTCAACTTTTTCATTTTACCATAAATTACCAAAAGACAACATCTGATAGTTGAGAAGGAAAAGAAAAGTGAGAGCTACGACGAGTGATGCGAGATTTCAATCTGTATTTCTATGATTCGAGATCAATCTAATTATTGCTTATTCATGTTAAATTGCATGATTTAGTAATGAGGCAACTATATAATGGTTGTATGAATTAAATTGTGGTGATTGATATGGTATATCGAGATAGAGGGCTAAATTGAATAAAATAGAAAATAACTTAATTTAATAGATATATTATATTTGGTATGAAATTGAGTTGAAACATTTTTTATGATGTGTTGGAATGGTGAATTGAGAATGATGGAATGTGAATTGAATTATGTGATGAAATTAGAAAATGGTTACCCTATTAACTATTCAGGTAGATTTGGATATAGTTGACATGCCATAGAATTAGATTGTGTATGAGTTTATATTTCTTTATAGGCGATGATGCACTTATGTGCAAGTATATTTGCTTCGGTTTATTCGATGATGCACTACGTGTGCCAATATAATTGCTTCAGTTCATTTGATGATGCACTATGTGTGCCAGTATAATTGTTTTGGCTTGTTTGATGATGCACTATGTGTGCCAATATAATTGCTTCGACTTGTCCAATGATGCACTATGTGTGCCACTATATTTCCTTTGGTTTATCTGATGATGCATTGTGGTGCTAAGTTGGTGTGTTGGTTAGTCAATCCGTGTATCTGTCTTAAATCTGAGTCCAATTAATAGGGAATATAAAGTATGAATTTGAAGAATGATATTGAAATTGAATTGATAATACAACTTGGTGTTATTAAAGAAAACGTATTGGCTATATCGTAATTCATATGAATTGTGATTGGATTTGGTATATTCGAATTCATATGAAATGTGATATACAACATGAAAGATTGTGCGAATCAGTTTATACGAGCCTTGGTGGCTGAATTTAAATTGAACGAGTCAATAGACTCAAGAAAGATAATTGAATTGTAAAATGAATAACTAAATAACATGAGATGAAAATTGAGATTGAATGTCATATTAATGCTTATATGAGTATATGTAAAGAAAAATGGATATGGTGGTATTTTGTTATAGAATGCATGATATCACATGTTTAGTTTGATTATTAATTGGAATGGTGTATAAGAATGACAATTGAGTATTGATTTTGCAAATTGATTTAGTTGAATTGTAGCATATTTTGGGTTGAATTCTTATATTGAATAGATTCATTTTGTGACTTGATTCATAAAAGTATCACTGAGCTTTATCACTCAAAGTATGATTTGTTTCCTCCGTGTGCAGGGATAGGTAAATTTCGAAATTCAGGGCCCAATCTAGCTTCTAGCTAGTGATCCTCGACTCAGGAATGTTTGTATAGTCTCTTTTTATTCATTATATGACATGTACCTAGGTTGAGTCAGTTTTTGTATTTGTATGAATTTGTTAACTTTAGATGCTAGAATTGGTAATTTGGTAAGGGCAAAATGAATAGTTGAATATATGAGTTTGGTATAGTTGAAATGCATGAGATGATGCAAAATTGTGATCATATGTATATGTAAATATGTCACAAAGGGTTAAATGGATTACAACATAATATTTAGTTATGTATTTGAATGAAATGGTGGTGTTAATTGCTTAGGAAAGAATATGGAATTATGATATTTTGGCTTGATTGAATGAATGGAATAGGTACTAATTTAGATCATTTAAAAATAGACGTTCACGTCGCCACATCGAACTCTTGTTGTTGCAATGAGGAATCTCGAAGTTGCAACGTCAACTCGAGATTTTAAAATCTTTACGACTTGGTCTTAATTTGATCTTGGGTTAGTAATAGAGCTTTTTCAAGCTCGTGTAAGATTCAGAAATGATTGTATATCATATCATATGCATGCATTGCTCATATTTAAATGTATAATAGTATAAATTGAATATTTTTTTATCGTAATTGCTTTGACAATGAATATGACATCCTGTAACTTGGACTCGACAATTGAGTCAATTATATATATAGGAATTGGATCTTTATTTGTCGACATTTTTTCTCCAAAATTATGGATGTGATTCGATTCAACAAATTGAAATTCAAACTACCGATAATGAAAATAAATAGGAATCAAACCTTGATTTGTAAGTTTTTTTCCTTCAAAATTATGGATGTGATTCTCCGCTAAATTAAATTAATAATGAAAGTCGATTTTATTTTTTATTTTTTAGATTTTGAATAGAATTATAATGAAAATTAGATAAACCCCTTTAGGATTTGATAAAAAAAATAATTTTTAATATTTAATATTTGGAAAAAATAATTTAGATAAAACACCAAATTCAAATTAAATAGTATTAAAATTTTTAAAAATCCAAGTTTTAATTAAAAATAATATTTAAAATAAAAAATGAGAAACAAAGCAACGATTTCAAGCCTAATCTAAAACATATATTTTTGTTTTTTAAAGGCAGCAATAATAAAAATTGAAAAATGTTTAGTTTCAAATAAGAGTTTCAATATTTTGAATAGTTAAAATTTAAAGTTATCAAAGGCATTCATTATTTGCAATTTTGAAAATAGTTCCGTCCTTGACGTTATATGGGACTTTTCTCAAGAAATTACACCCATAATTTCGTTCCATATACTTATAATTGCATATGGGGTGATGCATGCATCTGAGCTGACATACATAGTGAAGTCACAATGTTGACAGTCAAACTCCATCTAAGATTCTGGACTGATAGAAATACAACATATATATCAATTCTATCCAAGATTCTGGACTACTATAAATACTACACATACATCTACTTGTTTTCTCAGCTCTATGCCGAGAGAAAGCATTGATCCAACAATAAAAGCGAAAAGATGGCTGAGCAGCATCAGGGTGTTGAGATTCCTAGAGTGAAACTTGGATCTCAAGGACTTGAGGTATGATGTTTGTCCTTCTGTTCTTTTCGACTTCTTGTTCACTTCAAACCATGCTTGAACTCCTTATTAACTCCATCTGAACTCAAGCCAATTTCTTGTTCAAAAAATATCTTCCTGTCTCATTTCATTTCTGCTGTAAAATCTATTATTTCGTAGGTTTCCAAGTTGGGGTTTGGCTGTATGGGGCTTAGCGGAAATTACAATGATCCAGTCCCTGATGAGGTTGGCATCTCCATCATCAAGCATGCATTCGCCAGAGGAATCACATTCTTTGATACATCAGATATCTATGGACCCCAAACTAATGAAATATTGGTTGGAAAGGTAGCATATTTACCAAAATTCCAATATAGTTTAGTGTGTAGCTTTTGAGTTTAATTGCAAGTTGCAACAACATATTTTATAATGATTCCATGAGAAAAAACCAATCTCTTTTCAGGCATTGAAGCAACTACCACGAGAGAAGGTACAATTGGCCACAAAATTTGGTGTTGTCAAGATGGATCCTGCAGCTGGTATTGTAATTAATGGTACCCCTGAATATGTCCGCGCCTCGATCCAGGCTAGCCTGAAGCGCCTTGATGTCGATTACATTGATCTCTACTACCAGCACAGGGTCGACACTAAAACACCAATAGAGGATACTGTAAGTGCTGTAATTTAACACATCCTTTATTTTTCGTGGTTTAAATGGTCAATATATGGAGGAAATATAGTGTTAAGCTGCTTTTCTTTATTCAATCTTAGATGGGAGAACTGAAGAAGTTGGTAGAAGAGGGGAAGATAAAGTACATAGGTTTATCAGAAGCTAGCCCTGAAACCATAAGGAGGGCACATGTTGTTCATCCCGTCACTGCCCTACAAATGGAGTGGTCCCTTTGGAGTCGTGATATCGAGAACGAAATAATCCCCCTGTGCAGGTTTCCTCAAAAACCCCATACTGGTTTCGATGAAAAGTAGTATACTGAATCATTAAAAGTATAAGTTGCCTGGAATTTGAACTTTGGTTTTTGATGTTCTGTCCATCCTATTTCTTATTGTATTGAAGGTGAACTATATCCTCTGTTACCTGTTGTTTAGAATTTTATTTCCTTTTTACTTCTCAAATTCAAGCAAAAAGGAATGCTTAAGTAGTTTAATGTGTCCCCATATGTAGGGAACTTGGGATTGGGATAGTTCCATATAGCCCTCTCGGTCGTGGTTTCTTCGGTGGCAGGATTGTTGCGTAAAGTGTTCCTGCAAATAGTTATCTGGTATCGTAACTCAATTGTTTATTTCTTTAATTTATACTCGATTTGCATACAAACAATTCTTCTAATTGGTAGCTTTTTTTTTTGCACTTGTTTCCGACCTCTTCAAGACATTTCACCCCAGGTTTCAAGGAGAAAACTTGGAGAGGAACAAGAAATTGTATTTGCAAATAGAGAAGTTGGCTCAAAAGCATGGATGTACTCCTTCACAACTTGCACTTGCTTGGGTTCTTCATCAAGGGGATGATGTAGCACCCATTCCCGGTGAGTCACTTTCCCTATTTTCAACATCCAATTTGCTTCTTTGGTATCAGATAATACAGATCTTCCAAGTACATCACAGTAGAATGATTTGCCTGCAAATATTGTATAAATACACATCCTGTATGACCCTTGTTTTCTTTGATGTTGCTTTAGAAATATGATTTTTGACCCTTCTTGTAGGAACAACCAAGATCACAAATCTCGAAAGCAACATCGATGCTCTACGACTGAAGCTCACAGAAGAAGACTTAAAAGAGATTACTGCCGTGATTCCTTTAAATGAGATAGCTGGGTCCAGGACACCAGATAGATTGAGTCACCTAACATGGAAATTCGCTAATACACCCACAAAGGAGAAGAAGATTTGAAAGTTAAAAGTAACAATGATTGCGCAACCTGCAGCAGAATATTATGATGCTTATAGCCCATGGACTCTCCAGCCACTGAAGCTATTGAAGGATTAGAAGTATAAATAGAGGGTTCATTGAAACCCGAAGTCAGTTCATCATTACCAAAAATAAAATCAAATAAAGAAGCAAGTCAGTTTACTATAAATATGTTTGTTAAGAGCAATGATTAAGATGCTATTTTTAGAACAATTTGTTGCTATTTATAACAATAAGTTATATTTCTTAAATTTAAAAATTATCACTTTATTATTAATAATGAATCATGATTATTCAATGATAAATCTATTGAATAATTATGTTTATTATTAAAAATATAACTATCTATTTTTTATGATTATGTCCCTATGAAAAGACATGAGACCTCTTATGAATGAACTTTTATCTGTATGACACACACACACTATATATATATACATAAAGTTTCCTTTTATTTTTCACCATCTTTTATATTATTAGATTGTTCTATAAATAATTATTGAATTTTTTTCTTGTAGAAATTAATATCATTGTTATGTTTCGCTTAATATTCAATAAACTGTTTTCGTCATTGCAAAACGTAAACAGTCATCGTGCTTCATTGTATCTTCGAAGTTTATTTGCAAGTAACCCTTTTTCACATCATAATATAAGAGGAAACAAATAAAATCTTAGAGAAAATGGCAATGATACACGTCTTAAAACCTTTGTTAGTTTCTCATAAATTTATTTTTATCTCCCACAAATAATACACTTATTACTATAGTACTTGGAAAGAAATTTGTCTTGCTCTATTATCAAATTTTGATTTTGAAAATTCCAAATTTATAATTAATTTTTAAGTTCTAAACGGACGGATTAGCCAATAAAACTTGGATTAGCTCAAACCTAAATCCAGTTTTTATTGGATATCCAAACAAAAGATTTGGATTTGGAATTCAAATTCCAAAATTTTTTATCCAAATCTTGATTGCCAAACAAGGGTTTAATATATATATATATTGAAATAAACTTACTAGATATATTATTAGAAAACAAGAAAAAAGAAATAACAAATGAAGCCCAACAAAGACCAATGAGCCCAGGCCTATTACACCAATTCTAAGCACAGATCCAGCCTCACTATATTGTTTAATAGTGAAAACCTCCTAACAGGCATTAAAAACATAACTTAAAAGGAAACGGTAAGCAATAAATGAATCTGAAAAAACAAGAACCTAAATATCTACCCCAATCAACTCAAATGGCTGGACTCCATTACCTTTCTCGATTTGTCGACGATAGCTATTTCCAATGAAAAAACTTTACTTGCTATCTTGTTTTGAAATCAGATTCCCTCAACTTCTCCTTCAATCTGGACTTCTTGCCCATCTTCCCCCCGATCCGAAAGAATGGCGATTCAACTATTCTCCCATCAGGTAAGAGATCTCTCCTCTATCTAGAGTGTTCTTTGCAATTCTATGAGCTTGCGAGTTCCCTAATCTATAAATATGCTGAAAGATAGTCTCTTGAAAGCAAGGCTTCTTATTCTGAATATCTCTGATAATCGCTCCGATCACTGATTTATCTGTTGAAGACGTTTGACGTTTTTTTATTATTATCCTGGAATCCTCTATAATTTTAACCGATTGTATACCCATTGAGATCCCTAATTTTATGCCTTCCAAACATGCATATGCTTCTGTTGCAAACGGGGAAGAGACATTGTTGTGGAGGGTCGACTTTAAGACCAAGAGTTCCCCCATCAGACCCCAAACCACCAGACCTGTCGCTGATTTGAAGTTGCTATTGTCGAACGCGGCGTCGAACTGAATCGTCATTCTCAGTATGACCTCCTGATTTCTGTGATTTTTATTCATGTTAAAAGGATCTGCGTTGCTCTCCCTCTTTCATATTCTGCCATATACGTTTGTTTTCTTTGAGCAAGGTCTCTTCCTGTCATATCTTTCCTCTCATGTATGAACTAGTTTTTGGAAAAACAGATTAGCTATAAGGCATAACAGAAAATACAACAATGTTTATCAATTCCTCCCTTGAAAACCCAGGTTAGCCACTCCCATATATTTTGATTCATATTATTTATGACCCAAGATAGATGTAAAAACTACCAAACTTCTGTTATTATATGACATTGACGTAAGATGTGAGGACTGTTTTCTACCCAGGAACAATAGCGGGGGCATCTATCGTTTGTAATGACTTTTCTGTATCTGAGATTAGCTAGATTAGGAATGAAATCCCAAGAAATTCGCCAAATAGTTATTGTAATTTTTGAAGGTAGCTGTAGGCCCTATAGTTTCTTGTAAAATTCTTTAATTTTGACTTGTATTAAATAATTACTAAGATCCGAATTAAGCCTCTTCTAATAGTTTATAGGCACTACGTACTGAAAATTCTCTGGACGGCTCTCATTTCCAAACTTGAATATCCTCATGACCAGTCTCTACAAGAGGGATCTGTATAATTTTTTGCCCAGTTTTCGCTTGAAAGGTATTGTCAATCAAGTTCATCCTCCATTTTTTGTTTGGAATATCAATGAGATTGGAAACTAACTTTAACTCCTTATTGTTTGGTCTGTTGTGCCCTTCAACTTTGTCGATCCCCTGAATCCAACTATCGTCCCAGATTGAAATATTATCCCCTCTGCCCACTCTCCAGCACTACCCTTTTTTGAGAAGTCCCTTTGCTGCCCAAATACTCTTCCATGTGAGTGAAGGTAAATTCCCCAGCTCTGCATTTAGAAAATTTGAACGTGGATAGTATTTTGCTTTCTAAAATCTGGCCAATAAAGAATCTGGATAATTAATAAGACGCCAACCTTGCTTGGCTAATAATGCAATATTAAATTGGCCAAAATTTCGAAAAACTAATCCACCATTTTCTTTTAAAAAACAAATATTTTTCCAAGTGCACTAATGAATTCCCTTTTTTCCATGTCCCTTCTGGCACCAGAACTTCGCAACAATACTTTCGAGTTTATCACATAGAACTTTAGGTAATAAAAAACAAGCCATCGTGTAAGTTGGTCTAGCCTAAAGAAAGGCCTTTATAAATATTTCTTTTCCGCCCTGAGATAAAAACCTATTACTCCAATTATCAATACGTTTTTTGAGTCGGTCCTTTAGATTTTAAAACGATTCTTTTTTTCTCTAACCCACCATATTCGGCAAACCTAGGTAGCGTTCTAGCTCATTTGAGGTACAGATCCCCAGTAAGTTGACAACTAACCTTTTGTCTGCCTCTGTTGTGTTTTTGTTAAAAAATACTGTTGATTTATCAAAATTTACACATTGACCCAAACAAGATCTGTATTCGCGTAAGATGTTATTGAATAGATTTGCTCCCCTGCTTGTTGCCTCCCTAAATAAAATGCAATCATCAACGAATAAGAGGTGGGATACCTGTGGCCATTTCTATTAACCTTAACATCTTTGAAAAGCCCTCCATTTGTTGCTAGTGTCAGTAAGCTCGATAGACCCTCACCACATAGAAGAAATAAGAATGAACTTAGAGGATTACCTTGTTTGAGTCCTCTGGTTGGTAGAAACTTTTTTCTAATATGCCCATTAATGACCACTGAATAAGAAACAATTGTTACACATTTCATTAGAGCATCCACCATTTTTAAGCAAACCCCATTCGTATCACTATCTCTTTAATAAAGTTCTATTCGACCCTATCATATGCTTTACCCATGTCAAGTTTAACTGCCATAAACCCTCTCTTCCCCAATCTCTTATGTTTTAGCATATGAAATATTTCATAGGCTAACAACACGTTATCTGATATTAATCGACCTGGCACAAAGGCACTCTGCGCACCATCAATACATTTCTCAATAACTCCTCGAAATCAGTTTTCTATTGCCTTGGCCAGAATTTTATAAAGCACATTGCATAGACTAATCGGCTGAAACTGCATCATATTAGAAAGGCTGGTAACTTTTGGAATAAGCACTATATTAGTGGAATTAATTGAACTAACCTCCATATCCCATTTAGAAGTTGTGAACAAAAGAAGGTGAGTTCTTTTCCAACAATATGCCAACATTTTTGATAAAATAGGGCTTGGAATCTGTCTTCCCCTGGTGCCTTTGTAGATCCCATGTCAAACACTGCTTCTTGAATTTCTTCTTTTATGTATGTTGCTGTCAGTTTTTGATTATCTTCCTCATAGACACAACGAACGATCCCTGTCATCAAATGGTCGTAATTTTCCCTATCCCCTGCCGAAAACAAATTTTGAAACTAAGATCATGCAACACCCTCTATTTCCTGCAAGGCCTCTATTTTTCTTCCATCTTCATTTTGCAGCTTACGAATAAAATTTTTCCTCTGGCATTGTGTTGCTTAACTGTGAAAAAATGCTGTATTTTTATCTCCAAATTTTAACCAATTCAGTCTAGCCCTCTGTTTCCAAATTTAAATCTCAAAATTTAAATGAATTTTCGTATCAATCAGCTTAGCTAAATTTTTATCATCTCTTTCAGCTTCAGCCAGCTCAGCTAATTTTTCCGTTTGGACCTGTCTTCTCTTTTTCCTATTTACTTGAAGTTGCCTAGCTCACTGTCTCAACCCTCTTTTTAAATTTTCCAGCGTTTGTAATAGACCCCCTGAAGCCTTCTCCCACAGAAATTTAACTTCATTAAGGAAAGAATCCTCTAAAGACTACCAAGCTTCAAATTTGAAAGTACTGTTCCTCAATCGTTCTTCAATCAAACTTGTATTAATTAGGAGAAGACAATGATCTGAAAAAGAATGCACTAGATGTTGGACTTTCACCTTCGGGAAAAAAGTGATCCATTCTGCATTGGCGACACCTCTATCCAAACGTTCTTATATGTTCGTCTCTAGTAAATTTCCCCTCTCCCAAGTGAACCACTTACTAGAAAATCCCATGTGTCTCAGTTGACATTCCTCTAATGTTCTTCGAAATAGTTCTATCCTTCTTTCATATCTAGGCAGCCTCATTTTTTCTCGAAGCCATACATAATTTCGTTGAAGTCTCCGCAAACAAACCAAGGGATATCCACATCAGAAGCTAAGCTTTTCAAAACAGCCCATGATTCGTTTCTATCTTGTGCATATAGGGATCCATAGAATCCTGTATATCTCCAATTGATTCCTACTTTATTGTCTTCAACTAACACATCAATATGTCTTTTAGAAAAATTTCGAAATGTAATCTTAACATCAGTCCTCCATTCTAAACACAACCCTCTCGTACCATCTGAATCGACTTCAATACCATTCGCAAAACTACAACTTCTACGGACTCGTTCCATCTGTCTTCTACAAAGCTTTGTCTCCATGAAGAAGACTATTTGGGGATTATATAACTTCAGCAAATGCCGAAGTCTATGAATCGTCCGTGGGCTCCCCAAGCCACGAACATTCCAACTTATGATTTTCATTGCGCCCGATTGGCTTGCCTTTTGGCAGCCACCTATGATAAAAGATTAAAATCCACCATTCTTCTACTCCTTACCATTGCATTATCACTTTATTCTTTTCCTGTTGGATTTTCCATCTCTCTTTGGTTTCGATTTTTTCCTTCCTCTCCTATGAAGATACCATGTTCCAAATCATGCTCTATAGTAGTCTGCATCTGATCCAGCCAAAGTTTTTCCTTTCGTTGATCAAGAGATGACGTTCCCCCTTCTATGTTAAACCCCAGAATTGGATCAATGATTTTTCGACTTCTTTCTTTGCTAGCCCCATCCCATGATCTAATCCCCAAAGCCCGATTATCCTTTCAGCTTCCTTCCAATTTTCCTTCACCTTCTTCTCGTAGCCATATGCTATTCATTGATAAAGCTCTTCGAGATTGTGCTCGCAATGATAAATCCCAACCCATTTCAGCAATTTCCACCCCTAGCATCATTTTTGCCTCACAAAAAGAGTCGCTATGCCCCAAACGTTCGCAATAGAAACAGAAAAGTGATAAGCATTCGTACTTAAATTTGACATACGAACATCTCCAGCAACACATAACCTGCTTTTTTCTTTTCAAAGGACGCCTAATATCAACCTGTACCCTTACTCTCATGAAATTGGGGTTTTCTTTCCCCATATTTGATCCATCATATTCTAAAAAAAAACCTATAAAATTATCCAGTTGTATTGCTAAATTTTCAAAAAACAGCCCAATTGGGACATCGTGAATTTGTACCCAGAAAGGAGTAGAAATTAATAGTACTCTTAATGGATCCTCCTCGCTTTTCAATTTGTAAAGCAGCTATAAATGATTGTTAAAAGTCCATGGTGAACCCTTCAAAACCCTCTCCATATCCATATTGTGAAAAAACTGAATCAGGTATCCTTTTTTCCCCAGATCTCAAATTTAAACCCCATGAACAAGATGCCATAGGTTTGCCATAGTACTTTTTATGGCTGGAAAGTGAATTATATTGGCTGTTAGGAAACATCCCACTAGTTGAAACTCCCCCACTTCTCTTTCTGTACTCGGATCTACCTGTATCTGCAAAATTTCTTCTTCTTCTTCTTCCTCATTAATTGTCAATTGTGCTAATTCGGCTTCCATGAATACAAGTTTTAAGACCAAAAACGAGATCAATACTTTCCAAATCATAGAAGTAAAATAGCCTTAAACGTGCCAACCGCAGCTAAGAAACAAAAAGCGACAAAAACTAAACAAAAAAAAAACAAAAAAAACCCTAAAAACTCATGCAAGAGGCGGCAGACAATAGCATGCTAGGGTAGCATACTCTTAGATGGGTTTAATATATTTATAATTACGTAAAGGTTTGGCCAAAAAGCGTCAGCTCTGCATGCTAAATTTGTTTCTAACCAAGATTCTGCACATTGAATTTGGTAATATAAACACAACGAGTAGTTCAGTGTGTTTCCTTTAAGCAGTTTTTAGTTCCTGTTTTCTCAACCGTACACTGAGGGAAAGCATTGAGTCAAGAACAAGAGAGAAACGATGGGCGAGGAGCAGCAAAATCAGAGCGATGTGATTCCTAGAGTGAAACTGGGAACTCAAGGGCTTGAGGTAAGACTCCTTCTGTGTGAATTCTCTCAAGACTGAGGTGTTATTTATGAGTGGAGTACAGCTATGTTTATTAACTGACACCTGAGACATACTTTGAATCAGAAAACTTCTAAAATTGAGATGCTGGATCCCCTTGTCTATGATCTATTCAAGTTCTTGTTCAGTTAAACCAATTGCTTGTTCAAAACAGTATCTTCCTGTCTCATTTTTGTTGTAAATTCTATTATTTTGTAGGTTTCCAAGTTAGGGTTTGGATGTATGAGGCTTACAGGAATATACAATGATCCTGTCCCTGAAGATGTTGACATCTCCATCATCAAGCAAGCAATCGACATAGGAATCACTTTCTTTGATACATCAGATATCTATGGACCCAAAAGAAATGAATTATTGGTTGGAAAGGTAGCATGTTTGCAACAGTTCCAGCAGAGTTTTACTGTTTAGGCTTTGGAGTTTAACTGAAACAAAATTATTGACATGATTTCATAAGTATTTACCCTTAAAAACCAATCTTTTCTCAGGCATTGAAGCAATTACCACGAGAGAATGTACAATTAGCCACAGAATTTGATATTGTCAAGTCGGATCCTGCGACTGGGATTGCAATAAATGGTACCTCTGAACACGTCCGCGCCTCGGTCGAGGCTAGCCTGAAGCGCCTTGATGTTGATTACATTGATCTCTACTACCAGCACAGGGTCGACACTAAAACACCAATAGAGGATACTGTAAGTGCTCCATTATAAAACATCCTTTATTTTTCTTGGTTAAAATGCTTAATGTGCGGTGGAAATATGATGTTAAGCTGCTTTTCTTAATTCAATCTTAGATGGGGGAACTGAAGAAGCTGGTAGAAGAGGGGAAGATAAAGTACATTGGTTTATCTGGAGCTAGCCCTGAAACTATAAGAAGGGCACATGTTGTTCATCCCGTCTCTGCCATAAAAATGAAGTGGCCGCTTTGGACTCGCGATAGCAAGGACGAAATAATCCCCCTCTGCAGGTTTCCTCAAAAGCCCAACACTGGTTTCATAGAAAAATAGTATACTGAATCATTAAAAGTATAAGTTGCCAAAGTATAAGTTGCCAGGAATTTGAACTTTGGTTTTTGTTGTTCTACTTCTATCCTATCTCTTATTGTAGTGAAGGTGAACTATATCCTCTGTTACATGTTATTTAGATTTTGTTTTTCCTTTTACTTCTCAAATTCAAGCAAAAAGGAATGCTTAATTAGTTTAATGTGTCCCAATATGCAGGGAACTTGGGATTGGGATAGTTCCATATAGCCTGCTCGGTCGTGGTTTCTTCGGTGCAGGACTGTTGCGGAAACTGTGCCTGCAATTAGTTTTCGGGTATGGAAAGAAGTTCTTTATCGATTGTTTCTTTTGGCCAGTCAAGTTCTTTTTGGCTTTAATCTATACTCTATTGTGCATAGAAACAATCCTTCTAATTAGTACCCTTTTTTTTACTGATGGACTTCTTTAAAGACATTTCACCCAAGATTTCAAGGAGAAAACTTTGACAGTAACACAAATTTGTATTTGCAGATGGAGAACTTGGCTCAAAAGTATGGAGGCACCCCTGCACAGCTATCACTTGCTTGGGTTCTTCATCAAGGGGATGATGTAGCACCCATTCCTGGTGAGTCACATTCTTTGTTTTCGGCATCCAATTTATTCTTTTGATATTAGACAATACAGATCATTCAACAACATTCTAAGCAGAATTGAACACAATTCCCTGGACATACTGTACAAACACATATCGTAAATGAGCCTTGTTTTGTCTGATGTTGCAAACAGAAGGAAAACGGGGAAATACTAGGTTGGCTGTTCGAGAAAAGCTGTACAAATCCAGCATTCTGGTATAGTGAAATTAATTACTGATTGATAAATTTGCACATACATTTTGTTTAATTGTGAAATAGTTTGTTGCTGGTTTTGAATAATGCAGAAAGCAAAAGAAATTCTTCAGTTTAAGATGATGAAAACTGGATTAGCCAATAAGATAGAGGAGAAAAGAGTGACGGTTGAATCTTTGATGGCTACCAAAATAGATGCTGCAGAGAGTGTGGCAAGCTTAGAGCGTTTGAAGATGAGAAGGAAGAAGCTAACGAAAAAGCTGAAAAGAAGAATCAAAGACTTCCAGAAATTGCAGACATTGGAGGTTGAGCTGACATCGGAGATGAGTTCCCCTTGAAATAGATATAATGAATAATTTAATTTCAGTGTTGAGATAGGTATGCATAAGGCTACGCTTAAACATTATGCCGATACTTTTGGGTGGACATTTTATTAAGCGTTGGAATAGACTTGTTGACACATGTTATGGCGACTCTTTGTATAAGAGTTAGAAAAACTTAAGTCAACTCTTTTTGAATTACACTGCCTCTTTTTTAAATTGTTTAAATTTATACATTTAAGTAACCTTTTTTAGTATTTGCAAAATCTAATCATATCTCGATTTTTAAGAAAAGTTGGAAAATATACTTATTAATTCTTTATTCTTTTTAATTACCTTTAATTTTTAGGTTTACCATTCTACCTCCTGTCTCCTCTCCCTATTTCCAAATCAGTTACGAAACAAAATTCCGTAAGTGCACTACTGTGTTTGTATATAATTTTCGAAAAGGTTTGGCAGCTCGCTAAAAAATCAGAAGCCCCCAATATTTCATTTTTAAAGCGCAAAAATCAAAAAGTCAAACCAGAAGAAGAAGTAAATGGCACAAGCAGCAAGGCTAAAGCTGAGAATGCAAAAGGAGCTGAAGCTCCTTCTCGTCGATCCTCCTCATGGTGCTTCCTTTCCTACCCTCTCTTCACGACATGATATTACTGATCTCTCTTCCATCCACGCCCGTATGTTCATTCTCCCTCTCGCTTTCGCTTCACCCAGAAAATGGATTCAAAATCATTCTTTTTTATTAATATCCAAAATCTAGATGTTGTTTAACCGAAATAGGTCCTGAAGAAATTTTTTATAGCAAAGGGATCTTCAAGATTAAGATTCAGATACCTGAAAGGTATATCTAAGTTGCATAATGAATTTCAATTTTTCTTTCGCATTTTCTTTTATTAAAAGGAGGTTATTGGGTGTTTTTTTTTTGCCTTAAAGGTATCCGCTTCAGCTTCCGATTGTGACTTTTGCGACGCCAATTTATCGCCCTGACATCGACAATGGAGGTGGAATTTGCCTTGACATTCTCTATATTATTTTGTTTCTTTTATTATTTTTTTGGAGGGGGTTTTTGATTCATACCCACCTCAGATTTTCTAAAGATTTACAGTAAAGGTTAGTCCTTTCTCAGATCCATTGATGTTTTGACAACTTCTGTTGGTTTCCCTTTATTCTGGAGATTGTTTATTTAAGCATTCATCGATGTTAATATTTGATGCAATTTTAGGCAAAAAGGAATCTATATTTCTTGTTTCTTCATTGTCTTTATTCTATCGTATGCTATTGATTGTTTGGAAATTTGAGTCTGTTAAATGTTTTCATTGATTTGATGTAGCTTGTTTCTATTTTTATGCATACAAGTCTTGGAAAAACAATTTCTTAAGTTTGATTTTATTATAGCGTGAATTGATAGACAAGTATGGTAGGGGATAAACTTGACGGATGAGATCTTGACATTTGTTTATGTTTCTAACTTTAAGACTTTAGATTTATATTCACTCACTGTTGTTGACCGTATCTGCAATATAATGGATCCTTGATCTTCATGCGAGTGGAACCAAGTTTAAGGTTATTGAACTTTCAATTTTTTACAGGGACCATTAAACATGAAGAATAGACTGTGTTTGATGTTTAAGTTTCTTTTTTAGTTAGTAAAGGACACTGAAAATTTTATGCTAAAAAGCCATGTCTGCCTCATTGATTTCTCTTTAAATGATGGTTCCCATGCCCCCTGTTTAGATGAGGACCATACTCTTCATGTCATATATCAAATACTTCAAGGAAACAAAACTTCCATTTTAGACTGCATTAGCTTTATGTAATACAATATCAATATCAATGTCCATCGTCTTAGGTGTTTTTTTATTTGTTTACTTTTGTATATTGGGTTGATTACAGGTGGTATACATTTTGGCTAAATGTTAGTGTATTTTGGTTGTTGGATTGATTTTTGTAGTGAATATTTAACTTTTAATTAAAATTTAATTTTCTATTTTTAGTTGTATTTAAAACACAATTTCTATCATTATTCACTATAAATGTTTATGAAAATATATTAATATTGAAATAATAAAAATAGAAAAAAATTGCTCTGGATGTGTCTATCTCAACTTTTTTAAGGTTGTCTTAGATGAGTTTATTCCAACCTTTTTAAGAGTGTATTAGACAGGTTGATCCTAACTTTTTTTAATGTTGCCTTAAACGGGTTTATTTCAACTTTTTTTTTAAAGGTTGTTTTAGACGGGTCTATCTCAACCTTTTTATGGTTGCTTTATATGGGTCTATCTTAATCTTTTTTTAAAGGTTGCCTTAGACAAGGTTAGCTTATGTTGACTTATGCCAATGCTTTTTCAAAAACGTCGCTGAGCTTATGCCAACTGTACTATAAGCAACCTTTTTAGAAGCATCGGGAGAAGCGTCGCAAAACCTATGCCAACTTTTTTTGCTTCTTCTTAGGTCAAAAAAAGTGTCGCGGTAGGCTTGTTTTGTTGTAGTGCTTGTTGCACATTTGTGAGCAAGTAAATTGTTCTTTGTTTCTTTCTCCTTTGTTCTCTGTATTGTTGCTGTTGTCAAAAACCCAACAAATGGTATCATGTGCCCAAGTATTTGAGGGCTTATTTTTGCTTCTGCTACTTGTTAAGAAAGACAAGAAGCTATTAAAGCCTGTCATATTTGAAGGCTGCTTGTAAAAAAGACAGTAGTAGCTCATCCCTGTGAGACTGCCAAACAAGCTTGGGATAAGTTGAACGAGGAGTTGATGGAGTATGTGCATGAAGACAAGCCACAACAGGAGGGAGTATGTGCAAGAAGAAATAGAATTGTAATGAACAAAAGAACAATGCAAGATGTATTTGAAGGCAAGTTGCAAACCAAGGTTGTGAAGGAGAAGAGGACTCCATTTGATGAACAAATATTTGACACAAAAGACTAGGATAGTCAAGTGTGTGGATCAGATTTGGTTGAGAACGAGACCAAGGTTGAAGATGAATTACTTGAGTAGGGTCAACTTGAAAAGCATTTTGGGACTACCAAGCTCAAAAAAACTTGATGAATGATTGGTATTTGCAGCACGGAGGCCAACGAGGAGTGTTGAAAATGACCAACCATGCTGCTTGATGCGTCGTTGAGAGCATAAAAAATATCTTATCTCTATAAAATAATGAAAAGAATAGTACAAGGGAAGTAGGGTCAAATCCTCAAGGACTGGACTTGTACAAGTTCCTATTCCTCGAGATTCCGGGCAAAATCGTGCTCAAGAAAACTGGCGTATCTGGAAAAAAATAAAAAAAAATTGAATTAAAAGTTTGATTGAATTGAAATTGCATAAATTGAAATTAAAATTGTAAAGATAAATAGAGTTGAGAAAATAAAGTTTTTTGATGGAGAGATTCTAGCCTCTGGTTATCTCGATTCTCTTTTGGTTCAATCCTAGGTTTTTATGTAAACCTTCTCAAACAGAATAAATCAGTTATAGTGGAAGAGGACGCCTATGACCACTAGTTCCATTTAGATTTTAGAATTAAGATTTAGAGGAGTCTGAATCTAGTTAACTGTTACTTTTGTGGGACTGTCTTATACTGGATCATCATTTCTCAATGTGAATACCATGCCATTTTGTCTCTTGGGCTCGACAACTATTGACGCAGTAAGCTAATGTACCGACTATGTGACCTTCCCAAAACATACAAAGTGGCCGTCTTTGTACAAGATGAAAAGATCACTTTTGAAGGGATATGGACGGATGTGTCAGCCCTGTAATGCGGAGAAACGATGAATATTCGTTGAGAAGGCTAAACGTAGATTCTAAGTGTAACCGCCCAAACCCAGCCTAGACGTTATGGCTAGATTAAGAAGGCTACATTAGCCATCGAAATAGTTAAGCTAACTTACATTACTTTTTAATAATATAAATAAACTCATTTTAGAGAAAATCGTAGTTGTCCTTTGAGTTAGCTTAAAAATATTCATTCATTAGGTCGTGTATGCTTAGAATTCTTTTTATTGTTGACAGCGTTGTTTTAGAAAAATCGTTTGCTTGTCGCTCTTCATTTTTTAAAAACAAAACTCGAAGTTAAACTAATGCAGTAGAAAAACTATTTTTCAAGTCATTTTGGAAAATTTGCCTTATCGATTTGTTTTTCAAAAATAGTTCCTTTGCAATGTGGTGGAAACTAGGGAATACCATCAAATTTTACTTAAGCCTAATATCGTGCATTATTCGGTTATTATGCTTGAGTAATCCATGCATGCAAAACTCTCCAAAAGAAAAGTTACCAAGCCACAGACTAGAAATAATTAAAAATTATAAGACAAAACTAATAAAAACTTAATAATACTTAATTAAAAAATAATAATTTGCGGTCCAAGTTGATTCTTCGAATGTCGAGTCCGGTCTTAATTTTGAGGTTTACTTGAAAAGTTAAATGCTATTAGGGGGTGAGCTTATGAAAAGCTCAGTGTGAGTCGAATAATTATTTAAATGGGCAAAAACATTAAATATAGTGAAACATATTAGCATTAACAGAAGAAAACAGAACCATCATAAGAATTTCATGTCATTACATAGCCATTATCAAATTGATGTCAAACGGTGTATGAGCATAGGTCATCATTTATTCGAGTAACAATTATTAATTTTGACACCATTCAATACAACAAAATACAATGAGTAGCATAAATCAATAACATTCCAATGTGTCGTGCACATGATACAATGTAAAAAGGTTCTTACTCATACCATTCGCTACACACCACAAGTTCTTTAGAACCCATTTGCCAAACTCCAAAACATTATGAGCATAGCTCAATGTGGTAAAATCACCAAATAATCAATAATGCAAAAAATTTGCCGGATATCAAATAGTGCAATACAATTGCCAATAACATATAATATGCAATGAAATCGCCAATCTCCTCAGTACTCCAGGTGTAGTGCACTGACTACGAATAATACGGACTTAATATGCCACCGATACTTCACGGAACTCCTCTGTCAACCACAAAATCCTAACCCAATGCATATGCTGTGTGCCACACAATCTCATACACTCAATACTTTTCACATTCATTTGACATGCTCAACATGTCCTCCATAATCACATACGTTTAGTAAATGGAAACATTGTTCCAATCTTTCAAATTACCATTGTGTTGGTATCAATCAATATCATTCAATTTTACATACTTTACGAATTTTCATTGTGCATAAATAGTACCCTTTTCAGTACAAAATATAACAAATATCTCATGCGTTTAAATCATGCATAAGTTTAATATCTCAACACATTATATCATTAAGTCAAATATTCTCAAATCTCATAACTCAAATATGCAATTACAAACTCAATCAAACATCTATACTATCAAACCAGCAATTTTGCCAACATGTTAATCTTTTAAGACTCGAAACATACTTGGTTTGGCCACTCACAAAATCAATAATTTGGCTATTAATACAATCCAATCAGCAAGCTAATTTATCATATATAACATGATATTTAACATTTTCAAACAATTTTATGAGTTTAGAACCCACATCTTATTTTTTGCTTCCTCGCAGCACACTAGCGAATCTTCCAATTTTCTTTAATAATTCCTTAAATGAACCTAAACCAAAATTTAGTATAAATTCAATAAATTTACCATTAAACTAGCCCCCAAACACCCACTTATGAGTTCTAACCAACCATTGAAATTATAACTATTTTATGAATCCAAACTAGTTAGATTCCTTACACTGTATCGATACAAACTGTATGTACAATCGTTTTTCACCTTTACGGATGGCTTGGGGAGTCTGGGTCAGCACCTAATTCAATAATATACTGGAAAATTAGTATCTAATTAATTATTAAATTCCTTCATTTAATCAAATCATAACCTTTATCCAACAACTATGTCGAAATAACAAACTAGTTACCCTTAATTGCAATTACGCTTCACGATTTGTGGGATCAGAATGGCTAATTGATCAAGAATATTTTTCCCTAATTGATATGGGTTTAAAAGTTGATTAGAAGGGTTTAAGAACTCAAATTAATGCTGGAAAAATACTGGCAAGAACCAAGAAACAAAATAGCCCTTTTTCTTGCACATACGCGTATGCACCATCATATGGTGGCCAAAATTGGGGCTAAATTTTAAAACGATTTGAGATCTCATTAAATTCTGGAAAAATACCTTTGAAATCATTTAAAATCTCGCAAATTTCAAATCTAGAAATTTAGGTTTTGAATGGACAAGATTAATTAAGAAATTGAAGAGAGAAGAGACCTTACCCAAGCTAGTCGAAAGAAACGGTAATGACACTTTCTTGGCAATGTTCAAGATCGATCTTAGAGTTCAAGATTTTAGATTTGGGGCTGATTTTAATGAGGAAAAATGACAGCAATATGGTGGAGAATATGTTAACAAATCTTGTTGCAACAAGAAAAAGAAAAAAGAGATGGTAAAACTAGGTATAAGCGACGACAACAATGGGAGAAAGAAAGAAAATTGAAGAGAAAAGAGGAGAGGAAAAGGGTGAACGGCTTGGGTAGGTAAAATTTGAATTAAAGGCTAAAAAATACAATAAAAATTTATATTCATGCTTAGGGTTCAAGGGTATAGATGGCACGCACATTAAAAAAATAAGGGATTTTACAAAATTTAATTATTTCGTAAGAGAAGGGATTCGAACTTGGGACCTTATTTGATTTTCATGCTTTCTCATATTTCTTTTAACCATTAGGCTTTTTCCTCATTCTTGAAATAATTTTGTAATATTTATTTTAAAAACAAGGCATGTCGCATACTAGGGTTTAAGGCAAAATTTGCAAAATAATAAAAATGGTGAGAAAGAAGGGATTTGAACTTGGGTTTCAAGAAACATTTTACTAACACTTAACCAACAAACTAATGCCTCATTTATTTTTTAAAAATGTATAGATAAATTTCAAAAATTAAGGTATGATCACTTTCTCTCGATTCACAAAACCGATTCTACTAACCCCTAATTTTTGGGATGGTACACTAAGCCTTATGAACCCTTTTTGGGGAATCTCGACAACCTTTGGTTGGATAAATTTAGTGGCTCAAGCATTTTGGGAAAAAAGGAAACAAACTTAATAAAAATGAAATTTTATTGAATAAACGAAAGGAACAAAGGCTAAGCTTTTTGGGAGAAGGAGCTTTACAAAAAAAGATAAGTGAAATTTGTGTCACTCTATCCCTTATTTATAGTACTTAGAAAACCTAGTCTATTCTTATTTAAATTCTAAAAGATAAATAAAGATAAAAGTTAAAATTAAATCTAAATAATAATCTTAAAAATAATCTTAATATAATTAAAATTTAAATAAAGTCTTGTGTTTATAAAATCTCTTCTTTTCATTTTTGCCCTCAAGTCTTCCATAGTTTACATTTTCGGTACCACTTTTTTCCTATTTCGCAGGCTGGCCCATTTTATCTTTAAATTCACACTTTTTACCCTTAAATTTCTTTTTGCCTTCAACTGAGTCCCTATAAGATAAAAAAACCATAAATAGCTCAAATTAGTAAGATCATACTCAAAATAAGTATGTAATTAATATATAAAAATATGTCATTCTAGAGTATTATCTCTGCTGTTATGTTTTTGTTAAAGTGCATGCTACTATGATGATTTTGTTAAGTGCATATAGCTTGTATGCATGCCGCAACAATTGTACATATTGCAACAACATATTTTTTTGTTTCAGTTGCAATGTAATTTAGTTTGGTTGAAAATGAACTTTGATGTTGATGTTTTGATGGGATGATTGAGCTGATAAGTCAGTTTATCCATGTGTATAAGCAATGTTTTAATAGTCCTAATGCTGATTAGTGGGGTAGTTGAATATTTGGTGATGTATTTTGACTGTAAATGTATTGTTTTCATATTGAATGAGCAAGCATATCAGTTGTGTAAAGCAAATTGCTTCCTTGCTGCACGTTTGTGAGCAAGTAAATTATTTTTTGTTTCTTCCTCCTTTGTTCTCTGTATTATTCTCTTCTTTTACTACTGTCAAAATCCCAACAGTCAACCCATCTTTAATATCAAAACTATACATAACAACATATCTTGAAAATTTATTTGGATTTGGAAACAATCAATTTTCAAAGTTTGATGGATTAGATCGAATCGGGCCAAACTTGGAAGTATATCCTGAAAATTCAAGGCTTATCCCGATGTGATTGAAGATATTCTTTATGCTGATCATCTTGCTTATTTCAAGGGAAGATTGATAGTAATTGATATAGCATGTTAGCAATTATTAGGTCCTTATAAATTGAAGAGACTTGTACAGGTGATGTACTGAATTGAAAGCACTTATTCTTATTCATTGGGGAACATTTCTTTTGAGTGCATTATGTCCAAGATCAAGTGTGTTATTTAATAAGAGTATATTATCATAATGTAACGCCCTAACTTTTTATTCCTGTTTTTGTAGAAAAATTTGACACAACTGTTTCAGTGGTTAAGTGTTCTGAGTGTGTATGAGAGGTACCAAGTTCAGGCTTTACCTTGAGCGAAATTTGTTATTTTCTTGAATTAAGCCCTATCCTTGGTGAGTAGGTTTATTTTTAATTATTGCTATTAGATATCAAAATGGGCCTACTGGTCTGGTTGTTAGGTGGAGTGTGGGTTTTCTAGAGGTCTTGTGTTCAAATCTTTGCGCAAGCGTGATTGTTAATATTTTTGCTCTATTGGCTTGTAGAGTTTTGGTTGAACGAAAAGTCCAAGTAATGGTTGTTAGTGGGGTTAGTGGAAATATTTAAGGGATTTAAGGGAGTTATGTGAATTATCCTTATTATTTTCTTTTCTTCAAAATTTTGGCTTTTCTCTTCCTCTCTAACGTTTCTGTGTTTTCCTTTTACCAAACTTTTGTCTCTTCTAACCACAGTGTTAACTTTCATTCCTTCGTACAATTTTTGAAGGTAATGGTTATCTTGGAATTTTTATAATGTTTCCATTGTACTCTCGTTCTTTCTAAAGATTCGAGTTAATTCGGTAAATCGTTTTGGCAGGTGTTCTTCGAGAAAATTGAGACCATTCAGAGTTATTGTAAAATTTCGTGGTCACTGTTGTGAAGGGAAAGTTCTTGAATTGTTGGAAGTGGTTTTGTTGTGCTTTTGAGTTTTGGTCAAGAGATGGCTCGATTATTTCATTTGAGGATTTAAGTAACCGTGGGTTTTTTTTGGTTGTCGTTATTAGGTACTGTTCACTTCAATAGTGCTTCTGCGTCGAAAATGAATTAGGTGTGTACCTGAAACGCTGAAAATCAAGATTCGACGAAAGTTAAAAAACCCCGCTATTGACGCCACACGGCCATATGGTAGGCCATGTGCGATGACATGACCGTGTGATCGACAAAGGCCAGGCCGTGTGCAAGACACGACTGTGCGATGGCTAGAGTGTGGCTGTGTGAACCATACGGGATAGGCCAAATAGGGCATGTAGGCTTATAAGAGCACACTACACGGGCATGTGGTATCCGGGCCAAGCGTGTCATCGATACAGGCCAGGCCAATTCGGGTTTGTAGGCCTACACGGGCAAACCACATAGGTGTGTGGACCCTTTTATTTAAAATTTTCCCTAGGGTTGCACGGGTCGTCCCAAATGACTGTGGGCCTACTGCAGAGTCGGTAAAGGCTAACTAAACCCTAAACTGTATGAACTGTCTGTTTGATATTCTGATCTAATTAGAATTCTAATGTATGTCTACTTGCACTATTATATGCTATTTGTATAGGATCATAAGGATGTGAGCATGTTAGATTATTTTTCTGTACTTGTGTATTTCTGTATCTGATATTGGGGTTGGGATGATGTATATTGGAGGAAGTGTTCTGAAAGGCAATTTTCGCCTATTATCTAGCAGCATGGTTGTATTATATATGTTATGTGCCACATTCGGTACTATATGGTATGTATGATAGGTGAGTGTTTTAAACCCATATGGTGTGTAGGGATGGTGGGATATGGTGTGTAGAGAATGGGGGTAGAATTCTGATTTTGATTTGTGTATTCGTATTGTAATAGGCTTAGGCCCGAATCTGTATCTGACCAATTTTTTTATTGTATGTGTGTACATGCTTAATTCTATGGGTGAGTTTACATAAACTCACTCTTTTCTATTTGATATGTATAGGTAATCCACAGATTTAGGCGAATTGGAGCGGCGAGGGACTCGGTGGTGACCATCTGTTACGTACTATTTCCGAATAGGTTTCACTTTAAATTTTTTTATTCCTTTTTAGGTATCTTTGTAAAATGTGGACTTTTCGGACTATTGTTTTAATTTGGGTTTGACTGCGTATTACTCTTTTAATGTTGCCAAACATGAAAAAAGCTCGGATTTTACCAAAAACAAAGGTTTTCTAAAAATATCGAACGATATTTCCTAAACGATTTTATAAGCTTCCGCTAAAAAGAGGTACATCTTAAGACGTTTTAACTAAATAAATAAACATTTTGGAATAAATATAAATATAAACAAATAGAAGTTAAATGATCGAAATTATTTTCTACCGAGATAACCCCGTTTCCAAAATACATTCCATGTGACATTGCCAGATTCGATCATAATGCTTAGGCTGGGTTTGAGATGTTACATTTAGTAGTATTAGAGCCCGGTTGCAAAACTCGGCTGTAAATTTTAGGTTCCAAAATTTGGTTTTAAAGAATTGGTTTTCAAATGATTTTAAACACTCAGATTAAGTATGTGGTACACTGAGTCTCAGGCGTCGATTCGATAAGTATTCTATAACTTAGATGGTTTTTTTTAAAAATATTATAGACACATACTTTGAAAACACTATAGTTAGTAATATTTGAAACTGTAGTGAAAAAAATAGAGACTGAAACTTTCAGAAACATTATTGAACCTCTGATATTTATTACATAAAATTTCTGTTAATAAATATTGAACTAATGCATAAAAATCTTAATATAGATAAACTCGAATTAGACAATGAGCACACAAGGTATTCGTGGACATGGTACTAGAGGTCGAGGTAGAGGTCGTAGGGGGTTTGAGCTGAGTCATTATCTTTGGGTAGCATGCCAAATTTGGACACTAGTGAGACACCTGTGTCACTTGCTACTGATACTAGGTCTCAGAGTCGTTTGGCTGGGGACGACATACTGTTGCAAGCCATGCTGAGGATATCAAAGAGGGTCACTGAGCCTAATTCTAGATCTGGGGGTCGAGGGTTGGTAACTGAACGACTCTGGTCTAATGGAGCTAAGTTATTTAGGAGTGTTACAAGAGTCACCTTTACTGTGGCTGAGTATTAGTTGGAGGCCACTGAGAGAATTATGGATGATATGGACTGTATCTCTGAGTAGAAATTGAAAGGTGCAGTCTCCCTACTTCGCGATGAGGCTTACCAGTGGTGGTTGACGGTTAAAGAGGGCACTCAGTTGGATCGTCTAACTTGGGAATTCTTTAAGACTACATATCAGAGCAAGTATGTGGGAGCTAGCTATGTTGATGCTCGCAGGCGTAAGTTCTTGAACCTCACGCAAGGTGACTGATCTGTGGCCAAGTATGAGGCTAAATTTTTGAGGTTGAGTGCTACGTTCGAGGCATGGTGGCATTTGAGGATGAGAGGTGTGTTCGTTTTGATGATGGGTTAAGAGATAGTTTGAGAGATTTGATAGTTCCGCAGAGGGAGCGCGAGTTTTCTGTGCTAGTTGAGAAAGCGAAGATCATCGAAAATGTTAAGCGTATAGAGTACTAGAATAGAGATAGGGAGAGAGGTAAGAATAAGAGGGATTTGGAGCCATTGAGTTCTGTGTAGAGGCCTAAGAAAAATGCCAGATCTGATGAGCCAGTTAGAGTGAGGGCTTTTACTGCTTCAATTGGCTTGCTGTTTTGTGGTGATTGTGGTTGGTGCCATTCGGGCGAGTGTTAGAGAAGGATTGGAGCCTGTCTAAGATGTGGATTCTTAGAGTACCATATTAGAGACTGTCCGCAGTGGGCAAATCAGACACAAGCTATGGGTTATGTGCAGCCTCAGATGGCAGTTCAATAGCCACCTAAGGGCTGTGGACAGGCTAGGGGTGGTAACAATTTGGGTCGTGGACAGAGAGTACTAGGCAGAGGTGCTGGTTAGACCGAGACGAGACGGTATATTTTGGTTTATGCTGCATGTCGCCGAGAAAACAGAAATGCTCTTGACGTCATCATTGGTACATTTTTTATATTTAATGTACCTTACTTGGCTTTGATAGACATAGGGTCTACTCACTCATACATAGCTAGTACTGTATCTAAAACATTGGGGATTTTTGTAGAGAGCACTGCTAGTGAAGTTACTGTACTGGGTACATTGGGGCAGTCTATTCGGGTTAGTAAATTCTATAGGGATGTTTCGTTAGAGGTGCAAGGGATTTTTTTTGCGAATCTAATGGAGCTTCCATTTGGAAGTTTGACCTATTTCTGGGTATGGACTAGTTGGTGAAGCATCGAGTCAGTTTGGACTGTGTATCTAAGAGGGTCGTTCTGAGGAACAAGGATGATGTAGAGGTGATTCTAATTGGTGAGTGTCGAGACTACCTGTCACATGTGATCTTCACACTAATAGTTGAGAAATTGGTCCTAAAAGGGCGTGAGGCGTACTTGGCTTACGCAAGTGTTTCTGATTATAAGGACTCTTCTGTTAGGAATATCAGAATAGTAAAAGATTTTTTAGAAGTCATTCCCAAGGAGTTATTGAGATTATCTCATAGTAGGGAAGTGGAGTTTAGGATTGAGCTTCTTTCGGGTATGGCTCCGGTGTCCATTGGCCCCTACCGTATTGTACCAAAAGAGCTTACTGAGCTTAAGGCTCAACTACAAGAGCTTCTGGATCGTGGTTTCATCCATCCTAAGGTATCTTCATAGGGAGCACCAGTTCTATTTGTTAAGAAGAAGGATGAGACCATGAGGATGTATATCAATTATCGACAGTTGAACAAGTTGATTGTAAAGAATAAGTATCCGCTTCCGATGATTGACGACTTATTTGATCAGTTTAGAAGGGCTTCTGTGTTTTTTAAGATTGATCTTCGTTTTGGGTATCATCAGTTGAGGGTTAAGGAGGCTGATGTACATAAGACTGTATTTAGGACTCGTTATGGACACTAAGAGTTCCGAGTTATGCCTTTTGGTCTGACGAATGCTTCGGTCACATTCATTGATTTGATGAACTGAGTGTTCCAGCCCTATCTGTATTAGTTTGTTGTGGTCTTCATCGAAAAAATTTCAGTTTACTCGAAGATTTAGGATGAGCATGATGAGCATCTTAGAGTAGTGCTTCAAATTCTATGTGAGAAGCAGCTTTATGCTAAGTTAAGTAAGTGCGAGTTCTGGTTGCATGAAGTAACTTTGCTAGGGCACATGGTTTCTGCTGAGGGGATTCGTGTTGATCCTCAAAAGATTGATGCTGTGCTAGATTGGAAACACCTAAGAATGTGTATGAGATCCGTAGTTTTTTGGGTTTGACGGGATATTATTGACTGTTTGTCGAAGGATTCTCTTTATTGTGGCGCCTTTTGCTAAGCTTCTGTGTAAGGGTGTCCCTTTTGTCTGGACTGATGCATAGCAAAAGAGTTTTGAGAAGCTCAAGTCTGTTCTGACTCAGGCTCCTATTTTGATACAGCCTGAATTTGGCAAGGATTTTGTAGTGTACAGTGACGCGTCGCATGTCGGTTTGGGATGTGTTCTGATGCAAGATAGTAAGGTTGTGGCTTATGTATATTGTCAGCTTAAGACACACAAGGAAACTATCCGACACATAATCTTGAGTTGGCTACAGTGGTTTTTGCGTTGAAGATCTAGAGACATTATCTGTATGGTGAGAGTTGTATCATCTACACCGATCACGAGAGTCTTAAGTATCTCTTTACTCAGAAAGAGTTAAATCTTTGGCTGCGTCATTGGATTGAGCTGTTTAAAGACTATATGGTAAAGCTAATGTGGTAGCTCATGCTCTAAGTCGTAAGCGATGTTTGATCTGAGGGTGATGTTTGCTTGCCTTAATTTGTTTGATGATGGGAGTCTGTTAACCGAGTTGTAAGTTAAGCCGACTTGGATTGATCAGATTCGAGAAAAACAGTTAGTGGATGAGACTCTGGGTGTGCGGTTCCATCAGGTTGAGAGTAGCAACACGTCAGATTTTGGGTTGAATAATAATGGGTTGTTATGTTTTCGAGGTCAAATTTGTGTGCCGAAGGACTCTGAAACAATTGATTTTGAAAGAAGCACAAAGTAGCCCTTATGCTATACATCCTGATAGTAATAAGATGTATTGCGATCTTCGTGAGTTGTACTGGTAGCCGGGGTTGAAGCGTGAGGTTACCGATTTCGTTGCTTGTTGTTTGACTTGTCACTAGATTAAGGCTGAGCATCAGCTGCTTTCGGGTTTGTTGCAACCAGTTAAGATTCCTTTGTGGAAATAGAAGTGAGTAACGATGAACTTCGTTAACGGGTTGCCTTTAACACCCACTAAGAAGGATTCTATTTGGGTCATAGTGGATCGGTTGACCAAGTCTGCTCACTTCATTCTGGTTCAGACGGATTTTTCCTTTCAGAAATTAGCGAAGCTGTATATCTCCGAGATAGTTAGACTGCATGGGGTTCCAATGTCGATTATTTCCGATAGAGATCATTGTTTTACATCTTAGTTCTGAAAGAAGTTACATGAAGTTCTAAGATCGAGATTGGACTTCAGTATTGCGTTCCATCCTCAGACCGATGGTCAATCTAAAAGGGTGATTCAGATACTGGAGGATATACTTTGGAGTTGTGTGATCAATTTTTGAGGTAGTTGGGAGGATTATCTGCCGCTAGTCGAGTTTGCCAACAATAACAGCTTCCGATCTAGTATAAAGGTGACACCTTACGAGGCTCTGTATGGTCATAAGTGTCGTACTCCACTGTGTTGGACTGAGTTGGGTAAACGTCAAATTATGGGTCATGAGTTGGTTTCTAAAACAAAAGATAAGGTTCGACTGATTCGGGATCGTCTGAAATTAACTTCTGATAGGCAAAAATCGTATGCAGATTTAAAGAGACGTGAGATTGAGTATTCTGTGGGGGAATTTGTTTTCCTTAAGGTCTTTCCATGGAAGAAGGTTCTAAGGTTCAATCGTAAGGGCAAACTGAGCCCTAGGTTTATTGGACTGCACCAGATTCTAAAGCGTGTGAGACCAGTTGCTTATCAATTGGAGCTACCCCCTAAATTGGATCATATTCATGATGTGTTTCACGTCTCGATGCTGAGACGATACCGGTCTGACCCATCCCATGTTGTCTCGGTTGAGGAGATCGAGGTTAAGCCAGACTTGAATTTTGAGGAGGTACCGGTTCAGATTCTGGATCGTGATGTTAAGCTTTTACGAAAAAGGTCTATTCCATTAGTGAAGGTGCTATGGCGGAATCATAGCACTGAGGAGGCAATGTGGGAACTTGATGACTCGATGTATCAGCAATATCCTCATCTATTTTGATCAGTTAAATTTCGAGGTCAAAATTTCTTTTAGGGTAGAGTTGTAACGCCCCAACTTTTTATTCCTGCTTTTGTAGAAAATTTTGACACAATTATGTATCTGCTTCAGTGGTTAAGTGTTCTGGTGTGTGTGTGAGGTCTCAAGTTCAAGCCTTACCTTGAGCGAAATTTGTTATTTTCTTAAATTAAGCCCTACCCCTGGTGAGGAGGTTTATTTTTAATTATTGCTATTGGATATTAGAGTGTGCCTGCTGGTTTGGTGGTTAGGTGGAGTGTGGGTTTGCTGGAGGTCTTGTGTTTAAATCTTTACGCAAATGTGATTGTTAATTTTTTGCTCTGTTGGCTTGTAGAGTTTCGCTTGAACGAAAAGTCCGAATAGTGGTTGTTAGTGGAGTTAATGGAGAGATTTGAGGGATTTGGGGGAGTTATGTGAATTATCCTCATTAATTTCTTTTCTTCAAAATTTCGGCTCTTCCCTTCCTCTCTAACGTTTCTATGTTTTCCTTTTACCAAACTTTTGTCTATTTGAACCATAGTGTTAACTTTCACCCGTCGTATGATTTTTGAAGGTAATGGTTATCTTGGCATTTTTGTAATGTTTCCTTTGTACTCTAGTTCGTTCTGAAGATTTGAGTTAATTCAGTAAATTGTTTTGGTAGGTGTTCTTCGGGAAAATTGAGACCATTCAGAGTTTTTGTAAAATTTCGTGGTCACTATTGTGAAGGGTAAGTTCTTGACTCGTTGGAAGTGGTTTTTTTGTGCTTTTGAGTTTTGCCCAAGAAATGGTTCGATTGTTTCGTTTGAGGATTTAAGTAACCGTGGGTTTTTTTTTGTTGTCGTTACTAGGTACTGTTTGCTTCGGGAGTACTTCTGCGTCGAAAACAAGTCAGGTGTGTACCTGAAACGTAAAAAATAGAGATTCGGTAAAAGCCAAAAAACCCCACTGTCGACGCCATACGGTTGTTTGGTGGACCGTGTGGTAGGCTGTGTTGACTATGCGGCCGTGCGTAAGACATGACCGTGTGGTGGCCAAAGTGTGGCCGTGTGAGCCACACGGGCTAGGCTGAGTCAAGTGTGTGGTATTTGGGCAGGCTGTGTGATCCACATGGGCTAGCCAATCCGGGCGTGTGGGCCATACAAGTATGTGGGCCCACACGAGCAAACTACATGGATGTGAGGGCCCTTTTATTTGAATTTTTCCCTAGGGTTGCACGGGTCGTCCCAAATGACTGTGGGCCTACTGTAGAGTCGGTAAGAGCTAACTAAATCCTAAACTGTATGAACTATCTGTTTGATATTCTGATTTAGTTAGAATTCTAATGCATGTCTACTTGCATTATTATCTGCTATTTGTATACGATCATAGGCATGTGAGCATGTTAGATTATTTTTCTGTACTTGTATATTTCTATATCTAATATTGGGGTTAGGATGATGTATATTGGAGGAAATGTTCTGAAAGGCAATTTTCGCCTATTATCTAGTAGTATGGCTGCATTATATCTGTTATGTGCCGTATTCGGTACTATATGGTGTGTATGGATGAGTGAATATTTTAAACCCCACATGGTATGTAGGGATGGTGGGAGATGGTGTGTAGAGGATGGGGGTAGGATTCTGATTCTGATTTGTGTATCTGTATCTATAATGGGTTTAGGCTCGAATCTGTATCTGACCAATTCTGTTTTACTGTTTGTGTGTGTATGCTTAATTCTGTGGAGTTACACACTAAGTTTACGTAAACTCACTCTTTTCTATTTGATCTGTACAGGTAATCCACAGAGTTAGGTAGATCGGTGTAGCGGGGGACTGGACGGTGACCATCTATTACACACTGTTTTCGGATTGGTTTTACTTTAAAATTTTGATTCTTTTTTGGGTATCTTTGTAAAATGTGGACTTTTCGAACTATTGTTTTAATTTAGGTTTGACTGCGTATTACGCTTTGAATGTTGCCAAACTTGATAAAAGCTCGGATTTTACCAAAAACAAAGGTTTTCTAAAAATATCAAATGATATTTCCTAAACTTAATGATTTTATAAGCTTCCGCTAAAAAGATGTACGTCTTCAGACATTTCGACTTACTAAATAAACGTTTTGGAATAAATATAGATATAAACAAATAGGAGTTAAATGATCGAAATTGTTTTCTACCAAGATAACCCCATTTTCAAAATACATTCTATGTGACATTGCTAGATTTGGCAATAGCGTCTAGGCCGGGTTTGAGGTGTTACACATAATCCAAGTGTTGTCAAAATTAGATTTTAAAGGAATTTTGGAAGGTTTTAACACTTGTAAAAATTTTTAAGCATTAAATTTGAAGATTACTTGAAAATAATTTCCCAAGGTTTAACACGAAGTTTTACAAAACTTGATTAAGAAAATATTTCGTTCTATCAAATCTTTTGAAAAATCAAATCTAACACCAACAATAATTAAATAAATAATTAAAATTTTATAAAAATCTAAAAACATATTAAACTAGTTCAACTGTTGATTTTGTCCCGCTTTTCGATCAATTCTTATTCTAGTCTTATTTCAATAACATTAGTCACATCATTAAATCTAAATTAAATCTAAATCGAGACCAAATTGGATCTAGTTGCCAAGTTGAGAGGCCAAAAATTATATTATCCCTATATATTTATAAATTTTTGTGACATAAATATTATTGTGTTTAATAAAGGAGGAAAAAGGATGACATATGGTTGAAATGTTCCGAACATATTATCAAAGTTTATAAATTCTTGCAGCATAAATATCAATGTTTTTAAAAAAACAGACAAAACTATAAGCTATGGGGTGACATATTAGGAACAAATTAAGAATTCTTGACAAATTTAGAGTAGTCATTGTAGGAAATATATTATTGTAAAACAAAATCGTTTGCACTTATTGGATAAATAAATCGTGTGTAAATAAATGAAATAATAACTGTGTCGTGAAAGAACCACTATCTTAGAAGCAAATAAAAGTTTTAATATTTTGAATAGTTAAAATTTAAAATTATCAAAGGTATTCATTATTTGCAATTTTGAATAGCTCAAATCACCAAGGTCAAATCAACCATTAAACTTCTAATAACATAAAATTTCCATTTGGTTCTAAAAAGCATGAAAACGCAATAAAAACTAACATATAAAATAAATTATAAGAATTGTAAAAAGTATTAAAAAGATTCAGAAAATACTTGAGAACAAGCTCTTTAAGGAAAATCACCAAGCCTTAAAGAGTTTAATGAAAACGCAATAAAAACTAACATATAAAATAAATTATAAGAATTGTAAAAAGTATTAAAAAGATTCAAAAAATACTTGAGAATAAGCTCTTTAAGGAAAATCACCAAGCCTTAAAGAGTTTAATTTAATGTATCAAATTATGATAGATCAACCATAAATCTAGATAAAATTAAAATAAAGATTAGGATCTATATAAACAAAATAATATCTTGACAGTTTTCAATACCTAAATTGTGGAAACAAGCGATCAAGGCATATTCGACCAGTTCTGTTATAAGAATGGTCTTGGTTCTTAAACCTGTGAAGGCTTTGATTGTAGCAATGTCCTCTTCAATATCTTCCCTCGTAAGTGCAATTGATAATCATCACCTCTTCTTTGGATTGTTATTTGAAGGTTAAACAATGAGTGCTTGAGGTGGTTGAGTACCGATCACAAGAAAAGATTCTACTTTGAAAACAAGACTAGATTCGCTTGAAATTTGGTATTGTTGAGTAATTTTTTGTCTTTTATTAAAGGGAAGATTCGAGCATTTATACATATTATTGCTATTTATGATTTGACTTCACTGTTTATGGACTTGGCCCCACATTCATAGGATTGATATTCTAAGAAGATTTGGGCATGTTGGACACATGTACCGTTCTGAGTTGCCTTGTCCCCTACATGTAAGCTCCCTGGATACCCACAAACTGAGCCTACGAACTTCCCTAAAAATTGAATGACTAATTTGCAAGAATTTCATTTTGAGTGACCAAAATGGAAACATCCTAAAAATTGAGTGACTAACTAAGCAATTTTGCCATAATTAAAATACTAAAAAGTAATGAAAAGTATAGAAAAGCGAATAAAAAATTTAAAATAATGACATTAAGCTTTCTACTCTTTGTTTTATTTCAAATTTAATCCCTATTTTATTTAAAAATGTAAATTTCATTAAAATTATTTAAAAATATAAATTTAATTAATGATATTATTAAAATTATTTTTTAAAAATTTAAATTTATCATTTAGGAATTTTAGTTTTTAAAAAATTATCCATGATATGACCTTTAATTTCTTTGATATTTTAACAGCTGAACTGCCATTTTATTCTATTTTATTTGAAATTATTGATGTATAATAAAAATGTATTACATATTATGTTTTTATTAATATATTTTATTTTTTAAATAAACTGATAATTAACAATATAAGAAATAAAATAGATATTAGAAAAAGGTATAATTTAAACCCAATGCCTCAGCCACCTTTGAATTTCCCAAACACTCAAACAAACCCACGTCATGCACAGAAAAACCCGAAAATCTTAAAACCCTAAAAACCTTCTTCCTAAAACAGAAGGGTTTATATAGTCTTCTGCCTCTCCTCCTCCTAAAACCCTAGCTTGTCTTCCTCATTTATCACCGATCTCCACCGTCCCAATATCTTTGGAATAGCAAAAACCACATTTTTATCAACTATAAACCTTAAACCCGTCCATCTTAGAACCCTCCTTTCCTTTTCACATTCTCCTTCTTCTCCAGCTCTATGTTCATCCTCAATCTTCAAGTCTCATATTTTCACTTCCCGTAACTAGTTGTCGTCACTTCATGAGGAGTTTTTACGGTGCCCCAATGTTTCAGTTTGGTGGGATTTTGAGAACTTCAAACTTCCTGCGCATTTCAAAGCGAATGATGTAGCTTATACAATGGAATTAACGGTCCTGTTTAGTTAACTGCTTTTGGAGATATGTTGCAACTCTCTATAACTAAACAGGAGGCGCTTTATTTTACTGGATTTAATCTTGCTCACATTGTTTCTTTAGTTGGCAAGTGGGATTTTTTTTTAGAATTTACTGATCGTTTGCGCTCAAGATTTTAGTGCTATATTGGGCTTTCCTTGGAGTAATTTAGTGGTTTCTGGAAACTTTAGTTAATCAAAATATATTTGACCAAAAAAAGGAGAAAATAAAATGAAATTAGAAAATGTTTAAACATAATTTTTATGGATAGAGCATGGTGTGGGCCGGGAAGGTGTTGTTATCTTTTAGTGCGGGCGGTGAGCATAGAACTTAAGAGGGATGTCTATTATTCCTGAACAGACTATGGCTGTTGAAGAGTTTTGCTTATGGTGGAGTAGAGAGACAAATTTTTACCACTTACTTTCTTTAATCTAATAACTCCTCTTCCTGATCAGCAAAAAGAACCTATGGAAGACAAATTTATAGGTTTCAAGAAAGAGTAGGGGATGGGAGAATGATACTTACATCCTGTTTAGTGTGTGATACTATGATCTGGAACTTCCATTTGTTAATTTTATGCTGAAAATGTTATTTATACGAGTATGGATACATAATTATTTTGCTAAAGTAGTTCTAGACTTGAAACCTAGTTGGAGAAAATGGAGATTTATCTCTTTAAGGTCTAGAGGTAGTCAAGGCATGCACCAGTAAAAATCCATCCCAACCTCTAGTCAGTCTGTCAATGTGCATTTGCTAAGATGCTGTGTAGGTACACATTGTAAAAGGAAAAATTGTCTTTTTGTTTGTGTCTATATACCAGCAAAACAGGTTTTTAGCGGCATTTTTTTGACCTTACAAGTGCTGCTAAAACAATGATAAGCATCGCAAAAAATGTCGCTAAATTTTACGGCTTTTGTGCGAAAAAACACTGCTATAGAACATGATCTTTAGCGGCTCTTTCCCTATAAACACCGCTATAGAATATGATCTTTAGCGGCGCTTTTAGTACAAATTCTGCTAAAGAACATGATTTTTAGCTACGCTTTTTTGACAGACGCCGCAAGAGAGTCAAGCATGTCGTGGCGCTTGTAGCTTGAATTATAGCAAAAGATCATGTTCTTTAGTAACGTTTGTAGTAAAAGTGTCTAAAGATAAAGATCATGTTCTTTAGTGGCGTTTGTGGGAAAAGCGCCACTAACATTTAACAGATTTTGCCAATTTATTTGTATTTCATATAGGACCTGAATTTTCAACATATTTTCCTACAACTTCAAGTCCAACCAAAAATTTCAAATCTAATTGATACTATCATGAAAGAAATTTGTATATGATCTAAATTAATAAATGAAATAACAAAATATATTCAAAAGTTATATTGTTAAGATATTCTCACAAAAAGAAAACAAAAGTCTAAGATGGCGGATTCTGTGATTGATTTTGCTGAAACATTTTCATCATATTTTGAAGCTGTAGTTGGAGTTTTTCGTATTTTCTTGTTGCCTTTGCTGCGCTTGCTGCTACCTCTGCTTCCTCATTGCTGCCTTCGCTTTAAGTTGTAGCTGGAGTTCATCATATTTTCTTTGAGCCTCTGCTTCTCTCGATGCTGCCTCCGTTTTAAGTTGAGCAATTTGCTCAACTGTGCTCCCTTGCATCTGAGCCATTTGGTCTCTAAACCTCTAAACTTCAGCTTGAGCCTGATTCGCTGAAGGCATGTATTGCTGCGAGCTGGATCTAAAATATTGGGCTGAGGTAACAAAAGATCCTTGAAATCGAACCCGACCATACCTTTCAGGATCTAAAACTTCAGTAATAATTTTGTTATCAATGTCGTCCAGATTGACATAACTATCACTTGAAGTCATTGATTCAAACTCCACCCTTTTATCCTTTAATTTCTCCTAATAAATTAATCAATGAGTTAGAAACAAAATATATAATCAAACAAATGCAACATAACTTGGCATTATTTGCATTACAAATGACGAATTAAACCATTATAATTAAACATGATAAATATTTAAAATAATCCAAATTTTATTAAGTAAATATACCATAATTTTTACAGCTTCAGTAGTCATAGGAGATCTATCTTTCTTTCTATGTGCAATGTCAAAAAGTTGAATGAGCCTAACTTTTCGACCAGACAACAATTCCTACAATATAGTAATAAAAAAATTATTTAGTAGAAAGTAATTAATATTTGACACAATTAATAAAATTAAAATACTTCATCATCAGCTACAGAAGCAAAACTTTTCAACCCAGCTGTGTGCATAAATTTTTTGTTTTTGCCTACTTGTAGTTCCAACTCATTCACGATCCTACATTATGGAATTATTATTATGTATATAGTAAATACTATAAAATAAAATAATTATAAGAGTTTGGAAGTACGTAATACCCTTCTTTTCTTTGAATTCCAAAATCTATCTGCATTTTCCCATTGGTATCTCAGCATTCCCGGTGGGACATTTCGCAATTTCTCTTCGAGGCTTATATTTTTCTTAAAATATTCCTTCTTTAAAGTAATTTTATGGTCTCTCAATTTCTTTGCTAATGCGTTTTTCACATAATTAACCGAGACCTCTAAAGCAAATCTCGCATGCAAATAACACAAGTTTGGAAAGTAAATATAAATGAAAATTAAACCAAAGTATTATAAATTACATTCATGTTATTATCTTAATATTATCGAGAGTTTGATTTTTATTACTATCAGACATATGATGCCATGACTCGTATTAATTGGTAACAAATTGGCATTTCGTGCTATAATGCCCAAGTATCCTGCTAAGGGTTGAGCTTTTGATCCAATAGGCTGAGCATGACTGTTTCTAGATACTTTGACATGCTTCACAGAATTTAGATCGTATAAATCCTTTAATAGCATATGTCCTCAAGTTTTGCGCCTCCCACCATTTTTAGCTAAAAAAAAAGGTATATGATAATATAAAAAATTGAAACAAAAATCAAGAATAAAAGTCAACATGTATGTAAATTAAAGTTAACATTACTTTGAATTTTTACAGGTTCGTCAACTATATTCAGAACATTCGAAGATCCAATAGCAGTCTGTTGATCACTATTTGTTTCTTCCAAATTTGAAGGATTTTGAATAATACTTAGATCTCGTAATATTCTTCTAGGCATATTATGTGAAATACACATAAAATAGTTGAAATATTTAACAAGATCAAGATTTAAATTATAATAGTGCATATAATTAAAAAAAACGTAATGTAACAGCCCGGTTTAGACCCTAGTCGGAACAGTGGTTTCGAGACCACAAATTTGAGTCATAAAAATATTTTAATATTATTTTCCTTATTTACAGTATGTCTTTAAGCATGGGTGAAAGTTTTGTCTGATAATTTTATCAATTGTGTGCTTAATTTGATAAAAGGGCCTAATCGCGTAAAATGTAAAAGTTGCCTGTTGTTTGTTAAAGTGCTTAATTGCTATGTCTCTTTAATTGAGAGGTCCTTATGTCGTTAATATGCCATTTACAAGGATAATGGACATTAATAGTCTTAATTAACATGAATTCTATGTTAATTTATAAAGGGGAAATTAGTAAATGATGAATTATTATGTTTTTAATAAAGCAAAAACATGAAATTAGTCATTTTTGTGTTCATCCATGCCGAAAATTAAAAGAAGAAGAAGCCAAAGCTAGGTTTTGATATTCATTCCTTGTTCATTTTAATTAAGGTATAAGTTTTGCTCGGTTTTTAATAATTTTTACGTTTTTGTAATCGTTACTTAGTAATCTAGCAAGCCCATGTCTCAACTTTTGATTTTTTTAATGAATTTGAGTTGTTCCATTGTTGATATTATAATTTTTATGAAGTTTTATGATAGTATATGGAAGTTTGATGTTGGGTTAACATGCTTTGTCTTTGAACTTTTCATGAATTTGAGTAATTTGGGCTAAATTGTAAAAATGAGATTTTGAGGGACTAAAATGTGAAATAAATGAAATGTGTGGGCTTACATGAACACCATGTATATTCGGCTAAGCAAGTGTGTATGAAAATTTTGTGTAATTTGTGTTTTTGTGAAATAGGGACTAAAGTGTTAAAATGTGAAAATGTGAGGGCTAATTTGTAAAATTCCCTAAATATGTGTTTATGGATTGAATTGAATGATTTATTGAATAAAAAGGGTTAATTTTGAATACATATAGATTAAGGAAAGAGGAATTCAGATTTAGATCGAGAAAAATCAAATATTATCGAGTAAACAATTCGAATTGTCAATTCTGAGTACGAGGTAAGTTCGCACATGATAAATGATGTTACATATATGTTTTAATGCTTTGATAATGCATAAATTGTATATATATTTGACTACAGTTTGAGCATGATGATAAATCGATTATGTTTGGCACTAAGTATGCGATTTGAAATAGCTTCGGCTAAAAATAGCACTAAGTTTGCGAATTGCAATAGCTTCGGCTATATGAGGCACTAAGTGTGTGATACTGAGATAGATTCGATTAGTTGAGATGACACTAAATGTGTGGGATCATTATAGCTTCGGCTAACCATTAAAGCACTAAGTGTGCGAATTCTTAAAGCATGGAAAGACTTCCGAATGAATTAATGTAATTGAACAAGAGGTGAGAATGAAATGAATAAATATGGGAAAGTTCAGGTATGTACGATACCTATGTGGTAGATGATACTATGTGAAATTGTATAAACATGTTAAATGTGATGGAATAGAATTGAAAGATGAATATGAACTACTAAGTGTTTATTAGTTAGTGTTTTGTATTGTATAAACTATTGATTAAATTCAGTACGAACTTACTAAGCTTTAAATCTTACTATGTGAAATGTTCTCTTTTTACAGTGTTATAAAGCTAGCTCGGATCCGGGGATTGTCAACGAATCATTCACACTATCGGACATCTATTTTGGTACCATTTTGGGAGTTGTATATATGGTACATTACATGTATAGGCTAGTGTCATTTTGGTATGTTTTGTGATGTGATTATTAGCCATGAGTTTTGGCTTGTAGTTGTTGATATGTATGGCCTCTTAAGTTGCCTAAATGGTGTGTTTGCTAAATAAGTTATATGATGTATGTATTGCTTATGTGATGGTTTGATTATGAAATTTTGAAATGATAAAATTTATGGTATGAAATTGTGATAAGATGATGAGTTTATACATTTGAAATTCATATAAATTGTAATGATTTTGTTATATTGATTTGGTATATTTAGGTAGTGGAATTGAGTTGTGAATTGAATGGTATTTGGATGTTATGGAATATGTTGAAATGGTTGATTTGGTTGTCTATAAATGATGCAAAAATGTTGTGGTTTTGGTGTGATTGAAATAGATGGAAAAGGTGGCTTAAACCAAGCCTAATTTTTCCCCATACAGTTGAGCACACAAGCATGTGTCTCAACTGTGTGTCTGCTGTAACTTAGTTATTCAAGTCAGTCTCGAGCACGGCCTAAACACATGGGCGTGTCTGGTGGCCATATGAGGCGCACAGCCTTGGCACATGGGCGTGTGTGGCCATTTCGAAGTGTACACGGGCTTGACACATGGACGTGTGATCAGTCGTGTGACCCAAGTCAGTCTTGACCACAGCCAAGGTACACGGGCTTGTCTTGTGGCCATGTGGTGAAGTTAGTATGTATGCCCTGTTTTGCCACGGCCTAGACACACAGATGTGTCTAATGCCGTGTGAGGCACACGGCCTTTTCACACGAGCGTGTGACATGTATAACTTTGAAAAATATCTAAGTTCTAAAAAAATTGTATGCATTCGGTTTAGTCCCAACTCTTTTCTAAAGCAAGTTTAAGGTCTCGTTGACCTATGTAAGGGACTCTGTATTGATGTATGACTATGATGCTACGATGATTGTGAAATGAATGTTAAACGTTTTGATAGGTCTGGTAATGCTTCTTAACCCTAGTCCGGCGACGGATACGGGTTAGGGGGTTATATTTGGTTGGTATCAGAGCTATAGTTTAGTCGATTCTATGGCTAATGTAGAGTATGTGAGTCTAGCTATACATGCCATATATATGAATTACGATAGTGTGATGGTTCCGGACAGTTAAAATGTGTTTTTCATATAGCTAATGGATCCTGAACGAGCGATAGCTGATAATGTTGAGAGCAATGCATCCGCTTCCACTCAAGAGGCAGTGCCGGCCGAAGCTAGGCCGATATCTAGTAGTTAGAGAGGAGAGGATAAGCAAGCCTTCTTTCAAATGATGACTGAGTGGTTCATATAATTCGTACGAACGAATCTGGCTGCTCAACAACCTCCACCCTCATCTGCTCCTCAACATGTCCCAGTTGTGCCACAAGTAATAGATCCAATTCGATTGAGTAAGCCACCTGTTGATAAGATATGTAAACACGGGGATGAAGATTTTTGGGCAACAGTTGATGATGATGCCGAAAGGGATGAGTTCTAGCTTGAGAACACTATCCGAGTATTTGGTGAATTATCCTGTACTCCAGAAGAATGTATCAAATGCGTAGTATCTTTGCTCAGAGATAATGTATATCACTGATGGAAAACATTGACATTGGTGGTTCCCAGAGAACGAGTTACCTAGGAATTCTTTCAGACCGAGTTCCAGAAAAAGTACATAAGCCAGAGATTCCTCGATCAGAAAAATGAAGAGTTTCTAGAATTGAAATAAGGCTGAATGACCATTACTGGGTATGAAAGAGAATTCATACATTTAAGCAAAAATGCCCGGGAATATGTGTCTACTGAAGAGATCATGTGTGAAAGATTTGTTGATGGATTGAACGAAGACATAAAGCTATTAGTAGGAATACTTGAACTAAAAGAATTCGTAGTATTGGTTGAGAGGTCTTGTAAAGCAGAGGATCTCAGCAAAGAAAAGAGAAAAGCTGATTTAGAGGCTAGAGATTTGAGAAAGAGATCAATGAATAAATCTTATTATTCCTCATCAAAGAAATACAAAGATTATATTGATCGATCGATAGCTTCAGCGGGATATTAGGATAGAGATTGTGGGAAGCAATATACCAACCCTAAAGCTCTAACTACCTCAATATCTAGTGTTAGTAACATAAAGGATGTAAAGCCTGGGTGTAAACAATGTGGAAGACGACATTTTAGAGATTGCTAGGGGGAAATGTAATAATAGAGCTTGTTACAGTTATGGTTCATGAGACCGCTTTATAAAAGATTGCCCAGAGTTAGATGAAAAAGATAATGCTCAGAACATAAGGCCGAGTAACACTGCAGCTAGAGGTAGACCACCGAGAAATACGGGAAATGTGAGTGGTGATAGAGGTGTGACACGAGACACTGCAGCGAGATATGATGCTAGAGCACCTGCATGAGCCTACGCTATTCAAGCACGTGAAGAAGCGTCATCTCCAGATGTTATTACCGGTACTTTTACTCTCTATGATACTAAATTTATTGCATTGGTAGATATAGGGTCTACTCATTCGTATATGTGTGAATTTAGCATCCAATATGACTTTGCTTGTAGAGTCTACTGAATTTGTAATTAGAGTATTGAACCCTTTTAGGCAAGTGTGTAATGGTTGATAAAATGTACAAGAATTGTCCGTTGATGATTCAGGATAATTGCTTTCTAGCCGATTTGATGTTGTTACCATTTGACGAGTTTGACACAATCCTGGGTATGTATTGGCTAACAATGCATGATGCTGTTGTAAATTGCAAACGAAAGATGATTGATTTGAGATGTCAGAGTAATGAGATTATTCGAATTGAATCAGAGGATTTGAATGGACTGCCAGCAGTATTTCAATGATGTTAGCTCAAAAATATGTGAGAAAGGGTTGTGAAGCTTATTTAGCTTAGGTGCTTGACACGAAAGTGACTGGAAAGAAAATTGAATCAGTGCTAGTTGTTTGTGAATATTCAGATGTGTTTCTTGATGAGTTACCGGGTTTACCTCTGATCTGAGAAGTTGAATTTCGTATTGAGTTAGTGCCTGGAACAACTCAGATATCGATAGCTCCGTACAGAATGGCACTAACTGAATTAAAAGAGTTGAAAGCTCAGTTGCAAGAATTGATAGATAAAGGCTTCGCATGACTGAGTTATTCTCCCTGGAATGCACCGGTTTTGTTTGTAAAAAAGAAAGATGGAGCTATGAGAATGTGTATCGATTATTTACAACTCAATAAAGTGACGATCAAGAACAAATATCCTTTACCGCTGATAGATGATTTGTTTGATCAGTTGAAAGGGGCTATAGTGTTTTCAAAGATAGATTTGATATTAGGTTACTATCAGTTGCAACTGAAAGACTCTGATGTGCCAAAAATTGCTTTCCAAACGAGGTATGGACAATACGAGTTTTTAGTTATGCCTTTTGGATTAAAGAATGCACCTGCTATTTTTATGGATTTGATGAACAGAATTTTTAGATTGTATTTAGATCGATTTGTTGTTGTATTTATTGATGACATTTTGATTTATTCGCGTGATGAAACTGAGCATATCGAACATTTGAGAATAGTGCTACAGACTTTACGAGATAAGCAATTATATGTGAAGTTTAGCAAATGTGAGTTTTGGTTATGAGAAGTTAGTTTTCTGGGACATGTTGTGTCAGCATCTGGTATCCGAGTTGATCTGAGCAAGATTTCGGCTATTTTGGATTGGGAGCCTCCGAGAAATGTTTCTGAAGTTCGCAGTGGCTTTTTAATGATCGCGACTCCGTTGATGAAACTACTTCAGAAAGATGTGAAATTTGAATGGTCTAAAAAGTGTCAGAAAAGCTTTGATCAGTTAAAAACCCTATTGACAGAAGCTCCGGTGTTAGTTCAGACAGAATCAGGTAAAGAATTTTTGATCTATAGCGATGCATATTTGAATGGTTTAGGCTGTATTTTGATGTAGGAAGGCAAAGTTATGCCTCGAGACAATTAAAGCCTCATGAAAAGAATTATCTAACTCACGAATTTGAATTAGCTACAATTGTATTCGCTTTGAAAATTTGGCATCACTATTTATTCAGTGAGAAATGTCACGTTTATTCTGATCACAAAAGCTTAAAATATTTGATGACTCAGAAAGATCTGGATTTACGATAGCCAAGATGGTTGAGTTGTTAAAAGATTACAAGCTTATAATTGACTATCATCAGGGAAAGACTAATGTTGTTGCTGATGCTCTAAGTTGAAAATCATTGTTTGCATTGTGTGCGATGAATATTTAGTTAACTTTGACTGATGATGATTCAGTTTTAGCTGAATTGAATGTGAGACTGTTATTTATTCAGTAGATTTACGAAGCTCAGAAGGTTGATAATGAATTTTTAGCTAAATGAGCTCAATGTGATTTGAATATTGATTTAGAATTCCGAGTTGATGATAATGATTGTTTGAGATTCCGAGGTTGGATTTGTGTTCTGAGAAATTCAGAGTTTATTCAGTTGATTTTAAATGAAGATCATAGTAGTCATTTATCTGTTCATCCGGGAAGTACTAAATTGTATAATAATCTAAAACAACTTTATTGGTGGCATGGTATGGAACGAGATATCTCAGAATTTGTTTCAAAATGCTTAATTTGTCAGCAAGTTAAATCTAAGCATCAGGTTCCATCTGGGTTACTTCAACCGATTATGATTCCTGAGTGGAAATGGGACAAAATCAAAATGGATTTTGTATCGGGTTTCCCTCTGACACCGAGTAAGAAAGATGCAATCTGGGCTATTGTTGATAGATTGACTAAGTCGGCTCATTTCATTCTAGTTTGTATAGATTATTCACTTGATAAGCTTGTTGAATTGTACATTTCTCAGATTTTGAGATTACATGGAGTACTTATTTCCGTTGTATCAGATAGAGATCCGAGGGTCACATCACGGTTTTGGAAGAAACTGCAAGATGCTTTAGGCACGAAACTACACTTTAGTACTGCTTTTCACCCAGAAACAGATGGACAATCCGAGCGAATTATTTAGATACTCGAGGATATGTTAAGATGTTGCATTCTTGAGTTTGAAGGTACGTGGGAACATTATTTTCCATTGATTGAATTTGCGTATAACAATAGTTTTCAATCAAACATTAAAATGTCACCGTACTAAACCTTATATGGTAGAAAATACCATACACCATTGTATTGGTCAGAGCTTAGTGAGAATAAGATACATGAGGTTGATTTGATCAGAGAAATGGAAGAAAAAGTGAAAGTAATACGAGATAGTCTGAAAGCAGCTGCAGATCATCAGAAACCATATACAGATTTAAAAAGAAAAGATATTGAGTTTGAAATCGGTGATAAAGTGTTTCTGAAAGTATCTCCGTGGAAGAAAGTAATTCGATTCGGCAGAAAAGGCAAATTGAGTCCAAGATTCATCGGGTCGTATGAAATTATCAAGCGTATCGGGCTGGTTGCCTATGGATTGTTGTTGCCACATGAGTTAGAAAAGATTCACAATGTATTTCATGTATCGATGCTACGAAGATACAGATCTGATCCCTCGCAAGTGATTTTTTCGTCCGAGATTGAGATTCAGTCCCGTATGACCTATGAAGAAGAATTGATCCGTATATTAGCTCGCGAGGTTAGAGAACTACGAAACAAGAAAATTCCATTTGTAAAAGTAATGTGGCATCGTCACGGTATTGAAGAGACTACGTGGGAGCCTGAAAATACTATGAGACAGCAATATCCAAACCTATTCACTGGTAAGATTTTCGGAGACGAAAATCCCTGAGCGGGGGAGAGTTGTAATAGCCCAATTTAGACCCTAGTCGAAACAGTGGTTTTAGGACAAAAAATCTGGGTCAAAAAATATTTTAATATTATTTTTCGTGTTTACAGTATGTGTTTAAGCATGTGTGAAAGTTTCATGTGTTAATTTTATCAATTGTGTGCTTAATTTGATAAAATTTGATAAAAGACCTAATCTGGTAAAATGTAAAAGTTGCCTGTTGTTTGTTAAAGTGCTTAATTGCTATGTCTCTTTAATTGAGAGGTCCTTATGTGGTTAATATGCCATTTACATGATTAATGGATATTAATAGCCTTAATTAACATGAATTGTATGTTAAATAATAAAGGGCAAATTAGTAAATGATGAATTATTAAGTTTTTAACAAAACAAAAAGCATGAAATTAGTCATTTTTGTGTTCATCCATGCTGAAAATTAAAAGAAGAAGGAGCCAAAGCTATGTTTTGATATTCGTCCCTTGTTAATTTTGATTAAGGTATGAGTTTTACTCGGTTTTTGATAATTTTTTTACGTTTTTGTGATCGCTGCTTAGTAATCTATCAAGCTCATGTCCCAATTTCTGATTTTGTTGATGAATTTGAGTTGTGCTATTATTGATAGTATAAGTATTATGAAGTTTGATAATAGTATATGGGAGTTTGATGTTGGGTTAACATGTTTTGTCTTTGAACTTTTGATGAATTTGAGTAATTTGGGCTAAATTGTAAAAATGAGATTTTGAGGGACTAAAATGTAAAATAAATGAAATGTGTGGGCTTACATGACCACCATGTATATTCGGATAAGCAAGTGTGTATGGAAGTTTGGTGTAATTTGTGTTTTTGTGAAATAGGGACTAAAGTGTTAAAATGTGAAAATATAAGGGCTAATTTGTAAAATGCCGTAAATATGTGTTTATGGATTGAATTGATTGATTTTTTGAATAAAAGGGTTAATTTTGAATACATATAGATCAAGAAAAGAGGAATTCGAATTTAGATCGAGGAAAATCGAATATTATCGAGTAAACGGTCTGAATCATCCATTCCGAGTACGAGGTAAGTTCGTACGTGATAAATGGTGTTATAGATATGTTTTAATGCTTTGATAATGCATAAATTGTATATACATATTTGACTATGGTTTGAGCATGATGATAAATCTATTATGATCGGCACTAAGTGTGCGATTTGAAATAGCTTCGGCTAAAAATAGCACTAAGTGTGCGAATTGGAATAGCTTCGGCTATATGAGGCACTAAGTGTGCGATACCGAGATAGATTCGGTTATTTGAGATGGCACTAAGTGTGTGGGATCATTATAGCTTTGGCTAACCATTAAAGCCCCAAGTGTGCGAATTCTTGAAGCATGGAAAGACTTCCGAATGAATTAATGTAATTGAACGAGAGGTGAGAATGAAATGAATAAATATGAGAAAGTTCAGGTATGTACGATAGCTATGTGGTAGATGATACTATGTGTATGAAGCTTGATGAAATTGTATAAACATGTTAAATGTGATGGAATAGAACTGAAGGATGAATATGAACTACTAAGTGTTTATTAGTTAGTGTTTTGTATTTTATAAACTATTGATTAAATTTAGTACGAACTTACTAAGCTTTAAAGCTTACTGTGTGAAATGTTCTCTTTTTACAGTGTTATAAATCTAGCTCGGATCTGGGGATTGTCAACGACTCATGCACACTATCGGACATCAATTTGGTACCATTTTGGGAGTTGTATATATGGTACATGACATGTATAGGCTAGTGTCATTTTGGTATGTTTTGTGATGTGATTATTAGCCATGAGTATTGGCTTGTAGTTGTTGATATGTATGGCCTCTTAAGTTGGCCTAAATGGTGTGTTTGCTAAATAAGTTATATGATGTATGTATTGCTTATGTAATGGTTTGATTATGAAATGTTGAAATGATAAAATTTATGGTATGAAATTGTGATAAGATGATGAGTTTATACATTTGAAATTCATATAAATTGTAATGATTTTGTTATATTGATTTGGTATATTTAGGTAGTGGAATTGAGTTGTGAATTGAATGGTATTTGGATGTTATGGAATATGTACGAAATGGTTGATTTGGTTGTCTATAAATGATGCAAAAATGTTGTGGTTTTGGTGTGATTGAAATAGATGGAAAATGTGGCTTAAACCAAGCCTAAATTCACCCCACACGGTTGAGCACACGGACGTGTGTCTCAACCGTGTGTCTGCTATAACTTAGTTAGTCAAGTCAGTCTCGAGCACGGCCTAGACACATGGGCATGTGTAACAGCCCGTTTTTAAGGTTAATCGAAACAGTGGTTTCGGGACCACAAATAGACATCAAAAAAATTATTTTATTATTATTTTAATATTTATAACATGATATTATAGTTTTGTGAAATTTTCGTAAAGAAATTTTATCGTTTAAGTGGTTAATTCGGTAAAAAGGACTTAATCGGATAAAATGCAAAAGTTGCATTCTATTTATAAATTGTGTCAATTGGTTTTGGCTTTTAAATATGATGGCCTTAAATGGAAATTATACTATTAATATGTTAGTGGATGTTAATGGTTTGGCATAAAGGAAATTATGCATTATTTTAAAGGTTAAAAAGGTAAATGGTTAGTAAATGATATATTAAATAAAACCAAAAACCATGATTTTAGTCCATTTTCCTTCATCTAGCCGGATGTAAGAAAAGAAAAATATCCATGGTTGCAAAATGAGGTTTGGCAATTGCATGTTAAATTGGTAAGTCATTTTGGACTCGATTTTTGATAATTTTTATGTTTTTGAGATTGTTACTTCGAGTACTATCCGACCCATGCTTAAATTTTTGATTTTGATGAATATTTTGAGTTATGCCATTGATGAGAGCTTGTGATTTTTGTTGTTTAATGATGAAATATGAAAGATATGTTTTGTATTGGAGTTTTTGATGATTTTGAGTAATTAGGACTAAATTGAAAAAATAATAAATTGAGGGGCTAAAATGTGAAATAAATGAAATATAAGTACTAGCATGAGCATAAGGAAAATTCGGCCTAACTGTGTTGTTGTGAGATTTTGCATATTTTGTGTTTTATGCAATAGGGACTAAATTGTGAACAATGTGAAATATCAGGCGTAAAGGTGTAATTTGCCAATTTGTGTGTTTTAGGATGAATTTGGTTGAATATTTTATTTAATAAGTTTAATTTATTTTAATTTAGATCATGAAAAGAGAAAATCAGATTTAGATCGGGGGAAAACTAAAGTTGTCGACTAGCCGACCCGTTCTAGTTTTTCATCGTCCAAGGTAAGATTATAAGCAAATAGACGTACTTAATTTTAATTAAATGCAAAGTATATATGCTGAAATGAAATACATGAATTAATATATGCTAATGCCGAATGTGTATAAGCATGGTAACTATGTTCATGCATTCGTTTCGACTGAGTTATAACATTTGAAAGTTCGTACGAACTATATGAAATGTCTCTAATTTTTGATATATGAATTGTTTATGAGAAAAATTTATAATAGTGATAGTCAGGCTTTGAGCCTAGCAAGCCTTGTGTTGGTGAATTAAATAGGGCTTATGCCTAGCAGGCTTATTGTCGGTGTATAAAATCAGATTTTGAGTTTAGCAGGCCTTGTGCCGGTGTGACATTCAGGCTTAGGCGTAGCAGGCTTTATGCCGGTGAATTATTCTAAGTTTATGCCTAAAAGACCTTATGCTGATGTGGTAATCGAATACATTAAACGAGCGAAATGATCAGGTATGAGTTAGCTTATTGTTTCCTTGAAAATAATGTAAGCTGATTATTTGTTATGTGATACAAATATATGTATGATGTTAGTTTGAATTTTTGAGTAATTGTGAAGTATATTCAGCCATAAGTTGAGTGTAATTATGTGGTATTAAGGTTTAATACATGAGTATATGTAAACAAGTGTTTAAAGATTCAGCTTTATGCATTGATATTATGATTTTAATAGTGTATGATACTTTGGTATAGATATATGTATATTTGGCTACATGATAAGTATACGTATGAGATATTAAAGTTTGATTCAAGAATATATGTTTATAGGTGTATATATATTCGATCATATAATGGTACTATGGTTTTGAAATTGAATGTTACCTTGATAATAGATACAGTACATTCGTCCAAAGGTTAAGTATACTGATATCATATTGTGACCTGTGTGCAAACTTATATAAATGATTATGTACGGCCTTAATGATATAAAGTAAGAATAATTATGAAATGATCCATGAATATATGTATATGAGTGTATGTATATTCAGTTAATTATTGATATTGTGGCTTTGGGAATTTGAATGATATATTAATCTTAATTGTATGGATATTTGGCAAAATGAAAGTATATGTATTATATGAAATTATAAGTTTGAAGTTAAACGTGATTATGATGGTATAAATTGGTTTAGTAATTGAATTGTTATTGTCATCGAGTTATTTATTTGCTTATAACTTACTAAGCTCTCAAAGCTTATTCTGTGTGTTTTTCTTATGTTTATAGATTTTCAGAGATCTGCTCGGGTTGAAAGTCGATGGAGATGACATCACTCTATCCGGTTATCATTTCAGTAAATAATATCTTCAGACTCAGTTATGTGGCATGTATAGGCTAATCTTGGAGTTAATTATTTTGAATGAGTATGTATTTAAAGCCATGCGAAAATGGCTTGCTTATTATGCTTAAGGTGGTTTTAAATGTTCTTAATTAAAATGCTTAATGAGTTTGGTTCTGGTAGTCGTTTTAATAGTTATCTCATTTTGGAAATATGGAATGTGGTATAATTAGAGTGATGGATGATGATATATTAACTTAACAGGTTCGGTGGCTAAGTGGTAAGTAATGAATATGTTTTATGATTGTTTTGGTTGATTGTTTTGGTATGGGTTTTGTTAAAATTAAGTAACCCGAATCCTTATTTAAAAAAAATACAGTGATAAAATAAAATAAAAGAAGAATCCATATAGAGTTTCACTTCTTTTATTTTATTTTAGAATAAGGTTTTTTAAACCTTATTAAATTCCATCTATTTGATATTGATTAGAATAAGGTATTTCAATCTTACTTTAATATAACTTTACAAGCCTATAAATAGACATAGTCTATTTCTCTTGTTATTATTCGAATTCAACATAGTGAATTTTCTTCGCCTCTGCTGGTGGTTTTTTCCCCTAAAAGGTTTTCACATAAAAATTTGTGTGTTCTTTATTTTATTTTATTTTATTTTCACAAATTGGTATTAGAGCATCTAGGTTGTTTATCTTGATCACAGTAATAACATCTTTGAAGTATGAAATTCTGCTATTGGATCGCAACACCAAATTTGCGTTGTGGCAGATTAAGATGCAAGCAGTTCTTGCGCAGATGGATTTGGAGGATGCCCTGCTAGGGATAGATAAGGTGCCTTCAACATTTAAAGATGAAGAGAAGAAGTGTAAGGATCGAAAGGAGTTAACCCAATTACATCTGTATCTGTCCAACGAAATTATGCAGGATGTGATGAAAGAGAAGACCGCCGCTGCATTATGGAAGATTCTAAAACAAATATGTATGTCGAAAACTCTAACAAGCAAGTTGTATATGAAGCAGCGTCTTTATGCTCATTATTTGGAGGAAGGTGCGTTTGTACACGAACACTTAATAGTGTTTAAAGAAATTCTCTCAAACTTGGAGGCCATGGAGGTTCAGTATGATAAGGAAGATCTAGGGTTGTTTCTACTTTGTTCGTTGCCCTCGTCTTATTCAACCTTTAGAGACACTATTTTATATAGTCGTGAGTCTCTCACAGTTGATGATGTTTATGATTCTTTGACCTCGTATGATAAGATGAAGCATCTTGTGATTAAGCCCGACTCTCAGGGAGAGGGTCTTATTGTTTGTGGGAGACAAGATCAGAATGCTGATGATGATCGCGGAAAGACACAGGAACGGAATCCTCGCGGTAAATCTAAGGATAGATCAAAGTCTTCAAACAGAGGTAAAACTTGCAACTTCTGCAAGAAGAAAGGGCACATTAAATCTGAGTGCTATAAGCTACAGAATAAGATTAAAAGGGAGGCTGCGAATCAAAAGGGAAAACAATAAGAAAATTCCAGTGAAGCTGATGTTGTAGAAGACTACAGCGATGGTGAACTTCTAGTCGTTTCTGTCAATGATTCTAAAGTAAGCAAGGAGTGGATACTTGATTCAGGCTGCACCTTCCACATGAGCCCCAATCGAGATTGGTTTACAACTTACAAAACAGTGTCTGAAGGTGTTGTTTTGATGGGAAATAATGCTTCGTGTAAAATCGCAGGTGTTAGAACAATTCAAGTTAAGATGTTTGATGGAGTTGTCAGAACACTTAGTGATGTACGACATGTTCCAGAATTGAAAAGAAATTTAATTTCGTTGAGTACTCTTGATTCAAAAGGGTACAGATACACAACTGAAAGTGGGGTTTTAAAGATTTTCAAAGGTTCCCTTGTTGTGATGAAAGGACAGAAAAAGACTGTCAAGTTATATGTTTTGCAGGGTTCTACTGTTACTGGTGATGCATTTTTTGCTTCCTCTTCCTTGTCAGATGATGATATTACTAAAATTTGGCATATGTGCCTAGGGCATATGAGTGAGAATGGCATGGAAGAATTAAGCAAAAGAGGACTTCTTGATGGGCAAGGGATTTGCAAACTGAATTTCTGTGAGCATTGTGTTTTTGGGAAGCAAAAGAGAGTTCGATTCACTGGAGAAATCCATAATACAAAGGGAACATTGGAGTATATTCATTCTGATCTGTAGGGGCCATCCAGAGTGCCTTCGAGAGGTGGAGCTAATTATATGCTAACCTTTATTGATGATTTTCCAGAAAAGTTTGGGTGTTCTTCTTGAAGCAAAAAAGTGATGTGTTTTTCGCATTTAAGTCTTGGAAAATTATGATTGAAAAATAGACGGGAAAACAAATAAAATACCTCCGCACAGATAATGGCTTAGATTTTTGTTCTGATGAGTTTAATAGATTGTGCAAGTCAGAAGGGATCGTGAGACACTTGAAAGTTTGCCATACTCCACAGCAAAATGGCATTGCAGAACAAATGAACAGAATGATCATGGAGAAGGTTTGATGTATGTTGTCAAATGGAAACTTACCAAAGTCATTTTGGGCCGAAGCAGCTTCTACTGCATGTTTTTTGATCAACCGATCTCCATCCTTTGCCATTGAGAAAAAGACTCCACAAGAGGTATGGTCTGGTAATCCTGTTAATTATTCTGATTTAAAGATTTTTGGGTGCCCTACGTATGCTCATGTTGATAATGGAAAATTGGAATCGAGATCCATTAAATGCGTTTTTCTTGGTTATAAAGCTGGTGTAAAAGGGTATAAGTTATGGTGTCCTAAAAATAGAAAAGTTGTGATTAGCAGAGATGTTGTTTTTGATGAAACTGCTATGCTACCTAACTTATCTCTTAAAGACTCTTCCAATAAAGAAAATAAAAAGCAGGTGGAGCATCAGATTAATATAGAGTCAACTCCTCAAGCCAGTACAAAAATTGAGAATAGAGTTGCTTCTTCACCACAATACTCTATTGCCAAAAATAGAACTAGAAAAGAAATTAAACCTCCAAAGAAGTATGCCGAGGCTGATCTAGTTGCTTATGCTTTAAATGTGGCTGAAGATATAGATGCAAATCAAGAACTATCTAATTATTCTGAGGCGATTAGTTGTGAAGACTCAGAAAATTAGAGGTTTGCTATGCAAGAGGAGATGGAATCACTCCACAAAAACAGAACATGGGATCTTGTGAAACTTCCTAAAGGTAAAAAGGCTATTCGTTGTAAATGGGTGTTTAAAAAGAAAGAAGGGACTCTAGGAGTTGAATAACTCAGATATAAAGCAAGGCTTGTTGCAAAGGGTTACAGTCAAATTCCAGAAGCGGACTTCACAGATGTGTTCTCCCTAGTTGTTAGGCATAGTTCGATTTGAGCTTTGCTTGGTATTGTGGCCTTCCATGATTTGGACCTTGAGCAGTTAGATGTAAAAACTATATTTCTGCATTGAGAACTTGAGGATGACATTTACATGCAACAACCAGAGGGTTTTATAGTCTCAGAAAAAAAAGGACTACGTTTGCTTGCTGAAAAAGTCCCTTTACGGTTTGAAACAGTCACCAAGATAGTGGTACAAGAGGTTTGATTCCTTTATGACTTCTCATGATTTCAAAAGAAGTAGTTTTGACAGTTGTGTTTACTTTAAGAAAAACAGTGATGGTTCTTTTATGTATCTACTTCTTTATGTTGATGACATGTTGATAACAGCAAAAGATAAAGGAGAGATAAGAAAGTCAAAGCCCAACTAAGTAAAGAATTTGTGATGAAAGATTTAGGACCAGCAAAGAATTTACTTGGAATAGAGATTTTTAGAGATAGAAAAGCAAGTAAATTGTACCTAAGTCAAAAGGGGTACATTGAGAAAGTTATTTGCAGGTTCAATATGCAGAGTGCTAAGCCTGTTAGTACTCCTTTAGCAGCCCATTTCAGACTTTCATCGGTTTTGTCTCCACAATCAGATGGTGAGATTGAGTACATGTCACATGTTCCATACTCTAGTGCAGTGGGATCTCTCATGTATACTATGGTTTGTTCACGTCTAGATTTATCATATGCAGTCAGTGTAGTTAGCAGATACATGGCGAACCCCGGTAAAGAACACTGGAAAGCAGTTCAGTGGATTTTAAGATACTTACGAGGTACTAATGATGTTTGCTTACAGTTTGGAAGAACTAGAGATGGAGTCATTGGGTATGTTGATGCTGATTTTGCTAGAGACCTTGATGGAAGAAGATCTCTTACAAGTTATGTCTTTACAATCAGAGGTTGTGCAATTAGTTGGAAAGCTACTTTGCAATCTACAGCCGCTTTGTCTACCACTGAAGCTGAGTACAAGGCGATTACTGAGGCTTGTAAAGAAGCTATTTTGTTGAAGGGACTCTTTAGTGAACTCAATGAAGACCTTCAAATCAGCACAGTATTTTGTGACAGTTAGAGTGCCATCTTTCTTACAGAAGATCAAATATTTCATGAGAGAACAAAACACATTGCAGTTCGGTATCATTTTGTTCGTGAAATTATTGCTCATGGTGATATTGTTGTGAGCAAAATTAGTACTCATGAAAATCTGCAGATATGATGACTAAGTCACTTCCTATAACCAAGTTTGAGCATTGTTTAGACTTGGTTGGTGTTCATTGTTGAGGTTAAACCCTTAAGGGGTTTTATGGAAGAGGTGGAGAACTTGTTCGTTGAGAGTTCGCGGTGAAGAACTTGTTCGTTGAGAATTCGTGTCAAGGTGGAGATTGTTAGAATTAAGTGACCCGAATCCTTATTTAACTAAAATATAGTGATAAAATAAAATAAAAGAAGAATCCATATAGAATTTCATTTCTTTTATTTTATTTTAGAATAAGGTTTTTTAAACCTTATTAAATTCGATCTATTTGATATTGATTAGAATAAGGTATTTCAGTCTTACTAGAATATAGCTTTACAAGCTTATAAATAGACATAGTCTATTTCTCTTGTTATTATTCGAATTCGACATAGTGAATTTTCTTCTCCTCTACCCGTGGTTTTTTTCCTGAAAGGGTTTCCACGTAAAAATTTGTGTGTTCTTTATTTTATTTTATTTTATTTTCACATGTTCAAATGGTAAATTATGGTAATGATTAAGTATGTTTTGGGTTAGTTTTAATGGTATCAGAGCTAATATTTAGTCAGTTCTCGGACCGAACGTAACATATGTGAAGTCTAGAAATACATGCCATTATATAACTTGTGATAAGATAATTTAATATCTTCCAGCTCTGATGAGATTTATTTTACTTAAAGATAGAGATACTTTCCCAACCGAGCTAATTACGATAATGTTGAAAGCGATACCCAAATATGTGAGTAAAAGTAGATTATGATGAGTCGGAACTCATAAAGGTATGAATAAATGTTATATTTAAATTTATGTGTATAGTAAGTAAAATTTTAAGGTAAGTATCAATATTGAATTAAATTTGTATGGATATATGTGATTGATGTGGAAATAGAATTTTGGATATATGTTATATTTGAAAATTTTATTGATTGGGAATGTGATGAAATTGATATGAATATGTGATTAATTGAAATGTGTATTGATTGGAAACTGGAAAGTGAATTGAATACCCTATTAACTGTACCGGACTGAGTCGGATATAGTTGGCATGCCATAGGATTTTGAGAAGGGATTTGGAGATGAGATTTGGATATGTTGATGTTTATATTCTTCGGATTTATCCGAAGAGGCACTTTGTGCTATTCTGGTGTGTTTTGGATGGATTATATTATTCTGGTGTGTTTTGGAGGATTATATGATACTGGTGTGTTTTGGAGGATTATATTGGTGTGTTTTGGTTGGACATTTTGGTGTGTTTGGATGGAATCTGTGTATCCGCCAAAGTCCGAGTCTTGTTAATAGGGGTAAATATGAATATTAAGTGAAATTGAAATGAGAATTGAATTCCCTATTAACTTGTCGGACTAGTCGGATATAATTGGCATGCTATAGGAACTGGAAGTGTACAGGATTTGTCGGCTTTACTGATCAGGCGCTTTATGTGTCGTATTTCAGGCACTTATGTTTCGTATTCTAATCAGGTACTATGTACCGTTTTAGGCACAATGTGCCTTACTGGTGTGTTTGGTTGGATCCGTGTATCCGTCTGAGTCCAAGTTATGTTAATAGGGTTCAGTAAATGAAATGAGAAAATCGAATGAATTTGATCGATTAAACTATAGAAAGTGTGAAAAAGTGGAATTATGAAAAGAAATGTGAATTGTGAATTGAAACAGAGATATGAGATTGAAAGCTTGAACCAAAGGTTCATGAATTGATTAAAGATAATATAGATGATATATGATGTCATTTGATGAAAGACTATTGCCGAGATATGAAATTAAAGCATAATTAACACATATGACTTATATTGTTACATGTTTGATGTCTATTATTTATTATAGTATTTACAATTTGAATTATGGTAATACCACTTAGTACAAACATACTCAACGTACGATTATATTACTATAATTCAAATTATTTATTATTAAATGTTAAATGTTAAATTATGTATATGGCAAGAGAAGTATGAGTTAGTGATATTGAGATATTTGAAATATGTTTATGATGAGAAGGAACTTAGAAATGTAAGAATAGAAGTTCATGATATGTATGTGACAATGTACGAAATGAGATAATCAAAGGTTGAGAAATGATGAAACGTGAATGAAATGAAAGTTTATATTGTGATAAACTTATCTATGTTTGTGTAGCATTCATATGATATTATGTGTCTGACTTGTTTGGTTAAGTAAATGCTATGAGTAAATTTACTCAAAAATTCATGGAATGTATGTTTAAGTACACTAGTTTGAAATGGATAATTGAAAAGTTCGTGTAACATAATCATGTATGTTAATTTGTTTGAAGTGAATTATGTAATTGTGATGATATGATGTTGATGATAAACGCTAAGTTATATGTGTGTATTTATGAGAACTCAGTTAGAGGCTTTATGACCTCACCCTCTTACCAATGTAGTATTTTATAATGAAAATTTACAAAAAAAAATGTTGAATAAGTTCACAAATGTGAAACTAATGAGTACAGTAATGGAATAATTAATAATGTAGACGGAGTTGAAAATAGTTCGACAAGTGTGTAACACCCCAAACCCGGCCCAGACGTTATGACTGGATCCGACATGCCACATCGAAGCGTTCAAAATATTTTATATTGTTGATCCAGAAAAACTTACTTAGTGTTTTAAAAGATAATTTCATTATAGGTTAAAGTGAATGGAAGCTGTGCACCAAGTAGGAAACCGGAAAAGAGGTGGTGAGTCCATCGGACTGCTTAAGTACCAAGCTCCCTTCGGATCCAATCCTAGACATGCATACCGCCATTGCCACACCTTAACGTCATGGATATTTCTAGGAAACCGATTTGATTAAGTCATTTTTAGGAAAAGTGATTAATTTTGGAAAATACTTTCATTGCGGAAGCTTTGCTTGTTGTCGTGTTATTTTGAAATCAATTGTTGTTATTTTTTTGAAAACGCGCCCTAAAGCTATCCAATTTCAACATTTAAAATAAGTAATACCTATCTTAGTAATACATATTAAAACCATCAAAAATAATTAAGCGGCCTTATTACATTTAAAAACCCAAACCACAACGTAAATAATAGGATGTCCAGTTCACCAGAAGAAAACCAAACTTTCAGAACGGGTGGCCACTCCGAATTCCCTCACAGCTCCAAGCCCACTATGGTTGGGGATTTCCTGCGTGGATGAAAATAAAAGGGTGAGTTTGGGGAAACTCAGTGTGTAAGGAAAACCCATTCAAAGCCCAAGTCAGCTCAAGCCTATTGGGCCTAAGCCCATTCAGGTAACAGTGGTACTGGACCAGAGCCCTTTTCAGATTACAATAAACTGGGCCTTAGCCCCTTATTCAAATGACAATATGGCCCATAGGCCCATTTCAAAATACATGCAACATCAATAACATATGCAAGCCCATTTGGGGAGACTACTCAACCCACCAACCACTACACTCCACCCGTACCAGCCCTACACTCCATGTGGGGAATAGCTCAACCCACCCAGCCCAACACTCCACAGTTGCAGCCTTGCTGCTCAGTTAACAGTAAATTGAGGCAAAGCCTCCAGTACGTGGACAAGCCACTTTCAGTACTTCCTCCGTCAATATCCCAATCCCATGCATCAGATAATAACAACATGGCATGCAGTAAATAACAACAGTCAAAGATGCATTTAGGTCAATTTAACCCTAGGGGTATTTCGGTAATTTATCTACTAGGGGTAAAACTGTAAATTTTCCACTTTTAAAGGTATTTCAGTAATTTATCTATTTTAGGGTTTTTCATGCATATTCCTACTTTTCACGTACTAACAGAATCATGTACCGAGGGTTCTTACCGAATTGGGCTCGTTGGCCCATCATTCCAATTTTGGCCCATTAAGCCCAAAAATATCGAGGGCACAGAAATCATGCACTTTGCAGTCCAAATTTTGCAGCTTACCAAAAACATTAATCGATTTACCTCACGAGCATTCGCACACTCGCAAATCTACAAAATACTGGTTTTTAGCATTTCGACTTTTCGACTTTTGCCGATCTAGACTAAGAAAGAGGGTGTTAGTTACACACCTGTTTGCGACGATATGCTGACGAGATCCACACACGAACTGCCTACAATTGGATTACTAACACATTAATCTAACTATTCAAATACAAACTACGTATTAACCCCTTACAATATTCGGCCAACCACACCTACAGATCATAGTAAGCTTATAAGAAATCAATAAGCAACTCATTAACAAATTTTTGTCAATGTTGACCACATAATCATAATTTCACTGCAAGCTGTCTTCCTGAGCAACAGTCACTAAATCATTTATAACTGGAGCTACGAAACTCCAAATCAAGTGCCGTTAATTTTCCCTGAAAATAGACTCATATGTCTTATATCCATAAAATTTTCAGAATTTTTGGTTTGGCCAATCAATACCAGATTTTTCTCAAAGTTTTGCATGTTTAACTGTTTGACTAATCTGACCACTCTTCATTACGAATCAAATTTCTCATTGTACAGAATTAAAAATATTTTCTGGTTTATTTCATTTGAAACTAGACTCAACAAGCTTTAATTACATAATTTATTCAGCTTCTAATTCATCTCCCACAATTTATGGTGATTTTCCAAAGTCACGTTACTGCTGCTGTCCCAAGCAGATTTATTACCAAATTCACTCTTTCACACATAACTTGCATGCATGTTATTTAAACATGTATATCACCAATCAATCATCACATATCTATGATTTTACTTAAGTATAATCTCCATTTCATCATTTTAAAGCACAACATGTTAGCCGATTTTTCCCTTTAGCATCTAAGGCACATGCATGTTCATTTGTTTGGCTCAACTTCACCTATCTTCCATTTTTCATCAAAAGAACATGAAACAACAACCATTTCCTTCATTTTAATTCATGACTAAATGCTCACAACACAACTAAAAACCAAAATATGCTTCAAGAGTTAAGGTAGAATCAAGAAGAACTCATGAACATCAAGATAGAAGCAAACTACCATGAACTTACCTTCAATTTTCTTCCCCAAGTGACCGAAAATTTAAGAGTTTTCTCCTCTCCTTTCTCTTCTCTAACTTTCAGCTATGGTGAACAAAGATGGACAAAACTTTGTTCTTTTCACCCCTTTTTTCTTTTAATAAAATTTCATATTTTATCCATTTAATTCTTTAATACAAAAGACATGAAATGCCCATCATGGAACATTTACCTAAACCATTATCATGGAACATTTACCTAACCCATTATCATGGAATATTTACCTAATCCATTATCATGGAACATTTACCTAACCCATTATCAATTTGTACCATGAATTATGGATATCAAGTGCTCATATTGTCTACAACAACATGATGGCTGGCCACTTCATGTAAAATGGGAGGTTTGTCATGCAAATCCTCCTATTTTGCACTCCTATTTATTTGGCCACTTCAATTTAGCCTATAGCATTTTCAAACATTTTCACATAGGTCCTATTTCATAATTTCACCCCCTTTTTCTTATGGAACAAAAATTAACTAAAATTGTCGGGTTCTATTTAAGCTTGGGCCTTCTAGAGGTCCACTAACATAATTAAACCTATGCCAACATTCACAGAATTCCCGAAAATTGGGGCGTTACAAAGTGAATACAGTTTAAAAAAAAAGATATCAGATTATTCTAAAGATCATTCAGATTACGTAATGTCACGGTTAAAGAAAAAGTTAACCTCGGCTAGTCGACTTATTCAGATACAATGTCTGAAGTATGCGTTTGCTGAAATTTTTCCCGAATTGGTTTTTGTTAGTGAATGGAATGATGCGGGATTCATGATGACAGAATTAGTAAAAAAAAATGATAATTGAGTAGTAAAGATGTCTGTGTGTGATAGTTACAGTTGAAACAAATATGATCATCTTTTCTGGGTATTCTATATATTCTTTTATCCTCAGAGATATGTGTGTGTGGTTGTTCAGTCTTTGGTGGAGTTCTGATGTTTTGAGAATGCTAGTTAATTATGATGTTAGACGAAAGCCCTATTGGTCTGGTCGGTTTATGATCGTCATTTATTCATCTTCTTGGAATTCTATTTTAATATGTTGGAAATGAAGTTAATGGTAAAAATTTATGTGAGACTATTCTTATGTTTCTACTGATTATGATTTTGTTTTATACATGCGGGAAATATATTATCTCTGTTATGATGGAAGTCCAGAGTCGGTAAGCAGTGTTTTTCTTCTGGCTTTCTTTGAGAAATTATCAAGATCTTTATTATCTTCTTGTGAGTTAGATGTACTAGTGATTGCACGAGCGTTACATAATATCTTTGAGTTCATGTTCAGATGTCTATTTGTTAGCAAATAAGCCGAACATTAAGAACATTTAGGATTATTGCAGTCAATGATAATACTAGTGTGTTATGAGATAGAATGACTATAGATTTCGAATTGGGATTGTCATTAACATCGGAAAGGAAAATGTTATTTAGTTTATGGTTGATCATTTGACAAATAAAGATCTGTATGATCATTTCAGTAGGTACAGAGTTTTCATTTGACAGATCAGCTGAGTATATGTATCCCTGAGAGGGTAATTTAGAATTTTGACAGTATGTTCCAACATTGTGTTCTAGAGTTCAAAGGTGAATGGAAAAAGATATTCGAGGTTAAATCAAATTGTGATTCTGAGAAGTTAGTAAAGGTGTTTTATGAGTGTTGAAAGCAACTTCTTCTGGTAAGATTTTCGGGGACGAAAATCCCTAAAGAGGGGGGGAGAGTTGTAACAGCCTAATTTTTAGTGGTGTCGAAACGGTGATTCGAGATCACTAAATCCGACAAATGAGTAGGAAATATTATTAATTTAGTGAGTATAAGTTAAATGTGAAGTTAGGAAAAATTTTGAAATAGTGAAATGTGCAAAAATATATATATATTAAAATAATTAGAATTGAAAACGAGGTATCGAGACTCGAAAATTTTAAATCGAGCCATAAATATTTTTATAAATATTTATGGAGTGTTAATAAGTTAGTATTAAAGTTTCGTCAAGAAGTTTTAAAGTACTGATAGCTAATTGAACAAAAAGGACTAAATTGTATCAAATGCAAAATTGTGGGAAATGATTAAATAGCTTAAATGATAAAAGAAAGAGGGTTTAAAAGCCAAATAGACCCAAGGTCTATTTGGGCTGGACGGCAAGAGCATGAAATCACCAAGAAAATAAGGGCAAAATTGCAAAATTGCAAAATTTACTTAACAATGCTAGGACTAAAGTGGAATTATCTAGATTTCTCTTTATTTTTCTGCATTCTCATCAGCAAAAACACCATGGAAGGGTTCCCTTAAGCTGTTTTTTCATATTTTTACTGCAAGTAAGTTCAATTCTTGATTATTTCTTGAAATTTTTGTGTTTTTGTGACTTTTACAACTAGGTCCATTTGTTGAATTCATTAGTTCTTGATTCTATGAAAGAAATTGAAAGTTTCTATGAATATGTGCTGGAAGTATATGATGATTTGATATAGAATTAGAGCTTTAAATTGTTTATATGCTGATTTTATTGAAAGAATTGAATAGAAAGTGAATGTTTGGGACCTAAATTGTAAAAGAGTTTGAAGTTAGAGTTTTATGTGGAAATTCTGAATTTCAATAGTTATGAAATAAATTTTAATGTCTAGGAAAAGTATTAATTGAGGAATTAGTTTAATTGAGGGGTTAATTAAGTAAGGACTGAATTGTGAAATTTGGGGCAAAATGAAAATCAACATTTTGCACTAAAACAGTTTTGGATAGCAGCAATAGTCTAAATTTAAAAAATCTCCAAAAATTTTATAAATATAATTAGAGGATGAATAAAACATGAAATTAAAGCTTATTGAGTCTAGTTTCTTATAGAAGAAACGGTGTAAGCAATGGAATTGTAAATCATGAGATATAATAAGTTTTGTGAGACAATGTCAGAATGATTTCGGGTTCCCCTGTTCTGACTTTGGAAAATCATAAATAATTGGAGAAAAATAATTAAGGGATTAAATTTATATGTTTAAAATCCTTAAGGAGTCTATTTTCAATAGAAATAAGCAGGAACATCATCAGAATCTCGTACAATGAGATAATTAATTCTTAGTGAAGAAGGGTCAGAACTGTCAGACAGCAGAACAGGGGCAAATTTAAAGAATAAACTCTACTTATTGGCTGAACCAAAAATTCTGAAAATTTTATGGTAATAAGATAAGTAAGTGTAGTTTCAAGGAAAATTAGCAGATCTTAATTTCGAATTCTGTAACTTAAGATATAAATAATTTAGTGACTATGACGCAAATGGACAGTTTTGAATATACATAAGTAAATAGTGAAATTATTGATAATGTTACTTGTTGCATGTTATATAAATTAAGGATGTGGAATGGAGAGGAGGAGGAGGAAAATGTGTATGAATATTCAGCTAGCATGGCTAATTTGTATGTTTTAGGCTCATGGACTAAATTGAATAAAAGTAAAATTTTATGGGTAATTTTTTAAAAAAAAGTTAGAAATGACCAATTTGCATGAAATGGATTATTTTATTATTTAAATTACAAAATTGAATGAAATTATTAATTTAGCTCAAGATTAGGGAAAAACATGTTTTAAGGATTAAATTGAAAAATGTTAAAATTATGGAAAATTCTGACATTTTATAGAATTCATAGGTTGTTATCAATTTGTGTGAGAATAACGGCTGGAAATAAGGATTAAATTGCAATAATTTTATTTTATTTTAACCTAAGGATGAAATCGTTATTAATTAAAAGTTTAGGGGTAAATTGATAATTTTGTTTAGAGCATTAGTTGAATGTATTATAACATGAAATAAATGAAAACGACGATCAAATCTCTTTATAAAGATCCGGATGACTTGAATACGAGACTTGAACGTGGAAAAGAAAAGATATCGGATTAATGAAATATTTGATAAATGAATCGGTAACTCTGGTAATGCTCCGTAACTCTATTCCGGTGACGGATTCGGGTTAGGGGCGTTACAAAAATTGTTATTTGCAATGAATGCTCGTTTAGTTCGGTCTAATTATTGTTCAGTTTTAGCTGAATTAAAAGTGAGACCTTTGTTTTTACAACAAATTATTGAAGCTCAGAAGATTGATAATGAGATTATGGCTAAACGAACTCAGTGTAGTTCTTATTCTGATTCTGAATTCTGAATAGATGATGATGACTGTCTGAGGTTCAGAAATAGACTTTGTGTTCCAAAAAATTCGGATTTGATTCAAACGATTTTGAGAGAAGCTCACAGTAGTAGATTTTCTGTACATCCGGGAAGTACAAAAATGTATAACGATTTGAGACAACTATATTGGTGGCCAGGAATGAAAAGAGATATTTCTGACTTTGTTTCAAGACGTTTAATCTATCAGCAAGTTAAAGCTGAGCATCAAGTGCCATCTGGGTTATTACAACCGGTTATGATTTCGGAGTGGAAATGGGATCGAGTGACCATTGATTTTGTTTCGGGTTTGCCTGTGTCTCCAAAAAAGAAAGACGCAATTTGGGTTGTAGTTGATCGTTTGACGAAATCAACTCATTTTATTCCAATTCAGTTTGATTATTCGCTTGATAAGCTAGCTGAGTTGTATATTTCTGATCATGTGAGATTGCATGGTGTGCCATTGTCAATAATGTCCAATAGAGACCTGAGATTTACATCGCGATTTTGGTAGAAATTGCAAGATGCTCTGGGTACTAAATTGCATTTTAGCACCGCTTTTCATCTGCAAACAGATGGTCAATCTGAACGGATTATTCAAATACTCGAGCATATGTTAAGATGTTGTATTCTTGAGTTTTAAGGTATATGGTAACAATACTTACCTTTAATTGAATTCGCTTATAATAACAGTTTTCAGTCGAGCATTAAAATGGCACCGTACGAAGCCTTATATGGTAGAGAGTGTAGAACTCCGTTATACTGGTCTGAGCTTAATGAGAATAAGATTTATGGTATTGATCTGATAAAAGAAACAAAACAGAAAGTGAAAGTAATCCGAGATAGTTTGAAAGCTGCCTTTGATCGTCAGAAATCATATGCAGATTTGAAAAGAAAAGATATCGAATTTAAGGTCGGTGATAAAGTGTTTCTGAAAGTATCTTCGTGGAAGAAACTGTTCCGATTTGGAAAAAAGCGCAAGTTGAGTCCAAGGTTTATTAGGCCGTATGAAATCATAGAGCGAGTTGGACCTGTTGCTTATAGATTGATGCTACCATCTGGGTTAGAAAAGATTCATAATGTGTTTCACTATCGATGCTTAGACAATACAAATCTGATCCCTCACATGTAATTTCACCGTCTGAGATTGAAATTTAGTTTGATATGACTTAGAAGAAAACCCGATCCGTATTTTAGCTCGTGAGGTTAGAGAGTTGCGAAACAAGAAAATTCCTCTAGTTAAAGTGATGTGGGATCGTCACGGTGTAGAAGAGGCTACGTGGGAGCCCGAGGATCCAATGAAACAGCAATATCTGAATCTGTTTAATGGTAAGATTTTCGGGGACGAAAATCCCTAAGGGGGAAGAATTGTAATAGTCCAGTTTTGACCCTTGTCGGAATAATGGTTTCAGGACCACAAATTTGAGTCTAAAAGATATTTTAATATTATTTTCTGTGTCTGTGATATGTGAATTTACATCTGTGAAATTTTTGTGATTTAATTTGTCTGTTTCTGTGCTTAATTATGAAAAAAGATTAAATCGCGTAAAGTGTAAAAGTTGAGTGCTAGATGCTAAAGCACCTATTTGGCTTGGCTTTTAAAATAAAGGTCCTTGTATGTCAATTGGACCATTGTACGAATGCATGGACAAATATGGACATGAGTTGGTAGGAATTAATGTTATGTCATTAAAGGGCAAAATTGGAAAATGGCTTATAATGTATAATCAAATAAAAATAAAACATGAAATGTGTTCATAATGTGGGATGTTTTCCAAAAATCAAAGGAAAAATAAAAGAAAAAGAGCTTTAGGGTTTCGACACTTGCAAGTATCAATTAGGTATGTTCTTTTAATCAGTTTTTGATAATTTCTACGTTTCTGAGATCGTTGCTTCGTGTTCTTCAAAACCCATGTTTGAATTTCTAATTTTGTTGAAGATTATGATATGTGCCATTGATGATTATATGAGTTTTGTAGTGTTTTTATATGGATTATGAAAGATATGTGTGAGATTATTAAGCTTTGCCTTTCAATTTTGATGAAATAGAGCTAATTGAGCTAATTTGTGAAAATAAGGCTTTGAAGGACTAAATTGTGAATTAAATATGTTATTTGGGCTTGTATGGAAGCCATGTATATTTGGCTAAGCTATAGTCTTGGTGAATTTTGCATATTGGTGATTTTGTGAAAAATGGACTAAATTGTCAAAGTATGAAAATGTAAGGGCTAAAATGCAAATTGCCCTAAATATGTGTATATGGATTAAATTGAATGAAATGAATGATTGAGTGGTTGAATTTGTATTGTATTAGATCAAGAACAAAGAAAATCGGACTTAGATCGAGGGAAGTCCAAAATAGTTGAATAGTCGACTATTCCGTTCGAAATTTGTACGAGGTAAGTCAAATTACAATTACGTGTTAAATTGACTAAATTTTGCGCATATAAACTATAATCTGTATTGGATGGCCTTGAGAGCCTAATGAATGAACACTGAGTAGATTCTGATAATATGTTAGTATCTAAAAAGTATCTGTATACTTCCAAAGGAACGTTAACTTCGATCTGAAATATCGTGTAAGACCGTGTCTGGGACACAGGAGTGGATTGAGATTTATGTATAAGACCATGTCTGGGACATTGGCATCGTATCCGATTTCGTGTAAGACCCTATCCGGGACAGAGGCATCAATATTGAATTACATGTAAGACCACGTCCAGGACGTCGGCATTGTACTTGTTTATGAGCATCTATATCCTTTCTGACCCCTCTGTTGATAGCGTACGAAATCTGAGACTGAGTATATGAAATGTATAATCTATGCAGGTACGTTTTTATCGTACTAAATTTCTGAATATGAAAAACTTTGTCACTGTGAAATATGTATGGAAAGGAAGCATGACATATATGCAAACAAGGGTGCATGGTTAAGTATGAATTATTCTATGAAATGGTTATAAATCTTATGGTTGAATTTTACTTATATGCTTTTGTAATTAAAACAATTGTATTTGGCTTACTAACCAATTGTATTTGGCTTACTAAGCTCTTTGTAGCTTACTCTGTGTGTGTTTACTGACTATTTTACAGTTATCGCAGCTACTAAAGGCTCGGGCATAGTCGAGGATCGTCACCACACTATCGATCTCATTTTGGTGCTTTTGAAAGTATAAATATTTTAAAGTATGGCATGTATAGGCTAGAAGGTTTATGTATTAAGTTTTGAATTGTAAATATAGGTTATGTAATGAAAGTTGGCTATCAAATGGTATGTTTGTGTTAAGTTTTGGTATGGTTTGAATGAGTTGTTGAATGATGATGAAATAGTTGTAATGAAGCATATTTTGAGCATGAAATTGGTTGGAAATTTTGGTATGAATGTTTTATATTATTGCTTGTAGGATTGGACCCAAAAAGGGGTGGCAAATTTGGCTTAAACCAAGCCTGCTTAGTGCTACACAGTCAGGGGACACGGGCGTGCCTTGTGGCCGTGTAAGAAAAGTAGTATTCTCCTAAGAACCACACGGTCTTGACACACGGGCGTGTCATATGGCTGTGGGATAAAGTCAGTAGCTAGCTAAGTATCACACGGCCATAGTACACGGGCATGCCTATTGGCCGTGTGAAAAAGTCAATATAAGACTTATTTTTTGGCAAGGTTGGTTCACATTGGCGTGTCTAGTGCCCGTGTGTGACACACGGCCTAGTCGCACGGGCGTGTGACTTTAACAGTTTGAAAGAATTGGTTAAGTTTTGAAAATTCTAAATAGGTTTGGTTTAGTTCCGACCTTTCCTTAAATGTATATTTTAGGTCACGTAGACTATATTTGGAGATGATTGCTTATGAAATGATGTTAAATAATATCTGTGATTCTGAATTGGTCCGAAATGTTCTGTCTGTCTGGTAATGCCTCGTAACCCTAATCCGATGTCGGTTACGGGTTAGGGGTGTTACATCATCCCTTATTTATAGTATACAGAAAAACTAGTTTGTTCCAATTTAAACTCTAAAAGATAAATAAAGATAGAAGCTAAAATTAAATCTAAATAATAATCCTAATAAAATTCAAATTTAAATAGTCTTATGTTTATAAATCTCTTCATTGAATTTTTTCCCCCGAGTCTTTCACACTTTGTATTTTCGGCACCACTTCTTTCCTATTTCGCATGCTTTCGCCCTAAATTTTCTTTTGCCTTCAATTTAGTCCTTATAAGATAAAAAACCGTAAATAGCCTAAATTAGTAGGATCATACTCAAAATAAATGTGTAATTCATATATAAAAATATATCATTTTAGGGTATTATCAAAGGTCTAAAAACAACAGGTTTTCAATGTTCACTTTGGACATCCACTTCGATATCTGGCCCTGAATGTTGTTTAAAGAATGATCAAGAAGTTGTAATCGGTGTTGGTTGCGCAAGAAATATAGAAACTCTTGTAGATGGCAGTACCTAAATGCTATATCAACAATATGAGCTTGATGACGGGTGGCATTACCATTACTTGGAGAAACTAAATAGAAATTATTCAAGGACAGAAACAAATGTTGCATTTCTTTTAGCTCCAAAAATGCATCCATCTCTAGAGTGCTACCAAATCTATTGTCATCACAGTAAAAAAATTTAAGCTTCTCAAGTCTCGAGATTGAGCTTGGGACTGATCCATGTAGAATGTTCCTGAGTAGATTCAAAGAAGTGAGTTGGGTCAAGTTGGTAAGCTCAAAAGGAATAAAACCTGTTAGATTTTAAAAAAAAATGATTAGTCAAACTTGAAAAAGAAAAAAGAAAACAAAGACAAAACTCAAAAGGTTTCCTGGTAACTCACCTGTAAAATTATTTAATTTAAGAGACATAGTATCAAGTTTGGTGAGATTACCCAATGTTGGCGGCACTGACCCTGTGAAATAGCATTTAAGTACAACCTTCAACTTCAACCATATACTCAAATGAAATAAATCAATAATATGGCACAAACATAAAGTTATCCTTTGATGTTAATTGTTTTTTTTTTACTCTTGTCATAAATCTTTTATCATTTTAACAACATTTAAAATTTAATTAAATTAATATTTTTATTATAAAGTTAATTGAATTGTTAAAATTTTAATGGCATTAATGTTACAATTTATGTATGCACCGCCCTCAGGTGTGTTGGCTTGATGGTTAGGGTGTTCACCGCCCCAGGTGTGGCCTGGGTTCTAGTTGCGCTAGTTGCATTGCTGTTAGGGCTTTGCCCTCCTCTTGTAATTCACCAAAAAATGTTTGTAGTGTAATTCATCCCAACAACTAATTTTAAAATCGAAATATGGCAATGTGTTCTCTCTGTGAAAGCAACAGTAAGGGGAATATCTCCCTAGGAACCCAAGCACCAAGAAGGTGCGATTCAAGGACTCAGAGCCTATTTCGGATGTTGAGATGGTTGTTGAATCAACGCTGGCTCCTACCTTGTCATGGAAAGATATGGTTTTGGGGAAAGGTTTTACTAAATCAAAAGGGTCGAGTAATGTTCACTCTACTGATGGGAATTTCTCCCTTCTTGAAGGTGATGTCAAGAAGTCACTCATCAATGGTACCTATGCTATTGAATTTTTGGATAGAGTTCAAAAACTTTTAGTAAATGACATGTCTACCTCCGTGACCCTTAAGCTATTAGGAAAGAATATTAGTGTTGTGGCTTTGGAGAATAAGGTTTATGTGTTATGGAGACCATTTCAACCTTTTTAGCTTATGGATCTAGAAAACAACTATTTTTTAGCAAAGTTCTAGAATTCTAATAATTATGAAAAGGTTTTATCATAGGGACCTTAGCTTTTCTTTGGATAGTATCGAATGGCGCAGCCATGGACAATTGATTTTAATCCTTTGAATCCACACCCTACTACTATTCTTGCTTGAATTAGATTTCCAGGACTTCCTAGCTACCCTTATAAAAATGAGGCTTTATGGGAATTTGGGTGAATGGTTGGGAAGGTGACCAAGTTGGATTTCAATACAGATAGTAGATCGAGAGGACAATACACGTATATGATAGTTTATATCAATTTGGAAAAGACATTAATCTCACAAGTTCTAATTAATGGAAACTCCAGCACATGGAGTATGAATTCCCATCGGTGATGTGTATTTTTCGTGTGGACAATATAGTCATTGCAAGGAAGTTTTTATGTAGGCTTCTATAGCAGCAAACTCATCGAAGGAGAAGGATTTGGTGACTAAAAATTCCCGCGCATTTGATGGCTCGATGGTTGGAACAGATGAGTATGACCTTTGGATGTTAGTGGAGAGAAATGCCAAACATACCCCACGTGACCAAAGTAACTTTGAAAAGTTTGAAAATAGGGAGAAATCTAGGGGCTCGAGATTTAATCCTTTAAATCCTATCAATTTTGATGAGATGGGGGTGATTTGGTGAAGGATGATGATTTGATAATTTTAAAAAGGAATGGAAAAGAAATAATGAAGGTTAATTTAGGGAATATTCCATTGAAGGGAAAATTAGTTGTTAGCCATTATAATAGGAATTGTGGTTAATGGTAATAATTCTAACCAACGTGAATGGCTCAGGTTCATTATCACTAATAATGGCCTAAATTGTTTGGACGAGCAAAGTGATAGGCAAAACATTGGGTCGAATGGCTCTTTGGGGCTTGATGGGGTTTCTAATGATCCATTGGAATGTGGTAATACTTGTGGCTCTTTAGGTTTTAGTGGGAAAATCTGAAAGTTTGTAGGTTTAGAGAAGTCAGGTTTTGCTGTTTTTCTAATGCTCTTGGTCGGGCAGATAGTGATGTTGGAGATAAGGTGGCCTCTATTAATTTCAACCTCGCATTTGAATACTTTTAGATAATGTTTGTGGTCGTGAATGAAGGGATTCTTGACACAAAACAACACACAGTAGTCATTTCCATGTAACGCCCCGAAATTGGGCCTAGAAGTATTGGGCTTTGAGTATGGGAGCAGTTAGGAGACTACTCATAAATATTTTAGTTAAGTAATGAAGGGACACAAATTGCGTGTTTGCTTTAATGGCTAAAGTGATTTAGGTATGTTTGAGAAGCCTGGGTTCAAGTCTTGGCCTTTGCAGAATTTTTTTTTTAAATTAGCTCCTAATTGAATCTGAACTCTAATACATAGGCTTTATAAATAATAGTGCTTGTTTTAAGTCACATAAAGCCTTGTGGTCTAGTGGCAAGGTGGCATGTAAAGGAACCTTGAAGTTTGAGGTTCGAGTGTTGGCATAGTGTAAATGAGGTATTTATTTTGCAGCTTGGTTCGGCCAGTGGTTGTGTTGCAGTAAAATTCTGATGGATGAGTGGTGGAGTGATAGGTGGAGGATATTAAGGAGGAAATCATGGAGAGGATTGGGGAGAGATTTGTGGAGTGGAATTAGGAGTTTGATGAGTGTGGGGATGTTGGTGCCATTTGGTATCTCCAATTCGGCATTGGGAAAAAAACTGACCATTTTCAGTATTTGTGTGTGTTTTGGAAGAGGTTCTTTTCTCTCTTTTTTTGCAAGTGGTAGTCGAATTCTTTTAGTCAATTTTGGCATTTAGTTGTTTCGGGTTGTGCTCTCGTGACATTGTTCTTCTTTTAGTCACCTTTCATTCTCTACCAAACACTGTTCTTCTTCTTTTGCTGCTTTCTTGACATTGTCGAACACATCTTCCTCCTCTTCCCCATTATTCTTTCAATTTTGTTTCATAGCCAACTTTCCTTCTTCTTCCCCCTTCATTTATTTTCCCCCTTTTTCTTCTGTTCTGCTTCTAAACCGAAAGTTATTCTTCTTTGATCTTTCTCAAGCAGTTTGGGTAGTGGTTGGCTGAATATTATTCTTATCTAGTATTGATAAATCGTTTTGGTCTGCAAGTGTTCTGACGAATCGGTATTTCCAAGGAGTGAAAGTGCAGAAATTCTCTAGCTCCTGAAACCCTGTCACCCACTAATTTATTAAGGTAATTTCGGTACCCTGCCTTATAGGCATGGTCGGATGGCCTTATTTTTTCTATAAGGTTATTATTCATGAATTTAAGCCTCAACTATAATCGATTCCACCTATTAAGACCTTTTGTTATCGTAGTTTCTCAGCAAAGAATGGCGTGATCAATTTAAATTATGATATAAATGAACAAGTCATAGTTCGTACAATCGAGGTTTGTAGTATTGTCTATTTAGGTTAAGTGTTTTAAACACTGATAAATGATGGATTGATTGTATGTTGGGACGGTTTTAGGTTGGGAGCTTAAGGAGTTTGAAGTGATTGCGTAAAAAGGTGTCCAATCGTACACCAATTTGTTACTAACAAAAGCCAAAAAGGTGTGTATTCACACCCCTCTTTACTGTGAATCGGCAAAAGCCGAAAAGCCGAAACTTCAGCATTTGAGGCCTCACGAGCGTGCGATCACTTGTGTGGTGAGCTGAGCCCACAAAGCATGGGCGATAGACTGTAGAGGCCACCACGAGCGTTTCTGTGGACTTGGGCCGTTGTGGGCCACGTTGGCCTAAATGGGCTGTGTGGGCCCAATAGGCTCGTGGGCCCCACACAGATTAAATCCGCCGTAAGTGATTAATATTGGACTGGGCTATGTAGGTCACATAGTCGTAACTGAATTTGAGCTAAATAGGCCACACGAACGTGTGGGCCCACTTGGGCCGAGTAGTGGGCCTTGGGCCCATTTACACTATTATGGTCGTTTAGGTTATCGGTGTCGCTTGAAGCGACTGTAGACGTTCAGAGTGGTCGTTATCTAAGCTGAAACCCCAAAATAGGTAAAATGACTGTAATGCCCCTGTAGAGTAAAATAACCGTAATACCCCTATAGGGTAAAATGACTGTAACGCCCCTGTAGGGTAAAATGATCGTAATGCCCTTGTAGGGTAAAATGACCATAAAACCCTTGTAGGGTAAAATGATCGTTATACCCCTGTAGGGTAAAATGACGATTATGCCCTTATGTTCCGTATGACTGATGTGTTTATGATTTACATATATGATTGTACTGAGTATGACTTTGCATATATGTAATATTTATGACATGACATACTGCATAAGGTCGGGATTTTGATATGTAGGAAGTATTGAACTGGTGACTATGTCACATTCATTATTACTGGTGGCTATGCCACAATTATTGATATTGGTGGCTTTGCCACATTACTGTTTCTGGCAGCTATGCTGCATTATTATTATTACTGGTAGCTTTGTTGCGATTTTGGTGTGCTGGCTGGGTGGGTCGATTTATATCCCCACATGGTGTGTTAGTTGGTACGGGTGGTGTGCTGGCTGGATTTGGGTGGGATGCATAATTGGATTACACTGTACTGATACTGCATTAGGCTTGGGCCCACACTGCTACTGCATAGGGCTAAGGCCCAGACTGTTACTAACCTGGGCTTAGGCCCAGACTATGTTATTCATTGTTTATTTTTTATTGGGATTACACACTGAGTTTTTGTAAACTCACCTCTTTTTTTAACTCTTTAGGTAATCCCCAGGCTTAGAAGATTTGGAGCCGCGAGGGACTCGGAGGTGGCCACACGACTGCAATTGATCTATAGCTTGACTTTATTTATTTTAAATTTCATATTGGGTTTTTGAATATGTAATAAGGCCATTTTTGGGTTTAAGTTTTAATTGGGATTTTGATTTCTTTTATTAAACTGCTAGTTTAGGAAAACACGAGTTTTCAAAGTAGTTACGATTTTCTAAAGAACACGAGCTTTCAACAACAAAGTTTTCAAAATGCTTCCGTGGTTTAAGTGGAATTAATAAACCAAAGGCAAATAAATTGGTAAACATTTTGATGAGAACTTTTGTTAAATAATAATAAAATGATTTAAATTCAGTAACGAATTTTTTTACCGAAAGATCAGTTTTTGAAAAACACTCCGATGTAACAAGCCAGATTCGGCTATAACGTCTAGGTCGGGTTATGGGGTGTTTCATTCCAAGAAAATTCAAAGTCAAACTTGGTTAGAATGACTAATGATAATGTAGCAAACAATATTGGAAACTCGACTACTCTGACTAAAGGTTGAGGTAATGGAGGAAACATTGTTGGCTCTAAGGGAGGCTGAAAAATCAAGAAAACTCTAAAAGGGTCGAGTAATCGATTTAAGGCATTGAACAGCTCACAGGTTTCTCTCGTGGGGTCCATATTAAAAGCGAAAGTTCTCATCACTTCTGAACTGGAAGGGTATGCTATCCAAGAGATGGTGACAAAAGGAAAAGAACGTTCAAAATGTCATGTCTTTGGTCAACAGTAATTATGTTATTTTCTCCCTTTTTATATTAATGTGATTTGATCCGGGAAACAGAAGAAAAAGTGAAGGTGATTCGGGAAAGTTTGAAAGTAGCTTCTGACCGTCAAAGATCATATGCCAATCTTAAATCAAAAGAGATTGAATTTCAGGTTGGTGACAATGTATTCCTGAAAGTATCTCCTTGGAAGAAAGTTCTCCGGTTCAGTCGAAAGGGTAAATTGAGTCCAAGATTCATCGGACCATATGAAATCATAGAAAGAATTGGACCGATTGCTTATCGATTGTCATTACCACCAGAACTCGACAGAATTCATAATGTTTTTCATGTACCTATGCTACGACGATATCGATCAGATCCTTTACATGTTCTTTCTCTTACAGAAGTAGAAATTCAGCCAAATATGAGTTACAGTGAAGAACCAGTTAAGATATTGGCACAGGAGATTGAAGAACTCAGAAATAAAAAGATAAAGTTAGTAAAACTATTGTGGAAAAAACATGGAGTAGAAGAGACAACATGGGAACCAGAAGAAGCTATGAGGTAGGACCCAAACCTTTTCAACGGTAAGATTTTCAGGGACGAAAATCTTTAAAGGGGGGAGAGTTGTGACAGCCCAAATTTGGGCCTAAATGGAATAGTGGTTTCGAAACCATAATTTTGAAGTATAAAAATTTATTACGATTAATTTTTTATAATTTATCGAGTGATTAGATGCATGTGTTAGAATATCGATAGAAAATTTCATGAATTGCATGTCTAATTTGCCTATTAGGACTTAATTAGAAAAGTTGATAAATATGAGTTCTAGATGTTAAAGGATTTAATTGAAGAGCATAATTGAAGCAGGGGTCTGTAAATGGAATTATACCATTAGGTTTTCATGGACAAAAATGGACATACATAGGTGGAAATAACCAAAGTTTTTAATGAAGGGTATTTTAGTCATTTGGTAATTAAAAGATTAAAAAAAAGGAAAAAGATGGCAAAATATGTCCATCTTCTTCATTACGATGAAATTTCAAGGGTTATCAATAGCTAGGGTTTGTTTCAAGCTTTCAAGCTCCATAGTAAGTGATTCCAAGCCCCGTTTTTAATATTCTTTACGTTTTTGGAGTCCCGGTAACTTGATTTAGCTTATTCTAGCAATAATTTAACCTAGGGTTTATATTTGGAAAAATACCCAAAGGTGAAATGTGTTTATTTTGATGTTTTATGGTAGAATATGAAGCTTGAAATTGTGTTAAACAACTTTTGCTAAGCGATTTTACGTGAAAACGAGTAAAACGACATAATCGGTAAAAATACCTAATGTTCATAACTACATGTTAGAGTGAGAATTTGATGTTTCCATAGAAGGGAAAAATGATCAGCATGTCATAAAACATAATAATTTGGGAAAATTTTTAATTTTCGAGCTTTGGGGAAAAGTGTATATATGCAAAAGTTTAGGGGCAAAATTATAATTTTTAAAAAGTTAGAATTAAGGACTATGTTGATAAATGTGAGTATTAAATCAGCTAAATGTGTTATTTTATATCAGGAAAGACGTGAAATCGACCTTCATCGGGGAAAAGAAAAGATTGTGGACTAAATTGCAAAATTTCTTTATTTTGCACCTAGGTAAGTTTATATGTAAATAATGTATTGTTTTATTATGTTATAATATTTTATTTTGTGACATGTGAAATAGGTTTTAGTATTGTTCAATTAATGGACACAAACGGTGATTTGTGGTTGATGAATTGAGATTAAATGAGGAAATCTCGGTTAAACCTTCGGAATGGAAAAATGTGGTGCTAAGTAGATATACCACGGTTATACGTGTAACATGGTGCTAAGTGGATATACCAAGATTACACATATTGATACATGTAACGTGGTGCTAAGTGGATATGCCACAGTTACATATATTGATTCATTAACGTGGTGCTAAGTGGATATACCACGGTTAAACATGTAACGTGGTGCTAAGTGGATTTGCCACGGTTATACATGTTAATTTGAAAAGTGGCACTAAGTGCATATGCCACAATTACATGTTAGCCCAATAGTGTGGTGTTATGTGCATATACCACTAAGTTGGGCATTAATTATAGAAGGTGGAGCTATGTGCTAAAACCACCGGATATTGTTACTTTCCGAAGTGTTCACCGGGAGAAATTATGTGGGATAATACCGGAATATGAATATACGATTTTTGAATTATGAGTTAGATATGTGAATGAATTTTTGATAAGATGAATATGAATAAGTATTTTCTTGAAAGTTGATAATAAGAAATTTTAGTGAAGGAATGAAATTTGGGATAAACAGTCTTAAAAAGCAGCAGGGGAGTGATTTTGAAAAATCACCAAAAATGGTATATGTTGAACTAGAAGTGGAATGAGATATGGAATTAAATCTTATTGAATCTATTTTCATATAAAGAAACAGAGCAAGCAAAGGAATTCTATATTTTGAGGTATTTGTATTTTTGTAAGACTGGTTCAGACTGATTTCGTGATCCCCTGTTATGAATTGTAAAAATCATTAAAAACTGTAAAAAAATAGTTAAGGAACATAATTTATATGGTTGGATTCCTTATTGAATTTATTTTCAGAATAAAGAAACTATAATCTCATTAGAATTTGGCAGAAAAATATAATTAAATTTTAGTGAAGAGTGGTCAGAGCTATTGAACCGAAAAACATGGGAGACTTCAAGGAATAAACTGTATTAATTGGCCCAACCAAAAGTCATGAAATTTTTATGATAAGAAGACATATGAGTCTATTTTCTTAGAAAACTTATGGATCTTAATTTGGAGTTCCAATGCTCCAGATAAAAATAATTTAGTGACTGGGACTCGAATGAACAATTTGTACTGAACTAAAATAAATGATAAATGCATATGAAAAAAAGGTTGTGTAATTATGGATACATATTTTGGGATCTATAAATGCCATTATTGGTTTTTTATATTTATTATTTACATATTACTTACTAAGATTTTAGCTTACTTTGCTTCCTCTTCCTTTCTTATTTTATTTTATAGTGAAATCAAGTTTGCTCGTGATTCGGGGAAAAGTTGTCGGAAGCTCACCAACGCTATCCATCCTTCCTTTTGGTATTTTGTAAACACATTTTGGACATATGGAATGTATAGAAGGCTTGAGTATGTTGTTATAAATTTTAGTAATATTACTTTAACTTTCAAATCTTTCGAGAATATAGTAAGGAGTAGAATCCAAACATTATCAGTTTGCTTGAGCCAAGAGCTAGTGGTTTTAATGCTGATGTTATCATTGAAAAATTAGGGTTGAAAAGGTCCTATCGAGTGGAAGTGGTTGGTTTTTTGAAGGCATTTAGTTAAGACTAAATGAGTCTATTGATGTTTAGGTGATTAAGAGTCACCCCTAATTTATTCGGATTCGCATTTAGTCTACTTTTCAATCACAATCGATTTTTGCTGCTTTTTTGTAAGGTAGTCCTGATAGATAGAAGATGAGGATTCTCTGGAAGGATTTGAGGTTTTTTATTCCCTCAAGGAATTTTCCTTGGATGGCAATTGGGGACTTCAACACTATTCTCTCAACAGAGAAAAAAAAATGTGGTCATATGGCAGGTCAAAGATGTTCTTTCTTTGGTGAGTTTGTGGATGTAACCTAAGATGATCTAGATATAGAGGTCCCCCTTTTACTTGGCATCGTGGCTCATTTTCTGAAAGGTTGGATAGGCATTCGTGTAATGATGCTTGGATGGAATTTTTTCCTAACTATTCAGTGAGGCATCTTCCAAGGATAAAATTGGATCACAGACCTATTCTGCTCATATTACAGTCGGATTTCTCTTTACCTAAAGGCAGGCCATTTTGGTTTTTAGTTAGGTTGTTGGAACATTCAAATTTCTTCGAATTTGTCTCAAATAATTGGAGGTTTGATGGGGACATGTTGGGTACTCTAAATCATTTTACTGAAAGACTTAGAGACTGGTAAAATATGTCTATGACCATATTAATACTCGTAAAAGATAGTTGTTTCACAAGTTGTCTAATATTCAATGAGCAATGGATCTTTCCAGTTCTAATAGTTTGGTACAGAGGGAATTAAAGGCTTAAGAGGAGCTGGAAGACATCCTTTAACATGAGGAATTTCTCTGGAAGCAGAAATCAAGATTTATTGGTTGAGTTTGGGTGATCGCAACACTAAGTAGTTTCATAGATGTAAGATCTAAAGAAGGAAGTACAATAGTATGACGGCTTTCCGTAGCTCCGATGGTGAATGGACTTTTGAACCTAAAGTTTTAAAATCAGAGGCTATTGCTTTCTTTCAAAAGTTGTATGGTGAGGTTCCTAGTCTTATGGGGAGTTTACCTACAAGTGGTTTTTCACAACTTGAGGCTAAATATATTAAATTTCCTAGAAGACCTGTATCAAATGAGGAGATTGAGTGCACTCTTTTTGACATGGACCCTCTTAAGGCACTAGGCAGTGATAGTCTTCATGCCTTATTCTTTCAGAGACAGTGGGAAACCATTGGAAAGGAAATCTATGAATGGATAAGGAAGTTTTTTACGATAGTACTATAAATTTAGAGCTTAGCAACACTATTATTATTTTAGTTCCCAAAGTTTCGAATCTAAAAAATTTCTCACAATTCTAACCAATCGGTCTCTATTCCGTGTCATATAGCTGGTTATAAAGGTGATAGCGAATCGTTTCAAAATTGTTTACCCAAAATCATTGACTAAGAACAAGCGAGGTTTATTGCAAGCAGGAATATTACTGATAATGTGCTAATAGCGCAAGAAGTGTTGTACATTATTAGACGTAAAAGTACAGTGCAATGAATGGTCGTCAAGATAGATTTGGAGAAAGCCTATGATAGAGTGCGATGGGATTTTGTAAAAGTGTCTCTTAAGGTGACAAATATTCCTAACTTCTTGATACAAGCTATCATGTCGGTCATCTCAACATCCACTATGCAAGTATTGTGGAATGGAGTTCCGACCAACAAATTTAAACCTACTAGAGGGATTCATCAAGGATATCCTCTGTCTCCATATCTATTCATGTTGTGCATGAAATTGTTGGACCATCATTTTCGTTCTATTATCTCTATTGGGGATTTAAGTCCTATTCGGCTATCTCGATGAGGACTTGATCTCTGACATTTATTTTTGGGGATGATCTAGTGATTAGTAAAATAGAGTTGAAGTACATTAACCTTCTTAAAGACTTCTTTGGGAGTTTCTGAGAATTCTCAAGACACAAGGTTAATGCACGGAAGACTAATGGTTTCTTTTCTACAGGATTTAAGAAGGATTTAGTGGAGGAGATTGCAGACATACTCAATTTCCAACATGTCCATGATCTTGGACATTATTTGGGAGTTCCTCTTATACACCAAAGGTATGCTAAGTTTTTTGGTAGATAGAGTTCAAAGGAAGCGGTCTAGTTGGGAGGTTAAGAAATTATCCTTTGCTATAAGGGTTACTCTTTCAAAATCAGTAGTTGTTTCAATTTCAAATTATCTTATGCGGTCCTTAATGGTTCTGAAGGGTGCTTGTGACTACGTTGAAGGAATAGTGCAACAATTTATTTTAGGATCTCCTAATGGTAAAAGGAAAATTACATTAGTGGGTTGGAAAGCTATATGACAACTTAGAGGATTTGGGATACGATATCTTAGTGATCAGAAACTGCCTTTATGATGAAGCTTGGCTTTTATTTCATCACCAAAACTGAAGCTTTATGGGTTCGAGTCCTTATAGCAAAGTATAGGATAACGAAAAAATTGCCCGAGTGTATTTCACGAATCAGAAGCTCTTTTTTGTGGAAGTCCATCTCTAAGGTATGGCCTTTGCTTTTTGATAATTTGATATGGTTAGTGGGTAATGGTAATAATGTGCGTTGTTGGGAGGATGCTTTGAAACAGCCCGTTTTCAGTGATGTCAGAAACTGCGGTTTTGGGATCACAAATCCAAAGAGCAAGTTATTATTTTATTATTACTTTAATTTTTACAAGATTATATTAAGGTCGCATTAAAATTTCATTGAGAAATTTTGATGTTTGCTGGATTTATTAAGTAAAAAGGACTAAATCCTAAAAGGTATAAAAGTTGATTTCTATTAGTTAAAAGGACTATAAGGCTATGGAAAGGAAATATAATGGACTTAAATGGTAATTAGACCTTTAGATGAATTAATGGATAGTTATGGATATGGTTTTGATGAAATTATGATAAATTTTTAAGGTTAAAATAGTAATTTAGTTATTAAAACTAAAATTGATCATTAAAACAAGCTAGGGCATTCGATCAAGCTTATTTCCTTGCATATAATTTTATTCAAGCCCCGTTTTTAATGATTTTTATGTTTTTGAGTTCATTTTAGCTTAATCTAGCTAGCCTGGGGGTTAATTTGTAAAACTGTTAAAGGTTGAGGGTTATGCCATGGATGTTTTTGAGTGGGTTTTGATGTTAAATGATAGGTTATGAAAATTTGTTGAAAAATAAACAATTTTTGTTAAGTGACTTTTAATGAATTTTGGAGTTAGGGATTAGATTGTTAAAGTTGTAAATTCTAGGTTTTTTGTGAAATGATGGTTTTATGGGTTGTTTTAAAGTCCCTTGCATCTATGGTTAATATGGATTTGGATTAAAATGGTTAGATTTTAAGGTATAAGCTTAAGGACTAAATTGTGAATAGTTAAAATGTTAGGGGCAAATTGGTAGTTTTGTATAAATATAAAATATGGATTAAATTGAATACTATAAGTGCTTAATTTATTGAAATTACCTATTTATATCAAGATAAACCACGTTTAGACTTAGATCGAGGAAAAGCAAAGCTTCAGATTAGCTCAATCCAACTTTTACGCCCCTAGTTATCGAGGTAAGTTCGTATGAACAATTATCGTGTTAATGTTATTTAAATAACATTTACTATGTTATGTTTAATGTAAATGATCGATATATAAATGTATCAATGCTATGATGAGTTGACGGATATTGAGTCTCGGTTGAACCTTTGGAATTCTTAGGATACAAATGACATGTCATTAAGGATTTCATGTTTTGGATGCTGGTCTTGAATGTCCTATCGATGGCTAAGGTCTTGCATTTGTTGCGAATTCTCCATAGCTCGTGTGAGCAGCATCGTGTAGCTTACATTTTGACCCATAGCTCGTGTGAGTAGGCCCATTTCACAGCTTGTGTGAGCTATGATGTAAAGGAAAGGTTACAGATATATGTATAGGCACACTTCGTGTGAGCTTTCCCGAGTATCCGATGTAATTCTAGATGGTTCAACATGTTTGAAAAGGAAACGAATTGGTAAGTGTTCAAATGGAATGTATCATGAACTTATGAAAAGGATTTGTGAACTAAATGATGTGATTACATGTGTAAATTTACTTGTTTATGGATGAATTCATTTGAACTATGTACAAGAGTACTAACTTGTGAATTTGGTGATGTTGTATAGGCTTATGTCAAGCTTATGGTTTTAATTGATATTTCACTTATGCTATATAAATTATACAAATGAAATGGTAAGTTATGTTTTGGTTTATACGAGCTTACTAAGCACTCATTGTTTACGTAGTTTCTTTCCTTTGTTTTATAGATTATGGGAAGCTCGATTTGGTTGGAAGTCCTTCGGAGACCTATCACACTATCCAGCAAAAATTTCGATAGTTTTTGAGTATTTTGGCCAATGTTTATAATGGCATGTATAGGGTGTGTTGTAATACTATTTTGATGAATGTGATATTTTTTTGGGCATGTATAAGTTTTGAAGTTATGTTGGTTTGATACCATTTTATGCCTTGTCAAATTATGTCATTTTGGTTACCTTGTTGTGCATGTTTATAAGGCTCTTTATGGTTGTTTTGATTGGTCTGGAAATGGTTCAATGTGGTATGTTTTAGTACCTAAATGGATTAGGTTTGTATGCGTGAAATGATGCATGTGAACATGTTTAACTTGGGATTAGAATAGTTTCATATAGCCCTTCTCGGTCCTGGTTTCTTCTGTGGTAGGACCATTGCAGAAAGTGTGCCTAAAAATAGTTATCTGGTATGGATACTCAATTGTTTATTGCTTTAATCTATACTCGATTTGCATAGAAACAATCCTTCTAATTGGTAGCTTTTTTTTGTACTTGTTTCCAACATCTTTAAGACATTTCACCCAAGGTTTCAAGGAGAAAACTTGGAGAGGAAGAAGAAATTGTATTTTCAAATAGAGAAGTTGGCTCAAAAGCATGGATGTACTCCTTCACAACTAGCACTTTCTTGGGTTCTTCATCAACGGGATGATGTAGCACTTATTCCTGGTGAGTGACTTTCCTTATTTTCAACATCGAGTTTGCTTCTTTCAAGTACATCACATCAGAATGATTTGATTGGAAATATTGTATAAATACACATCCTGTATGACCCTTGTTTTCTCTGATGTTGTATTAGAAATATGATTTTTGACCCTTCTTGTAGGAACAACCAAGATAAAAATTCTCGATAGCAACATCGATGCTCTACGATTAAAGCTCATAGAAGAAAATTTAAAAGAGATTACTGTCGTGGTTCCTTTAAATGAGATAGCCAGGTCCAGGAGACCAGATAAATTTAGTCAACCTAACATAGAAATTTGCTAATACACCCACAAATGAGAAGAAGATTAAAAGTTAAAAGCAACAATGATTGTGAAACCTACAGCAAAATATTATGATGCTTATAGCCCATGGGCTCTCAAGCCATGGAAAGTATTGAAGGATTAGAAGTATAAAGAGAGGGTTCATTAAAACCCGAAGTCAGTTCATCATTACCAAAAATAAAATCAAATAAGCAAGCAAGTCAGTTCAGTATAAACGTAACACCCCTAACCCGTATTCGTAGTTGGAATAGGGTTACAAGACATTACCTATCAATCACAACATAAATCATATATTCATGCATTCATTGTCAAAAACAAATCAAAACCATTCACATTGTCCCTTATAAGGCTCTATGAGACCTTAAAACATGCTTAAAAGTAGCTCGAGACTAAACTGATAACATTTGCAAACTTCAGGAGACAGAGAAAATTTTCAAACTTTTAAAGGTCACACGCCCATGTGAACTGGCCGCGTGCCTCACATAACTGTCAGCCATGCCCATGTCACAGGCTGTGTGAAAACAGGACATACATACTGACTTGCTCCACACGGCCGAGGACACGCCTGTGTGCCATGACCGTGGGAAAACTAGGGAGGTTACTGACCTAGGTCACACATCCGACCACACGCCCATGTGTCAACCCGTGTGCCACACACGGCCAGTAGACACGCCTGTGTGTCTAGGATGTATCAAAACTGTAGGGTATACTGACTTAATTCGAAAAGGTACCCAAAGGACACATGGCCGTGTAACATGACCGTGTGTCAGACACAGCTGAGACACACGCCCGTGTCTTTGCCCGTGTGGAAAAAAATAGGCTATTTACAAAGCCAATTTTCCACCCTTTTCTCATGCACACCTAGCCATCAAAATGATATCATTTTAATACATTAATAGACAACCAAATCATGCTATTTCATACACATTTCATGCCATTTATACATTACCCTTTTCACTACTTAATTCCACAACCAAAAACATGCCAAATCAATTTGATACTTTAACTAATATCCACATTTAGACATAACCCAAATCATCAAACATTTTCTAAACCAAAATGGCATCCAAACATCATCTTCAATTATACCAAAGCTTACCATTTCTCAAAACACAAGACATCATTAACACTTTAATAAATACTTATTCATCAACCCATCAATATAACCATTTACAAGCCAACTCACATGGCTAAATTCATAATTCAAAACATACCAAAATGACACTAGCCTATACATGCCATATACCATATATAAAGCTTCCAAAAGTACCAACAATATGATCGATAGTGTGATGACATTTCTTGACGATCCCCGAGTCCAAGCTAGCTTCGATAATATATAAAACATAAACAAAAAAACACATAGTAAGCTTCACAGCTTAGTAAGTTCGTACTTATTATACTCAACAGTTCAAAATAAACAAATCATCAAATCGTACAAATTGATATCTAATTTATGCTAACCAACAAACCTTTCTTATACTTGCTCAAGAGTTTATGAACAAGTTCATAACTTTTTCTATTTAGATTTCATGCTTTAAATGTACATACCTGTACAAATTCGAACTCATACCTTTACATGATATTGTTGAATACTCAATATCTCGCACACTAAGTGCCAAAGCATAGTCGAAACTATTGTAATCTCTCACACTTAGTGCCTTTCATAGTCGAAGCTGTCACAGTCTCACACACTAAGTGCTTTTCATAGTCGAAGCTATCTCATCTCGCACACTAAGTGTCATATGTAGCCGAAGCTATTCTGATTCGCACACTAAGTGCTTTATATAGCTGAAGCTATCTCGATACACTAAGTGCCAAATATAGCCGATTTGTCGTAGCATACAATTGTAGCTGCACATATACAATTTAAAAAATATTAAAGCATTAAAACCATAGTTGTAACAATGTTTATCACGTAAGAACTTACCTCATACTCGGAATTAACGAATCGGATCGATTACTAGATAACCTTCGATTTTCCCTGATCTATATCCCAGTTCTTTCTTTCTTGATCTATATGTATTCAAAATTAACCCATTTAATCGCCAATTCATTCAATTTAATCCACAAACACATAATTTTAGCCAATTTACACTTTGGCCCTAAACTTTTACATTTTAACAATTTAGTCCCTATTTCATAAAAACACAAATTACTCAAAATTCAATAAGATCCATCTTGGCTGAATTCTCTATAGGTCCTTACCAGCCCATACTTTTCATTTATTTGACAATTTAAGCCATCAATTTACACTTTTCTCAAATTAATCCCTAATTGACATTTTTGTCAAAAATCACTTTACAAAACATGTATATCAAACACCAAGCTTGCATAATTCATCATCAAGCATCATAAAACTCATGGATTCATCAATGGAATTTTTCAAAATCACCAAAAAAAATTTAGAAATTAGGGTACGGGCTAGCTAGTACTCAAAGTAACGATCACAAAAATGTAAAAATCATTAAAAATCGAGCTCAAAGCACTTACCAAATGAAGCTCACAAGTGCCAAACCCTAAGGAAGCATGAAAGCTTTATTTTTCTTCTTCAAATTCGGCTAGGATGAAGAAATAAAGATGATATGACTTTTGTTTTAATTATTATACATTAATAACCAATTTACTAATTCAACCTTGGTTATTAAACCATTCATTCATCAAATAAATAACCATTTATGTTCATTCCCACTATCAATGGTCTAATTACATCACAAGGACCTCAAATTTAACAAACCATAGAAATTAGACACTTTTAACTTATAGCATTCTACTTTTGCATTTTACACGATTTAATCCTTTTTCTCAAATTAACCATTTAAACGATAAAATTATTTCACGAAACTTTCACACATATATAATCACATGCTATAAACACCAAAAGTAATATTAAAAGAATTTTACAACCTTGAATTTGTGGTTCCGAAATCACTGTTCCGATTTAGCTAAAATCGAGCTGTTATAATAAATATGTTTGTTAAGAGCAATGGTTAAGATGCTATTTTAAGAATAACTTGTTGCAACTATAGACTTATTGCATGTACACATGAGTTATTTCATAAACTCGAAATAGTACATTGAAATACACCTATATCGGTATATACACAAAAATAATGTTGGAATATTTTAAAATATATATATAGTGTTCCAATAGTTGCAAATGGAAAATTATAAGTAACTAAAAGTTATGTTACTTAGTTATTAACCAAAAATTGTTACTATTTATAATGATGAGTTATATCTCTTAAATTCAAAAATGATATCACTTTATTATTAATAATTAATCTTGATTTTTCAAGGATACATCTATTGAATAATTATATTTATTGCTAAAGATATGACTACCCATTTTGGGTAGTTATGTCCCTATAAAGAGACATGAGACCTCTTATAAATAAGAGTGAATTTTCATTTGCATGACACAAAAAAAAATATATATACAAAGTTCCTTTCTATTTTGTCACCATCTTTTATATTCTTGGATTGTTCTATAAAGAATTATTGCAGAAATACTTTAAAGAAATTAATATCTTTGTCATGCTCCATTCAGTGCTCAGTGGACTATGCAAAACGTAGACAGTTATTGGGTTTCATTATATCCCTGAAGTTCATTACTCTTTTGCACACCATAAAAAAGGAGAGAGTGAATAGAACCTTAAAAAAAGTAGCATTGATTCACTTCTTGAAGCATTCATTAAATTTTTCATAAGTTTATTTTTATCCCCATGCACCAATAAATAATACGCTTATTGGTACAATACTTACGGCACATTTGGTTCATTGGAATGGAATAGAGTTGTTATGAAATAGTCATTCTGTGAGAATGAAATAGGACTATAATAGAATTGAATAGATATAACAATGGTTTGGTTGGATGGAATGGAATGGGTACTATAATAGTATTCATGCGTTTGGTTGAAAGAAATAAATATGTAATAGCAAAAAACAAATACTCAAATGACAAATATGCCCTTTAATAAATTAAATTATGTTTTTATTTTTGTAAAAATATTAAAAACCAAAAGCTTTAAATGTTGAAATGACCAATATACCCTTTAATTTTTTTTATAAAAATGTAGAAATCATAAAAAAATCAAATGACTAATATACCATTTAATAATTTTTTTAAAATGCAAAAAAAAGTGAAACTAATATACTTTATTGTATACTATTATTTTTGTATTTTCACATAATCTTATGTTTTATAAATTGAAGATTCAATTATACCACTTAAATATGTTTACCAAATATCCAACATTATATTCCATTATAATAACATTATATTTCATTTTAGTAACACCACTAGTATTGTCAAACAGTGCTACTATCAAAATAAAAATATTATTAAAGAAGTAGCACCAACATAATCAAACAATCATCTCAGCATCTAAATAACATAATAAACCATGGTCGGCTTTTAGGAGTCCAATTACAGTACAAATGTAACATCCTGAATTAGGGCCTAGTAGGAATAGTGGTTTTAGGACCACAAATCTGACATCAAAATATTTATTTTATGATTATTATGAGCCCTAGAATATGAGTATATGCATGTGTTAAAGTTTTATGAAGAAATTCTAAGTATAAGGTGTCCAATTGGAAATTAAGGACTAAATTGAATAAATTGCAAAACTTGGATTCTAGAAGCAATTTGTATGAAATTGCTATAGATTATGAATTAGAAGGTCTTGGAGATAATTTTCCCAAATTCTAATTTTTTGGACAAAAATGGGCTTGCATGAATGAAAATTTAAAGAAAAGGCATAAGGACATTTTGGTCATTTGTCATTTTAATAAAATAAAAAGGGAAAAATGGAGCAAAAATATGCTCATCTTCTTCCCATAGCTGCTGAAATTTGGAGGACACCACAGCTAGGGTTTCTTCAATTTTCAAGCTCAATAGTAAGTGCTCCCAAGCCCCGTTTTTCATGTTCTTTGTATTTTTGAAATCTTGTAGCTTGTTCTCTCCATTTCTACCCATATTTCATGCTAGGGTTCATGTTAAAAAATTTACCCATGCATGACTTATTGGTATTTTGATGGAATATGAAAGATAAATGCGTGTTAAACAATCTTTTCCAAGTTGGTTTTCATGAGAAACCCTTATAGGGACTATTTTGCAAAAAATGTAAATGTGTGGTGGAAATGAGGAAAATAAAGAAAAATATGGGTTGCCATAAGAGAGAAAAATGTTCGGTTAGGCTTGGGTAAGATAGAAATTGCATGTGTTTCATTATACGAGCCTAGGGACTAAATCATGAAAATGCCAAAGGTTAAGGGCAAAACGGTCATTTGGACCGGGGGAGATATTGAACTTGAAATTTATTATGTGGGGTATTAATGAGCTAATTTTATTGTTATAGGCCTAGAGAAACAAATTTCAGAGAGCGATCGAGGTAAACGCAAGGTTTTAAAATAACCGAAACATAACTCTGAAACTGTTACCAAGTAAGTTTGGATAACTTAAAGTAAACCCTTAATATGCATGATTGTATGATTTATGAATTCATGATGATTGCATTATTAATGGCATGGAAATGCATGAAATGCATCTTTGATAATGACTTGATGATAACTGTCTCGGTTGAGGTTAAAAGGAAATTCAATGGATAAACCATGTTTTACATGTGGAAGGAGATCCTGCATGTGTTGCAGTAAGGATTTAGCCCGGACGGGTAATTCGTGATCTCAAGTATGAAAAGGATCTATCCTGGAAATGTGTTCCTTGAATGATCAAGCCTCCCGAAGAATATGAGTGCATTGTGGAGTTAGCCCGGACGGGTAATCCGATTAGGATATGAATTTAGCCTGGACTGGTAATTCAGATCTGAGCTCAATAAGGGTGTATGTCTATAACGTATTTAGCCTGGACTGGCAATCCCGACATCACCTTATGAGTCCATACAATGGGGGATTTAGCTTGGACTGATAGTCCCGCCATATGATGTGAAGTTCGTGGGAGTGCATATATGGAAAGATCATTTGAATGAATTGAAGAATATTGGGTATTCCATAGAGATTTCCTAGAAACTCAACGAGATTAACGTAGGATACATGTATGAATGAAATGTTGATTGATGAGCTCATCTAGTTAAATTACATGATACATGATTATGTGACTAACTCATTGATTGAGTGCATGTGATAGGAAATCATTTCATATTGGATGATTTCATGATTTAAGTATGGATGTATGCTAATTATTCGGTAAGTTTACTCTTTGGTTTTTTGAGCTTACTAAGCATGAAAATGCTTATCCCTCTCTTTTTCCCTGTTTTACAGAGCTCGAGGACTCATAAGGATTAGAAGACGGTTGGAGAAGCAACACACTATTAACCAAACAAGCTTTGGTATAAAGACTCTATTTATTTTGTTCAATGGCATGTATAGTATTTTTGAGTATTTTGTTATATGTGTCATTTGATTTGCCCAGTAAAGGCATGTAAAAATTATGTTTATCTCTTTGTATATGGCTATGAAAATTGGCTTAATTTAAGTAGGCCATGACCTACAATTTTATGCATGGTTTTAATTACAAATGATGGGTTGCTATCAATTGACAATGAATCACATGAATGAGCCAATTTCAGATGGATTAATGTAATATGGGAACCCATGATATTAAATAGGAAATAACCATTTATGTATGAAACCAATGATATGAGGTTTCCATACAACTATTTTCATTAAGATTATTTACAAGTGTATAATCATGCTTTCTCTCAAACTTGGTAACCATTAGGCACGAGTAGTAGAAAGGGGTAACCAAAGGCTTGGGAAATAGCCTATTAAGGTTCACATGGTTAGACACACGGGCGTGTGTCTAGGCTGTGTGTCCCCTGCACCTAAAACTTTAAGTCAAATTAGCACACGGACGTGTGTCTGGGCCGTGTTATTTTAACAGAATGCTCAAGTTTTGGACATGGGTGAGCCCACGGGCGTGCGTCTTGGTCGTGCCCAAAAGTCGATGTTTCCCACGGGTTAAAGGCATTGGCGTGTCCTAGGTCACACGAGCGTGTGAGTCCACACAGCCCACCTACACGGGCGTGTGACATTCCAAAGCTAGAAATTTACTAAGTTGCCCAAAGTTTACCGAATATTTTCGGTTTTGTACCGAACCACCTTAATGTAGGTTATAGGTCTCGACGGCCTGTATAAGGGACGATATGCTTATGTTCTAGAAGTTTTAAATTTTGGGCGAAATTGGTGACCTGGTTTTGTATGTTTATGAATGTTAAAGTTTTGGTAATGCCTCGAGCGCTGTCCCGATGTTGGATATGGATGAGGGGTGTTACATTTATTGGTATCAGAGCTACGGTTTAGTCGGTTCTAGGACTATCGTAGAGGATGTTAAAGGTTCACTATACATGCCATTACTCGAATGTTGATAGTGTGACGTCTCCTAATTGTTTAAATTGTTTTGAATATAGTAAATGTCTTCCAATCAAGCACAAGATGAGTCCGAGGGAGCCGAGAGCCATGCTCCAGCTTCTGTACAATGAGCTGTATCTAGTAGTAGTAGAAGGCTGATGTCAGAAGGCCGAGAAGAGGCCCGAGTTGCCTTCTTTGATATGATGGATGAATGGTTTAGAGATTATCTAAGAAATCGACCCAATATACCAAGACCACCCGCTGCCCCCTAACCAACCTGATGAGGATGTGCCACAAGGTATGGCACCGGTGAGAATCGGTTAAGCCCCTATAGATAAGTTCAGAAAGTATAGGGCTAAAGAATTCAGAACTAAAGTTGATGATGACGCTGAAAGAGCCGAGTTCTGGCTTGAAAATACTACACGGGTGTTAGATGATTTGTCATGCACACCCGAGGAATGTTTGAAGTGTGTTGTGTCCCTTTTGAAGGACACTGCATACAATTGGTGGAAAACCGTATCCTCGGTAGTGCCAAAGGAAAATATTACTTGGGATTTCTTCCAAGCAGAGTTTACGAAGAAATATATTAGCCAACAGTTTTTGGACTCGAAGCAAAAGGAGTTCCTGGAACTCAAACAAGGTAACAAGACTATAGCGAAATACAAGAGAGAGTTCGTATGACTAAGTCAGTACGCAACCGAATGGGTCCAAATGGAATTGGAAATGTGTAAACAATTCGAGGAAGGTCTGAATGAGGATATCAAGTTATTGATTGGGATCTTGGAAATACGGGAGTTCGCCACATTGGCCGATCGAGCCAAGAAGGCTGAGGAACTTAATAATGAAAGAAAACAAGCTAAAAGAGAGGCTAGAGTAGCGAGCAAGAGGTCTAGTGGTAAAACACTCTCCTTCTCCACGAAGAAGGCTAGGAGCCTGCATTAACGCTCCACCTTGTCAGTGAGATATTCGGGTAGATCAAGAAGCTCCAAGCGACGAGGTCAAAAGTCTTTCTCCCTGATGGTAACTAGTGTCGGGAGTGTAGATGATCAAAAATTAAAGTGTAAGAGCTACAATAAATTTCACTTCAGAGAGTGCCGAATGAAGAGCGGTGCGTGTTTTAGATGTGGGTCTCTTGATTACTTCCTCAAGGACTGCCCAGAGCGAGTTGAAAAAGAAGTGGATGTAACCCCGAAATTGAGCGTTCCTATTCTTTGAGGTAGATGTCCGAGATACCCTGGGAGTGCTAGTGGCAGTCGAATCATAACTGAAGACACTGCAAGAACGTATGCGATACGTGCTCGAGAAGAAGCCGCTACTCCTGATGTTATTACGGGTACTTTCTTTCTTTTTAATATAAGTGTTGTTGCTTTAATTGACCCGGGGTCGATGCATTCATATATCTGCATGAGATTGGCGTCTAGTATGAACATACCTGTTGAACACACGGAAGATATTATTAGAGTGTCTAATCCACTAGGCAGATCAGTCCTAGTTGATAAATTCTGTAAGAATTGTCCTTTGACGATTCAAGGTCGTTGTTTCCCGGCTAACCTTATTTTGTTACCATTTGATGAATTTGATGTAATACTTGGTATGAATTGGTTAGCCCTTCATGATGTAACTGTGAATTGTGGTGGTAAGTATATTAAGTTAAGATGCCCGGATGGTAAGGTTCTACGAGTCGAATCAAGAGAATTGGGTTCGTCACTGGTTATAATCACAGCAATGGTTGCTCAGAGATATATGAGGAAAGGATACGAAGCCTACCTTGCTTTAGTGATTAACACTAAGGAAATTGCATTAAAGATTGAGTCTGTGCCGATAGTATGTGAGTATCCAGATGTGTTTTCAGAAGAATTACCCGGACTACCTTCTGAAAGGGAGATAGAGTTTGGTATTGAGTTGATGCCAGGGACGACTCCCATTTCTATTGTTCCGTACAGAATGGCACCAATGAGTTGAAAGAGTTGAAGGAACAATTGCAAGAGCTGATGGATAAAGGATCCGCAAGGCCAAGTTTTTCACCTTGGGGTGCCCCCGTGTTGTTCGTGAAGAAGAAAGATGGATTGATGAGGTTATGTATCGATTATCGGCAACTGAATAAGGTGACTATCAAGAACAAGTATCCTTTGCCAAGGATCAATGATTTGTTTGACCAATTGAGAGGAGCCATCATATTCTCCAAGATAGACTTAAGGTCCTGCTATTATCAGTTGCGAGTTAAAGACTCAAATTACCCAATATAGCTTTCAGAATGAGGTATGGCCATTATGAATTTCTTGTCATGCCATTTGGGTTGAAGAATGCACTGGCCGTGTTTATGGATCTAATGAATAGGATCTTTCGGCCATATTTGGATAAGTTTGTCGTTGTGTTTATTGACGACATTTTGATCTACTCTAGAGATAAGACAGAGCATGCGAAGCATCTGAAAATTTTGTTGTAGACCTTGTGAGAAAAGAAACTGTATGCTAAGTTTAGCAAGAGTGAATTTTGGCTCCAGGAAGTTGGATTTTTGGGTCATATAGTTTCGGGTGAAGGCATCTGAGTTGATCCAAGTAAAAATTTCTGCAATTATTGAATGGAAATTGCCTAAGAATGTAACCGAGGTTAGAAGCTTTTGGGCTTAGCCGGTTACTATCGAAGGTTTGTAAAAGGATTTTCCATGATAGAAACTCCGATGACGAAGTTACTACAGAAAGACGTTAAGTTTGAATGGACGGAGAAGTGTCAGCAAAGTTTTGAAAAGTTAAAGACATTGCTGACCGAAGCTCCTATTTTAGTGCTACCTGAACCGGGAAAACAATTTGTGGTCTATAGTGATGCATCCTTAAATGGATTGGGTTGTGTGCTTATGCAAGATGACAAGGTGATAGCCTATGCTTCACGGCAATTGAAGCCTCATGAGAAGAATTATCCAACCCACGACCTAGAGCTTGCTACCATTTTTTTGCCTTAAAAATTTAGAGACATTATTTGTATGGTGAGACTTGCCGTATATTCATAGACCACAGGAGTTTGAAATACTTGATGACTTAGAAAGAATTAAATTTGAGACAGCGGAGATGGTTAGAATTAATTAAAGATTATGATTTGATTATCGACTATCACCTGGGAAAGGCGAATGTGGTCGTCGATGCATTGAGTAGAAAATCCCTGTATGCCTTGAGAGCCATGGATACTCGTTTGACATTGCTTGGTGATGGTTCAGTTTTGGCCGAGCTAGAGGCTAGGCCGACATTTCTGTAGGAAATTTATGAGGCTCAGTTTAATGATGATGACTTACAAGTAGAAAGGGCTCAATGTGAGTTTGGTATTGAGACCGATTTCTGAATTAGTCCTCATGGATGTTTGATGTTCAAAGATAGGGTTTGTGTACCCAAAGACGATGAACTTATTCGGAAGATTTTACAAGAAGCACATAACAGTCATTTTTCAGTTCACCCGGGAAGTACCAAGATGTACAACGATTTAAAGAAGATGTACTGGTGGAGCGGCATGAAAAGAGATGTTTCCAAATTTGTATCAAAATGCCTGGTATGTCAGCAAGTTAAAGCTGAACATCAAGTGCCTTCAGGTCTGTTACAGCCTGTAACGGTCCCCAAATGGAAGTGGGACAAAGTTACCATGGATTTCGTGACAAGATTACCTTTGACTCCGAAAAAGAAAGATGCCATATGGGTTATAGTGGACAAACTGACAAAGTAGGCTCATTTTATCCCAATAAGGACGGATTATTCCCTTGATAGATTGGATGATTTGTACATTTTGAGATAGTAAGATTGCACGGAGTACCACTGTTGATTATTTCAGACAGAGACCCGAGCTTCGCTTCGAGATTCTGGAAGAGGTTACAAGAAGCCTTGGGTACAAAGTTGAGCTTTAGCACAGCTTTTCACCCTCAGACCGATGGTCAGTCTGAGCGGATGATTCAGATTCTCGAGGACATGTTGCGTTGTTGCATCCTTGAATTTTAGGGTAGTTTGGAAAAATACCTGCCATTGGTAGAGTTTGCCTACAACAATAGTTTCCAAAAAAGTTTGAAGATGGCGCCTTATGAGGCCTTCTATGGTAGGAAATGTCGAACTCCATTGTACTGGACAGAACTCAAGGAAAATCAGATTCATGGAGTTGATCTGATTAAAGAAACTGAAGATAAAGTTAAGGTGATACGGGATTGTTTAAAAGCGGCATCAGATAGACAAAAGTCTTATGTTGATCTGAAAAAAAGGAAATTGAGTTCCAAGTTCGAGATAAAGTATTCTTGAAAGTATCTCCATGGAAAAAGGTATTGAGATTTGGTCGGAAAGGTAAACCGAGTCCACGATTTATCGGACCATACGAGGTCACTGAAAGAGTTGGACCGTTAGCTTATCATTTGGCATTGTCACCCGAACTGGAAATATTCACGATGTGTTCCATGTATCCATGTTAAGGATACCGATCAGACCCCTCTCATGTAATTTCACCGACTGAGATTGAAATTCGACCAGACATGACCTATGGAGAGGAACCGGTTAAGAGATTGGCTCGTGAAGTTAAACAGTTGAGAAATAAAGATGTGGCTTTGTAAAAGTCTTTTGGCATCGACATGGTGTAGAAGAATCCACATGGGAGCCAGAAGAAACCATGAGAAGTCAATATCCGAATATGTTTTCTGGTAAGTCCTTAAGGGGGAGATATGTAACATCTCGAATTAGGGCCTAGTCAGAATAGTGGTTTCGGGACCACAAATTTGACATCAAAATATTTATTTTATGGTTATTATGAAGCCTAGAATATGATTATATGCATGTGTTAAAGTTTTATGAAGAAATTCTAAGTATAAGGTGTCCAATTGAAAATTAGGGACTAAATTGAATAAATTACAAAACTTGGATTCTAGAAGCAATTTGTATGAAATTGCTATAGAATATGAACTAGAAGGTCTTGGAGATAATTTGCCTAATTTTTAAATTTTTGGACAAAAATGGGCTTGCATGAATACAATTTTAAAGAAAGGGTATAAGGGCATTTTGGTCATTTGTCATTTTAATAAAATAAAAAGGGAAAAATGGAGCAAAAATATGCTCATCTTCTTCCCATAGCTGCTAAAATTTGGAGGACATCATAGCTAGGGTTTCTTCAATTTTCAAGCTCAATAGTAAGTGCTACTAAGCCCCATTTTTCATGTTCTTTGTATTTTTGAAATCCCGGTAGCTTGTTCTCTCCATTTCTACCCATATTTCATGCTAGGGTTCATGTTTAAAAAATTACCCATGCATGATTTATTGGTATTTTGATGGATTATGGAGGAATATGAAAGATAAATGTGTGTTAAACAATATTTTCCAAGTTGGTTTTCATGAGAAACCCTTATAGGGACTATTTTGCAAAAGATTTAAATGTGTGCTAGAAATGGGAAAAATAATGAAAATTTTGGGTTGCCATAAGAGAGGAAAATGTTCAGTTAGGCTTGGGTAAGTTAGAAATTGCATGTGTTTCATTATATGAGCCTAGGGACTAAATCATGAAAATGCCAAAGGTTAGGGGCAAAACGGTCATTTGGACCGAGGGTAGATATTAAACTTGAAATTTATTATGTGGAGTATTAATGAACTAATTTTATTGTTATAGACCCTTAGGAACAAATTTCGGAGGTCGATCGAGGTAAACGTAAGGTTTCGGAATAACCGAAACATAACTCTAAAACTGTTATCAGGTAAGTTCGGATAACTTAAAGTAAACCCTTAATATGCATGATTGTATGATTTATGAATTCATGATGATTGCATTATTAATGGCATGAAAATGCATGAAATGCATCTTTGATAATGACTTGATGATAACCGTTTCGGTTGAGGTTAAAAGGAAATTCGATGGATAAACCATGTTTTACATGTAGAAGGAGATCCTGCATGTGTTGGAGTAAGGATTTAGCCCGGACGGGTAATCCGTGATCTCAAGTATGAAAAGGATCTAGCCTGGACTGGTGTTCATTGAATGATCAAGCCTCTCAAAGAATATGAGTGCATTGTGGATTTAGCCTGGATAGGTAATCCGATTAGGATCTGAATTTAGCCTAGACTGGTAATTCAGATCTGAGCTCAATAAGGGTGTATATCTATAACAGATTTAGCCTGGACTGGCAATCCCGACATCACCTTATGAGTCCATACAATGGGGATTTAGCCTGGACTGATAATCCCGCCATATGATACGAGGTTCGCGGGGGTGCATATATGGGAAGATCATTTGAATGAATTCACGAATATTGGGTATTCCATCGAGATTTCCTAGAAACTCAACGAGATTAACGTAGGATACATGTATGAATGAAATGTTGATTGATGAGCTCATCTAGTTAAATTACATGATACATGATTATGTGACTAACTCATTGATTGAGTGCATGTGATAGGAAATCATTTCATATTGGATGATTTTATGATTTAAGTATGGATGTATGCTAATTACTCAGTAAGTTTACTCTTCGGTTATTTGAGTTTACTAAGTATGAAAATGCTTACCCCTCTCTTTTTCCCTGTTTTATAGAGCTCGAGGACTCATAAGGATTGGAAGACGGTTGGAGAAGCAACACACTATTAACTAAACAAGCTTTGGTATAAAGACTCTGTTTATTTTGTTCAATGGCATGTATAGTATTTTGAGTATTTTTTTATATGTGTCATTTGATTTGCCCAGTAAAGGCATGTAAAAATTATGTTTATCTCTTTGTATATGGCCATGAAAATTGGCTTAATTTAAGTAGGCCATGACCTACGATTTTATGCATGGTTTTAATTACAAATAATGGGTTGCTATCAATTGGCAATGAATCACATGAATGAGCCAATTTCAGATGGATTAATGTAATATGGGAACCCATGATATTAAATAGGAAATAACCATTTATGTATGAAACCAATGATATGAGGTTTCCATACAACTATTTTCATTGAGATTATTTACAAGTGTATAATTATGGTTTCTCTCAAACCTGGTAACCATTAGGCACGAGTAGTAGAAAGGGGTGACCAAAGGCTAGTGAAATAGCCTATTAAGGTCCACAGGGTTAGACACACGGGCGTGTGTCTAGGCCGTGTGTCCCCTGTACCTAAAACTTTAAGTCAAATTAGCACACGGGTAGGACACACGGGCGTGTGTCTGGGCCATGTTATTTTAACAGAATGCTCAAGTTTTGGACACGGGGTGAGCCCACGGGCGTGCGTCTTGGTCGTGCCCAAAAGTTAGTGTTGCCGGCGGGTTAAAGGCATAGGCGTGTCCTAGGTCACACAAGCGTGTGAGTCCAGACGGCCCACCTACACGGGCGTGTGACATTCCAAAGCTAGAAATTTACTAAGTCGCCCAAAGTTTACCGAATGTTTTCTGTTTTGTACCGAACTGCCTTAATGTAGGTTATAGGCCTCGACAGCCTGTATAAGGGACGATATGCTTATGTTCCAGAAGTTTTAAATTTTGGGCGAAATTGGTGACCTAGTTTTGAATGTTTATGAATGTTAAAGCTTTAGTAATGCCTTGAGCCCTGTCCCGGTGTTGGATACGGGTGAGGGGTGTTACAACAAAACTCATTTACATATATACAAAAAGTGACAATATTAGTATTACAGACTTCCATGTCATTATATCATCCTACAATTACATACAAAAAAATTATATTACTCCATCACCACACCCAATTACGCATACGAAAAGTAACAACCTACAATTACGTACAAAAAGTGATATTAGTCGACCACCACACCCATTTACATATACAAAAAGTGACAATCTACAATTACATACAAAAAACTATATTAGTTCACCACCATACCAATTTACACATGCAAAAAGTGACAACCCTCTATGACATAGAAAATTTATATTCATCTACCACCACAACCACATCTTTAATGGGTAAAAATAATTTTTTTCACCCATGCTAATCACTTAGAAGGTGGTAGACTAAGGAAAATGAGCATTTGCATTGGATGATTAGGAATTTTGATCAATGCATCATCTCACTTATTATCTGTTAAACCTTCTATTTCACCTAAAGACACATAGAGGTTTTTTACCATTATGCTAACCACATAGAAGGTGGTACAATTAGAAAAATGAGCATTTGCGTTGGATGATTAGGAACTTTGATCAATGCATCATCTTGCTCATTATCTGTTAAACCTTCTATTTCACCTAAAGACACATATAGAGTTTGTACCTTTTTTCGAATGATCATTTCTAACGTATCTTGAATGAGCATTTTGGAGGCAATGCTCCTACTTAATTCAAGGACAACTGTCCTAATATTATCCCCCAATAACATGGCATCATTAATAAGTGAAGTAGAAGAAATTGGTTCACTAGTTTCAGAACTATTTTTCTTCTTCTTTACAAATGTAGAATTAACTTTGTTTGGATTAGACGGTTGTGATTGTGTAGCCGAGACATCTATCTCATCTAATGAAATATCAACTTCGCATCCATTGTAGTTGCTTCCTTCTTCAGGATTCCTTTCATTAGCAACATCCTCAACATGTAATTCTTTAACAATATCAATAATTATTCAAGCATCTTTACTTATGGCTCGATCTTTTGCATATATGAAATTAAGTTGCTCATAATAAAAAAAACTTCAAGTTCTAAATTACCCAAATTCTTTATGACTTTATTAAAAAAAAGATTTCATAAGCGTTATATACTATATCGATATAAGTAAGTCAAAACTGGAAAAGAAATACAAAAAAAATTCTTACAGTTATATGAGTCCCACACTACATCTTCAGTAACAACAAATTTGCCTATGCTCGTCCCAACCAAATCCACTATTTTCTTTTCCTTTGAACATGTTGTAAATGATTGTCTAATCCCTTTTCAATGTCCTAATCCTTGATTCAGGATTAGGTTTAGCCTTTAGTATTGCATGAGGTAAAACTTTTTCCATCATTCTTTCCAATTCAGGTAAATAACTAGCTTGAATCCCGTATTTGCATTAAAATTTTCAACATTGTGCAAGTATACCATAAATGAAATCAATGCAACATCTTCTTTTGGAACCCATTTCCTTTTGGTTCCTCTATAATTTTAGGAAGAAGTTGCAGTTGATTGTGAAAAGTCTAACATATTTTTAAAGAAAATTGCACAAAATCAATTAATAGATAAAAAACAATCAATTAATACAAGTCTAATACAATACAAAAATACCATAAACACAACATCAAAGATAAATAAAATAACATAAATTCTTTCAAACAACACTTTTAGCCCTATTAATTTCTAGATGCTTGTCCTTTATTGAACATTTGATTTTCTAGTTCCGCCCCCCAATTTGCACATGCATCAATTGGATCAATATTGATTATATTAGGTTCATCATCCTCTATCACATTACTATTTAAACCTTCTCTCAACGCTGCTTCAATAAGATCAAGACTCATTTCAGTTCGAATATAATTATCAAGCAAGCAGCAGGCAATAATGATTCAATCGTGCACCCTCATAGGATAAAATGATGAACTCCTAAGTATACCCCATCAAAGTTTTAATAAACCAAAACATATTTCAATAACATTATGCGTTGATGCATGTTTCATACTGAAAATTTCTTCTGGAGTACTTGGTTTGTGACCTTAGTGCCATTCATTCAAATGATATCTTTGTTCACTAAAAGGTGCAAGAAGTCCCTCACAATTTGTGTAACCAACATCAACTAGATATAACAACCTATACTAAGAAAAAAATATTTATCAATAACTTGTTTTCAATATTAGTATTGTAATGCTCTCAACCCGACCTGATCCATCGGGTCCAAATCTTGGGTGTTAAATCACATAATAGTTAACAAATTTTTTGAACAGTAGACAAGCACTCATTGCTTAAAAACAATTTTCATTATCATTTCATTTAAAGACTTAATGAATGTATTATAGAAATAAAATATTACATCAAAACAGTTACAACTCATTACAATACAAACATTTACTAAAGTCTAACTCTTAGAGTATGATACTACAATACGACACTTTTCTATTGTATGCATAACAACCCACTTCGTTGCTACCTTGGCGTACTCCTAGCGTAGTCCCTCTTGACGCATTCTCTTACCACATCACTTGAAATAATAACAAACATTGTAAGTTCAAGAGAACTTAGTGAGAATAAATACAGAATACCTTAGCAGATTCTTTTATAATATTTTAAAAACATCTGTATGCCAGCTACCCTTCTTAACCACTTACTTCTGTTGGGTGGATACTATCACAATTTCATGCTTACACCAACATGCCAACTACTATACTCTTAATCGTACTAATTACTTCTTAACTACCTGACTAACTTAAGATCTTTCCAGACATTACCTTAATCTCTTTTTTTTCTTAGAACCAGAAAAGTAATTTTAAAAGAATATCTCTTCAGAGCCCATTACATAAAGACCATATCTTTATACATACACTAATTTCAAAATGGTTGATCATAGATATTGTTCACTAGTTCATACATACACAATTGCCAGATACTCACGCAGATTTGAATACTATCAGTTAACTAGTCAAATCATATTCTTGTTTGAAACATTACAAGCTCACTCAGATAATGAATTATACAAATCATCCAAACGAATTCCACACAATTTTATTATAGAACCCTAAATACTCAGAAATATGATGATTCAGATTCCATAATATTTCAGAAGAAAACATGATATTGTTCAGATATGGCAGATACCAAATAACTCAGATTCAACCTACATGGTACATATAAACTTAGACTAATTGATACTTATCTCATTCATAACTAAAAATATAACACCCCTAACCCGTATCCGTCGCTGAAACAGGGTTACGGAGCATTACCGAACAAATGGAATAATAAATCATTCAATTCATATGTCAATGTGAACATAATCTAATTATAATCAAATACAATCATAACGTCCCTTAATCGAGCCCTCGAGGCCTTAAAAATGCTATAGAAACAATTCGGGACTAAATCAGAAATATTTGAAAATTTTAGGAAAAAGTTGAAAATTTTGGTCTGTAGGGGTCACATGGCTGAGACACATGCCTGTGTTTCAGGCCGTGTGGACATTCAAAATAGGGACACACGGCTATGTCCCAGGCCGTGTCCATACCCATGTAACTCACTGACTTAGGTCACATGGCTAAGCCACACACTCGTGTGCCAGGCCGTGTCACCCTCGAAATGGCCTTACACGCTTGTGTGCCTACCTGTGTGCTAGGCCGTGTAACTGCCTGACTGGTATGCCTTGAACCTACAGGCCCGTGTACTAGTCTGTGTCAACCTCGAAATGGCCTTACACGTTTGTGTACCAAGCCTTTTGCTAGGCCGTGTAACTGCCTGGTTGGTATGCCTTGAACCTACAAGCCCATGTGCCAAGTCATGTCACCCTCGAAATGGCCTCACATGCCCATGTGCCAGGCCGTGTGCTAGGCCATGTAACTGCCTGACTGGTATGCCTTGGACCTACAAGGGACACACAGCCATGTCGCATGGCCATGGGCCACACCCGGCTGAGACACACACCCGTGTCTTAGGCTATATAGACAATAAAACGGCCAAAATCAAGCAATTTCTCTCACCTTTCTTAAGCACCAACCTAAGTACACTTGTACACATGATCAAAGCTTCAAAACATGCTTAAAACCTACATAAAATGATCTATACATTAAACTAATAATCCATACAGCCAATATTCCATTTTGGCACCTCAAATATAACCAATAAATATACCAAAACATACACATTCTTAACCATTCATCAGCTAACTTATTTCTAACTAAACCATTATAGATTCAATACCATATCTTAGCTATACTAAGTTCACTTTATAACATACTAACTTGTAACCTTAACATGCATCACATAACCACTTAACACATATTTTTCAAGATATCAAAAGTAACAAAGTGGTGTCGTCCAAACAACTTACATGACCAAATTCATACTTAACTATTTCCATAACCAAAACATGAATATTAACATTCAAACCTATTTTATGCCATATAATTTAGAATAAATGTTCCGAAACCTATCGAGATGTGTTGGATAGTGTGACTTGAGTGTCAATCTGGTTGTCCAACCTTCCGAGAATCTACAATGACATTAAAAACACAAGTAAGCTTACTGATAAGCCATAAAAGTAACATGTTTTAGTCCCATTCTTGATGCATATTTGGATAATTTATTAGGTAAATTAATGAATTTGATGCTCCTAATCCTTTAAATTTATGTTTCTATATTTAGGTGAGCATAGGAAAGTGAAAGGAGCGAAAAACGAGCTAAAATCAGACCAAAAATTATTTTTAGGAATCACACAGGTTGGACATTTCCACACGGGCTGGGCATACGCTTGTGTGAGCCACACGGGCTGGGCATATGCTCGTGTGAGCCACACAGGCTGGGTACACGCTTGTGTGAGCTGGCCACACACCCATGTGCCAGCCCATGTCAGTTTCGAACCCTACTTGTCTTATACGCGAAAAAACCCAATTTTTAGGGTTTCTGAGCATTTTAAAGTTTATAAATACATATTACTATAGGACTAAAGTGAACACGCAGAGAAGAACGAAGAAATTACTCAAAGAACACCATTGGAATCAACTCAGAAGTAGATCTCCTTCAAGATTGAAGATCTCCATTCAATTTCTTCAGAAGTTTTATTGGGTTTCTTTATGTCTTGTTGTTATTCTAATTTTGAGATGTTTCCACCCCAGATTATGAACTAAATTCCCTAGATACCTAAAAAAGATGAAACCTATGATGGATCTTGTTATTTAATTTCTGATTTACATGATAAACATTTGATTTCTTGTTCTCAATTATGTATGCTTATTTCGTGTTTTGATATTTTCAGGATATTGATTCATGTTAAATGTGCTTATTCAGTGGAGCAAAAGTCCCTATTTAAGAGTAGATCTAGTATAATTGGGTGGAGTTGCATGCAATCCTAGAAATAGGATGAGACAAAACTACTGGATTAGAGTCAAATCTAATAGGGGAATCCATAGATCGAGTTAATGCGAAAATAGGATTTTTAATTAGAAAGAGATTTCAGTTAATCAACCCAGAGTCAGTTGTTCTTATTCTTTAAAGAGATATTAACAAAATTCAGGGATTTCTACGGATCAAGGAGCAAGTGAATAAATCATTTAATTCAGATTCAGAATAATAAGTGAAGTCTAGGTGGATTCTTTCTTGGGTATTGTTTATCTCATTGGTTTATTCGATTATTTTCTTAATTCATTCTCTGTTGCAATCTTAGTAATTAGTTTAGTTAATTTTAGATTAAAAATAATTCCTTCAATTTATCGGCTAGATACTAGAAAGCTAGCAATTACTAGTACTTTTAGTCCTCATGGATACGATATTCCTGACTCACCATAGCTATACTATTATTCGATAGGTGCGCTTACCTTTGTCATAAATTTTAGTTAGTTTTTTGATCATTACTTACTGAAGCATAGTGAGTTTGACGTATTAAATGATAAATCTTACCGAACTAATTATAATAATTCAAACAATAATAATCATCCAAGAGAACTCTCTGTCATTCTCAACTTCAATCGATGCATTCATCCATGTTCAGATCAATGTGAAATAAAAAACATATCTTTCAAATTCATTAAACAAATTACCTTACCGACATTTTCGATTCGATGAATGACTTACGGGTAAGAGGACATCGTCAACAAAAGCTCGTAAGAGCTAGTGCTCCCAAACACGCCAATAGAAGCTCATAAGAGCTGAACAAAAGCTTATAAGACCTGAAAAGAAGCTCATAAGAGTTGAACAAAAGCTCAAAAGAGCTTAATAGAAGCTCATAAGAGCTTAACAGAAGCTCATAAGAGCTGATCCTTGTTTTTTAAAATAAATATTGCAAAATTATTTCAAGAATGAGAAAAAATCCTAATGGTTAAAATAAATATGAGAAAGCATGGAAATTAAATGAGGTCCCAAGTTTGAATCTCTTCCATTGCGAAATAATTAACAAAATCCCTTATTTTTTTAATGTGTGTGCCATCATACCCTTGAACTATAAATTTTTATTTTATTTTTCAGCCTTTAATTCAACTTTCACCTACCTAAGTCGTTTACCCTCTTCCTCTCCTCATTTCTCTTCAATTTTCTTTCTTCCTCCCATTGTTTTCGTCGCCTACACCTAGTTTTACCATCTCTTTCTTCTTTTTCTTTTTTCCAGAAGATTTTTTAACATATTCTCCACCCTATTGCTTTCATTTTTGCTCATTAAAATCAGCCCCTAATATGAAATCTTGAACTCCAAGATCGAGCTTGAACATTGCCAAGAAAGTGCCATGTAATTTCTCTCGACTAGCTTGGGTAAGGTCTCTTCTCTCTTCAATTTCTTAATTAATCTTGTCAATTCAAAACCTAAATTTCTAGATCTAGAATTTGGAGGAATTTAAATAATTTTAAAGGTATTTTTTCCATAATTTAATCAGATCTCAAAAAGTTTTAAAATTCAGCCCCAATTTTGGCCACCATGGGTGGTGGTGCGTGCGTATACGCCTATGAACCGAGATCATGCTTTGTTCCCTCAATATTGTGAATGTGTCATAGAGGTTATGCACATGTTTCATGGATTCACTTTTTACAAGCATGTTGTCTACATAGTGTGGTGATGATCTTCGATGATCCCCAAGCTCCCAGTAGCTTCAATATCTAAAAAAAAAAGTTGAAAAACGCACAGAGTAAGCTTTCAAAAGCTTAGTAAGCCATAAACAAATAAACTTAACAATATAAACATATAAGCATCATAATATACATATAATCTTTAACCTTATGCTATCACACAACGCATAGTTCAAATACATTTCACATTTTCCTCATTCATTTGCACATAATGCATTTTTTCTTGTACTTTTGTCATATATACTCACTTGATCATAAAGATACATATATTTACCTTTCAACATCAAATATGATATAAAACTTCAAACATACCTGAATCGGATACACATTTCATATTATCATTCATTTCTCGGAATGCCTGTTGAACCGTTTGGAATCATAAGGATACGCGGATATCTTGGAAAGCCTATACAATGCCAACGTCCCAGATGTAGTTTTACATGTAATCAAATATCGATGCCACTATCCCAGACAGGATCTTACACGAAATCAAATACGATGCCAATGTCCTAGACGTGGTCTTACACGTAAATCATAAGTCGATGCCAACGTCCCAGATGTGGTCTTACACGATAACACATATCCGATCCTATGTCATGACATATGTATCCTAACTATTCCTAAGGTTTGTATGGGGCTTTTCGGACGTCAGAACTTTGTCGATACTTCCTCGGATGTCTCATTTTTCTTAACTCATACATTCATTCATCATAATACAATAGCATATAATTGATAGTAATTCAATTCAAAACACATTTATTTGTGTATAGACTTACCTCGTACAGATTCGGATAGATGGTATCGGCTACTCGACGACTTTTAACTTTCCCCGATCTAATTCCATTTTCTTTAATTATTGATCTATATAAATTCCAATTTAACGCTTTTATTCACCAAATCATTCAAATCAATCCACAAACAGATATTTAGGGCATTTTATAAATTAGCCCTCAATTTTCACTTTTTGACAATTTAGACCGTAATTCATAAAATCACAAAATACACAAAATTTATTTATACTTATACTTAGCCGAATATTCATGGTACTCATACAAGTCCACACATTTCATTTATTTTACATTTTAGTCCCTCAATTTACAAATTTCACAATTTAGCCCATTTTACTCAAATTCATCAAAAATTCAAAGACAATATATGTTAACCCAAAACATATCTTTCATATACTATCATCAAACTTTACAAAGCTCACATTACCAATAATGGCATAACTCAAAATCATAAAAAATTTCAAAAATTCAAACATGAGCTTGATAGAACACTAAACAACGATCACAAAAACGTAGAAATTATCAAAAACCAAACAAAAACCATACCTTAATCAAGTGATCAAGTGCCGAACCCTAGAAAACCTTTTTCTTTTCTTTTCTTTGATATTTTCAGCAAGAACAAACACCAAATGACCAATTTCATGCGTTTATTTAATTTAATTAACATAAATCCACATTTTACTATTTTGCCCTTAATGAAACAACATTTAAATTCCTTTAACTATAGGCATTTATGTCCATCCATTATTCAAATGGTTTATTCACAACATAAGGACCTCTTATTTATAAAGACATAACAAATAAGAACTTTAACAGATAGAAGACCACTTTTACATTTTATACGATTAGGTCCTTTTAACAAATTGAGCACACAAATGATCAAATTTTCGTACGAAATTTTCACACATACTAATTCACATATAATAAGCACAGAAAATAATATTTAAATATTTTTTTACTCGAAGTCTAAATCGGACTATTACAATTCTCCCCCTTAAGGATTTTTTTCCCTGAAAATCTTACCGTTAAACAGATTCGGATATTGCTGTCTCATAACATCTTCAAGCTCTCAGTTAGCCTCATCGACACTATGTCGATGCCACAATACTTTTACTAACGAAATTTTCTTGTTTCGTAATTCTTTAACCTCACAAACTAGGATACGGATTGGTTCTTCATCGTAGGTCATATCAGACTGAATCTCAATGTCAGACAGAGGAATTAGATGCGAAGGATCGGATCTATATCATCGAAGCATCGATACGTGAAATAAATTGTGTATCTTTTCTAGCTTAGGTGGCAAAAACAATCTATATGCAACCGATCTGATACGCTCGATAATCTCATACCGCACGATAAACCTCAGACTCAATTTGTTTTTTCTGCCAAATCGGAGTACTTTCTTCCACGGTGAGACTTTTAAAAACACTTTGTCTCCAATCTCAAATTCAATGTCTTTTCGTTTCAAATCTGCATATGATTTGTGACGATAAGAACCTGTCTTCAAACTATCTCGAATCACTTTTACTTTCTGTTCAGTCTCTTTTATCAAGTCAATCCTGTAAATCTTATTCTCGCTAAGCTCAGTCCAATACAAAGGTGTACGGTATTTGCGACCATATAAGGCTTCGTAAGGTGCCATTTTAATGCTCGATTGAAAAATGTTATTATAGGCGAATTCAATCAAAGGCAAATACTGTTCCCACGTACCTTCAAACTTAAGAATGCAACATCTTAACATATCCTCGAGAATCTGAATAATCTGTTCGGATTGACCATTCGTTTGCAGGTGAAAAGCACTACTGAAATGCAATTTCGTACCCAAAGCATATTGTAATTTCTTCCAAAATCGCGATGTGAATCTTGGATCTCTGTTTGACACAATAGATAATGGCACACCACGCAATCTCACAATATTGGAAATATATAACTCAGCTAACTTATCAAGTGAATAATCAGATTGTACCAGAATAAAATGATCTGATTTCATCAATCGGTCTACCACGACCTAGATAGCATCTTTCTTTCTCGGAGATAGAGGCAAACCCAAAACAAAGTCAGAGATACCTCTTTTCATTCCAATCCACCAGTAATGCTATCTTAAATCATTATACATTTTCGTACTACTCGGATGTACAGATAACCGATTGTTGTGAGCTTCATTCAAAATCATCTGAATCAACTCTGGATTTCTCGGAACACAAATTCGATATCAGAATCTCAAACAATTATCTTTATCAACTCTGAATTCTGAATCAGAATCTAAATCACTTTGAGCTCGTTTTGCTAAAATCTCATTATCAACTTTTTGAGCATCAATAATCTACTGTAAGAATAAAAGTCTGGCTTTCAATTCTGCTAAAATCGAACCATCATCAGACACAACCAAATGAGCATTCATGGCACGAAGAGCAAACAGTGATTTTCGACTCAAAGCATTAGCAACAACGTTTTCTTTTCTCGGATGATAATTAATCTTAAGCTCATAGTCTTTTAGCAATTCTAACCACCTTCTTTGTCACAAATTCAGATCTTTCTGAGCCATTAGATATTTCAAACTCTTATGGTTAGAATATACATGACATTTCTCACCAAACAGATAGTAACGGCAAATCTTTAAAGAAAATACGATTGCCGCTAACTCAAGGTCATGAGTCAGATAGTTCTTTTCACGCGGCTTTAATTATCTTGAAGCATAAGCAATGACTTTGTTTTCCTTCATCAAAACGCATCCCAGACCATTTAACAAAGCATCACTATAAATCACAGATTCTTTACCCAATTCAGTTTGTACTAATATCGGAACTTCAGTCAATAGGGCTTTCAACTGATCAAAGCTTTTCTGGCACTTTTCCAACCACTCAAATTTCACATCTTTCTGAAGCAGTTTCGTTAATGGAGTTGCAATCATAGAAAATCCTTTTAAAAATCTTCGGTAATAGCCAGCAAGTCCCAGAAAACTGTGGACTTCAGAAACATTTTGCTCGGATCAACTCGGATATCTGATACTGATACAATATGGCCCATAAAACTAACTTCTTGTAACCAGAATTCACATTTGCTAAACTTTACATATAGTTTCTTATCACGAAAAGTCTATAATACTATTCTCAGATGCTCGGCATGCTCAAATTCATCATGCGAATAAATCAATATGTCATCAATGAATACGACAACAAATCGATTTAAGTACGGTCTAAAAACTATGTTCATCAAATCCATAAAGATAGCAGGTGCATTTGTTAATCCAAAAGGCATAACTAAGAATTCATAGTGGCCTTACCTCGTTCTAAATGTAGTTTTCGGAATGTCTGAGTTTTTTACTCGCAACTGATAATAGCCTGATCTCAAATCTATCTTCGAAAACATGATAGCTCCTTTCAATTGATCGAACAAATCATCAATTCAAGGTAGAGGGTATTTATTCTTGATAGTCACTTTATTCAACTGACGATAATCAATGCACATTCTCATCGTACCATCTTTCTTTTTCACAAGTAGAACTGGTGCACCCCAAAGTGAGAAACTTTGTCTTGCAAATCCTTTATCGGTCAACTCTTGCAACTGAGACTTTAATTCTTTTAGTTTAGACGGAGCCATTTTATACGGAGCTATCGAAATTGGAGTAGTTCCAGTTATTAATTCAATACCAAATTCAACTTCTTGAATCGAAGGTAATCCCAGAAGTTCTTCAGGAAACATATTAGGGAATTCACAGGCAACAGGCACTGATTCAACTTTCTTTTCTGACACTTTCGAATCAATCACATAAGCAAAGTAGGCTTCACAACCCTTTTTCACAATACTCAGAGCTTTCATCGAAGACATCACAGCCGTTAATCCATTTAAATCACTGGATTCAATTCAAACTATTTCATTATTCTGACATCTCAAATCAATAGTTTTCCCTTTGCAATTCTCAACAGCGTCATGCAATGTTAACCAATCCATACCCAGAATTATATCAAACTCATCAAATGGTAATAACATCAGATCGACCAAAAAACAAATGTCTCGAAACATTAACTGACAATTCTTGCAGACTTTATCAACCAAAACACATCTGCCTGGGGGTTCAATACTTTAATTACAAATTCATTAGTCTCTACAAGCAAAGTCTTACTATTCACTAAATTCATGCATATGTAAGAATGTGTTGATCCAAGATCTATCAAAGCAATCACAGAAGTATCATAAAGTGTGAAAGTACTCATAATCACATCTGGATATGAAGCTTCGCCACGATCTTAAATGGCATAAGCTCTAGCAGATGCACGAGCCTCAGATCTAACAGTAGTGTTTTTTGTTCCTCTCTGACTGCTACTCATATTTCCCGTATTTTTGGGAGGTTTACCACGAGATAAGTTGCCACTTGACCTCAGATTTTACACAATCACTTGCTCGACAGATTCGAGGCAATCACGAATGAAATGGTCTAATGATCCACATTTGAAACAAACCCGATCATACAGTCTACAATTGCCGAGATGTCTTTTACCATAGTGCTTGCACTCAGGGAGATCAAATTGAACATTTCCAACACTGGCAACAGATGTAGCGGGAGCTCTGAAACTCAAATGTGATCTAGTACGATCTCTACTCGAATGTCCCATATTAGCCTTTAAATGACTATAATCATCTCAAAACTTCTTTGATACAGATTGAAATGACTTGCTCGATGATCTCTTTCTCACTTCTCTAGCTTCTGAATCAGCTTTTCTTTTCTCTTTTCCAAGTTCTTCGGCTTTGCATGCTCGTTTAACAAGCACAACGAATTCTTTGATCTCAAGAATCACAACTAACAAACAGATATCCTTGTTCAAGCTATCTTCAAATATTTGCATATTATTGCCTCAGTAGATACACATTCTCGAGCATACTGACTCAGTCTTACAAATTCTCGCTCATATTCTGTAACAGACATACGACCTTGTTTAAGCTCAAGAAACTCTTTTTGTTTCTGGTCGATAAATCTCTAACTGATGTATTTCTTTCAAAATTCAGCTTGAAAGAAATCCCAGGTGACTCACTCTCTCGGAACCACTAATATCAAAGCCTTCCACCAATGATAGGCCGTATCTCTCAAAAGCGAAACGGCACACTTTAGGCATTCATCAGAATTCAATGACAATTCATCAAATACTTATATTGTATTCTCTAACCAAAACTCGACTCTTTCAGCATCATCATTAGTTGTAGCACTGAATTCTTCAGCCCCATATTTTCTAATTTTGTCAATCGGAGGCTTAATCAAATGATTCGAATTAGCTGGTGACATAGTAGGAACTTGAGGAGGATTAGCCGAGATTGGAGGTTGTTGAACAGCCGGATTAGTTCTAATGTACTGGGTGAACCAACCATTCATCATTTGATAGAAAGCTTGTCTAGCCTCTCCATCATGGCTACTCGTAGCCGGTCTAGAGTCAGATGGCGTTGTCCCTTGTGCGGAGCAGGCATATTACTCTCGACATCATCAGCTACTGCTCGTTCAGGATCCATTTCCTATATAAAAACAAATTTTCATTGTCAGGATTCATCACACTATCGCAATTCAAAAATATGGCATGTATAGCTAGACTCACTTATGCTACGTTAGTCCTAGAATCGACTAAACCGTAAATTTGATACTAATAAAATGTAACACCCCTAATCCGTACCTGTCGCCAGGCTAGGGTTAAAGGCGTTACTTGGCATATTGAAACATTTAGCATTCATTACACAAACATCATATCATCAAAGACCAAATATCAATATAGTGTCCCTTATTTAGGTCATCGAGACCTTAAACATGCTTTAGAAAAAGGTCAAGACTAAACCGACCTCATACTAAATTTTTCAAAACTTAAACATTTTTCAAAGTCTTACATGTCACACGCACATGTGAACAAGCCATGTGCCTCACATGACTTTAGACATGCTTCTGTATCTAGACTGTGTCAAAACAGGGATACATACTGACTTGTCCAAACGACCACAAGACACGTCCGTGTGTCAGGCCATGTGAAAATTTGGAAGGCTACTGACTTGGCCACACGGCCTAGCACACACCCGTGTGTGCGACCATGTGGTCTACTCAGGCTCAATTTGAAATTGCCCTTGAGTAGCACGGCTGAGACACACGCCCGTGTCCCTACCTGTGTGGGCAAAAATAGGGCATTTGCAAAGCCAAATTGCCACCCATAAAGGGTCCTCCCTACAAGCATCAAAACAGCATCATTTTAAACCAAATTCTCAACCACTTCACAAACAAAATATACACTAATAATGTCATATAATTACCAATCAAATTCATGCTTATTCACAATTCCATATCATATCAAATCATGAGCCAAAAATGATGCCAAAACATATGATCCATAATCTTAAATTTACTTCATTCAATCTCATGCCAAAACTTACCACTTACCAAACTCCAAAATAAACACTTACCACAAACTTACCCAAATAACCTATTCTCTTGGCCATACAAAAACATATCATATTAGCATAATTACATCACATAATTCATACCAAAACACATTCAAATACACAACCAAAACCAAGCAAAGTCACATCGCTAAATATATACATTACCAAACATAATCACACACTTCTAGCCTATACATGCCATACTTCAATATATACATTTTCAAAAGGTATCAAAAATAAGGTTCGATAGTGTGGTGATAATCTTTGATGATCCCCGAGCTCCCAGTAGCTTCGATATCTAAACAAAAAATAGTTGAAAAACACACAGAGTAAGCTTTCAAAAGCTTAGTAAGCCATATACAAATAAACTTAACAATATAAACATATAAGCATCATAATATACATATAATCTTTAACCTCATGCTATCACAAAACACATAGCTCAAATACATTTCACATTTTCCTCATTCATTTGTAGATAATGCATATTTTATTATACTTTTTTCACATATACTCACTTGATCATAAGGATACATATATTTACCTTTCAACATCAAATATGATATAAAACTTCAAACATACCTGAATCAGATACACATTTCATATTATCATTCATTTCTCAGAATACTCGCTGAATCGTTCGAAATCAGAAGGATACATGGATATCTCAGAAAGCTCATACAATACCAACGTCCCAGACGTGGTCTTACATGTAATCAAATATCGATGCCACTGTCCCAGACAGGGTCTTACACGAAATCAAATACAATGCCAACATCCCAGACATGGTCTTACATGTAAATCATAAGTCGATGCCAACATCCCAGACGTGGTATTACACGATAACACATATCAGATCCTATGTCATGACATATGAATCCTAACTATTCCTAAGGTTCGTACGGGGCTTTTCGGACGTCAGAACTTTGTCGATACTTCCTCAGATGTCTCATTTTTCTCAACTCATATATTCATTCATCATAGTACAATAGCATATAATTAATAGTAATTCAATTCAAAATGCATTTATTTGTATATAGACTTACCTCGTACAGATTCAGATAGACGGAATCGGCTACTCTACGACTTTTGACTTTTCTTGATCTAATTCGGTTTCTTTAATTCTTGATCTATATAAATTAAAATTTAACCCTTTTATTCACAAAATCATTCAAATCAATCCACAAACAGATATTTAGGGCATTTTACAAATTAGATCTCACATTTTCACATTTTGACAATTTAGTCCCTAATTCATAAAATCACAAAATACAAAAATTTCTTTATACTTATACTTAGCCGAATATTCATAGTACTCATAAAAATCTACAAATTTAATTTATTTCACATTTTAGTCCCTCAATTTACAAATTTAACAATTTAGCCCATTTTACTCAAATTCATCAAAAATTCAAAGGCAATATATGTTAACCCAAAACATATCTTTCATATACTATCAGCAAACTTCACAAAGCTCACATTATCAATAATGGCATAACTCAAAATCATCAAAAATTTCAAAAATTCAAACATGGGCTTGATAGAACACTAAGCAACGATCACAAAAACGTAGAAATTATCAAAAACCAAACAAAAATCATACCTTAATCAAGTGATCAAGTGTCGAAACCTAGCAAACATTTTTATTTTCTTTTCTTTGATATTTTCGGCAAGAAAAAACACCAAATAACCAATTTCATGCATTTATTTAATTTAATTAACATAAATACACATTTTACTATTTTGCCCTTAATGGAACAACATTTAAATTCCATTAACTATAGGAATTTATGTCCATCCATTATTCAAATGGTTTGTTCACAACATAAAGACCTCTTATTTACAAAGACATAACAAATAAGCACTTTAACAAACAAAATTCCACTTTTACATTTTATGCGATTAGGTCCTTTTAACAAATTGAGCACACAAATGATCAAATTTTCATACGAAATTTTCACACATACTAATTCACATATACTAAGCATAGAAAATAATATTTAAATATTTTTTGACACAAATTTGTGGTCCCAAAACCACAATTCCTTCTAGGGTCTAAACCAGACTGTTATAGGCTTCGCTTCTAGGAGTACGTTCAATTTGTGCACTATTTCCCACGGATCCACGCCTAGCATATCCATTACAGACCATGCAAAGACGTCTAAGTTCCCCCTCAAGCATTCGACTAGCAGCCTCTTCTCTTCCCCACTCAGCAACGATGAGATCTTAACTATCCTTTCTTTATTGTCGTAGAATAGCTGCAAGGTCTCGATGTACTTTGCTAGCTCTAGTTTCTTATCTTTATGCTCTTTCCTTACATCCAAATCTTCCAAGTCGATAGCTTGGCCTAGTGAAGTCTACTTATTGGTCAGAGGCTACTTTCCCTACCTGACAGACAACATATGCTGGTCATATCACAAGAAGCCGATGTCGGTACTTGACGGGAACTTGATCCTCATACAATAGGTTGCCATCACCATCTTTTCCATTCGCATGATTGGTCTACCAAAGATGGCGTTATCTACCATTAGATGGTCTACCACATAGAATTTGACACACTCCGTAGTCGTATGATCTCCTTCACCTAGAGTGACCAACGACGTGATGGAGCCCCTTACCTCAACAGAGTGGTTTGCGAAGCCGCATAAAGGGATGACTGGGGATAAGAACTGCTCTTTTAGCCCATTTTCTTATATGCTCCCCAAGACAGGACTTTCACCACCCTGCCCTTATCAACAAGTATCCTCTTAACTTTGAAGCCTGCAACCTCATGTAACACCCCTAACCCATATCCATCGTTAGATTAGGGTTACAGAGTATTACTATACAAACGTAACATTAAACATACATTTCATACATCATTGAAAACATATTAAAATACATTCATTCCCATATGTATCATCCCTTAATCGAGCCATTGAGGCCCTAGAATCACCTTAGAAACAATTCGAGACCAAATTGGAAGCAATTAGAAAGTTCAAGAGAAAGTTAGAAAAATTTGACTATAGGGGTCACACGACCATGTGGCCAAGCTGTGTGCCTCACACGGTTGAGACACACACTCATGTTTTCAGCCATGTAATAATCGTATTAGGGACACAACACCGTGTCCCAGCCTATGTCCTCACCCGTGTAACTCACAGAGAAGGGTCACATGGCCATGTCATATGCCCGTGCGCCAAGCTGTGTGCTAGGCTTTGTAACTGCCTGACTTGCATGCATTAAAACCTACAGGGGACACATGGCTGTGTCGCAAGGCCGTGTGTCACATACGGCTGAGTCACACGGCCGTGTCTCAAGCCGTGTAGACCTAAGATAAACTTTAAACAACAAGTTTACCATTTTAAATTGACTTGGACCCTAAGTAAACCATTTACCAACCAAAGTACCTATTCAAAGTGACATTAAAAATGCCAAAATACATGCCAAATCAACATCCTAAGTGCCTAACCAATGTATCCTCATTGATACCACAAGTATATACAATTGTACCTAAAAATAAAACCTCAAACACAATTTATCACTTCATTAAATCAAACACCGAACCCAATGTACCAATCATAGGTACCTCAAATACAACATATCATTAGCATATACCATTCCTATTTGCATTGAAACATCTGCCTCATTCATATATAACTTATAAGTTAATAATTTCTACAAAAGTCATACATAACATTATACGCATCCAAAACATTTATAATGACAAACAAACCTATTACATGCCATATAATCTGAAATAAAAATTCCAAAAAACTACCAAAATTTATGGATAGTGTGACTTGAGTGTTGATCTGATCATCCAACCTTCCAAGTATCTACAAGAACATATAATAGAAAAAGTTTAAAGAATCTTAGTAAATTCGACGTATTATAACAATATATCTTACTGAAGCAAGTATAACAATTCAAAAGTAATAATACAACCAAGAATGTTCCCTGTCATCCACAATCTCAATCGATAAATCATAAATGTTCAATTCAAAACTCAAATATATGATGAATCTATCAAAAGTACTCAACAAGTTACCTTACCGAGATTTTCAATCCGATGAACAACTTACGAATAAGAGTACATCGACAAACCACCCAAAACACACCAGATGCTTGTACAAGCCAATCCATCTAAAACACACCAATGCTCATAAGAGCTAATCCCTTAAAGACACACAAATGCTTATAAGAGTTAATCCCTTCGAAGCACACCAATGTTCAAAAGAGCTAGTCCAACCAAAACACACCAAAACAGAGAGTATAACACGAGAGTTCGCAACAAATTTTGAACCTCGATCCACTCGAGAAATAGTTTCCACAACAATCTCCATTCCAAACCCCCATAACAAACCATATCTCGATTGTACTCTCCCTGAGTTCAATTCGATCCAAACATCAAAATTCAATAACATTTCATCAACAAAAATTAAATATATCTTTTGTACCATCTTAAATTGTTAAACAAATTGTAATTAGCCCAATTTGCCCGGGCCCATTAAATTTGTTTGTAATAAGCCAAATAAATAAACCAAAAATAAATTAAAATAAAAACCAAATAAGGTCCAAATTAAAATAGTCCAAATAGTCCATTTACAACCTTCACTAGCCCAAGTACAAATTACAACCCAAATTTTAGAACCAATTTTACAAAAAGAAGCCAATCTGACCCAAATCTGCAGGCCCAATCTTAAAATGAGCCCAAATGGCCCAGAATGTGGTTTCAAAAGTTGAAACCCTAGGACAGCGCTGTAGCTTCTTCAGCAGTAGTCTCCAGCACCTCCATACGCCGTACACCCCATGTGTTACCTTCGTACAGCCTTCGTACATCCACGTCAATCGAACCTGCGAGAGGAAAACAGCTAAGCAATACCAGAATAGCTAGTAAATGTATTACAAAATTAGTTTTTTATTTATTTTATTATTTTAGAAAATCGGCTATAAATATAGGTCGAGTGTAATATGTAAAGGAGGATAGATATACGGATACAGGCCCAACATCAATAGAAAGAATTGAGTGCAAAAGGATTTTTAAAGGTGATTTTTAGATTCAACTTTTCTAGATTTGGTGTTTTTCTCTTGATTCTATTTCTTTTTTTTCATTAGAATTTTAAAGCATTTGAAAATAAAAAGAAACAAAGGAATTACCTTACAAATAAGCTGTGAGATTTCGTCTACTTCGTTGAGATTGGAGCTTAGATGGGATTTTATGGCCGAAAATGTCATTCCTTGGAGCCTGAACTTGCTGGTCGCTGTTGATGATGGTGGTTTGGCATTTAGGAGAAAGGGTTTGGGATCGGTTGAGGGAGAATCAAAATGGGGGCTAGGGTTTGGTTTGGCCGAATAGTTTATTTGGCTTTGTTTAGCCTTTATAAAGGACCAAAAACGGTGTCATTTTGAGCCTGTTTCAGTGGCTCCAGAACGGTGTCAAATAGGCCACCCTGATCCGACCCAACTCGGTTACCCATGAGGATCCATGCATTTTGCTTAAACAGAATATTTGCGTAATAAACTATTCCCTTTCGCGCTATCATTCAATTGGGCCTTATTTGTATTTTCTTCGTTTTTTAATTTATCTCTGTAATTTGTAAATAAACGCAATTTGGTTCGTGCCTAAACGCTGTGTTTTGGGATCTAGAATATTTCTGGTTTTGATCCTTGTACATTTGCGCGTATTGCGCTTTAGTCATTATCATAATTTCAGTAGTTTATTTAATTTATTAATTATCCTTTTAATTGGATTTTATTTCACTTGAGTTTTTTATTCCAATTTGTAAAGTTTATTTTCTAATTCACTTAACATTCGTCTTTTTTTTTAAAAACAAATTATACATTTTGAATTATTTTGATAATTTTACTTTGTTTTGTTTTTTTAAAATTATAAAATTATTATTTTAAAATTCTCTTCTATATCATATTGTTTTAAAATTTTGTATAACATTTAATTTAAATTACCCGTATATATTATTATATATATAGTTTATGATAAAGCCAGTTTTATTCTACATACATTATTAATCCTATGTTATTTTATATACGTAATCTTTTTCAAATATATTTATATATATATATTTCCTTTCAAATCTATTGTGTATAGTTTATGCTTTAAAAACATATTTTATTATATTTTTTGTTATTTAAAAATTCTTTCATGTACTATTATCCTATTATATATTGTTTATGAATTTTTTTACTATATATGTATTATCAACTTTAAATAAACATGTCTTGTTTTTAAAATATTTTGTACATTATTTACTCCAAATTTCTTCTTTCATAATACCTATTTTAATACTCATTTATATATTATTGGTGTTTTTTATTTTTTATATATGTAAATTATTTCAAATTTTAGCATGAGTTATTCATTTGCAAATTTTTCATATAGTTTTTAAACTGTTTTATTGGTTCCTAGTTTCCATATTGTTTTGTATATTATGTGTGGTTTTTGGTACCGTGTCTTCGTGAGATTTTCATCTCCGTATGGTCATAGAGAAATGTATTCCCCTGAATTGAACTCGATCCATATGAGCATATAATAGGTGAGGATTGAGGAATCTGCTGGTTCAGGTGCCCTTTTCTTTAGAACCCCACCTCATTTAGTAAACCCTAGGAGCTCACCCTAGGTAGAGTGATGCTAAATTTTAGCGATTATCTAGATAGGTGTTTGACTATTTTCTGTTTGCTTTGAATCTTATTATTTGATACTGACTAGTGTGTTTTGTTTTGGCTATGATTACATGACATTGCATATTTAAAGGGGTGTTGATTCGTGTTCGGTTACTAAGTTAGAAGACTTAGTATGGAGAATGAATTTCTTGATAAAGTCGAGGACAATACGGCTGTCTGTACATGGTCAGAGAAGTTACAATTAGAAAAAAGGGATAGTTTGGATAAGGGATATACATCCAAGTTGTGGGACTTCACCCGTATCAGTGTGACACAAAATGAGCTTCAGGAATTGAGAGATATATGGACCCATTGGGATGATGGGACTAAGCAGTTGTTCTACCAGAATTATGGCGATATACCTTAGTCGATATCAAGGTAGACAAGCATTTGTTTCGGGCTATGGCTCAGTTTTGGAACCCGGCCTATAGTTGTTTCACTTTTGGGAAGGTAGACTTGGTGCCTATTGTGGAAGATATACTACCTTGTTGCGCTGTCCAAGGATTCAAGTTAGAAAAGCTTACTCTAAAGTTGCTAATGTCCCAACTTTTGTGAAGAAGTTAATGAATATTACCGGGATGAGTGAGCCTTGGGTTACAACTCAAATTTAGCAATAAAGGGATGGTAAATGTACTCCATGGGTGAATTTGAGAGGCTCGATCTTAGTACATCTGGATGTAAAGAAGAAAGTTGACATCTTCGCTTTGAGTATTTATGGTTTAGTGATATTTCCTAAAGCGTTAAGGCATATAGATGAAGCAGTCACTGATTTATTTGATTGCCTTGATAAAAGAGTCTCACCTATACCTGTGATCCTAGCTAAGACATTCAAATCATTGATCTTGTGTCGGAAGGCAGGCGAAGGCAGATTTATTGGATGCGCATTATTGGTATGGTTTCATGGTCATTTTTGGATGGTGGACAAAATCTTTTACTGGGTTTTCTCTGAGAGTTACTCCTCATTAAAAGAGGAAGCAGCTACGCAAAGGAGAGACGATATTTCAGAAGAACGGTGGATGGCAATTCTTCAAAATCTCAAAGTGGAGAATATTGAATGGAGAGCCTTTTGGATGGTCCCCGACGAGATTCTTTATCGGTGTGCGAGTTTTGATTGGGTACCTTTGCTTGGAATTTGGGGAGCTGTTAGATATACTCATTTGCTTGTATTAAGGTAGTATAAGTCGAGGCAATTTATACCAACTACTTATGGGCTAGCTCAATGTAAGTTCTCATATAAGGGGGACACTTATAAGAAAAAGGTTCGAGAGATTTCTGATGCTTGGAAACAAACCCGTTGGATGAAAAGATTAGCCGTGGGTTCAATGACGACGCCTGAATACAATGGATGGTTTAGCAAAAGGATCAATGATAATATTCCTGGGCCGAGTTTAGGAGGTGCTAGATCAATGGAGGAATACTTGCAAGTTGTCCTGTCAGAGTTAAAGATTATAAGACAGGACTTTGAAAAGAAGAGTTCCGAAATCGGGAGGAGGATTGAGCAATTGGAAGAAGAAAAAATGAGCTTGACATTTGACATGGATGTTCAGAAGTCAAAGGCTGAGAAGTTAAGAAAAGGGAAAAATAAGACTGAAAAAGATCTAGATAGTTTGAAGACAGACTAGAAGAAGCTACGTCTATCGATGAGGACTGCTGGGTTAGGGAAAACTTTAGAATAGTGCCGTCAGGAGGTTCGAGAGGAAAAATCTAAAGCTGATCAATGGGAAAGGAAATTTCAGGAGGTTCAAGCACGAAATGAGGCCCTAGAGAAAAGTCTATCAAAAGCAGAAATGAACGAGGTGAATTAAAGGCTAGAGTAGCAGAACTTGAGAAATCTCTTCATCAGTACCAAAATCGTAATTCTGTGATAGAGTTGAGAGCAAGCTTACGTAAGATAGAGGAAATGAAAGGAAAAATAGAAGAATTAGAAGCGTCATTACAGAGTTGTGAAATACAAATTGAGTTTTTCGAAGTAAGTGAGGAGTGTTGGAAGGAGCAGCTTCACCATTCGTAAAATCAAGTCAGAAACAGGGATTACATTATGGAAGAAGCCATAACCCAAATTCGGGAGGTAGCTGATTACTTACAAATTTTGGCAGTACAAGCAGACATACTGAGTGTGAAGTATAAGTTGGAGTTAGATCGAGGACAAGAGCTAGCTTCACTGCTTAGGAAAATTAAAGCTTTGACCATTAGGGCAAAGCCTTATTTGTAACTCGTTTTAAGTAAAGAATTTTGTTTTCTAGTAAAGTTTTCTAAATGGAATTGAATTAGAATTGACGCCTTCTTTGTATTCGTTTCATGTATTTGCATTACATTACATCATATGCATTAAAGGCTATCAAAAGATCCTAATTAATTAAAAATTATTTTAGTAATCTAAAAATTGACAAAAACTTATCAAGTACGCATCCCTACGGTACAAGGAAAAAGACCAAGTCAATGGACAAAAGACTAGAAAAATTGGAGCAAATGCAAATGGATATGCAAGAACAAATGCAGGCACAAATGCAAGAGCAGCTAGCTAAGATCCAACAAGAGATAAGGGATCAAATGATGGAGTCCCAAAGAAACATGATGGCTCAATTGACCCAATTACTGGTAGGGAGGATGGACAAAGGGAAAGGTCCCATGGACAATGTTAGGCAGAATAATGAAGATCCTCACTGTCGTCCTAGTTTTACTCCAACACATGTACAGACACAACCTGAGATAAACCCACAGAGACCATCTGTTATGATCAGGCCTTAATAGTTTCAAGCCAGAGCTTCGAAACCAATGAATTTCCAAGCTGGCTCAGGCTCTAACTCTAGTAATAACTCAAATAATCCAGTTGTTCCTGATTTGGGCGAAGTTGCGGAAAAGGAAAGGGCAAGGACAAAATCACAAAATCAATTAGAGGAACGGTGTAAATGGCTGGAGGAAAAATTCAGGGCAATAGAAAGTGCTAATAAACATCATGGAATCGATGCTAAAGATCTGAGTTTGGTCCCAAATTTAGTACTTCCCTACAAGTTCAAAATGTCAGAATTCGAGAAGTACAATGGAACGAGCTGTCCTGAAGCTCATATTACCATGTTTTGCAGAAGAATGACTGGGTATGTTAATAACGATCAATTGCCGATCCATTGCTTCCAAGATAGCTTGGTGGGAGCAGCATCTAAATGGTACAATTACTTGAATCGAAGCAGAATTAGTTCATGGAGAGATCTAGCACAAGTATTCATGAAATAGTACAACCATGTAACGGATATGACTCCTGACAGGATTACTTTGCAGAATATGGAGAAGAAACCAAACAAAAGTTTTAGACAATATGCACAGAGATGGAGGGAAGTGGCTATCCAAGTTCAGCCACCACTCTTGGAGAAGGAAACTACAATGCTCTTTATTAATAATTTAAAGGCTTCGTTCATAACTCACATGTTAGGAAGTGCCACAAGAATTTTTTCAGACGTGGTAATAATTGGAGAAATGATTGAGAATGCAATAAGAAACAGAAGGATAGATGCTGGAGAAAATGTCAAAATGTCTGCCCTGCAAAAAAAGGAAAACGAGGTGAACAATGCAAACATAGGGTATTCAAAATATGTTACTGTAAGCCAACCAAAAGCGATGGCTGCTGGTCAGGGCTCGTCAAAACAAGAATCTGGAGCAAAGAAAAACGTTGAGAAAGTCCAATTTACGCCAATCCCCTTGACGTATAGGGAGTTATATCAATGTTTGTTTGATGTGCATGTGGTGGCACCTTTTTATTTAAAGCCATTATAGCCCCCATACCCTAAATGGTACGATTCCAACACTTAATGTGAATATCATGCAGGGATCACAGGGCATTCGATAGAAAATTGCACTACTTTTAAGAAGTTAGTTGAAAGATTTATTTAAATGAGCATTGTGAAGTTTGATAATGTGCCCAGTGTAGAAAATCCATTACCTAATCATACCGATAGTAGGGTAAACGCGATAGATGGAAGTATGGGGAGAAGGATCAAGGCAGATATTACAGAAGTAAAAACTCATTTGAAATGGGTCTAGAAGGAGATGGAAACAAGGGGGTTAGTTATTCCGAATCCAGAATGGAGCGGCAAAGAGATAAGGAATTACTACGAATTCCACTATGGAGAGGAGCACGGAATACAAGAATGTGAGGAGTTCAGAGCTTTGATTCAGGGCCTGATAGACAATAAGGAGATAGAATTTTATGAAGAGCCTAAAGAGGAAGGGTGTATATGCGCATCAGAATCAACAACGAAGGTCCCAAAAGTCAATTATCCTATGGTCATTATTTCACGTCCAAAAAATGAAGCTGGGATTCAGATGACACCAAAGATCATAATTTAGAAACTAGTAGTTTTCTCTTACAATGATAACAAAAGGGTCCCTTAGAATTATTATTGTAATGTGACAATCCCAAGAAAAGAAAGTTCAGCCAGCACTTTAAATGAGGATCACAATATAGGTTCTCACATGTGTACTGGAAGACGCTATGATTTGATAAATGCCGGAACAGAAACTATAAAAGGAAAAGCTCTGACGGTGGAACAAAAGAAGGGAAAAGTAGTCGAGCCTAAATTGCCTATTAATAAACCAGTAAAAGAGGAGAAAGCTAAGGAATTCCTGAAATTTCTGAAACACGGTGAGTATAGTGTGGTGGAACAGTTGCATAAACAACCAGCTCGCATATCTATACTAGCTTTCCTCCTAAGTTTAGAGGTACACCGAAGTGCATTGATAAAAGTGCTGAATGAGACATATGTAACTAATGATATCTCTGTCAATAAACTAGATTGGCTGGTTAATAACATAAGTGTTGATAATTTCATCTTCTTCAATGATGACGAAATACCACCAGGAGGTATGGGATCCACTAAAGCTCTGCACATTACTACCAAATGCAAAGGATACACATTGCCAAGAGTCTTGATATACAATGGGTCGGTATTGAATGTATTGCCCTGGGCAACATTAAGTAGATTACCTATGGATAGTTCACACATAAAGGGATGTCAGAATATAGTGCAAGCATTTGATGGCATGAAAAAAAGAGTCATGGGGAGAATAGAAATACCTTTGCTTATTGGCCCAACTACATATGAGGTGGACTTCTTAGTGATGGATATTAAGCCCTCTTACAACTGCTTGTTAGGGAGAATTTGGATACATTCAGTCGGGGCAGTACCTTCATCGCTACATCAGAAATTAAAGCTAGTATCAGAAGGTAGTCTGGTAACGATAAACACTGAAGAAGATATTATTGCAGTTATAAGTAGTGATGCACTATATTTGGAGACAGATGATAAAGCAATTGAATGTTCTTTTCGGTCTTTGGAGTTTGTAAATGCAACATTCATTACTGAATGGAGCAAGATCCAAGCACCAAAAATATCCAAAATTACGAGGATGGGTATACAGTTGATGGTAGGAAGGGGAGCTTTACCAAGAAAATGGCTTGGGAGACGTCTCCAAGGAAGAGTTGAAGTTCCAATACTGAAAGATAAATATGATCGTTTTGGTTTGGGGTTCAAGCCAGATGCAAGACAAAGGAAAAGGGAATTTGAAAAAATGCAGGAAAAATGAAGGGCACGTTTGAGTGGTAAAGAAATCAAGTGGGAACCCATGATAATTCCTCACATATCCAAGATTTTCATATCGGGAGGGATTATTTATCCTGAGCGAAGGATGCCAGGGAAGGAAAACATTGAAGAGATGTTGGGAAATGTTCACATCAATGCCATATCTGAAAAGACAAATGAAAGAAGGACCTTGTCAGATATCCATCCTTATGAACCTGGGAGTGTTCTAGACAACTGGACTGCAGAAGACATTCCTGTAGTTTATAGAACTTACTCAGAGTAATATTCAAAACAAACTTGTTGCTTTAAACCTAGAGGCAATAAGGATTTCTTTGTGAAATAGGCTCATGTTCAAACATTATTATTTCAATGAAGTACACTTTTGCTATCATTTTGAGCAAATATTCTTTCATTCTTTCCACAAGTAATTGTTTTATTCTTTCCGTTTGAATAATTATCTTGGTCCTTTTTGGACTTTCTTCAATTACTTTTTCATTTCATTCATAATCATACCATATAGACAATAATTCTTAAATTTATTCATTCTTTGTATATTTTTGTACCTATGATAGGTCCCTGGATATCAATGTCATGAGTGACGCTATTATTGACTCAGAATCACTTTTTGAACAGGACATGTGTTTAGAGAGATCTCAGGACTTTGAAGATGACAAAGATTGTGACTTATCTCCAGACTTGTTAAGGATGTAGAGCAAGAGGAAAAGCAAATTCTACTTCATAAGGAGACAGTGGACATGGTGACCTGGGAAGAAGGAAAAGTTGTAAAAATTGAGACGTGCATAACCGAAGAAACAAAATGAAACCTTGTTGGGTTGCTTCAAGAATTCAAAGATGTCTTCGCATGGTCATACCAGGATATCCTCGGGTTAAGCACTGATATTGTAGTACATCGCCTTCCCATGAAAGAGGATTGCAAGCTAGTTTAGCAAAAACTTCGAAGGATGAGGCCAGACATTATGCTAAAAATAAAGGAAGAAGTCAAGAAGCAATTTGATGTTGGATTCCTGTAGGTGGTAAAATACTCGGAATGGGTAGCCAATATTGTACCTGTTCCTAAGAAAGATGGAAAAGTATGAATGTGTGTTGATTATGGAGACTTAAATAAGCTAGCCCGAAGGACAACTTCCCCTTGCCTCACATTGACACTCTAGTGGAAAATACGGCTGGCTACTCGTTGTTCTCCTTAATGGATGGCTTCTTAGGATACAATCAGATAAAGATACATCCTGAAGATATGGGAAAGACTACCTTCATAACCTTGTGGGGTACATTCTGTTATAAGGTGATGGCATTTGGGCTGAAAAATGTAGGAGTGACGTATCAAAGGGCCATGGTGACCTTGTTCCATGATATGATGCATAAGGAGATTGAAGTTTATGACGACGATATGATCGCAAAGTCCCAAATCGAAAGGGAACACATCCAAGTGTTGAAAAAGCTGTTCTTGAGATTGAGAAAATTTCAGCTAAGGCTTAATCCAATGAAATGTACCTTTGAAGCTAGTTCAGGAAAGCTGCTGGGCTTTGTAGTCAGTGAGAAGGGAATTGAGATTGACTCAGACAAAGTTCGAGCTATACAAGAATTGTCTCCACCACATACTCAAAAAGAAGTTCAAGGCTTCCTGGGAAGACTAAATTACATTGCTCGGTTCATTTCACAATTAACTAAGAAATGTGATCCCATATTTTGATTTCTTAAAAAGCACAACTCAGGAGAATGGGATGATGAATGCCAGAAATCTTTTGATAAGGTTAAAAAGTATTTGTCAAGTCTCTCAGTGCTGCCACCTCCAAGCCCAGATAGGCAGTTAATACTGTATTTAGCAGTGTTTGATAACTCTATAGGATGTGTGCTTGGTCAACATGATGAGTTGGGAAGAAAATAAAAGGCGATATATTACCTCAGTAAGAAATTTACTGAGTGTGAGTTGAGATATTCGCCAATTGAGAAATTGTGTTGTGATTTGATTTGGACAGCTCAGAGGTTGAGGCAATACATGTTGTACCATACAACCTGGCTAATCTCGAAGTTAAACCCTCTAAAATACATGATGGAGTCAAGTGCTTTGAACGAAAGGATGGCTAGATGGCAAATTCTGCTCTCTGAGTTTGACATAGTTTATGTAAGCTAAAAAGCCGTAAAAGGGAGTGCAATAGCAGATTTTCTGGCCAGTAGAGCTCTAGAAGATTATGAGCCCTTGAATTTTGATTTCCCCAATGAGTAATTAATGTATGTGGCAGCTATTGAAGAAGACATTACAAAAGGTTATCCTTGGAAATTAAACTTTGATAGAGCCTCAAATGCTGTGGCTAATGGAATTAGAGTAGTTTTGGTATCCCCAAATGGAGATCATTATCCATTCACATGTAAATTGGATTTCGATTGCACAAATAATATAGCAGAATATGAGGCACGCATCATGGGACTCCGTGCAGCCATAGAACGCAAGCTCAAGGTATTGGAAGTATATAGAGACTCTTCACAAGTAATTTACCAATTTAGGGGTGAATGGGAGACAACAGATTCCAAGTTGATCAATTATCGAAGGTTAGTGTTAGGGTTAATTGAGGAGTTTGATGATATTACCTTCAATTATCTCCCGCGAGATGAAAACCAGATGGCAGATGCTTTAGCTACTTTGGCTTCCATGATCAAAGTGAGCAAACGAGAAGATGTAAAGACCATCAGATGAGTATTTGCGAGGCCCCATCTTATTGTTACAATATAGAGAAAGAAGAGAGAGATGACCACCCTTGGTATCAGGATATATTGCGATACGTGAGAAATCGTGAGTACCCTGATTAGGCAACCAAGAATGATAAAAGGGCGTTGAGAAGACTAGCCTGTAATTATGTCTTAGATGGGGAGATCCTGTACAAAATAAGAAAGGATCAGGTACTATTGAGATGTGTGGATGCTATGGAAGCCAAGAAAATTTTGGAAGAAGTTCACAAAGGTATTTGTGGAACACATGCTAACGGGTTCTCAATGGCTAGACAAATTATGAGATTTGGATATTACTGGTCTACAATGGAAGGAGACTACATCAATTATGCCAAAAAGTGTCACAAATGTCAAATTTATGGTGATAAAATTCATGTACTTCCTTCACCTTTGAATGTTATGATTTCCCTATGGTCGTTCTCTATGTGGGGCATGGATGTCATAGGGCCAATCTCGCCAAAGGCTTCAAATGGGCATCAGTTCATTTTTGTGGTCATCGACTATTTCACAAAGTGGGTGGAGGCTGCTCCATATGCCAATGTGACTAAACCGGTAGTCAGTAGATTTTTAAAGAAGGAAATCATATGTCTATATAGAATGCCTGAGAGAATCATATCTGACAATGCATTAAATTTGAACAACAGTACGATAGCAGAGGTCTGCAGTCAGTTTAAGATTAGACACCACAACTCATCATCGTATTGCCCAAAAATGAATGGGGTAGTGGAGGCAGCCAATAAAAATATCAAGAAGATTGTGGGAAAAATGACCGAAACTTATAGAGATTGGCATAAGAAATTACCATTTGCTCTCTATGCTTATCGAACATCTGTCAGAACTTCTACTGGGGCAACACCTTTCTCATTGGTTTATGGAATGGAGGCATTTTTACCTATTGAAGTAGAGATACCTTCCCTTCGAGTTTTATCAGAACTAAAATTAGATGAAGCAGAATGGATACAATCTTGATATGATCAGTTGAACTTAATTGAGGAAAAGAGTCTAAAGGTTATCCAGCATGGTCAGATGTATCAAAAACGAATGATGCGGGCTTATGACAAAAAGGTTTGCCCAAGAGAATTTCATGAGGGAGATCTAGTTCTGAAAAAGATCCTTATTATACAAAAGGATTTCAGAGGGAAACGGATGCCAAATTGGGAGGGGCCTTACGTGGTGAGGAAAGCTTTCTCTGGAGGAGCATTAATTCTGGCTGAAATGTATGGGAAAAAATTGCCTAATCCTGTGAATTCGAATTCAGTCAAAAAGTACTATACTTGAAGAGGGAAAGAGGCCAAAGTGAAAACCCACAAAGGGCGCTTTGAGACCCAATAAAATGAAAATAAAAAGATAAAAAGGAGAGGCCAAGGTGAAAACCCACAAAAGGCGCCTTGAGACTAAAGGGGATTTGAGTTGAAAACCTGAAAAAGGTGGCTAAAATTTTGATCTAAGAGGGGGAAGGTGATGATATTGCTATACTTGAATTAATAAAGAAAAGGGGTATGCTGTATCTTGGGGACATTGACAAAGTACTTCTGATCTTCTAAACACATGTCAAGTTTTAAATGGTCTTCAAGAAGTTCATATAGAGAAACTCAGGTTGCGATATCAGGGGTACTTAGTCTTCATCTTATTCATAATAGACTGGCTATCTTTGAAATATTTTTCCTTTTTAAGATACGCATTCCCAATTGATTCCCATGTTTATCTTTGATAATCTATTCATTTCGAGTAATGTTCTAATTCGATTCCATTCCTGTCCATTGCTTTGATTTGTTGCAAGCATTTGCACTGAAATAATGATTAATGAACTAATAATAATTTCACAACAGAAGTTTCGCATATTACTCTAAAGGCTTCTAAACAATACAAGAACTTGAAACAAGACTAATGTTTAGAACTCACCAAGCTCAAGGAAATATCTGAATAGGAGGGGTTTAAATTGAGAACCATCTCCTTGGATTTTTGTCCAAAATGAGGATTGAACAACAGGACAGGGTATGGTGTCGATGATACAATTTTGACAAAAAAATGATCAGTATAAGAGGGGGTCATTCTCGAGAAAAGAAAAATGACATTTTACATTCATGATAATATCGGGCATACGCATCTGGTTATGACACCCGGGGAATGGTGTAATAAATCGAATTGATAGGAAAAATTTAGATCTTACACCCATGAGTTGCAATGGGAGGTAGAAACTTTTGTTCTAGAAAGAATAGTAGAAGGGACATTGGAATTACAGTGGGGCAAGCTTGCTGAGTAGAATGTGATTGTTTCTTTGGGTACTCTATCAAAATACCGACTGAGCGATATGGCAGCATAATACGTCAATGATAAGGTCCTGATGAACAACGAGTGATGACACCTTAAGTATTTTTTAAAAAAAATGGGGGATCATTCTCATTTTTGCATTCATATATCATTCATAATACATCTAGTTAGGAGCATTTGATTCATTTTGATCATATCATCCTAACCATTTGGCATAAGCATGAAATTGATTCTGCAAATCATGTCCCTAGAGGACGGTGTAGCAACATCGGTGAATTTACAGATCTTATCTCCCTAGGCAGTAGTAGAGCAAATCGAGGATGCCGAATCTTATCTTCCCGAGGTAGAAGGGGAGTAAATTTTAGCCACCAGCCTTATCTCTCTAAGGTAGTTAGAGAGCAGGTTGAAGATTGTAGTCTTATCTTCCTAAGGTAGCAAGGAAGCAGACTGAAGATTGAAGATCTTATCTCCCTGAGATAACAGTGGAGCAGATCAAAGATGGTGAGTCTTATCTTTCCAAGGTAGCAGGGGAGTAGATTTTAGCCACCAACCTTATCTATCTGAGGTAGCAAGAGAGCAGGTTAAAGATTGTAGTCTTATCTTTCTGAGGTAGCAAGGAAACAGACTGAGGATTGAAGATTTTATCTCCCTAAGCAGTAGTGGAGCAGATCGAAAATGGCGAATCTTATCTTCCTGAGGTAGCAGGGGAGCAGATTTTAGCCACCAGCCTTATCTCCCTGAATTTGTAGTGGAGTAGATCAAAGCAAGTTTTATCTCTCTGAAGTTGCAGTGAAGCAGACTGAAGGTTGTAGATCTTATCTCCCTAACCAGTAGCGGAGCAGATTGAAGATGACTAATCTTATCTCCTCGAGGTAGCAGGGGAGCAGATTTTAGCTACTAGCATTATCTCTCTAGGGTACCAAAGGAGCGGACAAGACCTTATCTCCCTAAGATTGCAGTGGAGCAGGTTGAAATCACTGATTCTTATCTCCTTGAAGTTCCAGTGGAATAAATTAAAGCACTATCTCTTATACTCCTAAAGACGCAGAGGGATAGAATAAGGCTACTTGAAGAAAAGAGGTGCCAAGAAGTCAAGATTTAGCAAGACCGGAAAAAGTTGGCCCTTTTTAAGGCCTTTGCTTCTTTCCCGTTACACGACAATGAGTAAAGAGGGGCAGCTGTAATTAGCCCAATTTGCCCGGGCCTATTAAATTTATTTACAATAAGCCAAATAAATAAACCAAAAGTAAATTAAAATAAAAACCAAATAAGGTCCAAATTAAAACAGTCCAAAAAGTCCATTTGCAACCTTCACTAGCCCAAGTACAAATTGCAGCCCAAATTTCAGAACCAATTTTACAAACAGAACCCAATCTGACCCAAATCTGCTGGCCCAATCTTAAAATAAGCCCAAATGGCCCAGAATGTGGTTTCAAAAATTGAAACCCTAGGACAACGCCGTAGCTTTTTCAGCAGTAGTCTCCAATGCCTCCATAGGCCGTACACCCCATGTGTTGCCTTCGTACGGCCTCCGTACATCCACATCAATCGAACCTGCGAGAGGAAAACAGCTAAGCAGTACCATTATAGCCAGCAAATGTATAACAAAATCAGTTTTTTTATTTATTTTATTATTTTAGAAAATCGACTATAAAAATAGGCTGAGTGTAATCTGTAAAGGAGGATAGATATACAGATACAAACCCAAAATCAATAGAAAGAATCGAGTGCAAAAATATTTTTAAAGGTGATTTTTAGATTCAACTTTTCTAGATTTGGTGTTTTTCTCTTGATTCTATTTCCTTTTTTTTTTTGTTAGAATTCTAAAGCATTTGAAAATAAAAAGAAACAAATGAATTTCCTTAAAAATAAGCTGTGAGATTTCGTCTGATTCATTGAGATTGGAGCTTAGATGGGATTTCATGGCCGAAAATGTCATTCCTCGGAGCCTGAACTTGCTGGTCGCCATTGATGATGGTGGTTTGGTGTTTAGGAGAAAGGGTTTGGGATCAGTTGAGGGAAAAATCAGAAGGGGGCTAGGGTTTGGTTCAGCCGAATGGTTTATTTGGCTTTGTTTAGCCTTTATAAAGGACCAAAAACGGTGCCGTTTTGAGCCTGTTTCAGTGGCTCCAAAACGGTGCCGTATAGGCCACCCTGATTCGACCCGACTCGATTACCCATGAGGATCCGCGTGTTTTGCTTAAAGGGAATATTTGCGCAATAAACCTTTCCCTTTTGCGCTGTCATTCAATTGGGCCTTATTTTTGTTTTCTTCATTTTTTAATTTATCTTTGTAATTTGTGCATAAACGCAATTTGGTTCATGCCTAAATGTTGTGTTTTGGGATCTAGAATATTTCCAGTTTTGATCCTTATACATTTGCGCGTATTGCGCTTTAGTCATTATCATAATTTCAATAGTTTATTTCATTTATTAATTATCTCTTTTAATTGGATTTTATTTCAATTGAGTTTTTTATTCCAATTTGTAAAGTTTATTTTCTAATTCACTTAACATTCATCTTTTTTTTTATACATTTTGAATTATTTTGATAATTTTACCTTGTTTTGTTATTTTTTTTGTTTAAATTATAAAATTATTATTTTAAAATTCTCTTCTATATCATATTGTTTTAAAATTTTGTATAACATTTAATTTAAATTACCCATATATATATATATATTATTATATACATAGTTTATGATAAAGTCAATTTTATTCTACATACATTATTAATCCTATGTTATTTTATATACATAATCTCTTCTAAATATATTTATATATATATTTCCTTTCAAATTTATTGTGTATAGTTTGCTCTTTAAAAACATATTTTATTATATTTTTTGTTATTTAAAAATTCTTTCATGTACTATTATCCTATTATATATTGTTTATGATTTTTTTTACTATATATGTATTATCAGCTTTAAATAAACATGTCTTGTTTTTAAAATATTTTGTACATTATTTACTCCAAATTTCTTCTTTCATAATACCTATTTTAATACTCATTTATATATTATTGGTGTTTTTTATTTTCTTATATATGTAAATTATTTCAAATTTTAGCATGAGATATTCATTTGCAAATTTTTCATATAGTTTTTAAATTGTTTTATTGGTTCCTAGTTTCCATATTGTTTTGTATATTATGTGTGTTTTTTGGTTTTCATATTGTTTCATATATTATCGTTTCATATTGTCTATTAGTCTTTTGTGTTACTTTCTTAATTTTTATTTATCTACGATTGAAAGCTTGCTATAGTTTTATTCTGATTTGTTTCTTTGATTAGCTATATTTTTAGTTTTCATTATTTTGATTATTAATGTTGGGATGTGAGCTCATTGTTGTTGTATGTTTGTTAAGTTGTTCTTTTTATTTGTACATCTATACCATGTTCACTTATTAGTAGGATACTTTATCCATGTGTATTGTTTCATGTTTATAGTTTCGAATGAAATTTTCAACTTACTAATCCAAAAATTAATTATTCCATTTTATTTCAATTCAAACTAATGCGTTTTGAGCCGGCTTTATAAAACAAAGGCAATGTTTGATATTTGGAAATTCGGGAAATTGTACCCTAACGTGCTGGGTTTAGATTTTCCATTTGTCCAAATAATCAAATATCCCTTTAAAATTTCGTCCGCATTTTCTAAACTGCAAAACAAGGCAATGTTCTATGTTTGGAAATCCGAGAAATTGTGCCTTAACGTATTGGGTTTCGGTTTTTCGTTGGACCAAATAATCGAATATCCTTTTGTAATTTTCAAATGTATGAGCTTTTGGAAATCAAGATGATCGTGGTTTCGAGGGTTTAAAAAACCATGTCCTAACGTGCTGGATGTGATATTGTATTCCTTCGAAACAAGAGAATTTTAACATCCAATTCAAGTTATCCAAACATTTTAAAAGAAATCAAATTTCAAAATCTTTTTTAAATCTTAGACATAAGAACATTATTTAATCAATTAGGTACCAATTTTGGGCGTAACGAGGGTACTAATCCATCTCTGTACATAACCAACTCCCGAACATGTTCTCTTAAACTTCGTAGGCCAAAATTGATTTTTTTTAATAAAATAAAATGTTTTATTAGGTGATCCGATCACACCTAAACAAAAAGGATTAGTGGCGACTCCATACCTCGTTTTAAAGTCAATCCTCATTTTTCACAATAAAAACAGGGTTTCAACACAAATCATATAAATTTTAAATTTTAAACCGTACAAACTTACTTGGACTAAATTGTAGTAGTTGTAAAAGTTTAGGGACTATTCTACAATTTTTCTTTTTTTACGAGTATCTACTGGATCTTGGTCTAAAATGTAAAATTTCTCAATTATTAGCTTACAATTCACATTTCAATCCATTTTATAATTAATACCCTTTTATTTTTTAAAATTTATGCAATTACCTTAAACTTTTACAATTTTGCAATTTAGTCCCTTAACCCAAAATTCATCAAATTAACTATTTTTATCAAGTCAATATTCCATCCAAATATACTAGGCCCTTAAACAGTCCCTAATGAACATTAAATTCATTATCAGGCTCTAAAATTTTGACATTTTCATAATTTAATCCTAAAATCAAAATCTAACAAAAATCGCTTTATAAAATCATCAAACAACACAATCAAAGCTCCAAATACACAATTTTCATAAAAAAAATTCAAGGTTCATCAATGGAAACTTCTAAAATTTTTAACAGATTCAAAAATGAAGGTACGGGCAAGCTGGACCTAGTTGCAACGATCTTAAAACCATAAAAATTACAAGAAAACGGATCAATCTCCATACCATGCAAAGATAAAAGATGAAAAAAGCTTCCCAAGTAAAACGGATCAATCTCCATACCATGCAAAGATAAAAGATGAAAAAAGCTTCCCAAGTCTTCAATAGTGAGGTTCGGCCAAGAAGAAGAGAAAACTGAAAAAAAATAAAGCTTTTGATTCAATTTGTTTTATTAATTTTGAATAATTTACAAAATTGCCATCAAACCAATTTTCTTTATTTTTTTTCTTTAATTGTTAACCCCATTACCATCCACTACTAAATAATGAGGTCTAATTGTCTTATTGGTCCTTCCACCATTATTAATTAAGCTTTAAATCATCTAAATACATTAATTACTAAGTTTTGCACTTTTTACAAATTGCTCTTTTTTCTTTAATTAGCTATCTAAACGTTAATATTTCCGAACCAAATTTTAATACGACTCTAATAAATCTTTAAACATTATAAAAATAATATTTACAATATAGCACTACAAAAATTTGTGGTTCTGAACCACTGTTCCGTCACCACTGAAGTTCGAGCTGTTACACATTTGCCAAAACCACCATCGAGTCATTCCTTTCTTCATCACGTATTAGCTCATCATCATCGCTTTCGAACTCCACACTTCATTTCTCTTGGTGTCGTGATTTCTTCGAATAACTAAATGACATCATGCCCATCATATGTGCTTGTGACAGCCCTAAAATGACCCTAGTCAGAAAGCGGTTTCGGGACCACTAAACCGAGTCACCAAATTATTTGAATATGATATTTATTGTCTAAAATATGTGAATATGAATGTGTGAAAGTTTTGAGCTTCGATTTAGTCGATTGCATGTGAATTTAGTAATAGGACTTATGTGTGACACTTTTGAAATGTGATAGGTTAATCCATAAGGATCTATTAGTGCATGTAATCAAAAGGGTGGACTTGCATGTCAATTTCCCCCATTTAATTACTAGTGGCCAGCCATGACAAAGGGTGATGGGCAAAACATGTCATAAAACATGTTGTGCTAATGGTTTATGGGAGAAAGGATAAAATAATAATGGGAAGGTAAATGATGACAAAAAAAATGTGTGGTTGCCCCCCCCCTCCATTGCCGTAAGTTGAAGAAAGATAACAAAAGAAAAAAAATTTACATGCTCATCTTTCTTCTTGGTTGCCGAATTTGGGAAAGGGAAGATTGAAGAGGAAAAACCAAGGTATTCGGCCATGGCTATCCTAGTTTAAGGTATGCATTGTGATTTTCTTTTTAATTGACTATGAGATTAGATTGATAAGTGCATAGCTTATTTAACCCATGGTTTAATTTCATGCATCAATAGACAAATGTTCATTCGGTCAAATGGGAGAAGAATAAGATGAATTTAAATGTTGTGGTTTATTATTTTAGTTGTTAAATGATTGGGTATGAGGTATTTGATTACCTAATTGAAAGTAAGTTAAGTTGTTATTTGATAGTAAATGCAAATTCTATATATGATAATAATGTAAATGTAGGTGGATTCATGAAGTATTTTCGGTTATATGCTATGTATAAGTATGAGTTTTTAAAGTTGGATTTATGAGTATATGTATATTAGTCTATGAACATTCGGTTATATGGTGTTAATATGCCTTTGAAATCGAATGATATTTTGAGTATATATATATGTACATTCGGTTAAGATAAGGTTTATTATAAAAGCTAAGTTGTGTGGTTAGGGCCGAATGGGATATATAAGATATCAAAACATGTTATAATTATATATTGGTGTACATGGTTGTAATTAATCCTCTACTTGAATTCGATTAGATATGGTCATGGTATGAGTTTAGTAGGGTTAATACCTTAAAAATTGAATGGAGTTTTAGTTAATCTTATGTGTCATGTTCGTTAAAATAGTTGATGATTTGGGTGTTATTATACGCATTTAGGCTAAAGATTTTTCAGCTATGTTTTATATCTATGAAATAATTATAATGGATAATATGTAGGAGTAATTTCGGCTTGTTAAAAATGTGGTACGTGTATGGCAAATGGTATATACATAATGCATTGAAGTTACCCTATAAGGTTGAAATGAGTAATTAAATTATTGGTGTATATGCATTTTTTTATTTGCAACTTGGCATGTGAATTGGGTGTATGATAGTTAATATATGTGCTTGAGGTGATGTGATAAAATAATTAGCTATATGGTTTGGTTCATTATTGAGTATAAGGGTTAAGTGCTTTAAAAGAGCTTTTAATGTTCGAAATGATTAAACAAATTCATTCGTTTAAATTAAGCTCAAGAGCAAAGAGGATCAAAGTCGGATAGGGGAAAAGAGAAAGTAGACGAATAGCCGTGGATATCTAGTCGTCAACCGCTTCCGAGGTAAGTTTTAAGTGATTAAACGTTGAGTAAATTCAATCATAATAGGACATAATGAGTTGATTTAATAAGATATGATGTGGCCATGATATGTCTTAAACTCAAATGGTAAGTTCATATGTGTTTGGACTTGGAAAGTTAAGAGCAAATTGTAATAATTTGCTTTGGACAGCAGCAGTAACGTGATTTTAGAAAATCACTATAAATTGTTGGTGTGGAATTATAGGCTGAATAAAATATGTAATCAAGGCTTAATTAGTCTAGTTTCTTATAAAAGAGACCTTGTGAGCAAAAAAATTTCCTATAAAGAGATATTTAAAGTTGTGTGAGACGGTGTCAGAATGACTCCGAAATCCCCTGTTCTGTTTTTAGAAAATCATTATAAATTGTACAAAAATGGTTATAAGATAAAATTTATATGCTTAGACTCCTTAATGAGTCTAGTTTCAAATGAAATCAAATACAACACATTTTTAATTCTGTAAAATGAGAAATTTGATTCGTAGTGAAGAGTGGTCAGATTAGTCAAACAGTGAAACAGGGGAAACTTTAAGAAAAATCTGGTATTGATTGGCCAAACCTAAAATTCTGAAAATTTTATGGATAGAAGATATATGAGTCTATATTCAGGGAAAATTAACGGAAAGTGATTTGGAGTTTTGTAGCTCCAGTTATAAATAATTTAGTGACTACTGCTCAGGAAAACAGCTCATAGTGAATATGTGATTTTGTTGTAAACATGGATAAAACTTGTTTTAGTTACTCATAAGCTATTGATTAAACCCATACGTGAAATCTAAATCGTGATATTGTAAAACGATACATGAGTGTTAGATGGATCTTTGATATTAAAATTTGTGAAATTGTAAGTTTATGAGTATTCGAATATGGAATGATAGTATGGCGTGAAATTGAATTATTCATTGGGAAATGATTAATGTAGATTCGGCCAAGACAAAGTGTATACATGATAGTATATGTGATATGTGAAGTATATTTGGATAATTGTGATGTGGTGAATGTGAAAGTGTATATATATGTGATAAGGCCTAATGGCCGATGTGATGAATGTGAAAGTGTATATATGTGATAAGGCCGAATGGCCAATGTGATGAATGTGAAAGTGTATATATATGTGATAAGGCCTAATGGCCGATGTGATGAATGTGAAAGTGTATATATGTGATAAGGCCGAATGGCCAATGTGATGAATGTGAAAGTGTATATATATGTGATAAGGCCTAATGGCCGATGTGATGAATGTGAAAGTGTATATATGTGATAAGGCCTAATAGCCGATGTGATGAATGTGAAAGTGTATATATGTGACAGGGCCGAGTGGCCAACGTGATGGATGTGAAAGTGTATAAATGTGATAAGTCCCGAAGGGCAATTGTGTCAGTACTATATCCGGGTTAAAACCCCGCAGGCTTTATGCGAGAGTATTATCCTGATTAATGTCCGTAGGCTTCGTGCTCGTACTATATCCGAGCTTTAAAGACCCGACGGCTAAATGCTAGGATTCAAGTAAGACTTTGATATTGAGTATCTGCATTAAGTTACCATCAAATAAGTATTATGTATTCAAGATGTTCAGGTACGTATTACTTACTCATCGGTGGAGTGATTTCGAGGTGAATTATTAGTATCAAAGAGGTAGGTAAATGTGATTAATATTATAACTCCAAATGTGAGAATGTGCTTTGGAAATATTTGACCATCTAGGTCATTATTATTCGAAAGTATATATGTGGCAGCCAAGTGTTGCGTTTAATGATATTATAGATCGAGATGAAGCTCTAGATTAACTTCATCGAACAGTTGAAATGAATGACCAATAATAGTGATTGAGAACACTTTGTCTTGCTTAAAAATTACTAAGCATTAAATGCTTACTCCGTTCTTTGAATCTCTGTTTTATAGATTTTGGTTCGTCAGCTATCGGACTCGGGATTATTGAAGTCGAAGTCGCCCACACTATCAAAGCCCTTTTGGTACACTTTTGGTTGAACTCTGAAAATGGCATGTATAGGACTACCCTTTTTGTAGTGGGTCATGGACCCTTTGGATTTGTATAATTTTGGATAGCCATGCGAAAATGGCTTATATATGTTTGAGCATAATGTTATAATCATTTGGTATGGATATGGTTATTGAGAGGTGTGGATATGCTTAACAAGGATTGGCCATGGGAATGGTTAATCACTATCATAATTTGTGCTATTTATGCTAAAAGGGCTAGTTGAATCATGGAAACTATGAAATAGGTAAAGTCTACCTTAAAGGCAGATGCTGACAGCAGCAGTGATGTAGATTTGGAAAATCACTAAAAATAGTAGGAATAGAATTAAATAGTGAATAAATTATTTAAATGAACCTGATGAATCCACTTTCATATGGAAGAAACGAAACGGTCATATGAGTGGTATGTTAAGAGATAATTAGGTTTTCGTGAGACAGGGCCAGAACGGTTTCTGGATCCCTGTTCCGACTTTGGAAATTCATTATAAATTAACCAGAGATAATTAGGAGTCATGTCATATATGTATAGATTCATCTCTGAGTCTAGTTTCTATAGAAACAAACGGCATCAGTATTGAAGCCCTTTACAGGGAGATATTCGAATTGTAATGCATGAAGGTCAGTGTAGTCGCACCCTGTAACAGGGGAGAATTTAACTAATAAACTGTACTAATTGGCCCGACCAAAAATTCTAGAAAAAATATGTAGATGGACATAGGAGTCTAGTTTCAGGGAAAAATCACAAAACTGATTTTCGAGTTGTGAAACTCAAGATATGATTTTTAAGGTAACAGCGACACAGTTAGCCAACTGTCTGGAAAAATTTAAAATGGACTACGATAGTAAGCGAATTTAGTCTGTGAACCCCTCGTGTCCGACTCCGGCAACGGTCTCGGGTACGGGGTGTTACAGTGCTTGACTGCATCCACTCGTCACTTGTGCCTACTATTACATGAATGGTGTCTCGCACCCTTTGCTTTCCCTTGGGATCTGGTCCTTGCGAGCTTTGGCCTTGCTGCGGGCTTCCTCCATTTATGAACTCTACAATTTTTCCATTTCGAACGCTTCTTCTATGGCATCATTTAGTGTGAAACCGTCATCGGGCTTATGTCCCATGTCATCATGGAAGGCGCATCGGTCCCTAAAATTCGTCCTTCTACCGATACTTTACATCAAGGGGGTTTGGGAAGGATGTCTAAGCTCTTTACTTAGCTAAGTATGTATGCTCACGTGGCATTCAATGGGGTGTAAGCCTCAAACCTGCCTTGGGGGTAACGCCTCGCATACTCTTGCTGGTGCTTCTACGGGCTCCTAAGTGTATCACCTTGGGTCGAGATCCACTGTGGCCTATCGGTTCTAACCGGTAGGGACTGGTCGCTGGGAGATTATCTAACGCGTTGCCCTTCTTTACTCTTAGGCTGCCTATCCTCCTTTTGGAAGCTGACTCGTGACCCCCTCTTAATTTCTTCCCCCTCTATGAACTTATGAGCCTGTTCATACAGGTTAGCTAGGCTCTGCAGCCTATTGTCCGTGAACAAGTACTGTATGTGATCATTCTGTACCCCCATGATGAAGGCGTCTATTGTCCACTAATCTTCCAAGTTTTTTATGTTAAGTGTAGCCGCATGAAACCTCTTTATGTAGTTTTGAAAGGACTCACCTTCCCGCTACTTTACCAATATCAACCCTATCGGCATGTTCATGATTGATCGATGGGCCCTAAAACTTACCTAGAACATTTTCCCAATTGTGAGAAGTTGTGAATTGATCCTTGTGGAAGGGAGAGATACCAGTACTTGGCACTTACTTTCAATGCCATAGAGAAGGCCTTGCATTTGGTTACGTCTGATGCTCCCAACACGTTCATAGAGTCATTATACTGTATTTACTAAACTTTGCAAACAACTATTAATCTTTCAAAGTTTGTAATACAATTCTTAAATACTCGACATGCTCAAATTCATCATGAGAGTAAATTAAGTTATCATTAATAAACACAACTACGAATCGGTCTAAATACTGCTTGAAAATTTAGTTCATCAAGTCCATAAAAATAACAAGTGCATTCGTTAGTCTGAAACGCAAAACAAGAAATTCGTAGTGTCCGTACCTTGTTTTGAATGCAGTCTTTGGCACATCGGAGTCTTTAATTCACAACTGGTAATAACCCGAACTCAAATCTATTTTTGAAAACACTGTTGCCCCTTTTAGCTGATCAAACAAATGATCAATCCTCAGTAGAGGGTATTTGTTCTTTATAGTCACTTTATTCAGCTGTCTATAGTCAATATACATTCTCATCGTGCCATCTTTCTTTTTCACAAAAAACACGAGAGTACCCCAAGGTGAAAAACTCAGTCTAGGAAAATCTTTATCTGTCAACTCTTGCAACTGAGCTTTCAATTCCTTTAACTTTGTCAGAGTTATCGATAACGGTGTAATTCCCGATACTACTTCAATACAAAACTCATCTTCTCTGATAGGTGGTAAACCCAATAACTCTTTGGGAAATACATTTAGATACTCGCACACAACTGGTACTGACTCAATATTTGTTTCTATCACTTTCATATCAAGTACATAAGCAAGAAAAGCTTTACATCCCTTTCTCACAAATCTCTGAGCTAACATAGATGATACCATAACTGGAAAATTATTCATATCATCAGATTCGATTCTAATAGTCTCATTATTCTGACTTTTCAGTTCAATTGTCTTTCGTCTACAATTTACTATAGCACAATGCATTGTTAACCAATCCATACCCAAAATCACATCAAATTCATCAAATGGAAACAATATTACATTAGCCGAAAAATAGAAATCTCGATGCATTAACGGACAATTCTTCCAGACTTTGTTAACCAAAACACATTTACCTAAGGGGTTTGATACTCTAATCACAAATTCAGTAGACTCTACAGGCAAAGTCTTACTGGATACTAAATTCATGCATATATAAGAATGAGTTAATCCTGGATCTATCAATGCAATCACATTAGTATCATAGAGAGTGAAAGTACCGGTAATCACGTCTGGCGAGGATGCCTCCTCCCGTGCACGGATAGCATAAGCTCGGGCAAGTGCTCGTGCCTCAAGCCTCATAGTAGAGTCTTTTGTCGCTCTCTGACTACCACTCACATTACCAACATATCTGGGTGATCTCCCTCTAACTGCAGTATTACTTGGCCTCATACTCTGATCGTTATCTTTTTCAGCTAACTATGGGTCATCTCTGATAAAATGATCTAACGATCCACATTTAAAACAAGCCCAATCATTCAATCTACGATCACTGAAATGCCATTTTCCACACTGTCTACATTTGGGTCGATTTGGTTTCGCACTGCTGACACTAGCTATCGAGATAGCCGGAGCTTTAAAGCTCGAATGTTGCCTTTCACGATTTCTATTTGAATGTCCAACTGATGCATTAGAACGATTAAACGAATCTCAAAATTTCTTAGATGAAGATTGATACGGCTTACTCATTGATCTTTTTCTCGAGTCTTTAGCTTCTAAATCTGCCATTTTCTTTTCTTTACTAAGATCCTTGGCTTTACAGGCCCTCTCAACTAAAACAAAAAATTCTTTCAACTCTAGAATTTTGACTAGTAATTTTATATTTTCATTCAATCCATCTACAAATCGTTTGCACATGATTTCTTCAGTGGAAACATATTCCCGGGCATACTTGCTTAATCGTACGAATTCTCTTTCATACTCAGTGACAGTTATCCAACCTTGTTTTATCTCTAGAAACTCTTTATGCTTCTGATCAAGGAATCTTTGACTGATGTACTTCTTTTGAAATTCGGATTGGAAAAACTCCCAACTAACTCGTTCTCTAGGAACCATAGATATCAACATTTTCCACCAATTGTACGCATTATCTCTCAGCAAAGATACAACACATTTGATACATTCATCAAGAGTACAGGACAATTCATCAAATACTCTGATTGTATTTTAGAGCCAGAACTCGGCTCTCTCTACATCATCATCATCATCAATAGTAGCCCGAAAGTCTTTAGCCTATGTTTTCGAATCTTATTTATTGGTGACTTGTTCAATCATATTGGATCTATAACTTGAGGAAAAATAGGGATTTGTTGAGGAACAAGTGGGGCAGATGTTGTTGAGTAGCCGGATTAGTACGAATGTATTGCGTAAACCATTCGTTCATCATATGGAAAAAGGCTTCTTTAGCCTCACCTCCATGACTACTCGACACGAGTCTAGATTCAGTAGGCGCTGTCCCTTGAGCGAGAGTTGACGCATTACTCTTTACATCATCAACTATAGCTCTTTCGGGATCCATTTCTATACAAAAACACAATTTAAACTGTCAGGACTCATTACACTATCGTAAAGTATATATGGCATGTATAGCTAGACTCTCACACACGCTACGTTGGTCCTAGAATTAACTAAATCGTAGCTCTGATACCAATTAAATGTAACACCCCTAACCTCCACCCTCACCGAAATAGGGTCCTCCTCAAGCAAACCAAAACCACATCATTTCATACCATTTCAATACATTTATAGGTAACCAAAACATGCTATTGCATATAAAAATCATGCCATTTAAATTCCATCTATTTCACTATTCAAATCATAATCCAAAACATACTAAAACAATACGCCATGACCAACAATTTCACCTATCTTCTCTATGCATTTTTCTCATTATCTTATCATCTATTTTAAACCTCAAATCATATCAATTAATAATCACAACATCCATGACAAACATGTCAAAACGCAAGGCCATTTATATACATCATATTTCACTTACCAACTCATAAAATAAGTCAACCCAAATGGCCAAATACACACCAACATTTACATCATTTATGAGCCAAGTCTCATGGCTAATATCATATCTCAAAACACAACATCATATCACTAGCCTATACATGCCATATACCATATTTACAAAGTATCAAAAGTACCAACAAGTTGGTCGAAAGTGTGACAGTGTTCCTGATGATCCCCGAGTCTAAGCTAGCTTTGATTATCTATAAAACAGAGAAAGAACACACAAAATAAGCTTTAAAAGCTTAGTAAGCCATATACAAATAAAATTATCAAATGAATAAACATCATTTCCATCAATAGAAAAACTATGAGTAAGCACATATAAGCTCACAAACCTTTCCTAATATTCAATATCATAAGTGAATTCATCAAATACTTTCCTTTTCAAATAATTGTATGAATATTGTACGTACCTGAGTCACTTAACTCATTCACATATTTTTTCTCAACTTGAATTTGCCAGTTGAACCTTTTTGGAATTGTTAAGGATACTCAGAAATCACATATAGCTCGTACAATGCCATATCCCAGATATGGTTTTACATGTTATCACATATCGATGCCGATAGCCTAGCTATGGTCTTACATGAAATCAAATAACGACTCCAATGTCCCAGACATGGTCTTACACATAATCACATCTCGTTAATCCTAATGTCATGACATTTGTATCCTATACTATTCCTAAGGTTCGTACGGGACTTTCAGATATTGTAACCCTGTCGATTCTTGCTCGTATTTGATCATTCAACATTCATAGCAGTTTAATGACAATTAAACATATATAATTCAATTTAAATACATTTATTTGCATATGAACTTACCTTGTATTCGGGATAAATGGACTAGATCGACTATTCGATAACCTTTGATTTTTCCTGATCTAATTTCGATTTCTTTCGTTCTTGATCTATATACATTCAAAATCAACTTATTTATTCATCAAATCATTCAATTCAATCCACAAACACATATTTGAACATTTTTACACTTTATGCCCAAAAGTTCTCCATTTAATCAATTTAGTCCCTATTTCACAAATATACAAAATTAGCACAATTCAATTTAAATGCATGCTAGTTGAATTTCAAAGGGACCCTTAGCAGCCCTAAAATTTAATTTATTTCACACTTAAACCCCTCAATTTGCACATTTCACAATTTAATCCCTATTTGACATTTTTGTCAAAAATCACTTTACAGAACTATTAAATCTATCAATAAACCTTTATTTTCCATCATCATAAATTTAAAAGCTCAAGCATTCATCAATGTCACTTCATGAAATCATTAACAAATTCAAAAATTAAGGCACGGGCTAGCTAGAATATGAAGCAACGATTACAAAAACGTAAAAATCATTAAAAACCAAGTCAAAATGGACTTACATGCTTGAACAACAATGTTCAAACCTTCAAAGCTTTAAAACCCTTATTTTCTTCCTCGCATTCGGCTATTGAAGAAGATGATAGCATGAAAATGGCTTTTAATTAAACTTAATTCACAATTTACTAAATTAACCTTAATTAATAAACATTTCAATCATCAAATACAAGGCCATCTATGTCAAATTCTACTATCAATGGTCTAATAACATCATAAGGACCTTTCATTTAATAAATCATAGCAATTAGTCACCTTAAACAAATAGAATGCAACTTTTGCATTTTACGCGATTTAGTACTTTTTCTCAAATTAAGCATTCAAAAGCTAAAATTATTTTACGAAACTTTCACACATATATATTCACATGCTATAAACATAAAAAATAATATTAAAATAATTTTTTGACCCTAGATTTGTGGTTCCAAAACTACTATTCTGATTTAGCTAAAACTTGGCTGTTACAAAATAAGTCTATCTCGTCATGTCAAGCGTCAAAGTTCGATGCTCCTATCTGACTGTAGGAAGGGGTAAGGGGAAAAGTCTTGTTAGGGTGAGTCATTTTTTACACTTCAATTTAAGGAGAATTGAATCAAACTAGAGAGAATCTATCAGTCAGAAGTAGTCCACACTCATCGCACCAATTGTTGAGTAATGTTTTCTCGTATATCATCAAGGGAAACACATGGGGTATTTATACAAGTTCCTGCTGCTACTATTACAGCTCACAATAGGGCCCACTATTTTGTTTTGGCCTTTGAGCCGATGGTAATGACATTCCATGTCCCTGGTGCTGACATTTTTGGGCATCCCTTGGCTTATTAAATGCCTGTCTGTGGAGCACGCCATCCTTTCTGATCTTGGGACTGGCTCCCCCAACGAACCTCGCACCTGACAGTCATAAGCAAAGTCCCTTGGAAGGCTCACGATCCCAACCGTGGACACACCTTGTGACCTTGTCCCTGCAAAGCTTGCGCGAACTCTCCTATCGTGACCTCATTCCTGCGAGGCTTATGCGAGCTCCCCTTGCGGGCTCATCGCGCGAGCTATCTTTGAGAATAGCTAACCATCCCTCGAGGTCCTCAACTGACTATTCCTATAGGCAAGCATTATTCTTTTGAGTCAGGTCCATCCAGGTCGAAGATCCAAATCCTACTGGTCATTTAGGCTGGTGGTTCCCAAATCCTAACAAAAAGTATAGAATAAAATACTTGCATATTAAATATTTCAAGAATTTTATTTAAGGGAGAATTTAAACCTAATTTTCTATCAAAGCACAAACACTTCTACTGGTTAACCTACAATTACTAAGTCAAGGGAACTAATAAATGCAACTATTGAGTTAAACCTAACGTTTTTATTCCTAAACTATCAATCTCAAGAAAGACTTTTTACTGGGTGTACCTATAGTGATTGGTAGGTGTGGTGCATAAGTCGATTATTAAACACCATAATTTGTTGCTAAACATTATGTTATTATTACCCCTAATTTATCTCCATCGCTCAATTCGCCCTAGGAAATGGAACAAAATCAACATTGAGTACTAGAGTATAATGGAATGGTTAGAATTTGCAGTGCACTTGTGTTGATTTTTTGTCACATTGACTCATTCATCTTGATGTTGTACTTAATCCCTTAACATCCTAGACTTCACATCTGATCAAAGTAAGCATTAAGGTTAAAAGAACTATCTGACAAGGTTGAAAACTATGGTTTCTTTTGGTTAAGGAAATTCATTTAAAAAGAATACCTAAACTTAAATTAAGATGCTACAAATAATGACATAAAGAGTCAAATGTGAGGGGAATAAAAGTTTGGGTTTATAAAAAAATCTTTAAAATATTAATCTAAAATAAAATGTTAAATTGAAGTCTGAAACTAATAAGTGTTGGGTGTAATGATAAAGGACATTACATTCTTAATGAAAGACCACATGTCCAAACCTTGAAGATAACATTGTTAAGAGGGACAACCACAAACCTTGAACATGAACCGTAAAGCGAAGATGAAAAATACTAAAAACAAGGGCAAATGGTCAACCAACTATGCTCGTGTTCTTGTTTTGGTCACCCAACTTAAAAAATTTCAATTTAGGTATTAACGTTTCACTTTGTTTCTATTTTGGTCACCCGCCGTTAAATTGATAATGGTCTAATTGATATAATAGCACATTTAGTCTTCATTACTTACATATTCTATCAATTTGATCCTCAAACTTTCTAACCTAAGCTTTCAACTTTTAAAATAGAGGCATTTCACATCTAGAAATTTGTAAAACACATACAAAAAACTTTTCCAATAAAACAAATGTATTATTTGATAATCCATTTCAATTACACTCAAGTCACAAAGATTGAGGATGATCTTAAGGTAGTAATTCCTTTGTTGGATTTTCTTATCTATACACCTTAATGCAAATTGGCCTTTTACTCAAATTGATTGAATGAGATTTTAGGTCTTATATTATTGTTTATTATGTTATGTATTTTTTCTGCGTTGAGTCTTGACGATTTTATCAAGAAGTAAGCAAATTAAATTCCAGTAGTAGACTTTGAATCCAATCAAAATCTATTAATAGCAAACTTTGAGAGTAGATCTTATTTTTTAGATGTACAATAAGTACATAACCAATTACTTTACATAAGTTGTCTCTCTTCTTAAAAGGTTTTTAGGAATTCTTGTTCCTTTCTTACTTTCTTCATTTTTTTTACTTCTAGTGGTGAGAAAATTTATTACGACCATCCCCCATAACTATTATTATAGTCCAACTTACTACATCCATGTCAAAAATCATTTGAATCATGAAAATTTGAATAAGTTCTCTCTTGCAAGGTTCTCATCAGTAATATTTTTCCATGTAATTTTAATTGAGAACTTATTTTGAATACTGTAGAGTTATACTCACAATTAAAAAAAAACTTGCAACTTCAGGTGCATTCAACCATAACGTGCTTTAGATAGAATTACCATATTCTATTGCTCACATTTTTCTTTTGAATTATTTCAGAATTTAAGTAAATCTTTCACAGTCAAATATTTTACTTTCAACTCCTTAGTGAGGATGATGACAAAAGAAGATCATAAAGATAGTCACGATCAATTCAATTTATAACAAGAGAAATAAATATAAATCAATAACCCAATCCTCTTTTGATTTATATGAAATATAATTTTTCCTCATTTACAATCTCAATATGAGACCTATTATAAATATATTTTAAACCAATGGATTAACTATCACAAGATATTAATATATTAGCTCTTTTGGAACTTTCGACTAATTTTGTACTACCAAATATTGAAATAATATTGTTTATATTTTCTTTGCGTTCACTTCGAGGAATGCAATAGATTTACTAGCACCAAGTTATAAACATCCCAAAAAATTCTTTATTTCATAATCACCATCGCAAACATGCATGGATTTCAAATCAAAATCTATCTATTCATGTTTGTCATGATTAGTCTCCAATTATAATAAACATGATATAATAAAAAAAATCTTAGTAAAATATGCCTGAGATTCTTTAACATCATTGTTGTCACCTTGGTTATTGTAATAGCCCAAAATTGGGTTTAGTTGGAACAGAGGTTTCGGGACCACAAAATTCGAGAGAGAAATCATTAGTTTATGATTATTTTGAGGTCTATGATATGATTTCATGATTGTGTGAAAATTTCGTGAAGAAATTCTATGCATAAAGTACTCAATTTGAAGTTAAGGACTAAATTGAATAAGTTGCAAAACTTGCATTCTAGAATTTTCTAGTATGAAATTGCTTTGAAATATTAATTAGGAGGGCTTAAATATAAATTTGATCAATTTCTAAGTGATGGAAAAAAATTGGACATGGATGGAATTTTTGAAAGTTTAGTAAGGAAGGGCATTTTGGTCATTTGGTAATTAAAAGAAATAAAAAGGGAAAATAAAGCCAAAATTTGACTCATCTTTTTCATGGAGGCCGAAATTAGCATGGGGGAAGCCATGGCTAGGGTTTTCAAGCTTTCCAAGCTCAATAGTAAGTCCGTTCTAACCCCATTTTTCAAGTTCTTTACGTTTTTGGAATCCTGGTAATTTGATTAAGCTTATTCTAGCAATAATTTAAGCTAGGGTTCATATTTGGAAAAATACCCATAGGTGAAATGTGTTTATTTTGCTGTTTTATGATAGAATATGAGGTTTTAAATTATGTTAGACAACTTGTGCTACTCGATTTTGACTGAAAATGAGTAAAAGGGCTTAATCGGTAAAAATACCTAATAGTCATAAGTATATGTTAGAGTGAGAATTTGATGTTGCCATAGAAGGGAAAAGTGATCCGCATGTCATAAAACATAAGAATAAGGGATGAAGTTTAATTCCCGAGCCTAGGGGCAAAAGTTTAGGGGTAAAATTGTAATTTTTCCAAAGTTTGAGTTAAGAACTGTTTTGAATAGTAAATTAATTAAATAAGTAAAATATGATGTTTTAGATCCCGAAAAATGAGATTTGAACCTAGAATGAGATAAAAATTGAAAGTTGGGAAAGTTGGTAAAATGGTCATTTTAGTATCGAGGTAAGTTCATATGTATAATAAGCATTAATTTATGCATGTTTCAATGTAAAATTGATATATTTATTATAATTTCCGAGGTGTTGAAAGTATGTAAGTTGGTATGATAATAATACAGCAATAATGCTGTAATTTATATTTGAAAGTTAAATTTAGTGAATTAATTAAATTATGTTAAATTAAATGATTATGGTGCCAAGTTTATGAATTGATTTAAAAATATGTCTATGGTACATGAAGTGCATTGAATTATCATACATAAATGTGATTTCTATGATTATGGATATTATGGGAAATTGTAAGTTCATATGATCTTTAATAAGGCAATGTGTAATTTACTTATTGCCTTGATATTAAATGAGATGTAAGTTTATATGTAAGTAATACATCAATATTACTTGTATTATGATATTTTATAATAATATTGGAAATATGTTTGTGGATAATTACTTGATTGGTGAAATTGTTGGAAAAGATAGAGAAATCCCGGTTGAACCTTCGGAAAGATTGGATGATACAGATAGTATGTAGCTAGGTCACATGTATGATGCTGAGTGCACATCATGTGTACAAGAGAGCTACAAGACATTATGATGTAGCTAGGTCGCATGGGTGATACTATGTGTACACCATGTAGACAAGAGAGCTACGGGATATATGTAGCTAGGTCGCATGCGTGGTTCCAGGTGAAGGACACCATGTAGACTAGAGAGCTACGAGATAAATTGGCTAGGTTACATGGGTGGTACTGAGTGTTCACCATGTGTACAAGAGAGCCGAACTATATGATGGGTGGAGCTATGTGCTGAAACCACCAAGTATCGAGGATTGATCCGAAGTGTTCAACGGGAGACTCTCTATGTATTGCTTTGTGAGTTTTGTGATGAATAAGTGCAGGAACTTGGTTATGTGAATGATGTGTTCATTAAATGACCAGGATGTGGTAAGGTTATAAACAAGTAAGTTATACATGAGGATGATTTTATGGTGACCTTGTGATCATGGGCCTATACTTGTGATGTATGAAATGTGGTGAAAATGATTTGTGATATGTATGTTAAAATGAGGTTAATACAAAGAAAGTGTGAAAGAGTGAATTAGCAATAAAACTGTTTTGGACAGTAGCAGTAACGTGATTTTGAAAAATCACAAAAAATAGTATAAATTGAATCAGAGACTAAATGAGATATCAAATTAAATCTTAATGAGTCTATTTTCATATAAAAGAAACAGAGAAAGAAAAGGAGTTCTATATTTTGAGATATTTATATTTTTGTGAGACTGGTTTAGAATGATTACGTGATCCCCTGTTCTGACTTTGGAAAATCACAAAAATTTGGATAAAAATAATTAGAGGCTTAAACTTATATTTTTAAAATCCCCAATAAGTATATTTTCAAGATAAATCAACAAGAACATTATCCGAGTTCTGTACTGTGAGATAATTAATTTTTAGTGAAGAGAGGTCAGAACTGTCAAAATGTGAAACAGGGGAAATTTTAATGAATAAAGTATACTAATTGGCTAAACCAAAAATTATGAACATTTTATGGTGGAAAGATATGTGAGTCTAGTTTCATGGGAAATTTATGGATCTTAATTTAGAGCTCTTTAGCTCAAATTATAAATAAGTAAGTGACTATGACTCGTGTGGACAGTTTGATGTGAGCATTTATTAGTAAATTGTGAAATCGTACTTACAAGAATGCTATATACATTAAGGATGTGGAATGGAGAGGAGGAAGAGGAAAATAAATATATGTGGAATACATGGAAACTATGGTATATGAAATATTGATATAATGAAATAAATGATATGTGTTTATAAGAAAATAGAAAGAGAATGATATGTATCATGACATGTATATATATATGACTAGTCTCAATGTAATGCTTGTTGGGTATGGAGTTAAATTGAAATGTTTCAGGAAAACATGTTATTTTGCGCATCTGAATTGTGGTATTTTATAAAGATATGATCTAGTTTTAAACATGAATGCTTGATGATTAAGCTGAAGATATTTGGTAAGATGATAATCTTGGTATAAATGCATAAGTGGTACTATAATAAACAAGGTAAAATGAGTATGAGGTACACATGTATGATGACATACAAATGCTATGTTTGTGGTTTAGTTGAGAATATTTAATCATTAGATGAATACCATGTTATATTCTTTTGATTTTGTATAAGTGTGTAAGAGATTAATGTAGCACCCCAAACCCAACCCAGTCGTTAAGGCCGAATCCGACGTGCCACTTTGAAGTCAAAAACCCGTGTTCCCTTTTTAGTGTTTTAAAAAGCTGACTTTTGTCAAACTAACCAAGTGAATGGAAGCTGGGCACCAGGTAGGTATCCATAACAGAGGAGGTGAGCCATGAAGGCTGCTTAAGTACCAAGCTCTCCGATTGGATCCAATCCTAGACATGCCCACATCCATTGCCACACTTGGTTATAACAAGTTGAAATTTCTTTGAGTGATTATCTTTGGTAAATCGAATATTCGTGACGTCGTGTTATTTTTAAAAAAAACAAGTATCGTTTTGAAATCACGCCCTAAGTCTAGCCCATTTGAATTAGTATCCATCAATTTAAAGTTGTTTTTAATAATATAATCCCAGAAAAATCAAAGAAGAAAATAAAGTTAAAATGGCCTTATTACAACCCAAAAATTAAATAGCAAATAAAAATAACTTAAGAAAACTAGTCTCTTTTTCAAACCCAAAAGTATTCACCATGGCCACTCTGAATCCCCTCCGGCTCCAAGTCACCCACATCAAGGCTCACCTGCAAGGTTAAAGAAGGGGTGAGTTTGGGGAAACTCAGTGTGTAAGGAAAACCCATTCAAAACCCAAGTCAGCTCAAGCCCATTGGGCCTAAGCCCATTCAGGTAACAGTGGTACTGGGCCAGCCCAACCCACCTAGCCCAACACTCCACAGTTGTAGCCTTGCTGCTCAGTTAACAGTAAATTGAGGCAAAGCCTCTAGTACATGGACAAGCCACTTCCAGTACTTCCTCCATCAATATCCCAACCCCATGCATCAGATAATAACAACATGGCATGCAGTAAATAACAACAGTCAACATGCATTTAGGTCAATTTAACCCTAGGGGTATTTCGGTAATTTATCTCATAAGGGTAAAACTGTAAATTTTCCACTTTTAAAGATATTTCAGTAATTTATCTATTTTAGGGTTTTTTTTTCATGCATATTCCTACCTTTCACGTACTAACAGAATCACTACCGAGGGTTCTTGCCGAATTGGGCCCGTTGGCCCATCATTCCAATTTTGGCCCATTAAGCCCAAAAATATCGAGGGCACAGAAATCATGCACTTTGCAGTTTAAACATTGCAGCTTACCAAAAACATTAATCGATTTACCTCACGAGCATTCGCACACTTGCAAATCTACAAAATACCGGTTTTCGGCTTTTTGGCTTTTATCGATCTAGACTAAGAAAGAGGGTGTTAGTTACACACCTGTTTGCGACGATATGCTGACGAGATCCACACATGAACTGCCTACAATTGGATTACTAACACGTTAATCTAACTATTCAAATACGAACTACGTATTAACCCCTTACAATATTCGGCCAACCACACCTACAGATCATAGTAAGCTTATAAGAAATTAACAAGCAACTCATTAACAAATTTTTGTCAATGTTTACCACATAATCATAATTTCACTGCAAGCTGTCTTCCTGAGCAACAGTCACTAAATCATTTCTAACTGGAGCTACGAAACTCCAAATCAAGTGCCGTTAATTTTCCCTGAAAATAGACTCATATATCTTATATTCATAAAATTTTCAGAATTTTCGGTTTGCCCAATCAATACCAGATTTTTTTCAAAGTTTCGCATGTTTCACTGTTTGACTAATCTGACCACTCTTCATTACGAATCAAATTTCTCATTGTACAGAATTCAAAATATGTTCTCGTTTATTCCATTTGAAACTAGACTCATTAAGCTTTAATTACATAATTTATGCAGCTTCTAACTCATCTCCCAAAATTTATGGTGATTTTCCAAAGTCACGTTACTGCTGCTGTCCCAAGCAGATTTATTACCAAATCACTCTTTCACACCTAACTTGCATGCTTGTTATTTAAACATGTATATCACCAATCAATCATCACCTATCTATGATTTTACTTAAGTATAATCTCCATTTCATCATTTTAAAGCACAACATATTAGCCGATTTTTCCCCTTAGCATCTAAGCACATGCATGCTCATTTGTTTGGCTTAACTTCACATATCTTCCATTTTTCATCAAAAGACACTACAGGAAACCAGACTTTTCGCGGCGCTTTTTTTAGCCTTTAGCGACGCTTTTAGGCGCCACTAAAACTTTTAGCGGCGCTTTCTAAAACGCCGCAAAAAACGCTGCTATAGGTAACGTCACAAAAATTTGTGGCGTTTATTGGAAAAAAACGCTGCTAAAGGTCAAGGCTTTTAGCGGCGCTTTTTTTACAAACGCCGTTAAATTTGGCAGATTTGTAATATTTTTTTTCACCAATATCCAGCCCTTCCTGTATTAAAATCCAACTAAATACAACAAATATAATATAAAATGCAGCCAAAAACAGCAAATTTAACATAAAAAATACAACCAAAAACATTAATTCTAAATGATACTTCAAATTTAACTAAAGATATATGATATAATTAATAAATAAAGTATAATTTAAAATATTTTTACAATAATGTTAAACGTGACAAAACTTAAAAACATTCTTACAATAAGAAAATTAATGTCTAAGACGGCGGCTTTTGCGATTGTTGAAACATATGCATCATCTGCTGAAGCTGTAGCTGGAGGTCATCGTACTTTTTGCTCTGTTCTGCTACCATCGCTCGTGCCTCTGCCTCTCTCGCTGCAGCCACTGCCTCCCTCTCTGCTGCCTCCGCTCTAAGTTGTTCCTGGAGTTCTTCATATTTTCGTTGAACCTCGGCAATTTGCTCAACCGTGTTCGCTTGCATCTGAGCTATCTGGTCTCTTAACCTCTGAACTTCAGCTTGAGCTTGACTTCCGGAAGGCATGTATTGTTGGGAGCCGGATCCAAAATATTGGGTCGGGGTAACACCAGATCCTTGAAATCGAACCCGACCGTACCTTTCAGGACCCAAAACTTCAGTGATAATTCTGTTATCAATGTTCTCAAGATTAACAGAACTATCACTCGAAGCAATCGCTTCATATTCCGCCTTCTTCTCCTTTAGTTTCTCCTAAAAAATCAATTAAAGAGTTAGAAACGAAATATATAATAAAAAGAAATGCAACATAACTTAACATTTTTTAAAACTACTAATGATGAATTGAATTAAACAATTATAATTAAAGATTATAAATATTTAGAATAAATCAAATATTATTAAGTGAATATACCATAATTTCTCCAGCTTCGGATGTCATAGGAGATCCATCTTTCTTCCTATGCGTAATCTCAAAAAGCTGAAGGCGTCCAACTTTTTGTCCGGATTTGACTTCCTACAATATAGTAGTAAGAATATTATTTAATAATAGAAAGTTATTAATATTTGAAAGAATTAATAAATTCATAATACCTCGGCCTCAGCTACAGAAGCAAAACTTCTCGACCCTGCCGTGTGCGTGAATTTTTGTTTTTGCCTGCTGCTTGTTCCAACTCGCTCACGGTCCTACATAATAAAATTATTATTACGTATATAGTAAACACTATATATAAGAGTTTGGAAATACGCAATACCTCTCCTTTCTTTGAATTCCATTATCTAACCGCATCTTCCCATTGATACCTCAGCATTCCTGGCGGAACATTTCTCAGTTTTTCCTCGAGGCTTATGTCTTTCTTAAAATATTGTTTCTTTAAAGTGCTTTTATTGTCTCTCCATCTTTTACCTAATGCCTTCTTGATATAATCATCGGAGACTTCTAAAGCAAATCTCTCCTAAAAAAACATAAGTTTAGAATGTAAATATAAATGAAACTTAAACCAAAGTATTATAAATTGCATTCACATTTTGTTACCTTAATATTAGCGAGAGCCTGATTTTTGTTGCTATCAGGCATGTGATGCCATGATTCGTAGTTGATAGGCAACATATTTGCATTTCGTGCTAAAATGCCCAAATAGCCTGCTAAAAGTCAAGCTTCAGATCCAACAGGCTGACCATGAGTATTTCTACTTACTTTAACACGCTCGACAGGATCTAAGTCGTATAAATCTCTAAGTAGCGTACGTCCTCGAACTCTGCGCGTCCCACCACTTTCAGCTGAAAAATGATATACTATTATTATATTAAAATTGACAAATAATTCAATAATAAAAGTCAACACATGTAAAATGAACATAATATTACTTTGAAATTCTTCAGGCTCATCAAGTGTCTCCGGCACATTCGAAGATCCAACAACTGTCTGCTGTTCACTATTTCTTTCTTCCGAATTTGGAGTATTCTGGACAATACTTAAATCTCGTACTCTTCTTCTACGCATTTTTCCTACAATACACATAAAATAATTAAAGTTTTAGTAACAAATTTAGCACAATAGTAGTACATATAAAATAGTTAAATTATATAACATGACAAAGATTAAAATTATAATATTACATATAATTAAAAAATTGTAAAATCTTACACATCATTATTCGTAAATATCTTCATCCACATCATGTCGAACCCATTGATGTTGTGTATTAGTACTAGGGATATTTTCATCTAAGTTTTGTTCTGGAAAAGGTAATGTTTCTGATCTTTCGACGATGTCATCTCTACTTCCATTACCCATTTCAAACAAGTCTCTAGGGGTGTTCCGGAGTACAACATACCAACCCTCATCAGTTGGATATTTCGAATAAAAAACTTGTTTCACTTGAGAGGAAAATACATATGGCTCGTCCATCAATTGTTGTCCAGTGTGAATCAAGCGAGAGAAATTCAACATTGTAAAACCAAATTGATCTTCTTTAATTCCTCGAGCAGTACTAACATCAGCCCAATCACACCGAAATAAGACAACTTTCCATCTGCCATAGTAATCCAACTCAATAATGTTGGTAATAAGTCCGTAATACTCCACATTACCCTCAACCGGATTTCTCTCCCTAGCACTAGCATAACTTGTAATTGAAGAATTAACAACAACTCCACAATTTTGAGTTCTCATCATTCTCTCACGATACTTTGTATGAAATCTGTATCCATTGATGAGGAAGGCACTATATCTTTTTATTATTCTGTTCGGACCTTGGGAAAGCCATTTAACTTCGTCATTGACGTCCTTTCCACTCCAAACCTATTGAATCAAAAGTAAATTGAATAATTAACTAAATATCGGGATTATATGTAACTTATTAACTTTAGTTACATACCGTTTGACTTAACCATTCATGAAAAGATTCTGTGAATAACTTATTAATCTCTCGATGTTGCAATCTTCGAGAGCGTGCACGAGATCTCAAAATTTGTTTGTACTCACTATGTTAAAAACAAGTGTATTTGGTTAGAAGATAAACAAATAAAAACGACAAATACGTGAGGAAATTTTAGAACTTACTAGCGTAACGGTTCAACTAAATCGTGGTGAAAAAGTACATATCGATGTGCTTGTATCCACGATTTATCATCTAATTCTGCAATTTCAACTTTGCCAATTGGTTCTCCATAACTTTGGAATAAATAAGTTTCGGCCAAGTTATGATCATTGAGCCCAGCATTTCTATTTGGTCTATTCAATCGTGTTTCAACATCTTCTAAATATCTAGAACAGAATGTCATGCACTCCTCTGCCAAGTAGCCTTCAGCAATTGATCCTTCTGGATAACGCTTATTGCGACAATAAGATTTCAATTTGCTTAGGAACCTAAACACGATATACAATATTTATCAAAAGTTGTAACTAAATGTATAGACGCAAATAAATAAATACTTGACAAATAAATTAGCACCTTTCTATTGGATACATCCATCGATAAAAAACCGGTCCACCAAGTATTGCTTCGTGAGGGAGATGGATTACCAAGTGCACCATAATAGTGAAGAAGGAAGGTGGAAAGATCTTCTCCAAATTGCATAAAGTCAAAGCAGCTCGATCCTGTACTTTCTTAAGTTCTTCAACATCCAAAACTTTGCCACAAATAGCTTTCATTATATTGGATAGTTCAATTACACAGGACGTCACATTTTTTGACATGCAGCACCGTAAAGCAACTGGTAGTAAATCTTGCATCAAGATGTGGTAATCATGTGATTTTAATGAATATAATCTTCGATCTTTAAGACTCACACATCGAGATATATTTGACGCATACGCATCTGGGACCTTTATATCCTTCAACACCATACAAAACACCTCTTTCTCTTCCTTTGACATTGAAAAAATAGAAGGCGGCAACCGATATTTCCCATTCGGAAGTACTTGAGGATGAAGATCACGCTGAATTCTCATGTCAACTAAATCAAGTCGACTCTGAAGATTGTCTTTTGATTTTCCATCGACATTCAAAATTGTCCCAATTATGTTCTCACAGACATTCTTCTCAATATGCATGACATCAAGATTGTGACGTAAAATATTATGCTCCCAATAAGGTAACTCAAAAAAAATACTTTTTTTTTTCCACAAGTGTGCCTCATTAGGATCATCCTCTTCGTCAGATTCATCCCTCGATATTCTCTTTGATCTCGTGTTAGGTGGTTGATTCATCTTCCCATAACTAAAGTTGATATCTTTTAACATAAACAAGATTTCAGATTCAACGGTCTGTTGAGGAGCTCCTCTGTACTCTTCAATACCGTCAAATAGAGTTCTCTGAAATCTAAATTTATGATTTCCATCTAACCACCGACGATGGCCCATGTAAGAGAACTTCTTCCCATTGTACAACCACTTCGAACAAGTTTGCGCAGCACAACAAGGACAAGCATAACGTCTTTTAGTACTCCAACCCGAATAATTAGCATAAGCCGGGAAATCATTAATTGTCCACAATAAAGCGGCACGTAAATTAAAGTTCTCCTTTCTCAATACATCATATGTCTCAACACCCACCCATAATTGTTTTAACTCTTCAATAAGTGGCTGCAAATAGATGTCAATATCATTTCCGAGACCTTTCTCTCCAGGGATAATCATTGATAAAATAAATGAAGATTGCTTCATGCAAATCCATGGAGGCAAATTGTAAGGAACAAGCACTACAGGCCAAGTACTGTACGAAGTACTCATGATTTTAAATGGATTAAAGCCATCAGCTGCTAGCCCAAGCCTCACATTCCGAGGATCGCTTGCAAAGCTTGGAAATTTACTGTCAAATGATTTCCAAGCTAAAGAATCTACAGGATGTCTTAATAATCCATCATCGGTCCGTTGATCATTATGCCACCTCATAGATTCGGCTGTCTTTGAGGACATGAAAATCCTTTGAAGTCTTGGTATCAGGGGAAAATATCGCAAGACCTTGACTGGCTTCTTTCTTAACTGTGCCCCACCTTCATCCTTATTCACATCTTCTGTATTACTATTCATCCAACGAGACTTACCGCAAACATGACAAGATTGTTGGTTTTTCTGATCACCCCAGTACAACATGCAGTCATTTGGGCAACTATGAATTTTATCGTACCCAAGGCCCAAATCTTTTATTAGTCTCTTCATGTCTTGACAAGACTGGGGAATTTTTGCAAACGGAAACATCTCTCTTAGAAACTCTAGCAGCATTGTAAAAGAGTTTCCAGTCCACCCTCCCAAACATTTTAAGTGAAATAGACGAATGTAGAAGGACAATTTCAAATATTTTGATCCCTCGTAAAGTTCTTCATTCATTTCATTAAATAAATTGTAGAACTTAGCCGCTTCTTCATTTGGCTCCTCATTAGGTGCACTTGTTCCCGTTTCGCATAAAACATTTCCAGTAATATTACAATCCTCAGATATAATAAAGTCAGGTGGAAACGATTGCTCACCATGACTACGCATATTAAATGCATCCCGCAACATATCTTCCATGTCATCTTGTCTAACATACTGATGGTAATCAGTATCAGGATAAGTCGGATTAATCGTTGAAGAAGTTCCACTAGATGTACACTCTCCATGGAAAATCCATTTTTTATACCCCCGAATAAAGCCATCAACAATTAGATGTTCGTAGACAACTTCACGAAAATGCCAGTAGATGTTGCCACACTTCTTACACGGGCAAAGAATCATATTCTCTTGGCTTGCATTTTGAAATGCAAAATTTAGAAAAGTTTGTACTCCATTTTGATAGGCATTGCTTACCCTTGACAATTTCATCCAACTCCTATCCATTTTGTAGTTCTTGAAATCTAAAGTTGACAACATATAAGTTATGTAAGTGATATAAGTTATGTAAGTTATGTAAGTTATATAAGTTATGTAAGTTATGTATGTTATATGAGTTATGTAAGTTATATAAGTTATATATTTATCTAAGTTATATAAGTTATGTACGTTTTGTAAGTTATATAAATTATGATATCAAATATATTTATGTATTATGTAAGTTTTTTATTTCACGATGTGGAAAATCACATGGATAATACATATCAAGTATCAAGTATCTACAGGTAAGTAGTGGGATTAAATAATATTTAATTAAATAATATTTATAAAAATTATTTTAATTAAGTAATATACATGTCGTTCGTTTTTATTTGACAAATCACATGTGCAGTTAAAATAGTCCACACTTAATTTAATTTATATTTTACAAGTCATCTTTTCTTAACTACATATTAAAGCACTGTGTGGACATCCGTATTTAGCTTAAAAGCTATGATTTAGTTGGAATAAAAAGTTTAACTTAGATGGTAAAACGGACGATAATATTTGTGATAAAAAGTCTTTTTGAATTTTTTAAGATTCATCATACGTGGCGTTGTTACACATAGGGAGGATTCATTATATCTTGCAGCTCGATATAAGGCAACCCGTCAGGTTTCTAGCCTATATACTTTGAATCTTTAAAATATTTAAATATTAAAATCAAACATTATTAAAAAAAATAGTAATTTGAATATAATAATATCAAAAAAGAATCGTAGTTAATTTTTATAAGTAAATTGGAAATAAATTAATGTTATATAAATATTCAATAGTAAATGAGCTCGATAGAACTTTTTTCAAGTCTTTTTGAATTTTTTAAGATTCATCATACGTGGCGTTGTTACACCTAGGGAGGATCCATTATATCTTGCAGCTCGATATAAGGCAACCCGTCAGGTTTCCAGCCTATATACTTTGAATCTTTAAAATATTTAAATATTAAAATCAAACATTATTAATATAAAAAAATAGTAATTTGAATATAATAATATCAAAAAAGAATCGTAGTTTAATTTTTATAAGTAAATCGGAAATAAATTAATGTTATATAAATATTCAATAGTAAATGAGCTCGATAGAACTTTTTTCAAGTCTTTTTGAATTTTTTAAGATTCATCATATGTGGCGTTGTTACACCTAGGGAGGATCCATGATATCTTGCAGCTCGATATAAGGCAACCCGTCAGGTTTCCAGCCTATATACTTTGAATCTTTAAAATATTTAAATATTAAAATCAAACATTATTAATATAAAAAATAGTAATTTGAATATAATAATATCAAAAAAGAATCGTAGTTTAATTTTTATAAGTAAATTGGAAATAAATTAATGTTATATAAATATTCAATAGTAAATGAGCTCGATAGAACTTTTTTCAAGTCTTTTTGAATTTTTTAAGATTCATCATACGTGGCGTTGTTACACCTAGGGAGGATCCATTATATCTTGCAGCTCGATATAAGGCAACCTGTCAGGTTTCCAGCCTATATACTTTGAATCTTTAAAATATTTTAAATAAGGTTGGAGAGAAGGTCAGCTATTGTTGTAATTCTAATGGACAAGCAAGCTACACGGTAATAAAATTAATTCATACCTATTCATACTTAAGTTGAATCAAATAATAATTAAGTTGAACCAAATATTTAAAATTAACTTGGAAACAAAATAGTTCTACTCCAAACAGAACCAGCAATTAAATCTTTACAATATCGCAACCCCAAAATATTAATTTTTCCAAAATCATCATGATAAAACTATTATTGATTAGAATTTTGAAATAAAGCCTACCTTAATAAAACGTACCTGGTCTACTCCACTCTCACCAGCAAGCAGAGGCTGGAGTCAAAAAAGTAATATTTGTTAAGTAATTTAAAGTGAAAATGCATAGAAATAAGGATCAAAATTTAGTAACGAAACCTGTACGTAGCTAGAACAAATGCCAATGGCTGTGGTGTATTTAGTTGCACCAAATATTAATTCAAGTGCTCGATAGTACCTAGAACAGATGTAAGATTATAAGAGTAGCACCAAATATATTTCAGTTTAAGCAAATATAAAAACTTTATCTATATCAGTTTTGCAAGTGCCCACTTGTACCAGGATCAAAGACACTGCCAATGAAGCTGTACACCTCAGCAAAATCTGGCAAAACTGCACAGTAAATACATAAGTTGGATAGAAACATGAAAACAGACCAAAAGAACATCTAAAAAACCAAAATGGAATCACCATTATTATGTAAACATGAAAATGCACAGCTTTAAACAAACCAACTTTGCATGTGCAGAATCATACTCCACAAAACTCATAAACATTAACTTCTCCTAACCAGAATACCAACTTTATGTGTACAGAGGCCTTGATGAAAACTAACATAATTATCGTCCAACTAAATTCAAATTAAACTCTAGCTGAGAGGTTAAACCTAGTACACCCGAGTCCTAAACTCCTTTTGCGGTGATAGACCATTGAAAATGGCAAGCCCACACATTACCACGTTTTGTTTGATGAAAATGGCTTCACTGCTGACATCTTGCAAGTGCTCACAAACAGTTTATGTTACACGTATGTGTCTACTTCTTTCTCTATAATCTTGAAATGGGGTGAATAAATAATGCTTTAGATCAGCACCTAGTAATTATATAATAATAATTTTACTTTTTGGACAGGTATGCAAGGTGTACCAAGTCTGTTTCCATAGGTTTGTGATGATGTTTTTTGTCTTGTTAAAATTGTTGACTAAGGTTGGTTTTGACAGTGAATATTTGGATTATATGTTTGCAGTGCCTCCGGCATACTATGCTCACCTCGCTGCTTTTAGGGCACGCTATTATATTGAGGATGAGATGTCGGATAGTGGGTCTACTGGGGGAGGCCGAAAGCCGAAAGACAAGGTTGTAGAGGTTAGGCAGCTCCCCAGCATAAAGGATAATGTGAAGGAAGTGATGTTCTACATCTGATAAATTATATGTTTGGTTGATGGTGGAAAGTTGCTCAGGTATAGTTGCAGTTTGTGGATATTGGTTGGTACAGTTGTTTTGTTAGCAAATAGCTTTTTGTTGGAGGGTACAGCAGATGTTTTTACCAGAGACTGAAAAACAATTATCCCAATCATATATAAAATAAATTTACCTTTTGCTAATTGAAACTTGAGGAGTTTCATACCTCAATGGGTGCCAACGCTGTTATATGCTTCTTACTCCAATGCCACCTTTGATGATATAACAATAATTCATTGATGTTAAAAATTGATGAAAGGAGCGATTTAGAAATAATTAAATAAAAAGGAGCGATTGAGGAAAATCTTTAAAAATGTTAGTAAAAACTGTCAACATATAAACCTGCATTAAAAGGAGACTATACAAAATCAAAAAAATTAGTGATTCAGTAGCACTCACTGGTAGAGAATTCAGATCAGAAGAAATCATTGAACCAAAAATAGTAAAAAAGCACAAACTAGTTTTTCCATTTCAGAACAAAAAATCCAAACAACAGACATAAAACTGACAAAAAAGAAATGAATTTTCCATTTCAGAACAAAAAATCCAAACAACAGACATAAAACTAACAAAAAAGAAATGAATTTTCCATTTCAGAACAAAAATATCCAAACAACAGACATAAAACTGACAAAAAAGAAATCAAATTTTGGATCAAGTAATTAAAGAAACCTGCGTTAAAAGGGAAACTATACAAAATCAGAGTAATCAGTGATTCAATAGCACTGACTGGTACAGAACTCAGACCAGAAGAAATCTTTGAACTGAAAACAGTAAAAAAGAACTAACCAGTTTTCCCAATTCCAAACAAAAATATTCAAACAACAGATATAAAACTGACAAAAAGAAAAAAGAAACGAAATTTTGCTCAAGTAATTAAAAGGAAAACAGTATGCAAAATCAAATCAAGATACCATCATCGATTAGTAATTCAGTAGTACTCACTAGTAAAGAACTCAGATCAAAAGAAATTTTTGAGCCGAAACCTATAAAAGACACTAACTAGTTTTCCGAACTCAGAACAATAAATAGAAAAAAACCGACAATTTCCATATTCAATATTTTTATATTACTTAAAACAAGGGTATAATCATCGAGATCAACATCAACATCAATATCAACATCATCATCATTAAGATCATCAAAATCATCAATAACCTTGGGATGATTTACCCGGTTCCCATCATCAGCAAGGACCAATTTTTGTTGGGATCTAAAGTCAAGTAATACAGTAACTACACATTAATCTGAAGGGGACTCAAAAACTAACCATTTCAAACCCATGAAGCATCTGACCATCGACGAGAGGAAAGGGAGAATAATTAGGGATTTCGGGTATGGGGGAACAGATTAAGGGAAAAAAGGGGACTTGGGGAAAATTTAGGGATTTCGGGTTTGGGGAATTAGGGGATGATTTGGGGAAAAAGAAGGAGGTGTTTGTTTTAGGGATTTGGGGTAGGAAGACGAAATGGGGGAAATGACTTAGCAAAAAAATGAAACCGATTTCGGGTAGAGGGCATAAACATCAGGAGAGAAAAAACGACGTCGTTTCAAATAAGGAAATTTTGTGGCGTTTTCAGCAACGCGCCGCTAATAAGATCTTTTGCGGCGTTTATAGCAAAGGGCCACAAACACCTATTTTATCTACACTATAAAACGACGCCGTTCTAATACGCGTTGTGGCGTTTATTATAGAAACGCCACTAAAGCCACTACTATTCAGAAGAAACGACGCCGTTTTACTCTAATGTAAAATGAAATTTTGTGATGTTTTCTAAAAAACCGCCGCTATTTTCTATCTTTCGCGGCGTTTTATGTATAAACGCCGCTAACACTTGAATATTTTATAGAAATTGATCAAAATTTAAAACTATATATATTTAGAATTTATTTTAAATTATATATAAACCCGAAAACCCTAACTATAGTTGAAACTTTAATTTTGATTTAATACACATTTTAAAATACATATTATGTATGCATATAAATTAATTAAATTAAAACATGATGCTATTTATTATATCAATAACGTGTAAATATTTTACAAGATCTAGATCAAATTACATTTATTATATCAAATTGCACACTAACCACTTTTCATATGTATATTTATATATATTTTAAAATAATATTTTATATATATTTATCTCATATACATTTATCTTCTAAATTAAAATCCAAAATTATACTCTAAATTTAAAACCCTAGACCTAATACTCTAAACCCTAAACCAACTTAGACACAAACACAAAACCCCTAACCCCAAACTTTAAACCCCAAAACCATTCGGTAACCCCTAAACCAACCATATTACTCCTAGACCATAAAGCCCAAACTATAAAGTACTCTAAAAACTATTAACCCTAAACCATAATAAACATATATATTTTGGGGAATTAATTCGTGTGGCCAATGTTAGTGTAGTACAAATTAAAACACATATATATATGTTTATATTCTTAATTATATTAAATAATATGTGTACGTATATATATATAAAATACATGAATCTTAGTAAAATCCAAATGTCGACATTCTTCAGTTAATTTCTACCTAATAGTATCATTTCCTTAAACCCTTAACCTAAACTTAATTTTTATAACATATTTTATTTCAGACATTCTATTTAATATTCTAAATATATTTAAACAAAAAAATAGATAATTAAAAATGCACAATAGCATTATTATTTATACAAAGTTACATAACTTTAATAAAAAAATTAATTCTCTATTGGAACACTCTAGTTATAATGTCCGATCTGTAAGATATTTCCATGTTATATAAGCTTGGAAATTATACATAGTTCAACAAATGCTAAATCCATGCCACATTCAAAATCACCCTTTCTTAATAGCATCCCAGGCTAGGTAAGAATCTGGAAAGGAAATTATCTCTTAAGAAGTTAATAATTTTCCCATTAATTGTAAACTTAATTAAACCCTAACCTTTAAACCCTAAATCATAATCCCTAAACCCTGAATTAATCATAAACCTTCAAATACTAGTTAACTCCTAAACCTTAAACCATAGTTAACTCATAATTAATTAAACATGCTTAAACCATATATCTTAAACCATAAACCTTAAACTATAATGATAATTAATTCAATATTTTAAATTCAATACTATCTCTTTTATGATTATATAAGAAAATATTTAATATATTGTATAATCATAAATTTTAATAATTATTGTTTTAGGGGTTATAGATTAGTGTTTATGATTTTTTTGAGGTTTAGGCGTTATGAGATTTTTAGCGGCGTTTTACAAAAAGTGCCGCTGATGCTCTGGTGTTTAGCGGCGTTTTACGAAAAGCGCCGCTAATGCTCTGGTTTTTTGCGGTGTTTTAGGAAAAGAGCCGCTAATGCTCTGGTTTTTAGCGGCGTTTTAGGAAAAGCGCCGCTAATGCTCTGGTTTTTTGCGGCGTTTTACGAAAAGCGCCGCTAATGCTCTGGTTTTTATCGGTGTTTTATGAAAAGCGCCGCTAATGCTCTGGTTTTAGCGGCGTTTTTTCTAGAACGCCGCTATTGCTCTGAATTTTAAAATTTTTGCGGCATTTTTTAATAAAACGCCGCCAAAAGTCTGTTTTCCTGTAGTGAGAACATGAAACAACAACCATTTCCTTCATTTTAATTCATGACCAAATGCTCACAACACAACCAAAAAGCAAAATATGCCTCAAGAGTTAAGGTAGAATCAAGAAGAACTCATGAACATCAAGATAGAAGCAAACTACTATAAACTTACCTTCAATTTTCTTCCCCAAGTGACCGAACATTCAAGATCTTTCTCCTCTCCTTTCTCTTCTCTAACTTTAGGCTATGATGAACAAAGATAGACAAAACTTTGTTCTTTTCACCCCTTTTTCTTTTAAGAAAATTTCATATTTCATTTTAATTCTTTAATACAAAAGACATGAAATTCCAATCATGGAACATTTACCTAACCCATTATCATGAAACATTTACCTAACCCATTATCATGAAACATTTACCTAACCCATTATCATGGAACATTTACCTAACCCATTATCAATTTGTATCAATTTGTACCATAAATTATGGATATCAACTGCACATTTTGTCTACAACAACATGATGGCTGGCCACTTCATGTAAAATGGGAGGTTTGTCATGCAAATCCTCCTATTTTGCACTCCTATTTATTTGGCCACTTCAATTTAGCCTATAGCATTTTCAAACATTTTCACATAGGTCCTATTTCATAATTTCACCCCATTTTTCTTATGGGATAAAAATTAACTAAAATTGCCGGGTTCTATCTTAAGCTTGGGCCTTCTAGAGGCCCACTAACATAATTAAACCTATGCCAACATTCACAGAATTCCCGAAAATTGGGGCGTTACAACTCTACCCTCCTTAAAGAAATTTCGTCCTCGAAATTTACCTGATCCAACTAGTTGAGAGTATTGTTGACGCATAGTCTCTTCTGATTCCCAAGTAGCTTCTTCCCTTCCATGATTACGCCAAAGTACTTTCACTAACGGGCCGGATAGATTTCCTTCTGAGAACCTTAATATCTCGAGCCGATATTTGTACAGGCTCCTCCTCAAAGATCAAATCAGTCTGAACTTCAATTTCTGCAACTGGCAGGACATGAGCAGGGTCAGAACGATAACGCCTTAACATGGAGACGTGAAAAACGTCGTGAATCCTGTCTAACTCTGGAGGCAATTCCAACTGATAAGCCACTGGGCCTACTCGCTTCAAAACCCGATAAGGCCCAATGAACCGCGGACTCAACTTGCCCTTCTTACCAAACCTTAATATTTTCTTCCAAGGAGAAACCTTTAAGAAGATCATATCAACTACTGAGTACTCAATCTCCTTACGCTTCAAATCTACATACGACTTTTGCTTATCAGATGCTTCTTTTAACCGATCTCTAGTTATTCTGACCTTATCCTCAGTATCAGCTACCAACTCTGGTCCAAGAATCTGTCGCTCTCCTAGTTCAGTCCAACAACTAGGTGTACGACACCTTCGTCCATACAATGCTTCATACGGTGCCATTCGAATATTTGCCTAGTAGCTGTTATTGTATGCAAACTCCGCCAATGGCAAGTAGTCCTCCCAACTCCCACGAAAATCGATGATACAACCCCTTAACATATCCTCCAAAATCTGAATAACCCTCTCTGACTGTCCATCTGTCTGTGGGTGAAAGGCAGTACTAAAATCCAAACGTGTACCCAATGCTTCCTGCAACTTCTTCTAGAACCGAGATGTAAACCTAGGGTCTCGGTCGGAAATAATCAACACTGGCACTCCATGTAGTCGCACTATCTCTGCCACATACAACCTAGCCAACTTTTGCAGGGAGTAATCAGTACGAACTGGTATGAAATGGGCAGATTTTGTTAACCTATTCACCACTACCCACACAGAATCTTTCTTGGTGGGTGTCAAAGGTAGCCCACTCACAAAGTCCATAGTGACTCTCTCCCACTTCCACAATGGAATTTTCACCGGTTCAGTAATCCAGAAGGAAATTGATGTTCAGCTTTCACTTGCTGGCATGTCAGACATTTCCCCACGAACTCTGTTACTTCTCGTTTAATCCCAGGCCACCAGTACAGTTCTCGCAAGTCATGATACAACTTATTCCCTTCAGGATGCATGGCACAAAGTCCCTCATGAGCTTCCTTCAATATTGACTGTCTCAAGTCAGAGTCCTTTGGAACACAAATTCTTCCTTAGAAGCATAAAACTCCTTCAATATTCAGTCCAAAATCCTCATTCTCACCCTTCTCAACTTGCTGAAACCAAAGAACCAACGAGTTATCCTTCAACTATTTTTCTTTAATCTACTCAGTCCAAATAGGCTTACTTGCAATTCTGCTAACAGACTTCCATCATCAAACAGACTCAAACGTGCAAACAAGGCTCTCAAATCAGAAACAACCCTTCGACTCAACGCATCAGCCACCACGTTAGCCTTACCTAGGTGGTACTCAATCGAACAGTCGTAATCCTTAAGCAACTCTACCCATCTTCGTTGCCTAAGGTTTAACTCCTTCTGAGTTAACAGATACTTTAGGCTCTTATGGTCAGTGTATATAATACACCTTTCTCCGTACAAGTAATGTCTCCAAATCTTAAGTGCAAATATCAATGCTGCCAAATCTAAATCATGAGTCGGATAGTTCCCCTCATGAAGCTTAAGCTATCATGATGCATATGCAACCACCTTACCCTCTTACATTAACATGCAGCCCAAACCCACGTGTGATGCGTCACTATACACACTAAAATCCTTCCTAGACTCCGGCTGAATTAACACAGGTGCTTCAGTCAGAACTTTCTTCAACTTCTCAAAAGCTTCCTGCTGCTTCTTAGTCCATACAAACAGTACTCCTTTCCATCACAGAAAAACCTTCCACAAACCTTCTGTAGTATCCTGCCAGTCCTACGAAACTCCGTATTTCCGACACTGACCTAGGCGGCTTCCACTCCAAAATCGCTTCAATTTTCTGAGGGTCCACCTTAATCCCCTCAGCAGAGACCACATGTCCTAAGAAGGTTACCTCCCTCAACCAAAATTCACACTTGCTGAACTTCGCAAAGAGTTCCTTCTTCCTTAACACTTGCAGCACTATACGGAGATACTCATCATGTTTCGCTTCATTTTTAGAATATACCAGGATATCGTCAATAAAGATGACTATGAACTGATCTAAAAATGGTTGGAACACACGATTCATCAGATCCATAAATGCTGCAGGAGCGTTCGTCAGTCCAAATGGCATAACCAGAAACTCATAATGACCATACCGAGTCCTGAATGCCGTCTTACGGATATCTGCCTCCTTGACTCTTAACTGATGATATCCAGATCAGAGGTCGATCTTAGAAAATATAGAAGCTCCTCTAAGCTGGACGAACAGATCGTCAATCCTTGGCAGTGGATACTTATTTTTAATCGTCAGTTTGTTCAACTGGCGATAATCAATGCACATCCGCATCGTACCATCCTTCTTTTTCATGAATATCACTGGTGCTCCCCATGGAGACACGCTTGGCCTAATGAAACCCCTATCCAACAACTCTTGAATTTGAGCCTTTAACTCCACTAACTCCTTCGGTGCCATCCTATACAGTGCGATGGACACAGGCACCGTTCCAGGCAACAAATCTATTCCAAACTCAACTTCTCGGTTCGGAAGCAATCCTGGAAGCTCCTCCAGAAAAACATATTGGAACTCCTTTACGGTCCTAACCTTATCCACTGTCAGCCCCTCCTCTTCTGACTGACTTACAAATGCCAAATAGACCTCACAACCTTTCCGAATCCACTTTTCGGCTCTTAATGCCGACACTACATTGGATAAATAATACCTTCGCTCACCTATCACCATAACCTCCTCATCCTTTGTGATCCTTAACAACATTCGTTTAGCAGCACAATCCAGAGTCGCCTTATGCTTAACAAGCCAGTCCATTCCCAAAATGAGATCAAATTCTCCAAACGGTAACTCCATCAGATCTCTAGGGAAAATCATACCTTGAGTTTCTAATGGTACATCCCTATACAATTTGTTTACCCTAACCGAGTGACCCAAAGGACTTAGTATAGATACCCCACTCACAATCTCCTCAGAGTGCACACCCAACGACTCAGATATGTCACATGCAACATAGAACACGAAGTATTGCCTGTGACAGGGAATCATCCCCCGCGGCCCGTTCATACGGTCCATTCTCATCCACCAGTGATGGTCGTGCTACTCCAGCGGGTATGTGTTCAGAAGATGAAGATCCAGCTTGAGTACTACCTCAGCCTCGACCACGGCCTCTTCCCCGAGTAGCTCTTGTACTCATATCGATTTATTTGATTACGAATTTTATGCATTTAGTTTACTGTTTCCACTGTTTATTATAGAATATCTTATGAACTGATAAGGTTTCAGAGTTGTTCTCGCGTAACCACAGTTTAGCTACTGTCTCAGTTTCGTAGCCTTTACGCTATATTATCTATAGTACTATCTCTAAGGCTTAGTACTAACTACAGTACAGTTCAGTATATAAAACAGAATAGTACTTACAGCCTTGGTGCCGGGGATTCAGTGTGCCACCTCATCAGTTTTCAGATAAACTCAAAAGATTTAGGCTTTTTGAAATCATTTTCCAAACATTTGTGTTAAAAAACAAGTTCGGAGATTATCTCCTTTAAACAGGAAATTTTCAAATGTCAGGTTTTTCCAAAAATACCCTCTCTTTTTTTGGCATAAAGTTTTGAAAACCCTTTTTGGACCCGATCCACAGCCGAGTTGTTGCAACTGGGCTCTGATACCACAAAATGTAGCACCCCAAACCCGGCCCAGTTGTTAAGGCCGAATTCGACGTGCCACTTTGATGTCAAAAACCCGTGTTCCCTTTTTAGTGTTTTAAAAAGCCGACTTTTGTCAAACTAACCAAGTGAATAGAAGCTGGGCACCAGGTAGGTATCCATAACAGAGGAGGTGAGCCATGAAGGCTGCTTAAGTACCAAGCTCTCTGATTGGATCCAATCCTAGACATGCCCGCATCCATTGCCACACTTGGTTATAACAATTTGAAATTTCTTTGAGTGATTATCTTTGGTAAATCGAATATTCGTGACGTCGTGTTATTTTAAAAAAAAACAAGTATCGTTTTGAAATCACGCCCTAAGTCTAGCCCATTTAAATTAGTATCCATCAATTTAAAGTTGTTTTTAATAATATAATCCCAGAAAAATCAAAGAAGAAAATAAAGTTAAAATGGCCTTATTACAACCCAAAAATTAAATAGCAATTAAAAATAACTTAAGAAAATCAGTCTCTTTTTCAAACCCAAAAGTATTCACCATGGCCACTCTGAATCCCCTCCGGCTCCAAGTCACCCACATCAAGGCTCACCTGCAGGTTAAAGAAGGGGTGAATTTGGGGAAACTCAGTGTGTAAGGAAAACCCATTCAAAGCCCAAGTCAGCTCAAGCCCATTGGGCCTAAGCCCATTCAGGTAATAGTGGTACTGGGCCAGAGCCCTTTTCAGATTACAATAAACTGGGCCTTAGCCCCTTATTCAGATAACAATATGGCCTATAGGCCCATTTCAAAATACATGCAACATCAATAAACATATGCAAGCCTATTTGGGGAGACTACTCAACCCATCAACCACTACACTCCACCCGTACCAGCCATACACTTCATGTGGGGAATAGCTCAACCCACCCAGCCCAACACTCCACAGTTGCAGCCTTGCTGCTTAGTTAACAGTAAATTGAGGCAAAGCCTCCAGTACGTGGACAAGCCACTTCCAGTACTTCCTCCGTCAATATCCCAGTCCCATGCATCAGATAATAACAACATGGCATGCAGTAAATAACAACAGTCAACATGCATTTAGGTCAATTTAACCCTAGGGGTATTTCGGTAATTTATCTCATAGGGGTAAAACTGTAAATTTTCTACTTTTAAAGGTATTTCAGTAATTTATCTATTTTAGGATTTTTTTTATGCATATTCCTACCTTTCACGTACTAACAGAATCACTACCGAGGGTTCTTACCGAATTGGGCCCATTGGCCCATCATTCCAATTTTCGCCCATTAAGCCCAAAAATATCGAAGGCACAGAAATCATGCACTTTGCAGTTTAAACATTGCAGCTTACCAAAAACATTAATCGATTTACCTCACGAGCATTCGCACACTCGCAAATCTACAAAATACCGGTTTTCGACATTTCGGCTTTTCAATTTTTGCCGATCTAGACTAAGAAAGAGGGTGTTAGTTACACACCTGTTTGCGACGATATGCTGACGAGATCCACACACGAACTGCCTACAATTGGATTACTAACACGTTAATCTAACTATTCAAATATGAACTACGTATTAACCCCTTACAATATTCGGCCAACCACACCTACAGATCATAGTAAGCTTATAAGAAATTAATAAGCAACTCATTAACAAATTTTTGTCAATGTTTACCACATAATCATAATTTCACTGCAAGCTGTCTTCCTGAGCAACAGTCACTAAATCATTTCTAACTGGAGCTACGAAACTCCAAATCAAGTGCTGTTAATTTTCCCTGAAAATAGACTCATATATCTTATATCCATAAAATTTTCAAAATTTTTCGTTTGGCCAATCAATTTCTCAAAGTTTCGCATGTTTTACTGTTTGACTAATCTGACCACTCTTCATTACGAATCAAATTTCTCATTGTACAGAATTCAAAATATGTTCTTGTTTATTCCATTTGAAACTAGACTCATTAAGCTTTAATTACATAATTTATGCAGCTTCTAACTCATCTCCCACAATTTATGGTGATTTTCCAAAGTCACGTTACTGCTGCTGTCCCAAGAAGATTTATTACCAAATCACTCTTTCACACCTTACTTGCATGCTTGTTATTTAAACATGTATATCACCAATCAATCATCACATATCTATGATTTTACTTAAGTATAATCTCCATTTCATCATTTTAAAGCACAACATATTAGCCGATTTTTCCCCTTAGCATCTAAGCACATGCATGCTCATTTGTTTGGCTCAACTTCACATATCTTCCATTTTTCATCAAAAGAACATGAAACAACAACCATTTCCTTCACTTTAATTCATGACCAAATGCTCACAACACAACCAAAAACCGAAATATGCTTCAAGAGTTAAGGTAGAATCAAGAAGAACTCATGAACATCAAGATAGAAGCAAACTACTATGAACTTACCTTCAATTTTCTTCCCCAAGTGACCGAACATTCAAGATCTTTCTCCTCTCCTTTCTCTTCTCTAACTTTAGGCTATGATGAACAAAGATGGACAAAACTTTGTTCTTTTCACCCCTTTTTCTTTTAATAAAATTTCATATTTCATCCATTTAATTCTTTAATACAAAAGACATGAAATTCCAATCATGGAACATTTACCTAACCCATTATCATGAAACATTTACCTAACCCATTATCATGGAACATTTACCTAACTCATTATCAATTTGTATCAATTTGTACCATAAATTATGGATATCAAGTGCACATTTTGTCTACAACAACATGATGGCTGGCCACTTCATGTAAAATGGGAGGTTTGTCATGCAAATCCTCCTATTTTGCACTCCTATTTATTTGGCCACTTCAATTTAGCCTATAACATTTTCAAACATTTTCACATAGGTCCTATTTCATAATTTCACCCCCTTTTTCTTATGGGATAAAAATTAACTAAAATTTCCGGGTTCCATCTTAAGCTTGGGCCTTCTAGAGGCCCACTAACATAATTAAACCTATGCCAACATTCACAGAATTCCCAAAAATTGAGGCGTTACAATTAAGGTTGACCAAAGCTTGGAAAATAGCCTAGGTATATTCCACACAGGCAAAGACACAACCCCTGTGTCTCAGCCGTGTATGGAACACGACTTTGGGACACGGGCGTGTGGAGCCTTAAAGAATGAAATTTCCAAGATTTTTGTAAGTTCTCGGTTTAGTCCCGAACCCTTTCTAAAGTATGTTTTGGGTTTCGTAGACTCAAATAAGGGACTATGTGTAAGTGAATGAACATTTTGAAATATAAATGAAATTTTATGGCTCATATTTTAGTTTAATGTTCGTATGTTTGTCCGGTAATGCCTCGTACCTTATCCCATCCTCGGGTACGGGTAAGGGGTGTTACAGTTCTTATCACGTGCATTATTACAAGTACTAAAATAACTATACTTTCATAAGAGCATACTACATATAACTTATAGAATCTTATGATACTCTAATAAATTATTTGTACTTTATAATCCAATCATTCATTAATAACAAAAAAAATCTCTTTAAAGGGGACCAATATTACAAAAGCTTATATTTTGCGTCGACAATTACTATATATTTAAACAATCATTTACAAAATAATATATTTGATAAACCATAATATATTCATATTTTTATCCCATACTTGGCTTATTTTTGGATGATTTATCACAAGCTTTAGTGAATTTGATGCTCCTAATCCTTTAAATTCATGTTTTACACTTAATGGAGCATAGGAAGGCAAAAGGAGCAATAAACGGGCCAAAAAGAGACAAAATCATCCTAAATCAGTGTTTCACACAGCCTAGGTACTTCCACACGGGCAATCCACACGCCCGTGTGTGACACAAAGGGCAAGCCACACGCCCATGCGTCATGGCCATGTCAACATTAAACCAAGTCAGAATTGCACATGGCCTGAGCACCTTTACACAGGCGTGGCACATGGCCGTGTCTTTGTCGAGCCAAAGTCTAATTCTATTCGGAAAAGGATACTTTTGGGCTATTTTGGGCATTCCAAAGTCTATATAAACACCCTAGAAGAGGATCAAAATGGGGGACGGAGAGTAGAAGGAAGAAAATATTCAAGGACAGCCATCGGAATCAGCTCGGAAGTAGGATCTACTTCAAGACTAAAGATCTCTATTCAATTTCCTTAGAAGTTCTTTGGGTTTTTTATGTTTTTATGTTTTCCCAATTTTGAGATGTTTTCCTCTATTATTATGAACTAAACTCCCCAATACCTAAGGGAGATGAAACCTAAGACGGAACTTACTACTATTTGAATTATATGATAAAAACTTTTTCTTATTCTTAATTGTGAGTTCTAATTCTTGCTTTAATAGTCCAGGATATTAATTCAGGTTTTTGATGTGCTTATTAAGTGGAGCAAAAGTCCCTGTTTAAGAGTAGATCCTTCATAATTAAGCAAGGTTGCATGCAATCCTAGAGATAGGACGACATAAATCTGTCGAATTAGAGTCAAATCTAATAAGGGAATTCATAGATCGAGTTAATGTGACAATAGGGGTTTTAATTAGAAAGAGATTTCAATTAATAAACCTAAAGTCAGTTGTTTTTAGTCTCGAGAGAGATATTAACATAAATCAAGGATTTCTACGAATAAAGTCAAGTGAATAAATCGTCTGATTCAGAAGTGGTAAGTGAAGTCTAGGTGGATTCTTCCTTAGGTATTATCTTCTCCATCGGTTTTCCAAAAGTATTTTCCAACTTTTACTTCTGTCGCGTTCTTAGTTAATTAGATAATTAGTTTAGTTAAAAACATTCCTTTAATTGTTAGGCTAGATAATAAAAAGATAGTAATTACTAGTACTTTTAGTCCTTGTGGATACGATATTTTCGGTCTCACCATAACTATACTACTGTTCGATAGGTGCACTTGCCTTAGTCAAATTTTTAGTTAGTTTAGCGATCATCAATATTATAAAGTTTTATTAGTAAAGATATTTAATAATACAACTTAATAATTTGATCAGACTTAAAACAAATAATTATAATTATAATAATCATACCTCAAAAAATTTGAGCTCCTTACCAATTTAAATTGTGTTTTATAAATCCAAAATCCATGCTAAGATCAATTTTTTTTTACCATCCAAAGCAATAGACTGTAGTGTCCATCTTGGTCTTGAGCCTCTTATTGTAAATTCAAACCTTCCATTCGGAGTAATACTCTTTTACCAACTTTAATAAGAAGTAAAACAAGTTAATTAAAATAATCTCAAATTAATTTAACTTAATTGAAAATTAATCTAGATATAAAACACTAAATAGATAAAAACTTCTTGCAAAGAGTTATAAACTGCAGTAGGTGAAAGGCAACAAGTAATGGAGAATTAGGGAAGTAAGCGCCCAATTTGAATAGCAACCAGCAGTAATAAATAGCCATTCGAATAATCAAAAGAGCCACAGAAAAATAAGAGTAATTTTAGTGGTCGATGGCTAAATTTTGGTATTATGGATGACGCTTAATGGTTCGCAAAGCTGCCGCTAATTTAATCCACAACTAAGATCATTAAAAGAGAATTGTGCTGATAACGTATTGTAAAATAAATAGATAGAGAGTAAAGAATAAAGACAATGGGAGAGTAAAGAGAAAGCTTAATTTTTTTGATCAATCAGAAAGCTTCTCCAAAGTCTCTGTTTATAGGCATAAGAAGTATAAATGAAGCAGAGATCTAATTCTAATGACTATTAAAATTTAAAGTACATTAAGACTTATCTTGATCTTGACGGACATCCACTTAAGAATAAAATATTCATAACAAAATTTGTTTATGTGACACCCCAAACCCGACCGGGACGGACTGACTCGAATTCAAAATGTTACATTAGTCACCTAAGTGACTCTTCGGCTAACGACAACCCAAGATACACCCCAACCTTATAACACCTGACTCTTATCTGCTTATTAGTTAATTATTAATGTGGAAGCAAATTATGAGGCAATTTTAATCTTTTCCTAGGTAATTTATCCTAAAGGCATTTTCGTCATTTTACCACCTATGGTAAAACTAACCTGATTTTAGATCTAGATATTTACCAACCCTCTTTTAGGCAAAATTATGCAAGCTTAAAAATTTCAACTTAATTGGAGTTTGTTTACTATGTCTAATTTAAGTTTTACCATTAGGGACTAATTTGTAACAAATACAAACTATCAAGACCTATTCCAAATTACAAATTAAGTGTGTTTCTATTGAATTTTTCCTATTGCAAGGCTAATCCTAAAATTTTACCAAGTTTCCTTATCATCTAGGGCTCTAATTAGACTAATTAATTTTCCAGACTAAATCGTAACTTAAACAAATTAGAATACCAATTGAAAATGATAAAAATTCAAACCCCCCCAAAAACCCACATGGTTGTGTCCCTTAGACCGTGTGTCATTAAAGGCCCGTGTTCGTGTCATGAAAATTTTTTGGGCAGATCGGACACGCTCGTGTGGAAATCCCACACACTCGTGTGTGATAGCTCCAGTTTCCACACACCCATGTACAACCCCTCACACGCCCATGTGGACAAGTACACTGTAACATCCTGATTTTGGGCTTAGTTGGAACAGTGGTTTCAGGACCACAAATTCGACGAGGAAAATTTCATTTTTATTATATTTTTATGGTCTACGATTTCACGAAACGATTTCGTGAAAATTTCGTTCGAAAATTTTGACGTTTGGGCACTCAATTTAGTAAAAAGGACTAAATTGTAAAAAGTGCAAAAGTTGAGTTCTACATGTTAAAGGTATTAAATTGTTATGAAATTTTAAATGGTAGATCCTTAAATGATAATTAAACCATTGTATAACTTGTTGGACAAAAATGGCCTTGATTGGGTAAAATTTGAAAGCATAGTAAAAAGGGCATTTTGGTCATTTAGGGGTAAAATGAATTAAAAGACAAATTTTAAACTCCAAATGTGTCCCTTTCTTCTTGCTACAACAGAATGTACCAAGAGCAGCCATAGTAGGGTTTGGCCAAGCTTCCAAGCTTAATAGTAAGTGATTCTGAGCTCTGTTTTAAATGTTCTATGTATTTTTGAAATCCCGATAACATGATCTACTCGTTTCTACCATATTTTAAGCTAGGATTTATGTTTAAAAATTTACCCATGAATGATATTCATGTATTTTGATGTTTAATGGTAGAATATGAAGCTTGAAATTGTGTTAAACAACTTTTTCTAAGCAATTTTACGTGAAAACGAGTAAAACGGTATAATCGGTAAAAATACCTAATGTTCATAAGTACATGTTAGAGTGAGAATTTGATGTTGCCATAGAAGGGAAAAATGATCAGAATGTCATAAAACATAAGAAAATAGGAAGAAGTTTAATTTCCGAACCTTGGGGAAAAAGTGAAAATATGCAAAAGTTTAGGGGTCAAAATGAAAATTTGTAAAAATATGATTTTTAGACCCATATGAATAGTGTGACTAATTAGTAGGCTAAATGTGATATTATAGATCAAGGAAATCGATATTTGAGCTTAAATCGGGAAAATACAAGGTTATGGACTAGAACGGTAAATTGCTATTTCTGGATCCGAGGTAAGTTTGTACGTAAATAATTTATAGATTCTTTTTATTTTATTATAATTTGTTATCATATGAAATGTGTTTGCCTATAAATGATTATTTGTTGTAAATTGCAAATTGCAAAAGGACTATGAATAAATTGTAACATGTTGGAAAGTGAGGAATTTCCCGGTTGAGCCTTCGGAATAGAAACGATACGAATCATCTATTGTGAGGTCACGTGTGTAGTACTAAGTGCAGGCTACTATGCGTACCCGATAACTTCGATAACGTGTGTAGTACTAAGTGCAAGCTACTACGTGTACCAGATAATTGGTCGCATATGTAGTACTAAGTGCAGGCTACTATGCGTACCAGATAGCTTTGGCTACAAGTGTGAAAATATGTGCAGGCAACTGAGTATCAGTTATTATTCCGAAAAGTTCAATGGGAAAATCGATTAAGTAAAAATACATCTGAACATGATTATATGATGAATAAGTGCAGGTATATTTTAAGGAAATTTTGAGCAATATGCTCGATATTTGAGTGAACTTCGATAAGACAAAATGGATTAAGTGAAATTATGTAAGAGTGAATTTTAGTAGTAAAATAGTGTTGGATAGTAGCAGTTATGTGACTTTGAAAATTCACAAAAAATTGTGTAAGTTGAATTAAATTTCAAATAAATTATGGAATTAAATATTAATGAGTCTATTTTCATGCAAAAGAAACAGGGGGAGCAACAGAGTTGTATATTATGTGATATTCTAATTTTTGTGAGACAGTGTTAGAATGAATTCGAGATAACCTATTCTGACTTGGAAAAATTGTTAAAAATTGTAGAAAAATAATTATGGGTTATAATTTATATTCTTAGAATTTATAGAAATAAACAGAAACATTATCCGAGTCTCGTTCTATGAGATAAATAAATTTTAGTGAAGAAAGGTCGAAGCTGTCAAATAGCGAAACAGTGGAGATTTTGAATAATAAACTGTACTTATTGGCTGGACCAAAAAATTCTAAAAATTTTATGGTAGAAATATATATGAGTCTAATTTTTGGAAAAATTTACGGATCTTAATTTGGAGTTCCGTAACTCCAGATATAAATGATTCAGTGACTGTGACTCAAGAAAGCAACTTAACCAGAACATGTGTAAATTTACAATTGGGTTAGTTTTACTATGGAAAGCATTTAATAAATTGCTCATTATTATTTCATGCGAGCTTACTAAGCGTAAAGCTTACCCCCTCCTTTCCATTTCTTTTAGTGTTTTTAGGTTAGCTCAGGGTTGGAGATCGTCGGAGGCAGCATCACACTATCAAGCCAACACCTTGACAGTATAAACACATATGCTAGAATTATCAAGTGAGTGGCGTGTATAGGGACTTAGTTTTATAACATGTGTTATTATAATTTGGCCAAATATATTGGTCTTTAGTGAGCTAATGATTCTGACTTATAAATCTAGCTATTTATGTTATGTTTGATATTGGTGATGTGCATATGCTTGTTTGCCATGCATGGTTGGTAATATGTTATGTGTTGTTGTGAATGTTTAAGTCCGTTAACACCTCAAACCCTGTCCTGACGTTGGATACGGGTGAAGGGTGTTACATACACGCCCGTGTGAAAACTACTGCACCAATTTTGTGAAAAGCTCATTTTAAAACCCGATTTTACCTATTTTAATAGCCAATTAAACCCGATTTAACTATTATTAATTAACATATATATACATACATCTTCAATTGAATTTATTAACATCAATTGAGCCTCAATTAAATAGAATCGGGAAATTAATTTTATGCATAACAAACACTGAATAAATTAAACAAGTGACGTACCTTAGTCTTTAGTAAACCACTATATAGAAGCTTCAATTAAACATTCGTTAGTATAAATTCCATGCCTTATACACTGTGTAATCAAGCAACAATACACCGTAAATTATTTAACAATTAACCTCAATGTAACACCCCTAACCCTTGTCCGTTGCCAGAATAGGGTTACGGAGCATTACCTAAATTTACATATCAAATACATATAATTTTATATCATTACACATTCAAATTAGAAATCAATCATAATCAATCATATTGTCCCTTATATGAGCCCTAGAGGCCCAAAATATACAATAAAAACGAGTCGGCACTAAACTGGAAACTCAGGGAAATTTTCGCAAAACATCAAAATTTTTCCTAAGTGCAAGGGACATACGCCCGTGTGGCCAGGCCGTGTGGCTCACACGATCAAGAGGCACGCCCATGTCTTAGGCCGTATGGGATTCGAGTTAGGAGCACACGGCCGTGTCCCAGCCCGTGTCCAAATTTGGGTGCTCTCTGACTTGGGTCACACAGCCAAGCCACACGCCTGTGTGCTAGGCCGTGTGAGCATACTAATTTTCATTTACTAAGGTGCAGGGATCACACAGCTAAGCCACACAACCGTGTGCTAGGCCGTGTGAAAATTTCTGAGCATTTTGTTTCTTAATTTTTAAGATGCAAGGGACACACGACCAATTCACATGCCCGTGGGCTAGGTCGTGTATCACACACAGCCGAGACACATGCTCGTGTCTCTGCCTGTGTGAACAAAAATAGGCCATTTCCAAGGCCATTTTTCTTACCCTATTTGTCTTTCACCTAAACACATCAATTTTCACACTTACAAGTCATAACAAGACCCTTAATCCAAGCCAAAATCAAGCTTCATACATCACATATGTTCGAATATCCAAGCTTTCCAAAATAACCATACACACCTATATGCATATTTTACCAATTTAGATATCTTAACTCATTCATCAACATGCCTATAAACTATCCTTCATTCAACTACACCAAACATATAACAAGCATGATAAAACCACTTATTTACATATACATCAAAATATGTCCAACAACAAGTCATACAAATGGCTAATTTCAACCAAACACTTATATGCCAACATTGGCCCATTTTAGCTTATACATACCATTATAACTAAAATCTAGTTTGTTACATATACCAAATTGAGCTGATGGATAGTGTGAGATATCTCTGCCAATGCTTCCAACCCAACAAGCTTCTAAAGTACCATAAAACAAAAGAAATGAAACAGAGTAAATATTTAATGCTTAGTTAGTTCATATAACGTAGAATTTAACTTACCATTCATTTACATATAAGATAAGCATACAAAATACATCCAAAGAAATTTGGCCAATAGCCTATACACATATCCTCATCAAACATGTTAGTTATATATTTCACATGAATATCAAGAAACTTATATGAGCTCATTAAATACCAAATTTTCAAGTTCATAAACTTTCCATGTCATGTATTCATATACATGTACAATTCATATCCATGATAATTTATTTCGAATTCATATTGTTTCCTATCAGAACTTTGCCGGTTGAATCATTTAAAATATATCGATAGATACACGGGTAATACACACGAAGTGCAAAAATTTGAAATCTGTCAATTCATATTCAGGAATGCTCTTACGAGCACATAAACGGCAAGCTCTTTCGAGCCATTAATCAGAAAGCTCATGTAAGCCATGTAACAAGAAACTCTAAAGAGACATTAACGGGAAGCTCATATGAGCGAATATCAGGAAGGTTCAAGCAAGCCAATATTGGGAAGCACTAGGGAGCCAAATAATCGAGAAGCTCATGAAAGAGACTTTAAAGGGGAAGCTCCGAAGAGCCATATATCGGGACGCTCATAAGAGTTACGGTGTGTCCACAACATATGAAGGATCACAACCGATCGGGATACTCCGAAGAGCTAATAACGGGAAGCTCGGAAGAACCATATAATGGAAAGCTCATGAGAGCTAATAACGGGACGCTCTTTTGAGCTATGGTGTATCTGCAACACATGCAGGATTACAACCAATTCCAAAACCCTGGGTCCATCGAATTTCATTTATTCAAAGGGGACTTAGTATTTGACGGTTATTGTCGGATATGTAATTACTTTCATATAAATGGAAATTTACAAAATTCACATACATAACATTCAATTCAATTTAAAACATACAAATATACAATTTAGTTACACGAACTTACCTTGACAAGTGTCCGTGTATGTAAAATCCACTAATCCGACATTTTTTCTTTTCCTCGATCTATCTCCTTATTTTATCTTTCTAGATCTATACGAATAAATTTAACATCAATTTAATACATTTCATATTCAATTCAGTCCAATTCACATCTTAGGAAAAATTACCATTTTGCCCCTATACTTTTAATTAATTCCAATTTCATCCCTAGGCTCGAAAAATGAAATTCATGCAATTTAATCCTTATTCCAAGCCTAGCCATTTTTTACATATAACAAAATTCACTTTACAAAAGTTGTTTTATCTATCAAGAACCTTTTATCTACCATAAAACTTCATAATTAAACTAAATTCATCCATGGAAAAACCCTATTACTTTGATAACCTTACAAATTAATCCCTGAGATAGCTATATTAAGCTATTACGATCTCGAAAATAAGAAAAATACTAAAAACGAGACAAGAAAAGATACCTAATTGAGCCAAATAAGTTGGCTTGAGCTTAGGCTTTCATGGCTAGGGTTTCCATGTTTTTAATTTGGGAAAGATGATGAAATTAGATGATATTTTGTTATTTAATCATTTATCATCTTTTATTATTTTTTACTTTCCAATTTAGTCCTTTTCTTTAATAAATTTTCCAATAATGAATCATCATATTTATCTACTAGCTCTTTTTAATGGTCTGTTTTCCATATAAGGACCTTCAATTTTGAATTCCATAGCTATTTGATACCTATAGCTACTAGAACTCAACTTTTGCATATTATGCAATTTGGTCCTCTCTATCAAATTACACATGTAACCAATAAAATTTCTCTATGAAATTTTCATATGATATTCCAATCATAAAGCAGACCATGAAATAATATTAAAATAAATTTCTTCAAGACTCAGATTTATGATCTCGAAACTACTATTCCAACTTCACTGAAAATGGGTTGTTACAACTCTCCCCGTTAAAGAATTTTCGTCCTCGAAAATCATACTAGTAAAAAGGTTCGGATATTGCTTTCTTATTGTTTCCTCAAGTTCTCAGATAGCTTCTTCTATATTGTGTCATTACTAGAGTACTTTTACTATAGCTACCTTTTAATTTCTCAATTCTTTCGTCTCATGTGCCAGAATTTTAATTGGTTCCTCACTATAAGCCATATCAGGCTAAATCTCAATCTCTGTTGGAGAAATAACATGTGAAGGACCTGACTAATATCATCGTAACATAGACATGTGAAAAACATTGTAGATCTTTTCTAGTTCTGGTGGTAAAGCCAATCGGTATGCAACAGGTCTGATTCTTTCAGTGATTTCATATGGCACGATAAATCGTTGACTCAATTTTCCTTTACGACCAAACCGAAGAACTTTCTTCCAAGACGATACTTTCAAGAATACCTTATCACCAACTTGGAATTCTATTTCCTTACGTTTAAGATCTGCATAGGATTTCTGACAATCAGAGACTGCTTTCAAGCTATCCTGAATCACTTTCACTTTTTCTTCGATTCCACGAATCAGACCAACTCCATATATCTTTTTCTCACTGAGCTCTATCCAATACAATGGAGTTCTACATTTACGACCATACAGAGCTTCATACGGTGCCATTTTAATGCTTGACTGATAACTGTTATTATATGTGAATTCGACTAAAGGCAAATATTTTTCCCAATTGCCTTCGAATTCCAAAATACAACACCGAAGCATATCTTCAAGGATCTGAATTACACGCTCTGATTGACCATCACTCTGAGGATGGAATGTAGTACTAAGATGTAATTGTGTACCCAAAGCTTCTTGTAACTTATTCTAGAATCAGGATGTGCACCGTGGATCTCTATCTGAAATATGGAAACTGGCCCTCCATGTAGCCTGACAATCTCAGAAACATATAATTCTGCTAATCTATCCAGGGAGAAATCCATACGTACCGGAATGAAATGTGCAGAATTTGTCAAACAATCAACAATTACCCAAATGGCATCTTTCTTCTTAGGAGATAGGGGTAATCCTGACACAAAGTCCATAGTAACTTTTTCCCATTTCCACTTCAGTATCGTAACTAGCTGTACCAGTCCTGAAGGTACCTAATGTTCAACTTTAACTCACTGACATATCAAAAATCTAGATACGAATTCTGAAATATCACGTTTCATTCCCAACCACCAATACATCTTTTTCATATTATTGTACATTTTATTACTCCCTGGATGAACATACATAATACCGTTATGAGCTTCGTGCAAAATTTTCTGTACAAGCTCAGAATTCTTTGGTAGATAGACCCTACCTCAAAATAATAGAAAACCATTGGGTCCAATCTAAAATTCTGAATTAGAAGTAGTTTCACACTGAACCCGTTTAGCTTGTAATTCATCATCATTTTTTTGGGCTTCGCAAATCTACTATAGAAATGTCAATTTAACTTTTAACTCAGCTAAAATTGAGCTATCATCTGCCAACGGCAATCGGGTATTCATTGCTCGCAAAGCAAATAGAAACTTTCTACTCAGAGCATCAGCAACCACATTTGCTTTTCCTGGATGATAATCGATAACCAGATCATTATCTTTCAACAAATCAAGCCACCTGTGCTGTCTCAAATTTAAATCCTTTTATGACATCAGATACTTTAAACTTTTATGTCGGTGAATATATGACACTTTTTACCAAACAAATAGTGTCACCAAATTTTCAGTGCAAAAATAATAGTTGCTAATTCTTAATCATGTATCGAGTAATTCTTTTCATGTGGTTTTAGCTATCTAAAAGCATAGGCTAGTACTTTACCTTCTTGCATCAGAACAAAGCATAAACCATTCAATGATGCATCACTATAAATCATAAATTCCTTACTCGATTCAGGCTGGACTAAAACTGGTGCTTTAGTCAACAGGGCTTTCAACCAGTTAAAACTTTCATGACATTTTTCGGTCCATTCAAATTTCACATCTTTTTACAATAACTATGTCATTGGCAAAGCTATCATCGAGAATCCTTTTACAAATCTCTAGTAGTAACTAGCTAATCCCAGAAAACTTCTGACTTCAGACATATTTTTCGGTGGTTTCCAGTTAACAATTGCTGAAATTTTATTCGGGTCAACTCTAATGCCTTCAGCAGATACTATATGTCTAAGAAAACCAACTTCCTAAAGCCAAAATTCACTTTTGCTAAATTTAGCATTCAATTATTTCTCACGCAGAGTTTGCAGAACAATTCTTAAATGATCAGCATGTTCCTTTTCATCTCGAGAATATACTAGAATATCATCAATGAATACCACTACAAATCTATCCAAATACGGTCTAAAAATTCTATTCATCAAATCCATAAAAACTGCAGGGGCATTAGTTAAGCCAAACGGCATCACATGAAATTCATAATGCCCGTACCTGGTTCTGAAAGCTATTTTTAGTACATCCGAGTCTTTTACTCGTAACTAATAATGGCCGAAACGGAGATTAATCTTTGAAAATACTGTAGCACCTTTCAATTGATAAAACAAGTCATCAATTCGAGGCATTGGATACTTGTTCTTAATTGTAACTTTGTTGAGCTGTCTATAATCAATGCACAGTCTCAACGATCCATCCTTCTTCTTAAAAAACAGAACCAGTGCACCCCAAGGAGAAGAGCTAGGTCGAGCAAAACCTCTGCCAGTCAATTCTTACAACTGTGCTTTCAACTCTTTTAATTCTATAGGGGTCATCCTGTAAGGCGCTATAGATATCAGTGTTGTCCCCAGAACAAGATCTATAGAAAATTCAACTTCTCTGACTGGAAATAATCTAGGTAACTCCTCCAGAAATACACGTAAGTAAGGTAAGCATTATAACCCTTTCTGACATATTTCTGTGCTAATATGGATGATATCATATTAAACAACCCATCAAATTTATCTGATTCAATATAGAGCATTTCACCATTCTGACGTTTCAACACAATATGCTTTTGTTTACAGTTTACCACGGCATCATACTGAGTTAACTAGTCCAGACCCAGAATCACATCAAACTCATCAAATGGTAATAACATCAAGTCAGTTGAGAAACAGTAACCTCGTACCATTAACGAACAATTCTTGCAAATTTTATCCACCATCACATACTGGCCTAGGGGTTTGATACTTTAACCATGAATTCAGTGAAGTCGATCGACAAATTTTTATTAGACACTAAATTCATTCAGATGTATGAATAAGTTGAACCGGGACTAATTAAAGCAGTTATATTAGTATTAAGAAGAGAAAAAGTATCAGTAATAACATCAGGTGCAAAGGTATCCTCCCGTGCGCGAATATCATAAGTTCTGACTAGTGCTCTTGCTTTAGATCTGACGGTTGAATCTTTTATCATACCCCGACAACCACTCACATTGCCGAAATTTCGAGGTGGTCTACCTCTTGTTGCAGGGTTACTCAGCCTGGAAGTTTGAACTGTATCTTGTTCAGGCTTTTTCGAGCAGTCTCTAAGATAATGGTCAAAAGAACAACATCTAAAACATGCTCCGCTTTTCATGTGGCACTCTCCAAAATGCAACTTATTACAGTGTTTGCATCTGGGTTTAGTACTTCTAACACTGCCCGCACTTGCTACAAATGTAGCCTGAGATTTTGAAATGGAATGTTGAATACCTTTGTCTTTCCTAAAATATCCCCCAGAGGTAGTGGAGTAGTCATGATATCTCTTTAATTTCTTCGAGGCCAATTGTTGTGACTTTCTCGAAAATCTTTTACTTGAAGTTCGGGCTTTCATTTCAACTTTCTCTTTTCTTTACTCAATTATTCAGCTTTATGAGCTCGACCGACCAGTACAACAAATTCTTTCAATTCCAGGATCCCAACTAGTAATCTTATGTCTTTTTTTAAACCTTTTTCAAACTGCTTACACATGGTGATTTCAGTCGGGATACATTTTCTAGCGTACTTACTCAGTCGGAAAAATTCCCTTTCTTATTCAGATACTGTCATATGCCCCTATTTGAGCTCCAAAAATTCTTTCCTTTTTTGATCAAGGAATTTCTGACCGATATACTTCTTTTTAAATTCAGTTTGGAAATACTCCCATGTAACCCTTTCCTTCAGTACAACAGAAATCAGTGTATTCCACCACTAGTAGGCCCAATCTTTTAATAGGGATTCAACATATTTCAAACATTCAACAGGTGTACAAGACAATTCATCCAGAACCCTGATAATGTTTTATAGCCAAAATTCAGCCCTTTCTAGATCATCTTTGATGGTAGCTTTGAATTCTTCTGCCTCATATATATGGATTTTATCTACAGGAGGCTTACCAATTCTAACAAGTTCTATACCTTAAGGTATTTCAGGAACCGATTGAGAGACAAGAGGGTGTGGAGGTTATTGTACAGCCAGATTTGTTCTTACAAATTCTGTAAACATTCATTCATCATTTGGAAGAAGACTCCATGGCTCTTATATACAGGCCTTCTACTACTTGAGGCTGCTCTTTGAATTCAAGCTTGAGCATCGCTCTCAGCTTTTTCGCATTCAGCTCAGATGGATGAGATTACTATATGAAAAACATATTTTAAAATGGTCAAGAGATATCACACTATCACAGGTTATATAATGGCATGTATAGCTAGACTCGTACTTGTTATGTTAATTTGAGAATTGGCTAAACCTAGCTCTGATACCAATAAATGTAACACCTCTAACACTTATCCATCGCTGGAATAGGGTTACGGAGCATTACCTGAATTTACATATCAAATACAGATAATTTTATATCATTACTCATTCATATCAGAAATCAACCATAGTCAACCATATTGTCCCTTATATGAGCCATCGAGGCCCAAAATATACAATAGAGATGAGTCAGGACTAAACCAAAAACTTAAAGAATTTTTCGCAAAATTTCAAAATTTTTCCTAGGTGCAAGGGACACACGCACATATGGCCAAGTCATGTGGCTCACATGGTCAAGAGACACGCCCGTGTCTTATCCCATGTGGGCATTTGAATTAGAGGCACACAGCCGTGTACCAACCCGTGTCCAAATTTGGGTGCTCTCTGACTTGGGTCACACGGCCAAGCCACACGCCCTTGTGCTAGGCCGTGTGAGCATATTGACTTGCATTTTCTAAGGTGCGGCCAAGCCACATGCCCGTGTACTAGGCAGTTTGAAAATTTTTGAGCATTCTGTTTCTCAATTTTTAAGATGCAAGGGACACACGGCCAACTCATGTACCCGTGGGCTAGGCCATGTGTCACATACAGCCGAGACACATGCCCGTGTCTCTACCTATGTGGACGAAAATTGGTCATTTTTAAGGCCACTTTTCTCACCCAATTTGTCTTTCACCTAAACACATCAATTTGCACACTTACAAGTCATAACAAGACCCTCAATCCAAGCCAAAATCATTCTTCATACATCACATATGTTCGAATACCCAAGCTTTCCAAAATAACCATACACACCTATATGCATATTTTACCAATTTAGCTATCTTAACTCATTCATCAACATACCTATAAACTATCCTTCATTCAACTACACTAAACATACAACAAGCATGATAAAACCACATGTTTACATATACATCAAAATATGTCCAACAACAAGCCATACCAATGGCTAATTTCAACCAAACATTTATATGCCAACATTGGCCCATTTTAGCTTATACATATCATTATAACTAAAAATTAGTTTGTTACATATACCGAGCTAAGTTGATGGATAGTGTGAGATATCTCCGCCAATGCTTCCAACCCAATGAGCTTTCGAAGTACCATAAAACAGAGATAATGAAATAGAGTAAGCATTTAATGCTTAGTAAGTTCGTATAACATAGAATTTAACTTACCATTCATTTACACATAAGGTAAGCATACAAAATACATCCAAAGCAATTTGGCCAATACCCTATACACATATCCTCGTCAAATATGTTAGTCATATATTTCACATGAATATTAAGAAACTTATATGAGCTCATTGTAACACTCGGGTTTGTGCAAGTGTACACAGTCGTTATCAAGTAATAAGTAAGTATCGAGTTATTGTCTCCACGAGGATTGTATTTGTGCTAAGTCACTTAATTTATAAAAGTGTATTAACAATTTGATAAATAAAAACAATATAATTAAGAAGTGATGAAAAATTAAGTATATGAAACTAAATGTAATGATTCCTAATGCAATTTATCCTAAGTATGCAAACTATATGAATGAGATAGCTTTTAGCAGAATTAACACAATAAGCAACAATTATAACATAAATAAGTTATGACAATTACTTTAATTAAACTCAAATTACTATCAACATGCTTATCAATATTCGGAAAAACATTCCATAGCAACTCGATCTTTCATGAGTTTGGAAACCACATTAGGTCCTTTCGGAATCCTTTACTTAGTAAATACGCATTTTACTGATCCTTATTTACTAAGGGTTTCTTAGTATTCGTGCGAGGTAACAGGGACGTGTTAGGTTCGAAATAGTTTAATCACACAAATCTAAAAACTATACAGATAACAGAGCCTGGTTAGGGATGTTATGCAACCTGCAATTTAATCGAGTTAGGATTTAAATTGAGCATGCACATTTCAATTATGTGTCCATTAGCCGTCGTCTGGTTAGGATCGCTTAGCTAATTCAGGTGCATTTCAATTACATATGAATGAAATACAGACTTGATTTTAATTGAAAACATGATCAATTGAGGCACAAATATTATAAGCATGAATCAAATAATTATTATTAAATCAAAGCAATCATCCTAGCTTAAATAAAATTAAGCTATCATTGTTGTAAACAAGAACAAAGAACACATAGTAAACTTTCTTGAATTAAATTAAAGTAAGAAAGATTAAACCCAATTTAGAGTGGCTGCCACCCAAGACTCTGACTGATGAGGGCTCCTTCTTTCCTTCACTTTACTCCTTCGCTGATGGCTCTCCGAGATGGCCGAACAAGGGTTCTTTAAGAGGCTAATTTGCTCAAAATATTTATGCAAAGATGATGACAGGCGTGAGGGCTAAGAGATTTGAGAGAGGAGAGAATGATGAATGAGTGACGGATGAATGAAGGATGAGGGATGAGGGATGATTGAAAAAGTGAGAAAGGGGCTCTTATTTATAGGTGAGGCATGGGAGCTAATTTGCTAAAAATAGGAGTGTCCATCTTTCAAAACTCCTTCCAAGGGTGGCTGGCCATGAATTGAGGAAATGTGGCTAATTTTGCTTGATTCTTGGTCAATTTGAGTGCCACAACAACTCAAGACTAAGACTCGATCATCAGCAGATCTTCAGGCAATTATCTTATTTCTTCAACTCTTCAAGAACCTTGTGTAATTAAAACAAAATATGGCTTATGAACCTCCATATTCAGCTGAATTTTGGGTTGACTTGGCCCTCCATTTGGACGGTTTTGTAATCAAATTAAAGCTCTTAGACCTGTCCAAAAATAAATCAATAAGTTAGAGGACCAAAGAATTAAATTTTGCCACCTTAATTAAATTAATTAAAACCCAAATTATTAATGAAATATTTTAAAATGAATTATTAAATATAATTTTATATTTTATTATTTATTTAATCATGCATAGCTCACTTTATGTCATAAAAATATAATATGGTCAATTTAATATAAAATAAGCCATTTTATGGATGAAAACTATACAATAAAGCATAAAATCCCATTTTAATAATTTCTATGTCCTGTTTTCATATTTTTACATATTTCATTAATTTATTAAACAATTACTTGATTTTAACAACAAATTTAAGTAAAAAGGTGATAATTTATATAGAAAAATTCCTATATATTTTTCAGTTTACACTCATTAAATACCAAATGTTCATGTTCATAAACTTTCCATGTCATGTATTCATATACATGTACAATTCATATCCATGATAATTCATTTCGAATTCATATTGTTTCATATCAGAACTTTGCCCATTGAATCATTTAAAATATATCGATGGATACACAGGTAGTACATACGATGTGCACAAATTTGAAATCCGTCAATTCATATTCGGGAATGCTCTTACGAGCACATAAACGGGAAGCTCTTTCGAGCCATTAATCGGGAAGCTCATGTGAGCCATGTAACAGGAAACTTCGGAGAGCCATTAACGGGAAGCTCATACGAGCCAATATCAGGAAGGTCCAAGCAAGTCAATATTGGAAAGCTCCGGGGAGCCAATTAATCGGGAAGCTCATGAAGGAGCCTTTAAATGGGAAGCCTCGAAGAGCCATATATCGGAATGCTCATAAGAGCTGCAGCATGTCCACAACATATATAGGATCAGAACCGATCAGGATGCTCCGAAGAGCTAATAACGGGAAGCTCGCAAGAACCATATAGCAGGAAGCTCATGAGAGATAATAACAGGATGCTCTTTCGAGCTGTGGTGTATCCGTAACACATGTAGGATTACAACCAATTCCGGAACCTTGTATCCATCGAATTTCATTTATTCAAACATGACTTAATATTTGACGGTCATTGTCAGATATGTAATTACTTTCATATACATGGAATTTTGAAAAATTCACATGCATAACATTCAATTCAATTTAAAACATACAAATATACAATTTAGTTACACGAACTTACCTCGACAAGTGTTCACGTATGTAAAATCCACTAATCTAACACTTTTTTTTCCTCGATCTAACTCCTTATTTGATATTTCTGGATCTATACGAATAAATTTAACATCAATTTAATACATTTCATATTCAATTCAACCCAATTCACATCTTAGGCAAAATTACCATTTTGCCCCTATACTTTTAATTAATTCCAATTCGTCCTTAGGCTCGGAAAATGAAATTCATGCAATTTAATCCTTACTCCAAGCATAGTCGATTTTTACATATAACATTACCAGCCCATGTATTTCAAAAAATTTATAATTTTTCCATAAATTTTCCATCTTTACAATTTAGTCCCTAAATCACAATTTCATCAAAATTCACTTTACAAAAGTTGTTTATCTATCAACAGCCTTTCATTTTCTACCATAAAACTTCATAATTTAATTATATTCATACATATAAAAATGCTATTACTTTGATAACCTTACAAATTAATCCCTGAGATAGCTATATTAAGCTATTACGATCTCGGAAATATGAAAATTACTAAAAACGGGACAAGAAAACATACCTAATTGAGCCAAATAAGTTGGCTTGAGCTTAGGCTTCCATGGATAGGGTTTCCATGTTTTTAATTTGGGAAAGATGGTGAAATTAGATGATATTTTTTATTTAATCATTTATCATCTTTTATTATTTTTTACTTTCGAATTTAGTCCTTTTTTGTAATAAATTTTCCAATAATGAATCATCATATTTATCTACTAGCTCTTTTTAATGGTCTATTTTCCATATAAGGACCTCCAATTTTGAATTCCATAGCTATTTGATACTTATAGCTACTAGAACTCAACTTTTGCATATTATGCAATTTGGTCCTCTCCATCAAATTAGACATGTAACCAATAAAACTTCTCTACAAAATTTTAATATGATATTCCAATCATAATGTAGACCATGAAATAATATTAAAATAAATTTTTTCTAGACTCAGATTTGTGGCCTCAAAACCGCTGTTTCAATTTTACTGAAAACGGGCTGTTACACTCAAACATGCCTCAAAATTATTATAAAACCATCCAAAATAAAATGTCCAAAGTCCAATTACAACCAAAATCAAACTAATTCTCGAGAGTACCATAATTCCCAAATACAGTCTCTAAAATGTGTAATAGAGTCTCTACCAAGCCTAAATATCTTGGAACTCTCTTGCTCGACTCCTCAGCTCCTCAATCCCGACGATTATTTTCAAGAATGTGCCAGTGTGAGCTTTAAAAGCATAAATGAATGTTAATAAAAATGAAAAGTAAATCAACATCTAATTCATGCTTAACTCACAATCAATCATTCACCAATTGACAGCCACATTATTTAAACATGTCGATTTAATTTCCAAAAGCAATTTCCATACAGAAAATCAATTATCCATGGCTTTCAATCATTAATTGATATAGCAACCATCACAATAAATATATATTGGCATACACTTAAATATCCCATTGAGTGGAGACTCATGCTCAACACTCCCTTATCTACTCCAACAAATCAGTCCACCTAGAACCTCATTGCTCACAAATAACATATCAATATGGTGAGTACTCACAAATCCTATGGAATGCCAACTATATCGAATGGATCCACCATGCATATTGCCAATATATACAATCAAACATAGCAAATAAGTTAGTCATTATGATGCTCAATTTAATGTGACAAGATGCCTATGTATAACATGTAACATAATCATTTAGCATCCAATTAAATCAAACAATTCATTTTTCAATTCTCATATTCAATTATCAAATGTAGCACCAACATATCATGGTCAAAATTTTCAGTACACAAGCTTTAAAATCATCCTTAAAATTAATAAAATTAAATAGCACAACACCACCCAAAAACTCACTTACCATTTTTTCCCATACAAATTCAGTTTATTGCACATTTATTACCAATCTTGCAGAATCAACCATTCAACCATAATTAATTAATTGAAGTCGTTAATTAGGATACTAATTAAACATAATTGAGGGTCAATTTACCAAATTGCCCTTAGAAACACTCACCACAGAATTTTATTCTACCACAACAAATGATCAACTAGGCAATTTCTAGCTTCAATTCCAATTGTCTTAGTCCTCTTCAAGATTCGAAGCTTTAACAGAGATAAAGTAGACATTATCACCTTTCCAAAGCTATATTAAACAAAAATTTAATTAATTATACTAATCGAAATTCTTTTACAAAGATACCTTACTGAATTTGTAACATCAAGTCGAAAACTTGATTCCTCACAAAATCGATCACTCCGGCCCTCCTAATCACTTCCAAGCATTAATACTAGACCAAATACACATAAACTAAGCATCAATTTCACATTTAAATCAATTTCACAAAAATCCAGAAAATCAGTTCATGAAAATGATGAAATTCGAATTTCTTCAAATTACCTCACTAATAATGTTTAATCTTGATAAATAAGATCAAAAACCTTTTAATAGATCAATTTTGAGTTGGAACATCCATTGATTTGTTGATTTCCTCTCAACATTTAAGATTCACCATTAAATCACCTTAAGCTTTTGAAGAAGATGACATGGATGAAAAATCATATAATTATCACTCAAATCATGTAAAAATGTTTCTAATCATCATAAAAATAAGTTTAGAAATAATAATTACCTTTGATTAGTTTTAAATCCTTTGATTGAAAATCTTGATTCAAGAGTCTTAAGAAATTTCAGAATATTTTTTGTTACTTTTGTGAATAATTTCGAGTGAAAAGAGAGAGTATTTTGATAAGGAAATTGTTTAGAAGATGATAGTAAAACCATGCAAAGAAAACAAAATTTATAACTCTCTAATATGATGTAAATGGTGTGAAAAATAGGCTAAGTGCATTGTTTTTAAAACTGAAACAACCCACCATAATTTAAAAATTGGGGAATTTCCCTAATGGCCACTCTCACATTTCCCTTTACTATTTAATCATTTCCCTCTAAAATTTCAAATTTTAAGGTCTATTTGTCAAATAAATACTCTAATTTTCCCTTGTTTTACTACTAAATACTATTTAGTTAATATTTAAATTTAACTCAAATTAACCCCTAATAAAAAGTATTTTAAAATTCTATTTCGACCCAAATTAATTATTTTCACTAATAATTATTTAATTACTTTAAAATTAATTTTTTTTAAATATTTTTTATTTTTTCGGATTATTGTTTAATCGATTTTAAATGAAATTAACCACCTAAATTAAATTAACTATAAACCCCATAAATTCCTAGTTTATCACTCAAAACACGAAAAATATATCCGAAACCCAAAAAATATATTCAAAACTACTAAACCCAGTCTAGGGATATTACAATTTATTTGTTTATTTTTTATCTTAATAAAATGCCATGTCAGGAATTTACACATAACTTAATGAAAAATTATGCCACATAAATAACGAGATGAGTGAAATGTAAAAATTAAACCAAAATTAAAGTTTGATGTATACAAATACACCAAATTAAAGATGATGTATAACATTCCAAATTTTATCAAAGTTAATGTATAATTTTAATGTTTATCCCATTTTATTATTATCTTCTATTATAAATTATTTATTTTTTTACCCCTTTGTTATTAATTGATTACAAAATGCTATCATTTACCTATTATGTTAAAGACCATATAGTATTAATTTATAATTATTTTTTAAAATTTATTAAAATTGTTAATATGTTATCAATAATTTATGGAATTATTTACTAATAAATTAATTATATTTTTATTATTTATTATTTATCAACAATTTATTATATTATTTAACATATATTATTATTTTATAATAATTTATCTTTTAATTACAAAAATTACCATATATTATGAATAAATTATAGAATTAAAATTATTTATCATTGAACTATCTTAGAGGTTTGAATTCGGTCACCTAATTATTAAATTATTGATTTACACACTCATTTATTACGGAAGCTAAAAATATTAACCATCTAATAGTAAGAGACTACGATTATTTTATTACAAACCACAACAATCAACAGTTATGATATTCCAATTATGAAATTTTAATAATGTCTAAAACAAAATATTATTAATTAAATTTTAAAATTTTAAACTTATGTAAATTAAATAAAAAATTTTAAAAATTAAGTGACAAAAATATAATTTAATTTTCAAAAACATTAACTTTTTTATATAAATTCATATGTTGTGGCAAAATAAAGTATTGTGACATAACATCTTATAGATGCTGTTATATTGTTATGTTATCGTATCATTATTGATTAATGATTGAATGGCCAACATATTCAATGTTATTAACTATGGTGCTTAAGATGATTTTGATAGTTGAATAGTTAAATTAAACATATATTACTATTACATGTTAAATTATATGTTAAATTTATTTATTATTTGTTATTAATCATATATTACTATTTTATCCATAGTTTGCTACTAATATTATTCATTATGCATATCATTTTATTGATCTTTATATTACAAAATTTATTACAAAAAATGTTGAGGTAGTTTTTGAGCAGTACTTAGGTCAATACCAACCAGTCATGGTATTGTTTGCTTAGAAAACTTGTCATGTTGCTTAGAAAATTTGTCATGTTTAAGCAGTAAATTTTTGCAACAAAACATTTTTGGGCTTTGAATTTTGTTGATACTTTGGATGTTAGTCAACCCATCTTTAATATTCAAATTACACGTAGCAACATACTTGGAGATTGATTTGGATTTGGATCCAAGTAATCAAATTCTAAAGTTTGATTGATTAGATCAAATTGGGCAAAACTTGAAAGTATATCTTGAAAATTCAAGATTTTTCCTGCGGTGATTGAAGATATTTGTTATGCTAATTATCTTATTTGTTTCGAGATAAAATTGATTGTAATTGATATAATATGTTAGCAAATAACAATCTCTTATAAATTGAGGAGAGTTGTATGGGTGAGGTACTAAACTAAGAGCACTTATTATTATTCCTTGAGGAACGTTTCTTTTAACACTTACAAAAAATTTCTAAGCATTTGACCAAATTTGAAAATTACTTTGAAAATAATTTCTCATGGTTTAACATGAAGTTTTACAAAATTTGATTAAAGAAATATTTTGTTATATCAAATCATTTGAAAATCAAAGTTAACACTAATAATAATTAATTAATTAATTAAAATTTTATAAAAATCTAAAAAAATATTAAACCACTTCGACTATCGATTTCTATTCAACTTTTCAATTTTTATCATTTTCATATAGTTTTTCGATCAATTGATTCAACATTTTTGTTCGGACTATTATACCCATCAATTTTTAATCCATCCAATTTGATATTATTCTAGTAATATTAATCACATCATTAAAGTAAAAAATTATATTATCTCTAAATATCTATAAAATCTTTCAGCATACATATCAATGTTTTTAATAAAACAGACAAAAAGATGACCTATAGGGTGACATATTGGGAACATATTACGAATTCATGACATATTTAGACTAGTCACGAAGTGGGCAAGTCAACTAAGATGAAGATTCTAACCTTCATAGCCATCGGCTAAATCTTTTATACTTGCTGTTTCTTTTGAGCTGTACACAAAGCCTCAGTTCATTAACACAAGAAAGAACAGAAAAAAAGGAACAAAAGATGGGTGAGGAGCAGCAGGGAATTCAGATTCCCAGAATCAAACTGGGAACTGAAGGACTTGAGGTTAGATTCTGCTCTTCTTACACTACTCATGACAAAGGTTGTCTCTAAATATGCCCTGAATTTTTGTCATTTTTTATCTGTTCCTCCAAGATATGCAGACTGTAGCTGGATTTATTTGTCTCAGTTCTTTTGTTTTGTAGGTTTCAAAGTTGGGGTTTGGCTGTATGGGTCTCACTGGAGGTTACAGTTGTCCAGTCTCTGAAGAAGTTGGGATATCGATTATCAAGCATGCATTCCACAGAGGAATCACTTTCTTTGATACATCTGATATCTATGGACCCAAAACTAATGAAATTTTGGTTGGAAAGGTAGACATGCTTGGACAAGCTGTTCGTATTTTCAAGTCCAATTACCCCAGCTTCTATTATTGTTCTTGTCTCATGAACCTGTAAAACCAATATCTTCCCTTTTCAGGCATTGAAGCAGCTACCAAGAGAGAAGGTACAGCTAGCCACAAAATTCGGTTTCGAAAAACTGGATTCAACAGGTATCAAAGTAAACGGTACACCTGAATATGTCCGTGCCTCTATCGAGGCTAGCCTAAAGCGCCTAGATGTGGACTATATAGATCTCTACTACCAGCACAGAGTTGACACCAACACTCCTATAGAGGATACTGTAAGTGCTGCAGTTGAAAGCACCATAAGATTATTTGTTCAATACATAATACCAAGTCCTAGATTTTCCTTCTTTCATCTTCTTATTGGGGGGAAACTATCTTTTAACTGGTTGAGCTTTCTGACTTTAGATGTCTGAACTCAAGAAGTTAGTGGAAGAGGGGAAAATTAAGTACATAGGTTTATCTGAAGCTAGCCCTGAAACTATAAAGAGAGCACATGCGGTTCATCCTATAAGTGCTTTCCAGACAGAGTGGTCGCTGTACACTCGTGATATCGAGGATGAAATAGTCCCCCTTTGCAGGTTCGTTCGTGTATCTTGAACCATTGAAACTTAAAAAAAAATGTAAAGTTTACTTCAGATTTGAACTCTAATCTTGCTAATCGTGTTCTATGCAGGGAACTTGGAATTGGGATCGTTCCTTATAGCCCTCTTGGTCGCGGTTTCTTTGGTGGCAAAGGAGTGGTGGAAACTGTGCCTGCAAATAGTCATCTGGTATGGGAACTAACTTATTTATGTCTTTAACCTATCCTTAGTCTTTGTGTAGAAAGTAAACTAATACCCTCCCAACTTCTACCTTTTAAGCTATATTTCCCAAGGTTTCAAGGAGAAAACTTGGACAGAAACAAGATGTTGTATTTGAAAGTGGAGAAGTTGGCTGAGAAGCATGGATGTAGCCCTGCACAATTAGCACTTGCCTGGGTTCTTCATCAAGGGGATGATGTAGCACCGATTCCCGGTGAGTCACATTCTGTAATTTTCAACATCTATTTTCTCTTTTCGATAGCCTTGTACCAAGTACCAATGCATATGCCTTGTTTAGATTATAGAACTAGGACCATAGTTTTGATCCTTTCTTTCATTCTTGTTTTCACAGGAACAACAAAGATAAAAAATCTGGATAGTAACATTGATTCAGTAAAAGTAAAGCTCACAGCAGAAGATTTGAAAGAAATTTCTGATGCGGTTCCGATAAATGAGGTAGCAGGTGATGTTTTGCCTGATAGATTTAGTCAATTACACTGGAAGTTTGGTAATACACCACCAAAGGGGAGCAAAGTTTCAACCTGAAAAAAACCATGGATGCCAAGTCTGCAGCAAATATGAAGTTTTGGATGAACGGACTCTCCAACAACTCAAACTATTGAAAAATTGTATCAATGATTTGGTAAGCAATTTGGTTAAAGTACTAATGAAGGGTTGAGTGAGAGTAGAAGCCTGCATTACCAAACCAAAACAAATAAGCAGTTTTGTATTGTGTTTCTGTCTGTGATATGTAGCTAGTAATCTTCCAAGTTATGTAGTTTGAAAATGAACCAGGTTGTTTGTTTATCACCTGAATGCTGCTAGTAACAGCAGCATTATTGTATTAGGTTTCTACTACCTGCTTTACTTGGAGAAATAAAAAAAATCTACTTTTTCCAGAAAATTTAACACAAGTGAATGCGTCCCTTGCTCTAAATCTATTAAAATTATTGATCTCTTCTTTTGTTTCATTTCATTTTTACATGAGTAAAAGCTGTATCAAATAACAATATGAGATATCTTTCTAAAATAAAATAAAATCAATCTATGGGATTTATATAATATGTTAAAACATGTGCACAACGAAGCACCAGTGGTCTAGTGGTAGAATAGTACCCTGCCACGGTACAGACCCGGGTTCGATTCCCGGCTGGTGCATATTGTTGGAGCAATAAAGAGAAATTCGCTTTTGTGATGTTTGGGTTCATCTCTGTCTCTGATCTTACGATGAAAAACTGCGCTTCTGAGCTCTTTTATTCTTTTTTTTTTCTCTATTTTAGATTCTAAATATCATTTTCCAGGTGAAGAAAAGGAATTTATGAAAATTCTAATTCTGAATTTCGTTGAATTTTTTCTTTAAAGTTAGTATACTTTAATTTATCATCTCACCTTCAATTTTACAAAAACAAAAAAGTTTGCCAATTTATTGGTGCAAATCAGGGATTTAAATTGCGGTGGCAGTCGTGTTTAAGTTCGCGTTACGTTTATCACGGTTGCGGACATAAGGGATACTATTGCGGTCACTACAGGTATTGCCGTCGTGAATTTTTTTAAAATTCGCACAACTTATTGTAAATCATAATAATTATAATTAATATTATAAAAAGTCACTTTTAATAATTTTTAGTGTGTTTTCTAACACTTATGAACTTTTATTAATATGATATGAGAATACAACTTTTATTATCATTAATTATTCTTATTTTTATTTACGAATTTTCTAAATATGTTATATTAACTAATAACAAAGTAAAAAAAAGGAAATATTAAACATTTATCATATTTAATAAGTTTGAAAGTTTTTATAGATAAAATAATTGAAAATTCATACCTGAGAGATGTTTTCAATATTTCTTGACAGCTTTAAAGATGGTAAAGATATAAACATTCTATGCTGCAAAAGGAAAAAAGGAATAGATAAATGTTTAGATTCTCATTAATTATTCCTATTTCCTACCACTTATTCTCACTCTCATTCTACTTTCATATATAGTTTAACATGTTTCAATTCTTAATTATCTTTTCATAAAATATATTCCATTTATTTATCTAAAGATATATTTTAAATGTTTTAATATCATCAAAATTAAGAACATTAACAAAAGTTTTCTTTAAAACAAACATACCTTACGAATAATGGTAGTGGTACGATTTAGTTTTCACTAATTAGTGGAATGACGAGGAAGATCAGATCCTTCACCTTCACTTTGAGAGCATTCTTGACTTGATTCTCTTGGCCTTTGTCCAAAAATATATCCAAAAAAAAGTAACATTTTCACCTTGGTTTTCATATAATTGATATGGAGGATATATTTGAGGAGAAGGATACATGAGAGGTGGAGGTAGGTGATACATTGGTGGTAGAGGATGCATTTGAGGCTGGTATGGCACACCATAATTAGGAAATGGTGGATAATAACCATATGGTTGTGGATAACCATGTGAAGGTTGAAAATATAAAGGTTGTTCTGGTGGATAAAAACCTTGAGTGCTAGTAGATGAATCATTGTACCCAAGGTTACTAGAACTCGATCTCCTACTAGATAAAGAGCCTATAGAAGTATGCTTATTGCCTTTTCGTTTTGATGGAGCTCTAAGTTCACTTCTATCTCTCCTAGGTTCAGGAAACATATTTCCATCAAACTCTGATCTATCACGAAAATATCCACTAGTGGTACCAACCCCACTAGTGGTACCAACCCCATATTCTCCTCCATACTGACTAGAAGACCTAATTTCACCTCTATCAACACTATATCCATCATCCTCATCAATTGGACTTAAACCACCACCATCGGGTCCATCGCCACTCTGACTTGGCATTGAACTAGAACTTGAATGAGACAAATTTTGTTGTTGAGATTGATCAACATCCATTTCATCATCAGAGGTATCCACAGGCAACACACCGGCATTTTCACCATCTAATAATGGATTCTCTTTCTCATGAAGCCATTCTGATAGTGGATCAACATCTTCAAAGATATGATCAAGGCTGGTAGGATTAAAACTAGCGTTTATATCATCAGTGTTCATTTTTTTTGATGTCTTATCTGAAGCCTCATATTATAATAGGTAAACACTAGTTTTTCAAGTTTTTTATACTTTAACCTATTTCTTGCCTTAGTGTGAATATAACTAAATGTGCTCCAATTTCGTTCGCAATTTGATGCTGAAGTTGTTTGACTAAGCACTTTAATTGCTAATTTTTGTAATTCGGGGACACATGTGCCTTATATTATCCACCACTCAGCTGTATAATATTATTTAAATTTGAAAATAACTTCAAAATGTACAATATAATTAAATAATATAAATTAAATTAAATAATTTAATTAACTGTTTACCCAGATTCATTTGCTTCCAAGCTCTTTGTGCTTGTGGAGTACCGAATGTCTCATGTTTATCTCTAAATAGTAACAATTGCATAAATAAAAGATAGAGTAAAAATAAAATAAAATAAAATTCTATTTCAAATTATGTAACTAAGTTACAAATAATAGTACTTGAATATAACCTGATTAACCATTCTGACTTGAGTATCAAAAGAAGGTTCTAATCTTTCAATTACTGATCGTGTACCTTCTAATGTTTCTATTAGTACATTCTCAGAATGCTCCACCCCAAATTGAAATTGAGGATCAAGAAAATAACCTAAGTATAATTTATAAGAATATCATTAAATAATAATAATCTAAAGCTTAAAACAATAAAATAAAAAAATAGTTCTTAATTATATGAAACATTTTATCTTACCAGCTGAATGCAAGTCGGAATGCATAAAATTCCATCTATTGTCAATAATCTTTTCATACTCGGTGAAATATCGACAATCTTGTTGAATTGCTCGTTTAGCTCTATCAACAGCCTCATAAATAAAGCCCATTGTTCGTTTTTCATCGCTATCCACAAGTCTCAATACTATTACTAGGGGCTCGTAAACTTTTATGAGGTCGTTGGCTTTTTTTCCAAAAATCTTTTCCCAAAACAATTTTTTGGCTTCATAAGCTGGCCCTGACTTTTACTGTCCCCATTTTGATTCTTTAAATTCCTATATATTCATAAGAAAAATTTTAAAATAATATAATTTAAATTATTTGGAACTAATAAAATCATTAAAGGTTGCTATATTTAAGTAATTATATTAACTAATTATAAAATACTAACCTTGCTTTTGTCTTGTTATCTAATTATATTTAAGTAATTATATTAACTAATTAAACATCTCTCTCAGACCTTGCTTTTGTCTTGTTATCTCTTCAAGTTGAATGAAATGAGTTACAAATCGAGTAAGAGAAGGTCGAAGTATTTGTTTCCCTTGTGTATACTTCTTCATCAAATCAACAGTCCAAATGCGATTGTGTATAAAGCAAGTTACTTTCTTTGCCTCATCTAACACTTTTGCTACACTAGGCTTTTTCCCAATATCTTCAAGGTATAAATCTAAACAATGAGCTACACATGAGGTCCAATATAGATGTTTTCTTTTCAACATTAATTTTTTTCCAGCAGCTTCCATTGCTACCTCATTATCAGTCACTATTTGGACAATGTAATTTTCTCCAATTTCTTCTACAACTGAATCTAGTAAACTGTAGTAGAATTCAGCATCTCTACTACGGACACTTGAGACATCTACTGATTTCCAAAAAATGGTTCCTTTACTACAATAAACAAGGAAATTAATGATGTGCATTTGATTCAAACTATTGGTCCAACCGTTACACATTAGAGTTGCACCCAATTCTTTCCAATAAGTATTTAGTCCATTTATCCAATCACGAACTCGTTGATACTCTGACTCCAAATACACATTTGAAATCTCATAAGGTGTTAGGAGCTTTACACCTTGTCCAACTTCTGTTGACACTTGAATTAAGTTATACAACCATGGAGAGCTTGCTAATTGAAAAGGAAGTCTTTCATATATTAAAAATTTAGATACCGCTTCACCTATCTTCCTTCGAAAACTCTTTAAAAAAGAGTCATTGACCTTTGCTTGCTTTGAACTTTTGCTTCTAACCAATTCAGATATAGCTCCCCTTAAGGTAAACTCAGACTCACTTAGGATGGATTTACTTGTTCTTTCTCTATGATATTCTCTAGCTGATCCATGAGAAGATCGCCCTTCTTCATAAATGTTATTCCAACCACCAATACTTCGTTTGAATTCTTCCTTCTATGCCACTCGTGTTGTGATTGGATACTTTCTCGAGTTGCTTGCCTTATAGCAGAAACCTCATCAATGAATTCCTCGTGTTCATCCTCATCTTCTCTTAATTGAGATAAGAATTCATCTTTTCTCCTCTTTTTGTCTATTTTCTTTGTCTTACTTTCTTTTAGTATATTCATCATACTTTCTCTAATGACACCTGTTAATAAAATAAAAATAATTCACACTTTATATTATTATCAATTATATATAATCTTTATAGAAAATTTACAATAACATTTAAAAATAATAATAAAGTATCACATACCAGTAACATTAGGGCATGGTGCAACATTGCCAGTTTTATGAGCAATGTGCTCTTTAAATCGTGTTATTCCTCCTTTCACAACTTTTTCCACAAAGTTTGCATACGATATTTCCTTTCATATTTAGCACTGGAGTTCCAAAGTGCCAACCTATATCATTACTTGGTGCACCCTCCAATCCTTTAGTCGAGAACTCTTCACGTGGTGGCACGCTTTATTTTTATTTATATATAAGAAACATAAAATTATATTTAGAAATATAAGCAACTCATTACTTATATTATCAATAATATAATACAAAAAAAGAAAACATCATTAACATGGAAAATTTAAATTTATTGCATAATTCATACATAATAATAATAAATAATAAATAATTATCATTATAAAGTTTAATTACAATATTAATTAAAAAATAACATATAAAGTAAAATTATAAACCTGATAAGATTGAAGCTTTCATATTAAAAAATATAATAATATGATTGTTGTCAAAGTAATTTTCATTTTCTATAAAATCTCTCCAAACTCTAATAAATCAACCCAAATATACTTTGCTTCAACAAGTTAAAAGGTGAAGAGGATGGGAGTGAGAGTTGGTATTCACTCTTTTCCACTTTAAATACTTACTAGTTTATAGAAACAACAGGTGAAAACCTTTATGTAATATATTTATAAAAAAATTGTTATGAAAATTAAGGGCATGAAATGATAAAGTTAAGATGATTTTAATGTGAGGTTTCAAATGTCATTATTTACATTTATATGCATGTATTTTTTTCTAAATTTATCAAATATAAAAATATATAGATACCTCGAAATAATATTTGTTGTTTTATAAAATGAATGGAAAATAATTTTCTAATTGAGTTTAGTCTCGGTTATTAGGTTACATCAACTCAATCAACTCTTTAATTTATAGTATAGATGATTTTTCATGGTTGCATTAGCATAGAATATAATTACACAAGAAAATTATTAAAACTCCATATGTGTATGTAAAAATTTAATTTCATAAATTATTAATATGTTAAAATCTATATCAATAAAAATTAAACAAATAGAATATGAATATTTATATTATACTTAATTGTCGATAAGTTAATGTCAAGAGTCAACTAAACACTAACTTGATTGGAAATTAATAAAAAACATAACCTTTTTACAAAGTAGCAAATATTACAATATAAAAGTGTTTTTACATTTTATACGAAATATATAAAAAAATCAATTTAAATCTAAAATACATATGGAAAAATACAAACAATAATCAAATTTAAAAACTTTCAAATCCTCAAATTTATCATTCAAATTAAAACTCATTTTTTATATTAATTTTAATAAACATAGTGAGGATATCATTCTCATTAAATAATATATAGTGGTTTTATTTTAAAAATGATTATATATATATATATATGTTTAACCGGTATAATGAATTTCATTTATGAGCTTTAATTTCAAGTTTATATAGGATATTAACTTTAAGTCAAAGTGTCAAACATTACTCCCATTAAAGAATGACCTGTCAAGAGAACAGTGGTAGCCTAGACGGTGCCACCGTTTTGGCTAGGAGTAAAAGAAAATAAAAATGAAAAAAATAAAGAAAAAAGGAAATCAAATGGCAGAAAACTTAGAAAGAAAAACTGAAGAGGCCCTAAAGTTCCAGGATCTCGCCTCTCTTGCTCGTTTTCATCGCCGTTGCTGGATTGATTTCCTTTTTCTCGATTTTACAACAATTAGTAAGGAATTGATTCACTTTGTGTTGAAGCAGTTCAAATTACTTGGCACTATTTTTTTTTCTAGATTCTTTTATGTTGCAGACTATTAGTAAGGAGCAGATTTACTTTGTGACCTAAACTCTATCATCCTCTCAAAACTCATATCCTCTCAAAATTCTATCAAATTCTTGGAATATGCTGCAAAAACAAGCAAGAATCAAGACAAAGTTTCAGGTACTTACTTGAAAATTAGCAATCTCTGAATGTGCAAGTGATTAGGGGTTCAGGGTTTGCTTTGTTTGCCGTTTGGTTTGGAGTTTAAAGACTGAAATATGAGAAATAGAATTTTATATTTTCTATTGCTTTTGAGTTTTGAATTTTGATTGTTTTTTTCTGTTTAATTGGTCTTCTTTTTACTTTTTTTGATTGAAAACACTCTGATTTTGCAAGTAGGGGAATATATTCCCTTTGGTTTATTGTGTTTCACTGTTTCTATTGATAGATTTTTTTTAATTTACTATAATGGAAAATAATAGGAATAGTGGCCCGTTATTGCCGCAATTGGCCGTTACCCGTTAAATTGCGGCCACGACCCACCGTTCTCGGTGTGACTCCGCTTCACACCATAATTTTCAGCAGTAGCGGTTTCAGACGGTGCTGCTACCGCTATATAGTAGTCGCTATAGCGGTATCGAACCGCTATTTAAATCCCTAGTGCAAATCTTTTGTATATAAATTGAAGAATAATTGATTTTCCCTATTCATATATGAATAATGGGTAGGTTTTGGTTACGAAATTGGATTAACTTATTAGTTTTGGTAGGGTAAGAAGACCAACTTTAAACAAATTAAAATATAGGACTTAATTTATTAATTTTTGTAAAGTTGAAAAAAGATTTTCTGAAATGAATAGTGAAAGATTCACTCCATTTGGGAGGGGGATTAGGACTCTATTTTTAGAACCAAAACACCATTTTCCTCTCCATCTTGACCTCAGTTGATATTGTGTATCAACAAAATTTGCTCAATAAAATTTTAAGTCAAAACCTATATAGTTAGCCCAAAATTACACAAATTATAAGTGTAAGCTTCTTTCAGAAGAGCCAACTTATAACTTTTTTTCGACAAGATAACGGATAAATTATTATATAACTATAATAAAATATATAATAACTTGATTCAGGATTTGACCTGGTGATCCAACCCGAAATACCTATGATTCAAATAACCTCACACACTCCATTTGAGTAGGGGGTTCGGACTCTATTTTTCGAACCAAGACACCATTTCCCTCTCCATCTTTACCTCCGTTGATATTGTGTATCACTATATATATATATATATATTATCCTAAAAAATTCAATAACTTTCTTCTCCAATGATCTAACAAATCATCTAACAAGTTCAAAATAATAATTAAAAGAAAAAAGAAAAGAGCTCACTATCACAATAGCATTGACACTAGACAGATACTGTAGTTTCCTTCATTCCTAACAAATTTCCACCAGAGAAAGTCAATGAAGTAACTATTCAACAGTAAAACCAATAGATTTTTCTTCATTTCTCATAAACCAAATTAACTAATAACCATCTCAATAAACCAAATTTGCACTTATAGAAAGAGGAAATGAATGGTATTACCATGAGAACTCCACTAATCCAGGCCAGAACTTGCTTTTCAAATTGTCCACCATCTTTGCCTGCCTAAAATTGACAAAAAAAAACTAAAGAGTTTCAATAAAAGTTACTAAAGCCAATTCATAACTAAGAAGCAAATTTTAAAACCTGCAACTTTCACGCCAATTCCACATTGCACATAATTTGGTCCTAGTGTCGAAGTTCGCCGTACCGGTGTTGCTACTCGTCGGTTCTTCTTGTTTCTTCTATTTTTTACCGCCTCTATGGCGATCGATACCAATTGGAGTTTCCCCGAAATGGCGATCAGATTAGAATCATGTCATTATCTTCCCCGACAATCTGCATTATCCAAAATCAACCATGAAAAAAAGAGCTCATTAGAGAGATAGAGAGCGTGAGAGAGCCATTCGACCTTTTGTTGATCGAGAGGAATTAAATTGAGAGAGAAGAGCCAAAACTGAAATACCTGAAATTAGAAAAAGTTGTAGAGAGAAAATAAATAATAGGAAATGACAAAATAATTTTTTTTGTACAGAGAAACTGTTGGAGAATATTCAAAATTAGTTTTTCTAAATTTAGATTTGGTTGGGTTGTGCTCAGTTTATTTTTTCCTTATTTTTCTGTATTTGTTGAGATATGATTTAGTACCAAATTTTTCCCATTGAGATTTGTTGATGTGTAAAGCCTATATAAGAGGCTGATCTTTAGTTGAATAAGATGCATTAGTTTTTCCCAAATATACTATAGCTTATTTGTGTCCATAGCCTGTTTGATAAGATTACTCTTAAAAACCTTTTTTACTATCTCTTATTTTTAAAGGCTGTTTTGAGTTTCTTTCTCTTTGTGCAGTTGTCTCTCCAACATTCTTTGGTATCATAGCAAGGTTCAATTGTTATTAGGTGCATTTTTCATGACGACAAACAATAATATCATGAGTGTTTCTCAACCGACAATTCCCGTTTTCAATGGTGATAGCTATGAGTTTTAGAGAATCAAAATAAAGACACTGTTTAAGTCTCAAGAATTGTGGGACTTAGTTGAGAATGTGTATCCTGATGACGATGGGGAGGCTAAGTTGAGAGAAAACCAGAAAAGTGACAACAAAGCATTATTCTTCATTCAGCAAGCTGTTCACGAGTCAATTTTTTCAAATATTGCAGTAGCAAAAACTGCAAAAGAAGCTTGGACAACATTGCATATGGCATATCAAGGCACTTCGAAACTTGTTACAGTGAAGCTTCAGACTCTTCGTCGTAACTTTGAGACATTGCAAATGAAAAGTGGAGAATCTGTACAAGATTATCTTACAAGGGTAGCAGCAGTTGTCAATCAAATGAAATCCTATGGAGAGTAAGTTACGAATCTGTAACACCCCTTAACCCCAAACTGTCGCTGGAACAGGGTTACGAGGCATTACCGGATATATCAGACAACTTATGAATAATTCACAATTATTATAACATTTATAGTATAATTTAAGAATTTAGTCCCTATAATGGACTCTCGAAGCCCAACACATGTATTAAAAGTAGAATGGAACGGGACTTGTTCGATATTCCAGGATTTTTTTTTTACAAAAATTTCGACAACATTTCTTTTTATTTTTACATAAAACCCCCTGCAAATTCAAACCAGAAATCAACTAATCCAAAACCAATGGCACAATTAAAAACAATTTAAACCTAAATACACCTAATCATAACTAATTCAATAACATAATCATTTAATAACTAAACATTCATAATATTAATCCAAATTAACTAATAACTTCATTCATTTTTCATTCCAACTTAATACCAAATTATATAATATAATCTTTACCATTTTATCAAACTAATAACAAAATATGATATACCATTCTTACAACCAACATTACAAGCATATCTATATAACCTATACAACACCTAGTACATGCCACTTTCAATTAAGAAGGAAAACATCACCAAAAATCTTTTTGCTGGAGTCGGGATCGTTTAGATGCTTGACCGGGACACTAGACTCCTATTAACCTGCGCACGGAAACAACCGCACGCTGAGTATTTCATACTCAGTGGTATTACCATAATTCAAATTATAATAGCAATAAAAAATTTTAATTACCAAACATGTAACTATCTAATTTCACAATTATCAATTCATTCTTAAACTTTCATTAATCAATAATAACAATACAATTTTTAGCTATTCTTCAATTTCCATCACATATCACTTGTAACAATTTCAATCACTACATGAACATTAAGTTCATGCCTTTCATTTTCAATCTCAATTTCAATCCATTATTCAGCTTTCTCATTTCTTTCAATATTTCAATAATATAATCAATCAATTTATTTTAAATTTCTCATTTTAGATGTTCACCCTATTAACAACTCGGACTTTGACGGATACACGGATTCCAACCCAAACACACCAGTATGGCACATTTGCCTAAAACGGTACATAGTATCTGATCAGTATACGACACATAAAGTGCCTAAAATGACACACGAGGTGCCTGATACGACACACGAGGTGCCTGAAATACGACACATCAAGTGCCTAATCGGTAAAGCCGGCAAATCCCGTACACTTCTAGATCCTATGGCCTGCCAATTATATCGGACATAGCCCGACTAGTTAATAGGGTATTTTAATCCTCAATTCACTTTCATTTCCAATTCAAGATCACTTTTCAATTACAATTTCACATTCAAATCAATTTACAATTCAATTATACATACATATTCACCATTCAATTCAATATAATTCTCATTCGACTCAAATATCAATACTTACCTCATAACTCACTTATTAAATATAGAATTTATATAAAACATATAATAAAAAGGTAATTTGAATTATAGTAATACAAACCGTGAATTTCTCGTTTTAATCCTCGATAGCTTTCTCCTTTCCTTTCTGTGCCGATGTCTTGGGTTCTTTGTTAACTACGAAAATAATAATAACTTAGAATCATCAATACAACAAAATTCAATTTAATCCATGAGCCTAAACATGCAAATTTAACCATTTTTATACATATAATTCCACTATTTACTTATATGTTCATTCAAAGCTATCTACTTGAGTCATTGTTACTAAATCATTTATATCTTGAGCTAGGAAACTCCAAATTAAGATCCACTAATTTTCCCTGAAACTAGACTCACATATCTTATTATCATAAAATTTTTAGAATTTTTTGTTTAGCCAATAAGTACGTTTTATTCTTTAAAGTTGCCCCTATTCTTCTATCAAACAGCTCCGACTATTCTTCACTAAAAATTAATTATCTCCTTGTACAAGATTCGAACAATGTTCCCGTTTAATTATCTTGAAAATAGGTTCATTAAGGATTTTAAAAATATAAATTCCAACCCATAATTATTTTTATACAATTTTTAATGATTTTTCAAAGTTAGAATAGGAGAACCCAAATTCATTCTGACCTTGTCTCACAAAACTTATAATATCTCATGATCTAAAATTCCGTTTCTTACACCGTTTCTTCTATAAGAAACTAGACTAAACAAGATTTAATTTCATATTTTTTAATTCTCTAGTTCGATTTCTACATTTTTTGTGAATTTTCAAAATCAAAACACTACCACTGCCCAAAACTATTTTGTGAAAAATGTTAATAACCAAATTTACAACACCAATTCACACTTTATTTCTATTCAAATTTCATTCAAACTCAAATTTAGCTATTAAATTTTCAACATATTTTCCTAATTTCAAATTTTCCTCAATTTAGTCCCTAAAACACAAAACTTATAGTTTACTTTACATTTCAATCTCTATTCTAACTTAAGTTCCTTCAATTAAACCCCTATTTTATCATTTTGTTCAACATGAACTTTGTTTAAAAATCTAAAAACTTCTAAACCACCAACTTAATTCTATCAAAACCTTGTTTTAATACTTTTAGAACATCAAAATTAAGAGAAAAGGACTTGATTGAGCTTACTAATTAAACTCCAAGCTTCAAAAACCTTATTTTCCCTTTTCTCTCTTTTATTTTCTTCTTTCCTTCCCCTGTTCGAATGCTTTCTGTTCTCTTTTCTCTATTCTTTTTGTTTCTTTTCTTTATTCTATTTCTTTTATTTACTTTAGTTACTATTAATATATAATAATAATTTATTTATTATTTTTTCACCATCCACTTGTCAAAATCATATTTTATTATCAAGTAAAAAATTTAGATTTTTACTCCTTTTGCTGCCTCATGTTCCCAAATAGGCTTAATTGCCTATTTGGCCCTTATTTTCTATTAATTTATAATTAGACTTTTACTCCTTATTCAATTTAGTCTTTTTTACTAATTACTCTAAATTAAGCTAAATTCACCTAATTTAAACCTAATTAAACACATCGCTAAACTCATAAATATTTCTAGTAATTATTTTCGAACTCAATTTACTAAGACGGAGGCCCTTTAATGTACTTTTTCGATGCTCGTAAATTTTGGGTCATTACAGGATCAAACTACTATTGAAAAGGTGTTGCGGAGTTTGACTCGAAAGTTTGATCATGTCGTTGCAGTTATTGAGGAATCTAAAGACTTAGCTACTTACTCATTTGATGAACTACAAGGATCTTTGCAGTCCCACGAAGTGAGATTGAACCAAACAAATGAAAAGTCTGACGAAAAGGCATTCCAAGTGATGGAGGAGCCTCCTAAGTAGCAAGACGATTCAAGAAAGGCCACATACAGAGGTGGTTATCGTAGTAGAGGAGGTCGACGCAGAGGTAAAGGTGCTGGACATGATGAACAAAAGTAGATGACAGAAAAATAGAAGCAATACAGGAGCAATGTTCAATGCTATTATTGCAAGAAATATGGGCATGTGAAGGCGGATTACTGGAAAAGGGAAAGACAAGCCAACTATGCAGAAGGTGACGAAAAGATTAAGTTGTTCATGGCTTAACAAGATAACATTATAGCTTCAAAAAACATATGGTTTTTGGACAACGGCTATTCAAAACATATGACCGGGATAAAATCTTTGTTCAAAGAGCTGGATGAGTCATACAAGGTGAAGGTGAGACTTGGTGATGACAAGCAAATGCAAGTTGAGGGCAAAGACACTATGGCGATAAGCAATGGTCATGGTAACATAAAGCTCCTTTATAATGTCTATTTTATTCCTACTTTATCTCAAAATTTATTGAGCATTGGGCAGCTTATGGGTAGTGGATATTCTGTCATGTTTGATGATATATTTTGTGTGATTAGAGACAAAAAATCAGGAAAAATTATTGTTGATGTTCAGATGGCACCAAACAAACTCTTTCCTCTTAAAGTCTCTAATGTAGAAAGTCAGGCTCTTGTTGTTAAAGAGAAAAGTAAGTCTAAGTTGTGGCATTTATGATATGGGCACTTGAATGTAAAGGGTCTAAAATTGTTGAGTTAAAAGGAAATGGTGTTCGGGCTGCCAAAAATTGAGTCTTTAGATTTGTGCGAAGGGTGTATATTTGGGAAACAATGTAAAAAACCATTTCCTGTAGGAAACTCTAAAAGGGTGTTAGAGTGTCTTGGGCTTGTACATACTGATATCTGTGGTCCCATGAAGATAGAATCCTTGGGTGGAATTCACTATTTTTTGTTATTTATAGATGATTGCAACCGCATGAGTTGGATGTATTTTCTTCACTCCAAATCAAAAGCATTCGAAACTTTTAAAAAGTTCAAGGCGCTCGTTGAAAAGCAAAGTGGAAGAAGTATCAAGGCTTTGCGCACTGATCGAGGAGGAGAATTTTTTGTCTAATGAATTTAACCAGTTTTGTGAAAAGTATGGCATACATAGAGAGTTGACAGCACCTTATACACCGTAGCAAAACGATCTGGCTGAATGTAAGAACCGAACGATTATCAAAATGGTAAGAAGTTTGCTGAGATCTAAGGGGCTGCCAGATAAGTTTTGGGCTGAAAGTGTTGTTGTTGCTGTTTATTTGCTGAATTTGTCTCCAACAAGGGTGGTTCTTAACCGAATACCTTATGAAGCGTGGAGTGCTAAGATGTAACACCCCTAACCCGTAACCGTCGCCAGATTAGGGTTAAGAGGCATTACTGGACATTTTACGATCAATTCACAAACACCAATCATATCATTATTTCATAGCAAATCATACATAAAGAGTCTCTTTAGAAGGTCTATGAGACCTTGAACATGCTTTGAAGAAGGTTCGAGACTAAACTGATCTCGTATAAAATTTCTCAAAACTTAATAATTTTTTTCTAAGTTATAAAGGTCACACGCCTATGTGAACAAGTCGTGTGCCTCACACGGTATTAGACATGCCCGTGTGTCTAAGTGTGGCAAAATAGGGCATACATACTGACTTATTCACACGGCCGGAGACACGCTCGTGTGCCTTGGCCATGGTCGAAACTGACTTGGGTTACACGGCTGACCACACGTCTGTGTGTCTATCCCATGTACCCTTCAAAATAGCCACATATGCTCATGTGCCTAGGCTGTGTGCCTCACATGGCCACCAAACACGCCCGTGTGTCTAGGCCGTGCTCGAGACTGACTTTAAATTGTAAGACTACTCCAGGGGACACACAACTATGTAGCATGGCTGTGTGTCGCACACGGATGAGACACACGCCCGTGTCTCTGCCTATGTGGACAAAATCAAGCATCATATATGCAACATTTTCAGCCAAATTCAACTCCAAATATATATATCAATCAATCCATAATATCATCAATCTATTTCGTATTCAGTTTCTATACCAAAGCACACCAAAATCACATGCCAAATTCATTCACTCATACTTCAATATCATTAGTCATTTCCATACATAATTCCAACTCAAACATATTAATTCTATGTACCTAATTCATACCATGAACACATGATTCATATCACATTTTCCACCATTTCAAGATTATAACAATCTTACCAAAAAGACCATTTCACTAGGCCATATATATACACAAACATTAACATCATTAACAAGCCATTTTCGCAGGGCTACATATATACAAATCAAAATAAACCATATCGAAAGTAACCTATACATGCCACCTAACTAAAAACTCAAAGCTTTTATTTACCGAAATGATAACCAGATAGTGTGATGAGGTCTCTTACGACTTCCAACCCGAGCAAGTCTCCGAAACTCTATAAACAAAAGGAAAAACACACAGAATAAGCTTTGAAAGCTTAGTAAGCCATAAGCAACCAAATCATTTCAATGATAATAATGAACAAATATCACTAAACCGAATTTAACAAATTTCAATCACATATACATTCATTTTACTCATAAATTCCATATAACCACATTAAAAACTCCATTTATCTTATTTATCACTGAACATATAACCATGCTTTCAAATTCGAATAACAACCTTCAGCTCAATCATATAAATCAAGCTCATACATATTCATTATATCGCAAACCAACCATGGTCATTTCATTATCCGTTTCAAGTTTTCGAACCAAGTAATCATACATCAAAACCATGTTTCATGTTTCATAATTCTCATGTCCGAAACAGAGGACCACAATTTCATATATTGAACGTATATAACACATCATTCATTTGTATACATTCATATCATTAGTTGCCATATATTTCACGTATAGTCATATGAAACATACTCACCTTTCATTACTGAATTTCATAAACAAATCACACGTACCTGTATCGGATGCTATTTCACATAGTTATTCATTTCTCAGAATACCCGTTGAACTATTCGGAATCAATAAGGATACTTGGATAGCTCATAAATTCATACAATACCAACGTCCCAGATGTGGTCTTACATGTAATCAAATATCGATGCCACTGTCCCAGACAGGGTCTTACACGAAATCAGATACGATGCCAATGTCCCTGACATGGTCTTACACGTAAATCACAAATCGATGCCAACATCCCAGACGTGGTCTTACACGATAATACATATCGAAATTCCTATGTCATGACATATGTATCCTAACTATTCCTATGGTTCGTACGAGGCTTTTTAGACATTGTTGCATTATCGGAACTTTCTCAATATCACATATTCAATCAATCCATGCTCATAACAGATTCTACAAAGCTTAGTTCATTTCAGTAACACACATATATTTCTTTACAGCTTAATTTAGCACATGTAATGCACATACATTTCAATTTTAACAACATTTATTTACTTGTGAACTTACCTCGTAATAACAAGAATGGACCGGAACGACTATTCGACAATTTTAGACTTTCCCTAATCCAAATTTGATTTCCTCATTTCTTGATAATTGCTCCCCCAAAGTGCCAAACTATTTCGAGCATTCAAACCCTGTTTTTATTGCGATATTCTGTCAACTAATGAAGAAGATGAACGAAAATTAATTTTGGTTTTATTTATTAAACATTAATAAAACATTTACTAAAATAACCTTAATAAAATAACACCAAAATCATTCATTTAATGGCTCTTATTGTCCATTTCCACTATCCATGGTTCAATTGCTACATAAAGACTTCTTATTTAATAAACCATAGCTTATAAGCACTTTAAACAACTAGCATGTCACTTTTGCATTTTACGCGATTTAGTCCTTTTATCAAATTGAGCACACAAACAATAAAATTTTCACACGAAATTTTCACACATATCACATATCATGTTGTAAACATAGAAATTAATATTAAAATATTTTTATGACTCAGATTTGTGGTCTCGAAACCACTATTCTGACTAGGGTCTAAATTGGGCTGTTAAATAGTAGACCTTTTATAAGCCATTTGAAAATATTTGGTTGTATTGCCTATTCTTTGGTAGATTCACACAATCGAAGCAAGCTTGATGAAAATTCTGTGAAATGCATCTTTGTTGGTTTTTACTCTCAATCCAAAGCATATAGGCTTTACAACCCTTTTAGTGGCAAGGTGATTATTAGCAGGAATGTTGTTTTTGATGAAAATGCAAGTTGGGATGGGAATGAAGAGCAGGTACATCAACAAATTTCTATGCCCATTGAGGTTTCACAAGATGAAAGACAATAGTTAAATTTAGCAAGTTCACCTCCTAATTCACCAAGACCTACAACTCCTAAAGAGCCTATAGTTGAACAACTCTCACTTAGAAGATCAGCAAGGGCCAGAAAGTCGAATCCAAAATATGTTGATGACACTTATATATCTTGTCAGTTTGCTGTTACTATTTCAAATCCTATATACTATGAAGAAGCTATCGAAAATGAAGAGTGGCAGAAGACAATAGAGGAAGAGATAAAAGCGATCGAGAAGAATGGAACATGGGACAAAAGTGCAATTGGCTTGAAGTGGGTGTTCAAAACAAAGTTTGCTGCTGATGGAAGCTTACAGAAATACAAAGCTCGTCTTATGGCTAAAGGTTATGCACAACAACATGGTGTTAATTTCGAAGAAGCTTTCTCTCTGGTAGCTCAGTTTGAAACAATGAGGCTTATTCTAACATTGGTTGCACAACTGCAATGGCCCGTTTATCAATTTGATGTCAAGTCAGCATTCATTAATGGAGACCTACAAAAAGAGGTTTATGTAGCATAGCTGGAAGGTTTCATAAAAAAGGGCAATGAAATGAAAGTGTACAAGCTAAAAAAGGCGTTATACGGACTGAAGTAAGCCCCTCGAGCATGGTACAACAAGATTGATGGGTATTTTCAGAAAAAAAAAGGGTACGTGAGAAGTGAGAACGAGCCCACCTTGTATGTGAAAAAGGAAGGTAATGATTTCATCATATTCTGTCTTTATGTTGATGATATCATTTATACTAGTTCTTCTACCTTTCTTGTGGATAAGTTTAAATCTCAAATGATGAATGAATTTGAGATGTCGAATATGGGTCTACTGCATTATTTCCTTGGTCTTGAAGTTCATCAGGCTGAAGATGGTATTTTTATCTCACAAAGAAAATATACCAATGACCTTCTTAGTAAGTTTGGCATGCTTAATTGCAAGTCTGCAACTACACCCATGAATATCAATGAGAAATTGCAGCAAGAAGATAAAGGAGAAATGGAAAATGCAAAAAGGTTTAGAAGCTTGGTAGGTGGTTTAATTTACTTGACGCACACCAGGCCCGATATTGCATTCCCTGTTAGTGTTATTTCCAAGTTTATGCAACAACCTTCAACAGTTCATTATGGAGCAGCAAAAAGAGTCTTGCGTTATATTGCAGGAACTTTGGAGTATGGTATTTGGTACTCCAAAACTTCAAATTTCAGATTGTGTGGGTTCACAGACAGTGATTGGGCAAGTTCGTTGGATGATAGATGAAGTATTTCAGCAAATAGTTTCACTCTAGGTTCGGGAGTGATCACTTGGAGTTTGAAAAAACAAGCTACAGCAGTACTGCCAACTTCTGAAGCTGAGTATATAGTAGCAACCTCAGCAGCTTGTCAAGCCATTTAGCTAAGAAGAGTGTTAGCAAATCTTCAACATGAGCAAAAGATAGCAACGAAAATATTTTGTGACAATAAAGCAACTGTTATCATGACAAAAAATCCAACATTCCATGGTAGAACGAAGCATATAAACATTCGCTATCATTTTATACGCGATTTGCTTGCAAAGGAGGAGATAACATTGGAATATTGCAGCACTCAAGATTAGCTGGTAGATGTGCTGACCAAGTCATTGCCCAAAGAGAAGTTTTGTTATTTTAGAGCCTTACTTGGTGTGTGCAAGTTTGAATCAAGGGGGAGTGTTGGAGAATGATTCAAAATTAGTTTTTCTAAATTTAGATTTGGTTGGGTTGTGCTCAATTTATTTTTTTCCTCATTTTTCTGTTTTTGTTGAGATATGATTTAGTGCCAGATTTTCCCATTGAGGTTTGTTGTTGTGTAAAGCCTATATAAGAGGCTGATCTTTAGTTGAATAAGATGCAACAGTTTTTCCCAAATATACTATAGCTTATTTGTGTCCATAACCTGTTTGATAAGATTACTCTTAGAAACATTTTTACTATATCTTATTTTTAAAGGTTGTTTTGAGTTTCTTTCTCTTTGTGCAGTTGTCCTCTCCAACAGAAACAGACTTCAAAACCATCGTCAGTGTTGTAATTGACGGTAAACGTTGAGTCATCATGGCGAACCAGGAATTTGCGAGCTACCATTTTTCTTTTCTTGTTTTCTTTATATAAGTTTGACAGCTCTTTCCAAAAATTTGTTGCTTCTGAATTATATTTATAAAATAAAAAGAGAGAGAACAACCTTTGCTACTTTTTTTTCCAAGAATTTTCTTGCTTTTTTTTTCCTCCTTTTTTCTTTTCTTAATGGTCTAATCTTGATTTTTCATCCCTCAACTTTACAAAACCTACCCATTATTCATATATGAATAGGGAAAATCAATTATTCTTCAATTTATATGCAAAAGATTTGCACCAATAAATTGACAAACTTTTTTATTTTTTGTAAAATTGAAAGGTGAGATGATAAATTAAAGTATACTAACTTTTAAAAAAAAATTCAACGAAATTCAGAATTAGAATTTTCTTAAATTCCTTTTCTTCACCTGGAAAATGATATTTAAAATCTAAAATAGAGAAAGAAAAAAAAAGGATAAAAGAGCTCAGAAGCGTAGTTTTCCATCGTAAGATCAGAGACAAAGATGAACCCAACATTCACAAAAGAGCGGTTCTCTTCATTGCTCCAACAATATGCACCAGGCGGGGATCGAACCCGGGTCTGTACCGTGGCAGGGTACTATTCTAGCACACTGGTGGTTCGTTGTGCAATCGTTTTAACATATTTTATAAATCCCATACATTGATTTTTTTTTTTTTGAAAGATATCTCATATTGTTATTTGGTACAGCTTTTACTCATGTAAAAATGAAATGAAACAAAAGAAGAGATCAATAATTTTAATAGATTTAGAGCAAGGGACGCATTCACTTGTGTTAAATTTTCTGGAAAAAGTAGATTTTTTTATTTCTCCAAGTAAAGCAGGTAGTAGAAACCTAATACAATAATGCTGCTGTTACTAGCAGCATTCAGGTGATAAACAAACAACCTGGTTCATTTTCTAACTACGTAACTTGGAAGATTACTAGCTACATATCACAGACAGAAACACAATACAAAACTGCTTATTTGTTTTGGTTTGGTAATGCAGGCTTCTACTCTCACTCAACCCTTCATTAGTACTTTAACCAAATTGCTTACCAAATCATTGATACAATTTTTCAATAGTTTGAGTTGTTGGAGAGTCCGTTCATCCAAAACTTCATATTTTGCTGCAGACTTGGCATCCATGGTTTTTTTCAGGTTGAAACTTTGCTCCCCTTTGGTGGTGTATTACCAAACTTCCAGTGTAATTGACTAAATCTATCAGGCAAAACATCACCTGCTACCTCATTTATCGGAACCGCATCAGAAATTTCTTTCAAATCTTCTGCTGTGAGCTTTACTTTTACTGAATCAATGTTACTATCCAGATTTTTTATCTTTGTTGTTCCTGTGAAAACAAGAATGAAAGAAAGGATCAAAACTATGGTCCTAGTTCTATTATCTAAACAAGGCATATGCATTGGCACTTGGTACAAGGCCATCGAAAAGAGATAATAGATGTTGAAAATGACAGAATGTGACTCACCGGGAATCGGTGCTACATCATCCCCTTGATAAAGAACCCAGGCAAGTGCTAATTGTGCAGGGCTACATCCATGCTTCTCAGCCAACTTATCCACTTTCAAATACATCTTGTTTCTGTCCAAGTTTTCTCCTTGAAACCTTGGGAAATATAGCTTAAAAGGTAGAAGTTGGGAGGGTATTAGTTTACTTTCTATACAAAGATAAAGTAGGGGTAGGCGTTCGATCGAATCGAACCGAATCGAATGAAAAAATTTCGAGTTAATTGAGTTGACGAATCATATTTTATCATCTTAATTTGATTTGAAATTTTCTCGAATCGAGTCGAGTGAGATGGAATTCAAATCGAATTGAACCGACTATATTTGTTTGAGTTAAATTTTAAAAAATAATTTTGAGTCCTTGTAACCACTGTCACCCTCGTACTAAAATTTGCCCACCTTAACCAAAATTTTTATTAACTTTCATCACCTCATAATTTATTTATTAATTTTTATATGCACTATTTATTTTGGAATTAAAAAATATATTAAATATAAAAATATGATTTTTTAATAAAAGTTATTTCAAAAAATAAAATGTGAAATGGATACTAATATAAAATTTTAACATGAATATTTAATGGCATAATTAATAATTCAATTTTAATATAAATATTCAATATGACTAAAAATTTTAATAATATAAATAATATAAAATGTGAAATTTAATTTAATAATATAAATAATAGATATAAATAAAATTATTACTATTTATGTTTAGTGATTTTTTTTTGGATAATTTTAAATTTTTATTTGAGAGTAAAGAGTGAGAAGTAAAAATTTAGGGGAAAAATAAAAAGTTTTGGGCAATAAAAGTTCGAGGGAAAGTAAATAGGGGGAGTAAAATTTTGGAGAAAAAATATTTAAAAAATTTTGGGGGGGAGTTTGGGATAGATGGGAGGTGGGATGTGAAGGAAGTAAAAATTTTAAGGGGAAAGTGAAAGGGAGTAAAAATTTTGGGAGAAAATAAAAAATTTTAAGGGTTTTTAGGAGTAAAATTTTGAAAAAAAATAAATGAGAGAGTAAAATTTTGGTGGGAAATGAATTTTGGATAGATTAGGGGGTTGGGATAAAAGGGGAGTAAAAGTTTTGGAGGGAAAATGAGAAGGGATAAAAGTTTTGAAGGAAAGTAAAAATATTTGAGAGTTTAGAGTAAAAATATAAAATATTATAGTTTGATATTCGAATTATTCGAGTTATTCGAATTCGAAAATTCAACTCGATTCAAACTCGAAATTCGAAAAAAAATTCGAGTTGACTCAAGTAACTTGAATAACTCGATTCGTTTAACTCAAAATTCAATTTTTTTTTTAATTTTTTCGAGTCGAATTGAGTTTTGATCACTAAATAAGTTAGTTCCCATACCAGATGACTATTTGCAGGCACAGTTTCCACCACTCCTTTGCCACCAAAGAAACCGCGACCAAGAGGGCTATAAGGAACAATCCCAATTCCAAGTTCCCTGCATAGAACATGACTAGCAAGATTAGAGTTCGAATTACATTTTTTTTTAAGTTTCAATGGTTCAAGATACACGAACGAACCTGCAAAGGGGGACTATTTCATCCTCGATATCACGAGTCCACAGCGACCACTCCGTCTGGAAAGCACTTATAGGATGAACCGCATGTGCTCTCTTTATAGTTTCAGGGCTAGCTTAAGATAAACCTATGTACTTAATTTTCCCCTCTTCCACTAACTTCTTGAGTTCAGAAATCTAAAGTCAAAAGGCTCAACCAGTTAAAAGACAGTTTCCCTACAATAAGAAGATGAAAGAAGGAAAATCTAGGACTTGGTATTATGTATTGAACAAATAATCTTATGGTGCTTTCAACTGCGGCACTTACAGTATCCTCTATAGGAGTGTTGGTGTCAACTCTGTGCTGGTAGTAGAGATCTATATAGTCCACATCTAGGCGCTTTAGGCTAGCCTCGATAGAGGCACGGACATATTCAGGTGTACCGTTTATTTTGATACCAGTTGAATCCAGTTTTTCGAAACCAAACTTTGTGGCTAACTGTACCTTCTCTCTTGGTAGCTGCTTCAATGCCTGAAAAAGGAAGATATTGGTTTTACAGGTTCATGAGACAAGAACAATAATAGAAGCTTGGGTAATTGGACTTGAAAATACAAACAGCTTGTCCAAACATGTCTACCTTTCCAACCAAAATTTCATTAGTTTTGGGTCCATACATATCAGATGTATCAAAGAAAGTGATTCCTCTGTGGAATGCATGCTTGATAATCGATATCCCAACTTCTTCAGAGACTGGACAACTGTAACCCCCAGTGAGACCCATACAGCCAAACCCCAACTTTGAAACCTACAAAACAAAAGAACTAAGACAATTAAATCCAGCTACAGTCTGCATATCTTGGAGGAACAAAAATGACGAAAATTCAGGGCATATCTAGAGACGACCTTTGTCATGAGTAGTGTAAGAAGAACAGAATCTAACCTCCAGTCCTTGAGTTCCCAGTTTGACTCTGGGAATCTGAATTCTCTGCTGCTCCTCACCCATCTTTTGTTCCTTCTCTTTTCTTTTTTTTTCTGTTCTTTCTTGTGTTAATGAACTAAGGCTTTTCTTGTTTGAGTACAGCTCAAAAGAAACAGTAAGTATAAAAGATTTAGCAGATGGCTATGAAGGTTAGAATCTCCATCTTAGTTCGCTACTCTAAATATGTAAAGAATTCTGAATATGTTGCTAATATGTCACCCCATAGGTTATCTTTTTGTCTGTTTTATTAAAAACATTAATATTTATGTTGCAAGAATTTATAAACTTTGATAATATGTCCTCCCATAGGTCATCTTTTTTTTTTCTGTTTTATTAAAAACATTGATATTTATGTTGCAAGAATTTATAAATATTTAAGGGTAATATCCTTTTTTTCCCTCTCAACGTGATAAATCGGTCTAATTTGGTGTTTGTAATTTTTTATTCACTTTAATATTTAAACATGATAATTAGACCCATTTTGATCTCGACATGGATATTATTTAGATTTAATGATGTGACTAGTGTTACTAGAACAAGACCGAATCGAACGGATTAAGAATTGATCGATATAATAGTTCAAATAAAGGGATTGAACCGATTGATTGGGAAACTACATGAAATTGGTAAAAATCGAAAAGTGGGGCAAAAATCGATAATTGAACTGGTTTAGTAATTTTTTAAATTTTTTACGAATTTTTAATTAATTAATTAATTAATTATTGTTGGTGTTAGCTTTGATTTTTCAAATGATTTTATATAACAAAATATTTCCTAAATCAAATTTTGTAAAACTTCGTGTTAAACTTTGGGAAATTATATTCAAGTAATTTTTAAATTTGGTCAAATGCTTAAATTTTTTTTATAAGTGTTAAAAGCGTCCAAAATACCTTTAAAATCTAACTTTGAAAGAAAAAATTTGGGTTGTGCTCTAATACTCTTATTAAATAACACTTAAATCTTTGACACAATGCACTTAAAAGAAAAAAATTTCAATCTATAAGAATAAGTGTTCTCTATTCAGTATCTCACCTATAACCTCAATTTATGAAGAATTGAGACTTGCTAACATATCATATTAATTACAATCAATCTTCCCTTAAAACAAGCAAGATAATAAGCATAAAAAATATCTTCAATCACTTCAAGATAAGTTTTGAATTTTCAAGATATAATTCCAAGTTTTACCCGATTCGATCTAATTCATCAAACTTAATCCTCCAAACTTAAGAAATTGATTCATTCGGTCCAAATCCAAATTAATTTCCAAAATATGTTGTTGTGTGTAGTTTGAATATTAAAGATAGTTTGACTAACATCCAAGTATCAGTAAAAATCAAAACCTAAAGATTTTTTGTTGCCAAAATTTACTACTTAAACATGACAAGTTTTTTGAGCAGACAATGCTACAAACCAGTTGGTAATGGTCCAAGTATTGCTAAAAAACTACCTCAATAATATTGGTAATAAATTTCGTAATATAAATATTAATAAGAGTAAAATAATAATGTATAATCAATAATATTAGTAGCAAACTATTGATGATTAATAACAAAAAATAACTTTAACATATGATTATTCCATTATTCGAGATGTTTGATTGAACTATCCAACTATCAGAATGATACCAGATATTTACTATTTTATTTTTCTGATACCAAACACTGATACTAGATAGTCCTGGTTTGATACAGGAATGTTAATTTTATGTCATTGTATTATTCTTGGGTTTGTGGTATGAGATTTTGAGTTATCTATTTTTATTAGAAAGGTTTCTCATTTTGGGCTTTGAAGTAAAACATTGGTATTAACTATAGAACACATAGCTTTGAAGTGGAGCCGATAAACTATAGTTAGTACTTCAAATTCAGGAAGCATTTTGTAATTATGGATATAAATTTGAAGGGTCAAAGATGGTAAAATGTTTTTATCTGTTAAAGAAACCATAAAATTTGAGTAGCAATTAAAATGTATTAGGCTAGTATATAGATTTATTTTTATATTTCCTAGTAAAGAATCATTAAACATAATGCGTCTTTGGTCTCTTAATACAATTAAAATTGAGGTGTTTTTAATGGTTTCAATGTTAAGAGGTTTGACACCAACTTAAATCAATCCAAAATGGACATATTTATATTTTTGTTCTTTGAGTTTATTAATGATGACCTTTATCTAATAATTGGATTGCTTCATATTCTTTTTTTATTTTTATAAGGTAACTACAAAAGGCCTTTAAAGTTTTAAAAGTTATTTTCTTATAAACTTGATTTATTCGAACTCTCGAGAGAGTCTAATTATCAAATCTTTTGGTTAAAATATAGAAATTTATTAAAAATATAAAAAAATGCAAAAAAAAAGTATTAAAAGAATTAAAACTATAGAAATGATGTAAATTACAAAAAATAAACAATTGTAAAAATTATGAAAAATATTAATAAATTAATAAATTAATAAATTTACAAAATATTATAAATATAAAAAATCATAAAAACTAAAAATTTCTTTTACACACTAACCATCATTTCGTCATTAATGAACCTCCCAAAAAAATAACCTCCGAAAAATATATATCATAAATGAGTATGCAAGTCAACTGGGTGGATACAAGCCAACAAATTAAATATATTATTCAAAAATAAAAATAAAATAATTAATAAAATATATCTTCTTGTGTAGATACTTTATGAATCAACACATAATCAATTACTTTAAATATACCATTTAGAAATTAAAAACTCAAAATAACAATAAAACAAATTTTTAATTTTCTTTCCCCAGTGGGTTGATTAGAAATATTAAATAGATTTGTAAATTAAATTATACGATGTATAATATATATATACATATATATACGCAAACAACTTTGTATGCATACTTTTAGAAAATGACTAAAAGGTAAAAACTCCTCTCCGGTCACTCTTGATTTTAATTTTGACTAATTTTATCTCTCTCAAAAAAATTTTAAAGCAATTTAATTTTTATCAATTTCAAAAGTGGGTAACAAAAGAAAATTAATCACTATTTTTTTTTCAATTTGTACATACTTTTTATTAGTATAATAAATTTAGCCATCAAAACTTACATATTTTATCAATTTATTTTTGATTTAACAAATTTAATCTTCAATATTTATATATTCTGTCATTTTAGTTTTGATTTAACAATTTTAGCTTACATACATATTCGTTCAACATTTACACAAAATATATAAACATCGAGAGCTAAATTTATTATTGTATTAATAAAATTTATGTACAATTAACAGAAACATTAACTGCCGTGATTAAATATTTTTAGTTACTCACTTCTAAAATTAATAAAAACTAAATTTCTTTAAATATTTTTGAGAGAGGGACTCGTGTTTTTACCCTAGTAAAATAACTTAATTAATTTTTCCATCCAGTGAGATACAAATTTTAAATCAACTCATTAATAGTCATGCAATTAATTTCTTTAAAATACAATGGTTAATTTATACATATATGTTGGAAAAAAAAATATTTGAGAAACTAGACTGAATTTCTACAAATTTACTAATCTACGCTGTTTTTGGAGAAAGAAAGGAAAATGTATCTTACAGGGTGCGTTTTCATTGCCACATCAGTGAAAACGTGCCCTGTAGGATGCATTTTCAATAGGAAAAATTGTTTTTTTTTCCTTATGATTAGAAATTAAAAGTTTGTCGATTGATTTTTATCAATATTTGAGATAAACATGGTTATAGTTTTAAGTAATGTTTGAATTTACGGTGGTGCCATAGAGTTGGGTGACTTATAAAGTTCATCTATTATGTGAGTATGGAGCCATCATCCGAAAAGCCGAATCATGTTTCAACTCAAGGTCCCAGTTGACACTGATTATACAGTCTAGGGTTGAAGTGTAACTAGGGCTTCAAGTTTACAAAAGTTATGCTGTCAAAGGATGGAGCATAAATGGGGGCCAGTTGGCAATGGTTATGCGAGAGCATGGCAACCAGTTTTTCCTTGTCAGAGGAGGATGATTTATAAAACCCAAACAGAAGCACAAAGAAGAAAACTGCAGTGGCGTTTTAATATAATCAAGTATTTTGTTTTATCCATATCCACCAAAGGCGGTGACCTCGTTATTATAACCTGTGACATAATTGGGGTGTAACAAGTTTTACTAACAGGGTCACTACCTTTGGTGGAGATGGACAACACGAATTACTTGATCATACTGGAAAGCCCTTGCGTTTTTCTTCCTCGCACTTCCGTGTGGGTTTTATAAAGTATACTCCCTGACGAAGAGAAACTGGTTGTCGTGCCCGCATAACCACCGCCAACTAGGGCTCCAGTTATGCTCCATCCTTTAACAGCATAACCTTTGTAAACTTGAAGTCATAGTTACTGTAACGACCCTATAGTCAAGGGTGTCGGAAAGTGCATTCTCAGGACTCCGTTCCCGTAAATTAGACTCGTTAATATTTTTAAATGAAGTTATTGTGTAGTTAATTAGGTTTCGGTTAAGCGAATGAATTAAGAGTTATTATAGTTTAAGGACTAAATTGCGTATAAGGTGAAAGTTGAATTATAGATTACAGATTAATTAAAAGGGCTAAAGAAGAAATTATGCCTTATTCCATTAAGTGGACGGCATTAATGTTACACAAATAGCATATGTGTAAACTTATTATTATATATATACATATTATAATGGTTAAAAGTTAAAGTATGTATATATGTATTATATAATATATATGTTATAATAAAAAGAAAAATAAATAATAAAAGATAGTGGAAAGAAAAGAGAACATGCAAAAACAATTTAGAAAATAAGAGAAAGAAGAAAAGAGTGGGACCGCAACCTAAGGGTTTCAAACTTTTCAATTTCAATTGGTTAGTCAATTTAGTCCCTTTTCTTGTAATTTTTATATTTTTGAAATCCTGGTGTTTAGTACTAACCGACCCATGTTGAAATTTTAGCAATTATTAAGATTTTAAATGTTGTTAATGTTGAATAGTTTTGGTATTAGGGATTAAATTGATAGGTTTCTAAACTAGAAATGAAAAAGGATTAAATTGTAGAGAAAATTGTAAATTTTGTGTAATAGGGACTAAATTGTGAAAAATTCAAAAATTAGGAGTTTAATTGAAAATAGGGAGTTAAATTTAGTTTAAAATGAAATTTATATGAAAATATAGAATTAAATGTGAAGAATAAAAATTAGTCTCGGTTTCGGGACTAAATTAGAATTTAGGAAAATATTTTAGCGAACCATATTTCACAAGCATCGGAAAAGTGAGTTTAGGGCTTCCGTCTTAGGAAAATGAGTTCGTAAATATTTATAAAAAAATAATATATTAACGAAGTTAGTTGTGAGTTGAATTAAATTTTAATTAGGTGAATTTATTTTTAATTAGAAGTAATTAGTAGAAAGGATTAAATTAAATAGAACATAAAAGCTTAATAATAGAATAGAGAAAGAATAAAGGATTAAATTAGTAATTAAACTAAATTAGTGACATGTGTAAGTTAGAAAATAAATACATGTGTATTTAAATTATTAGTACAAATGTATATAATATATAAATTTACTTATAAATTAAGTAAAAGATATTTACTTATTATTATTATTATTATTATTATTATTATATTTTATCAATTAATTGAGATAATGACAAATGTATGGTGATAAAATATTACGTGTGTACATGTGTGTATGAATACACATGTAGTATTTTTATTTGTATTAATTAGATATTTTATTATTAATTAAGTAAATGAAAGAAATAAAATGAAATAAAGAATAAATTAAAGAAAGAAAAACAAGAAAAAGAAATAGAGAAGAAACGAAATAGAAAGAACGAAAGAAGAAAAGAAAAGAAAAAGGAGAAATTGGGGTTTGAAAGCTTGGAAGTTAAATTTCAAACAAAGAAACCGAGATGTTGAATGCCAAGGCAAAGGAAAAAGTGATGGAGGAGTAGCTCGAGAAAATATCGGTTTGTATTACCTTAATTCAAGTTATTTACTATTAAATGTTTAATTTCAATATATGTGCATGAAAAATGAAATTGAGGTAAGTAGTGATATTTGAATTGAATGAGAACTGGATTTGATTGATGAATGTATACATGTGTGAAATTAAATTGTATAATGATTTTTGGTGAATTTGAAATTGTGATTGAATTGTTATTGTGGCTGATTTGAATTCGAATGATTCCGATACCCTATTAACTAGTCGGGCTAGGGTAGATATAGTTGGCATGCCATAGGATGGGAAGAATTCAGGGATTCTTCGACCTCGAGTCGATGAGATACTTGGTGTGTCATATTTACTTCGGATAGATTCGATGAGGCGTTGGTTGCCACTTTGCTTTGGCTTAGCCGATGAGACGTTGATCGTCACTTAATTGCTTTGAACTATCCGATGAGGCGTTGGCCGCCACTCTGGTGTGTTTGGTTGGATCCGTGTATCCTCTAAAGTCCGAGTTATGTTAATAGGGGAAATATATGTGAAGAGAAAAAAATCAAATGAAGTTGATAAATGGAATTATTGAATGAAATGAGAAAGTGATATTGCAAGATGAATTAAGAAATGCAATTTGTGCGATGAGATTGAAGGCATAAAACCAAGGTTCATGAATTATTTATATTAGAATGTGAAATGGATATTTATATGTGATTGAGAGATGAACCAAATGTTCATGAATAGTTGATAATCTTTTTGATGAAATATTGAATCAAATAATGAAAATGATACAATGGAAATATTTTAACTTGGTATAAATTATATGTATGATTTGTTAATTATTTATGCATGTTTATGATATTTTATATTTGCTTTAATTTGAATTATGGTAATACCACTGAGTATTTCCAATACTCAGCGTACGATTTGTTTCCGTGCGCAAGCTAGGTAAAGTTGAAGTTTGGTGCAGCATCTGAGTCAATCCCGACCTCAGCTTAGTTTCTAGTGATGAATCTATCTTTTGGAAATGTCGCATGTATCAGGTTTTATTTTAGTCACTCTAATAAATTTATGTTTTGGGTGTAAGTAATTTGTAACTTTTAAGAAGTATTTGAAATGAATAGATGAATGTTATTTGATCAAGATTTATAAGTCAATGTATTGGGCATGAATTAGGTGTGTGTTGATATGTGAAAATAGCTTTAAAATGGTGAAAAATCATGTTTTCACATGGCCAAGTCACATGGGCGTGTGCCCAAGCCATATGGAAAAGTCAGAATTGCCCACAAGTTAGTCCCACGGCCGTGTGAGAAAGTCAGATCTGCCCACGGGCTGGCCCCACGGCCATGGGAGCCCCATAGGCAGGCCACACGGGCATGTCTCAGGCCACACGGGCGTGTGCCCCTATTCTCAAGGAAAAGTTTCTAAAGTTCCCGGTTTAATCCCAAATCACTTCCTAAGTATGTTTTGGGTCTCGTAGGTCCATATTAGGGACTTAAAGGTGGAAATTTGAGAAATTCTAAATTGAAATATAGATTTATGACTCGGTGTTGTTCGTTATTAGTGTTTAATTTCGATAATGCTTCGTAACCCTGTTCCGACTACAAGTTGGGGTTAAGGGGTGTTACAAATATTGAGTAAAAATTGAAATATTCTATATGAAATTGAATTGTGTTGTATTGATGAATTTTAATGTTTTAATTCCGTAGCTAACGTCGTACTGAAATCCTGGACTAAAAAGGATAAGGATAAAATCGACGTCAAATAGCTTGGAATCCACGATTTGTATTTCTATAATCCGAACCTAGTTATTAATTGTTGTAATTCGATTTAATGCATATAGTAAGTGTTTGAGGTAAGTATTTGACATTTTGATAGTTGATTGAAATGGGTTGAATTGGTATATACATTATGAATGTATTGATTATTGAATTGAGAATATATGTGCAAATATGAAAGTTGGATACTGATTATTATAGATTGAATTGAATTCATGTGTATATGTGATTATATGAAAACTTTATTTTGGATATTGGTTGTATTTGAAATGTGAAATTAAACCTTATTAACTGTATAGAGCTGAGTAGGATATAGATGACATGCAATAGGATAAGAATAGTTCAGGGATTTCTTCGACTTTGAGTCGATGAGGCATTGGGTGCTAATTTGCTTCGATTTAACCGATGAGACACTGGGAGTCAATGTATATAGCGTTCGGTGCAATTATTACTTCGAATTTATCCGATGAGGCACTGGGTGCCAAACTGGTGTGTTGGTTGGATATGTGTATTCGTCTGAGTTTGAGTCGTGTTAATAGGGGTAATTAAATAAAACAGTTCTAGAATTGATATTGGATGATATTGTATGTAAATTGGAAAATAGGATAGAGATTTGAAACATGAAAATGAGATATGTTATGAGTAAATGAGATACATGAGTTATGTACTCATGAATTGCGTATTGAATGGCTAATGCCAATGTATAAACAATTGTGGTTTGATATGTGAATAGATAATTATATAGCAATTGTGTGAATTGAGACATTGTTAATCAAATAAAAGATGTTAGCATGTGCAATTTGAGTATAGTATGAAATGATGTGCTAATATGTATGAATTCAAAAGGTTGACATATGATAGTTATGATCCTAATCATTAATATGTGTCTATATTTTAATTGTGCATTTTGTATTCTCTTATCTTTAAATGTTTGGATTATAGAAATATCACTGAGTTTTACTCACCGTACAGTTTTTGTTTTTCGTGTGCAGGTTAGGTGCTTCTCTTTTGATCGCCGATTCAGCATCCAATAATGATCTCAAACTCAAATGTGGTGAGGTTTATCTTTTTTGTTGGCATGTACCTAGGATGTTTAGTTGATAGTTATTTTGTGGATGGATTGTAAATAATGTTATAAGTGTAATGTTGGTTTGGTTTATAAGTAAACATGTGTTTATGTTTGAAGCCATAGTATGGTATGGTGAATTGAACCAGTGCTTGATATGTGCATGTGAATTTAAGTTAATGTTTTAGGTAGATATGAGCTAGGCCAAATCGATGGATTTTGGCATGTTTATAAATTTGATCTGAATGATGCATTGATGATATGCTTTGATATAGAAATGTGGTACCAATGAGGGTACATTGGTTAGACACCTAGGATGATTGTTTTGGCATGTTTTGAATGTGTTTGATCGTGTTTTGAATAGGTTAAATGAACATTTTTTGGGTTACTTAATGCCCAAGCAAGCAGGAAATGGTGAACTTGTTGTTTAAGGCATATTTTAGGTTCACACAGCTAGACACACGGGCGTGTGACTTGGCCGTGTGAGACACACAGCTAGCACACAGACGTGTGAGGTAATTTCAAAGGGTACACTGCCTAACACACGAGCATATGACCCAAGTCAGTGAGTTACACGGGCACGGACACGGGCTGGGACACGACCATGTGTCCCTACTTTGAATGCCCATACGGCCAGGCACACGGGTGTGTGACCCCTGTAGTTAAAATTTTTGTAATTATTTTCTAAACTTCTAGAATTATTTCAAATTAGTTCTAGCCTATTTTTAAACTACGTTTAGGGTCTCACAGACTCGTAATAAGGGTGGTAAGAGTAACTTTTACTCTGAATTGGAATAGATTAGCAAACCTATATTGGGTGCATTTTGATAGCATTATTGAATATAAATTAAAAAAATAATCGTAGACAAAGTATGGACTAATACTCTGACGCTAATAATTGGAATAGTCTTGTATGTATCCGAATTCTGACATTCTAGAAGAGATAAATAGTTATAAGAGTGTAGACAGTGTAAGACCAAACTTAGAAATGCATAGTGTAATACCCCAAAGCCATATTCGTTATCGGAACAGGGTTATTGAGTATTACTAATAATTTCAAAACAATTATAGATAATTCAAATCAATTACAATTCATTTTCCTAGATCATTTATAACGTCACTTAAATGGACCATCGAGGCCCAATATGAGTAATAGAATCGAGTCGAGACTAAATTAGGAACTTAGAATTTTTTTGTGAATTTTCAAAAAATTTCCAAGATGCAGGGCACACACGCAGTGTGGTCCAAGGGACATGCCCGTGTGATCTTAGGACACGCCCATGTTGCAGGCCATGTTCAAAACTATGTAGCTCTCAGACTTATGCCATGCAGCCAGCCACATGCCCGTGTGCTAGGCTATGTGGTTAATTAAATTTCTCAAAATTAGGTGCAAGTTTCACACGGCCAAGACATACGCTCGTGTTCCAGGCCATGTAGCACACATGGCTGAGACACACGCTCATGTCTCTACCCTTGTGGTCAATTCTGAGCATTCTGTTTCTCAAATTTAAAGTGTAAGGGACACACAGCCAGACTACACGCCCATGTGTATGACCGTGTGTCACACATGGTGAAGACACACGGCCATGTCTCTACCAGTGTAGACAAAAATAGGCCATTTCAAGGCCACTTTTCTCACCCTTTTCACAAACAACCTGCACACAATACTTTCATATACCAATATAACCTAACCAAGCAACCAATTCAAGTCAAATATCAAGTTTTAAACCTAATGTGTCATCACACTACTTATTTGCATAAACTTACCATGTAATTCCATTCATTGACTACTATTAGATACTATTAAATACATGCAGATAATCTAACATATATGTAAAAGAGCCATTTATAACCATATTACAAATTTATTTCCTTTTCATTCAATCCTATACATGCCATATAAACCATAAGTTGTATTACAAAATCTACCGGTGAAATCAAGATAGTGTGGCCCGATGTGTTGATCCGATCCTCCGAACTCTTGTTAATCTACAATGAACATTTAACACATAAAAGTAAGCTTATGAAAGCTTAATAAGTTCATAGGCTTTAAAATAAATCTTACCAAACAAGAAATAACAAAACATTAAATAGAGCATTTCATTATTATTCTCTGCCAATCACAATCTCAAATGATGAATTTACTTGATTGAAATCAATATCACAACTTATTGAATTGTATCACTTTAGTTCATACAACACTTACCAATTCTTGTGAAATTAGAGAACGTCTTACGAATTTAAGTATATCATTTGATTAATTCCATAGTCTTGCATATATCACAATGCCATAGCCCCGCTACGGTCTTTCAATTTATTATGATGCCATAGCCCAGCTATGGTCTTACACATACACACATATACTGCCATCGTCTAACCATGGTCTTACGTTCACAATGCCATAATTAAGTTATGATCTTTTCACTAAAATGCCATAGCCCAGCTATGGTCTTACACTCCAAACTTTTCCATGGTTCAACCATGGTCTTATCCGTCATTTCATCACTGATCATAGAACGATCGTACTCTATCCTGCATTCTACTCAATTTGAACTTTTGTTTCGATTTTCATATTATCACAATAATCATTATTCTATAACAAAGATATGGAAATAAAATACTTTATATAATCTCTAATTTTAACAATCAATCATAAAATTTAACCATATGAACTTACCTGGCTAATTTGTAGAATTTGTAAAGATTCAATGACTAGTCGGAAATTTTCTCTTTTCTACATTTATCTTCAGATTCTCGATCTATAATATAAAATTTTCAACTCATTAGCATCTAGTTCAATTCTAATCCACTTCACACTTTATGCCCTTCAATTTTCAAAATTAAACTTTTACCCTAAATTTTATAGTTTTTACAATTTAATCCCTAATCAATTAACCCATCAATTGAGATTATTTTTCTAAATTAACACTTTATACCATCATTCTAAACTACTACACAACCTTTGGTATTCAAAATTTCAGCACAAAATCCTAATTCTTAACTTTTTCACAATTAGGTCCTAAAAATCAATTTCTATTAAAATCACTTAATAAAATCATCATATAATGAAATTAAAGCTTCAAATCCATGATAATTCATCATAAACTTCCAGCACTCATTCATGGTAACTATCAAAATCACTCATAGAATCAAAAATTAGTGAATTAGGTAGTTGGACCTAATTGTAAAAGTCACAAAAACATAAAAATTATAAAGAAAAAGCAAGAATTGAACTCACATAGTGCAAAGCATGAAAAACCAGCTTCTTTCAAACCTCATATGGTGTTTTTGGCTGATAATTAGGGAGAAATGTCTAGATTTCTCAATTTGGTCACTTGTATTATATTTAATTTTAACCAAATTATCATTTTGCCCTTAGTTCACATTGTTTTCTTGTCTATTTCTATACCCGTACCATGCAGCCCATATAATTTGGATCTAATTGCTTTTTAACTCCTTCTTTACTAGACACTTAAGCTATTTAATCACTTTAGCAAATTTTTCACCCTTTACAATTTAGTTCTTTTTAATTAATTAACTATCAAAACATTAAAATTTCCTAACGAAACTTTAATACTAACTCAATAACATTCCATAAAAAATATTTATGGCCTGGTTTATGAATTCGAGGTCTCAATACCTCGTTTTCGACCCAATTTTTCTAATAAATCCTTTTAAATTACAAAATTCACTAATTCAAAAATACTTCTAATGCCATACTTGACTCATAAATGTTAATTTATTTAAGTTTTCAAACTCATTTGTTGAATTTAGTGATCTCGAATCACTGTTTCCGACACCACTGGAAATTAGGCTGTTACACATAGCATAATTTATGATTCGAATGTATAAGAATCTAGCATGATAGTATTAGACTGTCGTGACCTGCCCCTGCATATTATAATGTTATTAGTTAGTTTATATGTTGATTATAATTGAATTAATTGTTTGATTTGTTAGTAATGCTCGTGACCCTAAACCATCGTCAAAGAGGGGTTAGGGGTGTTAAGTTGCACTTTAACCCCAAACAGTATAATCACTGTCAATTTGGACCTCGAGTTGCAAAGCGATCTCGGTTTCACAGGTGATGGCTCCATACTTACACGACAAGTGAAATTTGTAGGTTACCGAGTTTCATGACATTACTGTGAACTTAAACACAACTTAAAACTATGACTACGTTTCCCTCAAAGTGAGAGAGAAATAAAACATCAAATTCAAAAATTTGTACATGCAAGAAAAAAGAAAAAAAACAATTTAAGATACTAAATTAGGGGATGGGAACATGCATTTATATAAGGAATGGGGGCAGGATAAAAGGGATATATTTTTTTTATCTCGGGAATTCCAAGTTGTAGGGGTTCAGAGGCAGAAGCAATGGAGTTGGCCAGGGGTTGAATGGCTAGAGAGAAAACGCTCCCTGCAATAGGCGCTTTCATCTGACATAGCAGTGAAAGCACTCCTTACAAGGAGCGTTTTCCTGCCACATGCCAATTGAAAACGCTACCTACAGAGAGCGTTTTCACTACTGTGTCAAATGGAAACGCTACCTGCATGGAGTGTTTTCTCTCTAGTCATTTCAACCCCCAACCAATTCCGTTACTTCTACCTCTAAGCTCTACAACCTGAGATTTTAGGGATAAAAAAAGAATCTCTTTTTCCCTACCCCATGCCTCTACGAGGGCGTGTTTTCTCCCTCACAAAAGAGCTTTATAAAAAAGAACTTAATATAGACCTTTGATTTTCCATACCAACATTCGAAGCAAATTATTGATCTGAAGGATACTTGGCACTAGGAGTAAACGGCGTTGTCCTAAAAACTTGAATTTTATCCCTATGTTGTTTTTGAAGCAAAGGTAATTTGTTAATTTAAGTGTAGATTTAGGGTTTTGGGTGATGAGCACTATATTTTTTTACTATTTTCTATATTTTTTTACTATTTTCTCAGTTTTAAACATGTGGAGAAGGTTACTTCGTTGAAGATGAGAGGACAAGTGAGAGCTCTTATCCATTACAACGGTCAAATTTTTGAGACCTAAATTGGCCCCGTTTTTACTGAATTTTAGTGAAATTTTTATTTAGATTATTTTCTTTCAACTTAAATAAATTATATTTTTCGCCACAACCATTGCTTCTTTGTTAGCTTCTACACTTCACCAACGGAAGTTTATTGACGTAGAAATGTATGGCATTTTTAATTTTGAAAAATGACACACGGCATCACTAGGTTGGTCCATAATGCCACGTCTGACTTCCATCGCGATTTGGGTTTAAGTGGCTAACCGCGTAGTTTTACAGGAAGCAAATTGGGAGAAATAACCATAGGTACCATATTGATTAATAAGGTACAGTTCAGGTACCGATTTGCATATTAACTCAAAATATATTATAAATAGTTTTAGTTGAATAATAATAATAGTGCCCCTCGTGGCTGTTTCCAAATTCCCAAAGTTGGTGCTTTGTGGTTCTCCATTCTTTAATATTAAAATGGTGTATAATCCCATAACATCCATCATAAACAAATCAAAGTTTTCAAACACATGGCTTCTATTTATCTTTCTCAATGATATTATATGCAAAGTGTGGTTCAACTTGCTGTTGGAAAAACAAAAATGGTAGTTTTGAAAATTTATGAAGTTATACCAATATATGAATCTTAATGGTCTCTGAAGAAAGAAGGCTGGAAATAGTGATTTGTTCGAAGTACCGTGTTTGACTCTCTAGCCTATGGCCTATACAAACATTGGTAGGTATTCCAAAGATGTTGAAAATCTTGAAAAATATTAAATTTGTCGGGAATGCCGAATAAGGTGTATCATCTGATAACATCATTATTCTGCCATTTTTGACTAATTGTTTGCCTTTTGATATTTAACAATTCTTGCAGCATAAATTTCAATGTTTTTAACAAAGCAGTCAACAGGATGACCTATTGGGTGACATATTTAGAGGAGTCACCAAGTACTAGATGCAGATTCAGGATTCAAGGTTGCTAATAGCCATCTGCTAAATCTTTTATTCTTACTGTACTTTCTTTTGAGCTGTACACAAACAAGAAAGCCTCAGTTCATTAACACAAGAAAGGACAGAAAAAAGGGACAAAAGATGGGTGAGGAGCAGCAGAGATTTCAGATTCCCAGAATCAAACTGGGAACTCAAGGACTTGAGGTTAGATTAAGTTCTTCTTAAAGGATTATATCTGTTCCTCCAAGATATGAAAACTGTAGAATTATGTATTAAGATATACAGAGGAACTAACTTGTCTCACTTCTTTTGTAACTTATATTTTTCATTTTGTAGGTTTCAAAGTTGGGGTTTGGTTGTATGGGTCTCACTGGAGTTTACAATGATCCTGTCCCCGAAGAAGTTGGGATATCGATTATCAAGCATGCATTCCACAGAGGAATCACTTTCTTTGATACATCTGATTTCTATGGACCCAAAACTAATGAAATTTTGGTTGGAAAGGTAAATATGCTTAGACAAACGGTTTATATTTTTAAGTTGAATTGCTACTGCTTCCAGATTTTGCTTCTAAATGCGATTCCATTCTTTAAACAAAAGGCTATTTTGTTGATCACCCTGATACGGTTTTATGTTAATTTCCATTATTGTTCTCTTCCTTTTTCCAGGCATTGAAGCAACTACCAAGAGAGAAGGTACAATTAGCCACAAAGTTTGGAATCGAAAAAATGGTTTCGGCCGGTGTCACAATAAACGGTACTCCCGAATATGTCCGTGCCTGTATTGAAGCTAGCCTTAAGCGCCTAGATGTGGACTATATTGATCTCTACTACCAACACAGGGTTGACACCAACACTCCAATAGAGGATACTGTAAGTGCTGCAGTTGAAAGCATCTTAAAATTATTTCCTTGTTTCATAATCTTATAGTGGGACAGTAATCTTTAGCTGCTTGAACTTTCTATGTCTAGATGTCTGAACTGAAGAAGTTGGTGGAAGAGGGGAAAATAAAGTACATAGGTTTATCTGGAGCTTCCCCTGAAACTATAAAGAGAGCACATGCAGTACATCCCATAACTGCTTTACAGATAGAGTGGTCGCTATGGACTCGTGACCTTGAGGAAGAAATAGTCCCCCTTTGCAGGTTTGTTCATGCATCTTAAAGCATTCAAACTTTTAAAAAGTAATGTTTACTTCATATCCAAACTCTAATGTTGCTAGTCTTTTCGTTTCCTAAGAGACTTGCTAAACTCATGCTATCAACCATTACTTAATCCTCCATCTGCTACAAGCCAAAGCACAATAAATGCCTGAATAAATGTTTTAATCTATGCAGGGAACTTGGAATTGGCATTGTTCCATATGGCCCTCTTGGTAGCGGTTTCTTTGCAGGTAGAGGAGTAATGGAAACTATGCCTGCAAATAGTTTTCTGGTATGGGAACTAACATCATTCATGTCTTTAACTTATCCCTAATCTTTGTATAGTAAACTGATAGCCAACTTCTACTTTTAAGCCAACTTTCCCAAGGTTTCAAGAAGAAAACTTGTACAAAAATAAGATCATATATTTGAAAGTCGAGAAGTTGGCTAAGAAGCATGGATGTAGCCCTGCACAGTTAGCACTTGCCTGGGTTCTTCATCAAGGGGACGATGTAGCACCGATTTCCGGTGAGTCACATTCTGTAATTTTCAACATCTATTTTCTCTTTTTGATGGCCAACAGACATTTCAACTAAAAGTCGCAGCAGAAGTAGCATAATTGGCCTGAAAATCTTGTACCAAATACAAATGCATATATACTTAATTATTTGTTTAGATAATAGGACTAGGACCGAAGTTTTGACCCTTTCTTTCATTTTTTTTTCACAGGAACAACCAAGATAAAGAATCTCGATACTAACAGTGATTCACTAAAAGTAAAGCTCACAGGAGAAGATTTGAAAGAAATTTCTAATGCGGTCCCGATAAATGAGGTAGCTGGTGATTTTTTGCCTGATAATTTAAGTCAATTCCACTGGAAGTTCGGTAATACACCACCAAAGGGGAGCAAGGTTTCAACTTGAAATAACCATGGATGCAAAGTCTGCAGCAAAAAATGAGGTTTTGGATGAATGGACTCTCTCCAACAACTCAAACGATTGAAAATTTGTATCAATGGTTTTGCTATCTGTGATTGTAGCAAGTAATTTTCCAAGATATATAGTTTGGAAATAAAACAGGTTGTTTTTCACCTGAATACTGCTGTTTCAGCTACTTACTGCAGTATTATTGTAGCAGGTTGCTACACCTGTTTGTCTTGGAGAAATAAAAATCATAATTTTTTCCAGAAAATAATGTTATTTGAGATGTGTATGTTGCCTTTATCTCTTCTCTTGTTTTGTTTCAGCTAATATATTCGCATTTACATTGGTAAAATCTTTAGAAAATAACTATCTAAAGTAACAAAATTATACATAGCAATGAAACTATGGAAATTGTTGGAACATGTTGCTGTCAAAGCTTTGGTGATTTAGTGGTAGACTAGGACTTTGCCATAAATAAATGATTGTTCACGACATATTCAAATCCAACTAAAAATGATAAAATTTAAGAGAAAAAAAATCATTTGTCATTCTCCAATTAAAAAATGTAAGAATAACTAAGAATTATAATTTTATACAATCTCTTCTCCTCTACTATGTTACATCCAAGTTGTTGTTTAGTTTTTTGTTTTTCCAGCTAGATGGCAGTTTTTTGGTAGGTAAGTTAGATGGTAGTTTTGCTTATAGGAATGGTCTGATTAGAAGAAAATTTTGAAATAATTATAAAGGGTCAAAATTATTGTTGGTAATGTCAAAATAATCATAAATTAAGAGATAATAATAATAATAATAATAATAATAAAGTATATTATCACTCATTAAAATAAAATACTTGGTTAATAACATTAAATAATTATTTTATTTCTAATTAACTAAATTAATAAGAGAGAAATAATAAATAAAATAGTTTAAATTCTTGTTAGACAATGAAATGAAGCAATTAAATTCTACAAGAATTCTCTTTTATTCAAATATTTAGTAATTTAGGTGTGTAATTGAACTGAGCTGAGCTTGAATATTGTCAAGTTTGAGTTCGATCGAACATCTATTTTTAAGCTCGGCTCAAAATATAATCAAGCTCCTTGAGATCAAGTTCGATTGTCCTCACTTACTAATCTTTATACTTAAGCTTGAACCTAAGCTTGAGATCGGCTTAATAATTAAGCTTAGGGTTAATAATACATATTAAGGGCAATAGTGTAATTTAATAATATAAAATATAAAAAGCTTGATAAGGCTCGCAAGCCGTTCGAGTCAAGTATTACGAAGCTTGAATTTGGCTCGATTGATTAGGGGTGAGCAAAACTCTATTCGACTTGAAAATTTGAAAAAAATCGAATTTCGAATTAATCGAATCAAGTTATTCGAGTTATTTTATTTTTTTAGTTAACTCAAATAAGTAATTTGAGTTTTAAATTTGAATCGAGCTAAATTTTATGATTTGAATATCTCAAATAATTTGACTAACTAAAATAATATATTGATGTAAATATACATTTGGTCCTTGTCAAGTTTAAAAATGAGCAAAGTGATCTCTCTCTTATCAAAAATTACATAAAAATATAAAATAATTTTTAAAATTCCAAATATTTATAAAAATTCCAAATTTTATATTTTAAAAAAAATTAAAATATTAAAAAATCTAAAGTGTCGAAACCATTTTTTTGTTTGAACATGAAGAAAAACGGGAATCGACTTTTAAAACAAAGTGTGGAGTCGCCACCAATCTTTTTGTTTAGGTGTGATTGGATCACCTAATAAAACATTTTGTTCCATTTAAATCAATGTTGGTCTACGTAAATTTGAGAAAACGGGTTCGGGAGCCGTTTAAGTATAGGATTAGCACCCTCACTACGCCCAAAATTGGTACCAAATTGATTAAATACTGTCCTTATGTCTAAGATTTAAAGTTATTTTTAGAATATGATTCCTTTTAAAACATTTGAATGGCTCAAGTTGGTCGTCAAAATTCTCTTGTTTCAAAGATATACAGCATCACATCCAGCACGATAGGACACGATCCTTTATACCCTTGAAAACACGATAAATTTTTGACTTCCAAAAGTTCATATGTTGAAAATTACAAAAGGATGCCCAATTATTTAGCTCAACGAAAAACCGAAACCCAGCACAGTAGGGCACGATTCCTCGAATTTCCAAACATTGAATATTGCCTTACTTTATAATTTAAAAAACACTAGTGAAATTCTAAAGGAATATTCAATTATTTTGAACAAACCGAAAATCCAAACCCAACACGATAGGGCACGATTCCCCGAATTTCCAAATATTGAATATTGCCTTGTTTTAGAATTTGGAAAACACGTGTGAAATTCTAAAGCAATATTCGATTATTTTGAACAAACGGGAAATCGAAACCCAGCACGATAGGGCACGATTTCCCGAATTTTCAAACATCAAACATTGCCTTCGTTTTAAGGAATTTTCAAATGAATAATTATAAAATCAGCTTAAAACGCATTAATTTGACTTGAAATAAAATGGAATAATTAATTTTAAAGAGTTGAACATTATAAAACGACATTTGTAAACCACGAGAAAAAAATAAAAACATGGGATACTATGCATGCGTAAAATATGATAATGGATGGATGAAGATAATATAACTTATTTAACCAATTAACCAAGCAAACAATTAACTCAAAATATAACAAAATTCATAAGCATGGGTGAACAACAATTGATTTAATAATACATAAAACGAGTAAACACGATGTAGCAAATATACATGAAATAACGTGAAGATAATTAATACATGAGACTCCAAACAATATAAAACCAATATGATACAAAAATAATTTCTAAAAATGATGGACTAACGAGCGAATAACATATGCTAGAACTCGAAATAATCTATAAGGAAAAAAACAAAGAACATATATATAATTTTTTTAAAAATTGATGTTGCAAAAAGAAGACATTTAAATCAAATAATATGCCAAATATTAATATATATATATATATATATATATATATTTACAAAAAGATTGACAGTATACACACAAAGAAGGAGAATTTAAATGATACACAAAATATAAGAGGATAGTAAAAATACATGATAAAATATGATCTTAGAAAATAATTATGCACACAATAGATTTAAAAAAAACATATGCATATATAAACGAATTTAGAAGCAATTATATGTAAAAAAAATAGCTTGGGAATAATAATGCGTATAAGATTAAATTAATTTTGCTATAAATTATATATGTGCAAATATATATTAAAGCATTTAAATATGATACTAGATAAATTTCTAAAATAATATAATATATAAAGAAGAATTCCGAAATAATAATTCTAAACACAAAAAATATGAAGTTTTTGTTTTAAATGGATTCATACATACATAAAAACATTAAGTAAATTTTAAAACAATAGGTATTTTGAATAGAAAACTCAATGGGTATAAATATACACAAAAATATTTAAACAAAATTTTATATAAATGATTAAAACAATCCAATGTAAAATAGCTTTAAAATAATGATTATGTAAAGTAAAGATACCAAAATAATTTAACATACATATATAAAAAGAACTAAATGAATTCTAAAAATCATAATGAATAGAAGGCTCAATTTAAATAATATAGGTACAAGTATAGAAAAAGATTTGAGTTAAAATAAAAATGATAATTTAAAAACAAATTATTAGAATCAAAATAGGGACCTAAAATACAAATATTCCAAGCTTCAAAACACAACATTTAAACAAGGATCAAATTGAAATGATGCGCAAATTACAGGGCGAATTAAAAAACAAAGAAATCTGGACTAACTAAATGCACAAATTTCCCTTTACCGCAGCAAACGCGCTGATCCTGAGGGCATTGGAGCGAGTCATCAGGCATGGCTTCCAGACGACGTCGTTTTTAAACCATTGAAGTTGGTTTAAACAACGTCGTTTCTTTGTTTCCTTATAAGGTTAAATATTGCCTTCATTCAGCCGAACCTTAACAATGCCCTAGCCTCTCCATTTTGTTGCTCAGTCGAACCCCAAATGCTCCCCTAGGCACCGATACGCCAACACGAACGGCGACTAGTGTTTTCGAACTTCGAAGGGGTGGTTTTTAGCCTTGAGATTCCATTTAGGCTTCAATTTCAACGAAGTGAAAAGGAACCGATGGCCGACTCGCAAGGTAAGGTCTCGCTTTTCCCTTTTTCTTTTGTTTTTAAATGCAACGATGAAAAAGCAATGAAGCAAAGAGATAGGAAAAATCAACAAAAAATTAAAGAAACTAAAAGAAACAGAAATCACCTCTTCAAAAATTGCCTTCGAATTTTTCTATTCAGTTATGCGTAAAAAATGAAAAAGAAGATACATTCGCCTTCTAAGGCTTTATATAGTCGAAATCAAAAGAAAAATACATCTTTTTTTTGCTATTTTGTGCTGCTGTTGTGTTTTTTGTTTGCAGGTATAGGGTACGGGGCCAGTTGAGGCTTACGGCTTGTTGACGTGGAGGCGTGGGCATGGGCGTGGCTGTGGCGCAAGGAGGCCGTACGATGCTGAAGACTGGGGGCTGCGGCGCTCCTTGCTACTAGGGCTTACTAGCTTAGTCAAACCTAGGTTTAGATTTTGGGCCATTGGGCCCTATTGTAAATGGGTATTTAGGTTTGTTATTGGGCTTGTATTGGTTGTAATCGGAATTGGACTGCTGGTTTGGCTTTATTATTATTTGGTTTATGTTTGTACGGACCCGGGCTAAATTGGCCCATTACAGCTGCCCCTCTTTGCTCGTTGTCGTGTAACAAGAATGGAGCAAAGACTCTAAAAGGGCCAATTTTGCCAGGTCTCCGAATCTCGACTTCTTTGGCACTCTTATTCTTCGAGGTAGCCTTGTTCCAATCCTCCACAACTTCAGGGGTATAAGAATTGTCCCTTCAGTCTACTGCACTGTAACTCTAGAGAGCCTAGCCTTGTAGCTTTTAATCTTCTCTACTGCAACTGCTCCACTGCAACTTCAGGGAGATAAGGTTTGCATATTTTTATCCTGCTCTACTGTAACTTCAGAGAGATACGGATTTGTTATTTCAACCCGCTCTACTGCAACTTCAGAGAGATAAGGATCGTGGCTTCGATTTGCCCCACTGCAACTTCAGGGAGACAAGATTTGTTACTTCAACCTGCTCTACTGCAACTTCAGAGAGATAAGGATCGTGGCTTCGATCTGCCCCACTGTAACTTTAGGGAGACAAGATCTACTATCTTCAGTCTGCTCCACTACAACTTCAGGAAGATAAGACTCGTTACTTCGATCTGTTCCATTGCAGCTTCAGGGAGACAAGATCTGCTATCTTCAGTCTGCTCCACTACAACTTTAGGGAGATAAGACTTGCTTCGATCTGCTCCGCTGCAACTTTAGGGAGGCAAGATCTGCTATTTTTAGTCTGTTCCACTACAACTTCAGGGAGACAAGACTTGTTACTTCAACCCGCTCTATTGTATCTTCAGAGAGATAAGGTTTGCTATGATGACTTAGTCTGACTTACTGCAATTTCAACGGTGTAGGATTTGTGGTTTCACTGGTCTGTTGCGCCACTCTCTGGGGAACATGACCTGTAGAATCGATTTTATGGGACTATGTTTATGCCGAATGATTAGAATGCTTTGATCAGAATGAATCGAATGCTCCTAACTAGGTGTATATGATATTTGCATGAATGCAGAATGTCGTGAAAAATGGTCCTTTTTTAATATTTGGATTGTCATTGCTCGTTGTTCATCAAGGTTCTGCCACTGATGTGTTATTACTGTTTGTTCATCTGGTTTTCTCTATTGCATCTTTAAGGAGATAGAACATGCAGTTTCTTCTATCCATCCCACTACAACTCAAGGGTGTAGGATCCGAATCTTCCCCATCAGTTTAGTATGTTACACATTCCTCGGGTTTCATGGCCAGACGTGTATACCTGATGAATGTAAAGTATCATTTTTTCTATAGTGAGCTTTTTTATATTGATCATTTCTCATCGAGATTGCATCATTGACGCAATATCTCGTTTTTTGTTCAATCACTATTTTGGACCAAAAATCCAAAGAGATGGTCTCTACTTAAACCATTCCCACTTAGGTATTTCCTTAAGCTTGGTGAGTTCTAAATAACAGTCTTGTTTCAGATTCCTGTATTATTTAGAAGCTTTTCAAAGTAATACATGAAACTCCTTTTGTGAAAGTATTATTAATCCATTAATCATTATCTCAATGCAACATGCTTGTAAAAAATCATAGCAATGGATAAGAATGGAATTTAATTAGGGCATAACTTGAAATGAATAAATTATCGAAGATAAAAATGAAAGTCTATTGGGGATGCATATCTTGAAAAGAAAAATATTTCAAAGATAACTTTTTTATTACGGACAAGGTGAAGAATAGGTGCCCCTGATATTGCAGCCTAAGCTTCTTTGTACGAACTTTCTGAAGACCAATTTAAACTTGACATGTGTTTAAGAAATCGGAAGCACTTTGCCAATGCTCCAAGATGTGGCATACCCTCTCCCTTGTCAATTCAGGTATAACAAGATCATTGCCTTTCCCATTTTGATCAACATCTGAGCCTCCCTTTTTGGGTTTTCAACTCAAATCCCCTTTGGTCTCAAGGCATCCTTTGCAGGTTTTCACCTTGGCCTCTCATTTTTCTCTTTTTTTTTAAGAAAAGTCTTAAAGCGCCCTTTGCGGGTTTTCACTTTGGCCTCTTTCCCTCTTTAAGTGTAGTACTTCTTGACAGATTCGAATTCACAGGATTGGGCAAATTTTTTCCATCCATCTCGGCTAGGATTAATGCTCATCCGGAGAAAGTTTTCTTCACCACATAAGGCCCCTCCCAGTTGGGCATCCATTTTCCTCTAAAATCCTTTTGTATAGGAATGATCTTTTTCAGAACTAGATCTCCATCATGAAACTCTCTTGGGCGAACCTTTTTATCATAAGCCCGTATCATTTTTTTTGATACATCTGACCATGCTGAATAGCTCTTAGCCTCTTATCTTCAATCAAATTTAACTGATCATATCGAGACTGTATCCATTCTGCTTCATCTAACTTCAACTCTGACAAAACTCAGAGAGAAGGTATCTCCACCTCAATGGGTAGAACTGCTTCCATTCCATAGACCAATAAAAAGGCGTTACCCCAGTAGAAGTTCTGACAGATGTTCGATAAGCATAAAGAGCGAATAGAAACTTCTCATGCCAATCTTTGTAAGTTTCAGTCATTTTTCCCACAATCTTCTTTATATTTTTATTGACTGCTTCCACTGCCTCATTCATTTTTTGGCGATATGGTAATGAATTATAGTGTCTGATCTTAAACTAACTGCAGACCTCTGCTATTGTGCTATTTTTCAAATTTAATACATTGTCAGATATGATCCTTTCAGGTATTCCATATCGACATATGATCTCCTTTTTCAAGAATTTGCTCACAGCTGATTTTGTAACATTGGCATATAAGGCCGCCTCTACCCACTTGGTGAAATAGTCAATGACCACAAAGATAAACCGATGCCCATTTGAAGCCTTCGGTGAGATTGTCCCTATGACATCCATGCCCCACATGGAAAACGGCCATGGGGAAGTCATAACATGCAAAGGAGAAGGAGGTACAATAATTTTGTCACCATAAATTTGACATTTGTGACATTTCTTGGCATAATTAATGCAGTCTCCTTCCATGGTAGACCAATAATATCCAAACCTCATAATTTGTCTAACCATTATGAAGCTGTTAGCATGTGTTCCACAAACGCCTTCGTGAACCTCTTCCAAGATTTTCTTGTCTTCCACAGCATCCACACATCTCAAAAGTACTTGATTCTTTCTTCTTTTGTACAGGATTTCACCATCTAAGACATAATCACAAGCTAGCCTTCTCAACGTCCTTTTATCATTCTCAGTTGCCTGATCAGGATACTCATGATTTCTCACGTATCGCAATATATCTTGATACCAAGGGTAGTCATCTCTCTTCTCTTCCTCTATGCTATAACAATAAGATGGGGCTTCATAAATACTCATCTGAATGGGTTTTACATCTTCTGGTTTACTCATATTGATCATGGAAGCCAAAGTGGCCAAAGTATCTGCCATCTAGTTCTCATCTCACAGGAGATAATTGAAAGTAATATCATCAAACTCCTTAATTAACCCAGCACTATGCTTCAATAATTAATCAATTTGGAGTCCCTTGTCTCCCATTCACCTTTAAGCTGGTAGATCACTAGCGCGGAATCTCTATATACTTCCAACACCTTGATCCTACGTTCTATGGCTGCCCGGAGTCCCATGATGCATGCTTCATATTCTACCATATTATTTGTGCAATCAAAATCCAACTTACATGTGAATGGATAATGATCTCCATTAGAGGATACCAAAACTACCCCGATCCTATTACCCACAGCATTTGAGGCTCCATCAAAGTTCAATTTCCATGGGTGACCTTTTGTAACGTCCTCTTCGGTAGTCGCCACATACATTAATTCTTCATTGGGGAAATCAAAATTCAAAGGCTCATAATCTTCTAAAGCTCTACTGGCCAAAAATTCTGCTATTGTGCTCCCTTCCACCTAGCCATCCTTCCGTTAAAGGCATTTGACTCTATCATATATTTTAGGGGGTCCAACTTCGAGATTAATTAGGTCGTATGGTACAACATGTATTGCCTCAACCTCCGAGCTGTCCAGATCAAGACGCAACATAATTTTTTGATTGGCAGATATCTCAACTCATATTCCGTGAATTTCTTCCTGAGGTAATATATCGCCTTTTCTTTTCTTCCTGATTTATCGTGCTGACCAAGCACACATCCCATAGAGTTATCAAACACTGCTAAATATAGTATTAGCGGCTTATCTGAGCTTGGAGGTGACAGCACTGAAGGACTTGACAAGTACTTTTTAACCTTGTCAAAAGCTTTTTGGCATTCATCATCCCATTTTACTGGGTTTTGCTTTTTAAGAAGACAAAATATAGGATCCCATTTCTCAGTTAATTGCGAAATGAACCGAGCAATATAATTTAGTCTTCCTAAGAAGCCTCGAACTTTTTTTTGAGTACGTGGTGGAGACAATTCTTGTATAGCCCGAACTTTGTCTGAGTCAATCTCAATTCCTATTTCACTGACTTCAAAGCCTAGTAGCTTTCCTGATCTAGCTCCAAAAGTACATTTTGCTAGATTAAGCTTTAGCTGAAATTTTCTCAATCTCAAGAACAGCTTTCTCAACACTTTAATGTGCTCCTCTTCAGTTTGGGATTTGGCAATCATATCGTCGACATAAATCTCAATCTCTTTATGCATCAAGTCATGAAATAAGGTCACCATGGCTCTTTGATATGTAGCTCCGGCATTTTTCAGCCCTAACGACATCACTTTATAACAGAACGTGCCCCCACAAGGTTATGAAGGTAGTCTTTCCCATATCCTCAGGATGCATCTTTATCTGATTGTATCTCGAGAAGCCATCCATGAAGGAGAACAATGAGTAGCCCGCCGTGTTGTCCACTAGAGTATCAATGTGAGGCAAGGGAAAGTTGTCTTTTGGGCTAACCTTATTTAAGTCTCTGTAATCCACACACATTAGTACATTCCCATCTTTTTTAGGAACTGGTACAATGTTGGCTAGCCATTCCGAGTATTTGACCACCCGCAAGAATCTAGCATCAAATTGTTTCTTGACTTCTTCCTTTATTTTTAGCACAATGTTTGGCCTCATCCTTCGAAGTTTCTGCTGAATTGGCTTGCAATCTTCTTTTATAGGAAGGCGATGTACTACAATATCGGTGCTCAATCCGGGCATATCTTGGTAGGACCAAGCAAAGACATCTTTAAATTCTTGAAGTAGCCCAACAAGGTCTCGCTTTGTTTCTTCGGTTATGTACGTTCCAATTCTTACAACTTTTCCTTCTTTCAAAGTCACCATATCCACTGTCTCTTTATGCGGCAGAATTTACTTTTCCTCTTGTTCTACCATCCTTAACAAGTCCCGAGATAAGTCATAATCTCTGTCATCTTTAAAGTTCCAAGATCTCTCTAAATACATGTCTTGCTCAAAAAGTGATTCTGAGTCAGCAGTAGCGTCACTCAAGACATTGATATCCTGGGACCTATTATAGGTACAAAAATATGCAAAAAATGAATGAATTTAAGAATTATTATTTTCATGGCATGATTATGAAGGAATAATTGGAGAAAGTCTAAAAAGACCAAGATAATTACTCCGACGGAAAGAATAAAATAATTACTAATGGAAAGAATGAAAGAATATTTGCTCAAAATGATAACGAAAATGTACTTCATTGAAATAACGATGTTTGAACATGAGCCTCTTTCACAAAGAAATCCTCATTGCTTTTAGGCTTAAAGCAACAAGATTGTTTCGAACATTACTCTGAGTAAGCTCTAAATACTACAGGAATGTCTTCTGCAGTCCAGTTGTCTAGAACACTCCCGGGTTCATAAAGACGAATATCTGACAAGGTCCCCTCTTCAGTTGCTTATTCGAATATGGAATTGACGTATATATCCTTCAACATTTCCTCGATGTCTTTTTTCTCCGACGTCCTCTATTCGGGATGAATAATCCCTCCCGATACAAAAGTCTTCGATATGTGAGGGATTATCATGGGTTCCCATTTGACTTCATCACCACTCACACGTGCCTTTCTTCTCTCTTACCTTTTTTCTAATTATTTCTTCCTTTGTCTTGCATCTGGCCTGAACCCTAAACCAAAACGGTCACATTTTTCTTTCAGCATAGGCACCTCAACTCTTCCCTAAAGACTCCTCCCAAGTCCCATTCCTGGTAAAGCTCCTTTTCCAACGATCAACTGTAGACTCATCCTTGTAGTTTTGGATAATTTCGGCGTCGGAATCTTGCTCCCTTCAGTAATGAATGTCACATTAACAAATTTCAAAGACGGAAATAAACATTCGATTGCTTCGTCATCTGTCTCCAAATATGGTGCATCACTGCTTACAGCTGCAATGATATCCTCTTCAGCATTTATTGTTATCAACCGACCCTCTGATACTAACTTCAACTTCTGATGCAACGATGAAGGCACTGCCCCTGCTGAATGTATCCAAGGTCTTCCCAAGACGCAGTTGTATGAGGGTTTGATATCCATAACCAAAAAGTCCACCTCATATGTAGTTCGGCCAATCAACAAATGTATTTCTATTCTCCCCATGACTCTTCTTTTTGTACCATCGAATGCCCGCACTATATTCTGACACTCATTCATGTGCGAGCTATCCACTGGTAATCTATTTAATGTAGACAAGGGCAATACATTCAATGCCGACCCATTGTCTATCAAGACTCCCGGCAATGTGTATCCTTTGCATCTGGTAGTGATGTGCAAAGCTTTAGTGGACCCCATACCTCCCAGTGGTATTTCATCATCGTTGAAGAAGATGAAATTATCAACACTTATGTTATTAACCAGCCGATCCAACTTATTGACAGAGATATCATTAGTCACGTACGTCTCATTTAGCACTTTCATCAATGCATTTCGGTAGACATCTGAACTTAGGAGAAAAGCTAGTATAGATATGCGGGCTGGTTGTTTATGCAACTGTTCCACCATGCTATATTCACTATGTTTCAGAAATTTCAAGAATTCCTTAGCTTTCTCCTCTTTCACTGGTTCATTAACTGGCAACTCAAAGTCAATAGCTTTTCTTTTCTTTTGCTCTGCTATCGGAGTTTTTCTTTTTACAGGTTCTGTTTGGGCATTCACCAAATCATAGCATTTTCCACTACGCGTGTAAGAACCTATATCTTGATCCTCCTTAGTTGAATTATCCTTTCCCGGGATTGTCACATTACAATCATAACTCCATAAAACCCTTTTGTTGTCCTCGTAAGAGAAAACTGCTGGTTTCTGAATTATAACCTTCGGTGCCATTTAAATTCCTACCTCATTTTTCGGACGTGAAATGATGACCACAGGATAATTGACCTTTGGGCCCTTCAACGTTGACTCTGACGTGCATATACACCCTTCCTCTTTAGCCTCTTCATAAAACTCTATCTCTTTGTTGTCCATCAAGCCCTGAACCAAAGCTCTGAACTCTTCACATTTTTGAATTTCGTGCCTCTCTTCATGATGGAATTCGCAGTAGCTGTAACGCCCCAATTTTCGAGAATTTTAAAAATATTAGAAAAAATTTAAAAATTATGTGTTCTGTTTGTTTGTCATAGGATTAAGTACGTTAGTGGGCCTCTAGAAGGCCCAAGCTTAAGGTAAAACCCGGTAGTTTTAATTAATTTTAATTCCATAAGAAAAAGGGGTTCTGGTTAATTGGGCTTTTAGATATTAATTGTGCAAAATAAATCACAAGGAAGCATGTGGTAAAGTGGCTATGTGACGCCACTTAGGGGCTTTAGAGGTGGCGTGTGGATGACCAAGGAGGGCTAAGGTTCGAGTCACAAGGTAAGCAAATTAATGATATTAATTTTTATGTACAGAAAAGGTAAGTAATGGAACTGAAGTGAAAGACTATTAGGAAGAGTTGGAGTTGCTCAAGAGATTGAGTAAGGAGGGGATAAGGGAGAGAATTTAGGAGCAGATAAGGGAGGAAATCTAAGAGCTGATCAAGGAACAAGAGGTGGCCGGCCAAGGGACTTTAGCATGAGAATTTCGGCTAGGGTTAGTGCCAGTATAAATTCGGCATTAGTGGTAAGTGGTGCCGTTTCCCTGACCATTCTCCTCTTCTTTTTCTCCATCCACTTATTCTTTTATTCTTCTTTTCCCCATAGCCGAATCCTTCAGCTACCCTACTCTATACCACCTTCCTTCCATTATTTTAAGACTATAGCCGATTGCCTCAAATCCCGAAATCCTGAAAACTTGACTCCTTTTGTATCGATTTTTCCCTAGCCTAATCTCTTATTTTTTACATCATCTTTGGCCGATTCTCTCAACCTCTAAACCCCAAGTTTCTGTCAACAATACCACAAGTAAAAACCCTCATATTTTATCTTTCTCTACACTTTTGCAAAAAGCCGAAACTTCCACACTATCCTAGGGACATAGTCGGATACTGAGATCACTGAAGGCTCGACTTTTGTTATCATTTGAGGGCTTAGAACTGCATCAGAATCAAGCAGGAACTAAGGGGGAACGTTGACTGAAAGAATCGGTGGTAAGTCTTTCCAACTTAGTCTATCTTTCATATTTTAAGAAAAGCCAGAATCCCTAAAAGGTTAAGGAGGTTGTCGTTTTTGGACTTGTAGCCCTAAGGGGTTGTGATAATAGTATTATTTTGGTAATAGTGTGATTAAGAGGCTGTTGATCAAGGGCTTGGACAAGTGGAGCGAACGGATCGGGATCGAGACGCTATTTTCGGCAAAGGTAGGAATGCTAAGGCCTAAGGTGTTGTTGGCCGAATATGGTAAGAAGTTAATATGTAGTTCGTTTCGGTAGTAAGATTAACGTGGTAGTATTATAATTGTAGGCAATTTGTGCGTGGATCTCGTCAGTGAATCGTCATAAAACAGGTGTGTAACTGACACCCTCTCATAGACTAGATCGGCAAAAGCCGAAAAGCCGAAATGCCGAAAAGTTGGTATTTTTGGAATTTGCGAATGCTCGTAAGATAGTTGGGTTTGTATGTTTGATATTCTGAAGGTAATAAACTGCAGTACGTGCGATTTCGTGCATTTTGATAACATGGGCTTAATGGGCCAAAAATCGGGTTCATGGGCCAACGGGCCTAATTCGGTAAGTATGCGCGATAAGTGTTCTGATAGTACGTAAATGGTTAGGATATGCATGAAAACCCTAAGAGTAGCTAAATTACTATGATACCCTTATGTATGGAAAATTACCATGATACCCCTAGGTGTAAATGACCAATATGCCCCTAGGGTTAATTTTGTCTGAAAAGCATGTTGATTTAAATCTGTATGATGTATGCCATGAATGAATATTTGTTGCATGGGGACATGGGTTATATTTTGGAGGAAGCGTCCTGGTGGATATGCCACAATTATCTGATCTGGTGGCTCTGCCACATATTTCTGTTCTGGTGGCTCTGCCACGATTATCTGTATCTGGTGACTCTGTCACATTATATGTTCTGGCAGCCATGCTGCATAATTCTGTGGCTTGTAGCAGTTTGGTGGGTCGAGTAGTCTCCCCACATGGTGAAAGGTTGGTAAGAGGGTGTATGTGGTTGGTTATGGTTTGGGTTCTGCATATACATGAAATATCTGATCTGATTTGTTATGGGCCTATAGGCTTAATCCTGTATTCTGTTATGGGCTAAGGCCACTTTATTCTGTTTCTGTGGTTTGAGCTGATATGGGCTATGGTTGGGTTAATTTTACATACTGAGTTTCCCCAAACTCATCTCCTATTTTCATCCATGCAGGTAATCCCCAACCATAGTGGGCTTAGAGCTGCGAGGGATTCGGAGTGGCCACTCGTTCTGCAATATGGATTTCTTCTGGTGATTTGGACTTCAATTTTCTTTACTTTGATGATTTGGGTTTTGTTATGTAATAAGGCCGCTTATGATTATTTTTATTTGGGTTTTGATTTATAACTTATTATGATGATCTTAAATTATATTAACTATCAAAATGGGCTAGATCTAGGGTTCGTTTTCCAAAAACATAAACTGATTTCAAAGTAACACGATTACAAACAAGGCTTCTGCTACGATAATGTTTTCCAAATTTGAATACGTTTTATTCTAAAATAGACATAATTACAATGGTAACCTAAAAATATATGCGATGTTAGAGTGTGGCAATGGCGGTGTGCATGTCTAGGATTGGATCCGAAAGAGCTTGGTAGTTAAGTAGTCCGATGAACTCACCTCTTCTTTTCCGGTTTCCTACTTGGTGCACAGCTTCCATTCACTTTAACCCTCAATGAATTAATCCTTTGAACATCAAGTATGATTTTCTGAACTTAGAATGGGAAAAATGTTTTTTTACGTTTTTGATGTGGCACGTCGGATCCGGTCATAACGTCTAGGCCGGGTTTGGGGTGTTACAGTAGCTCTCTATCCCTCTACTGCTCATTTCTAGATCCGAAATAACTAATCCCCTTTTTGTCATCTCCTTCCAGACCCATTTCAAAGGAGTTTTTACTTTTGTAATGTCTGCCTCGATCTTCCTCCCCATATTTTCACTTATCGCGTTTACCCCACTGTCAGTGTGATTAGGTAATGTATTTTCTGCACTGGGTGCATTATCAAACTTCACAATGCCCACTTTAATAAGTCTTTCAACTACTTTCTTAAAGGTAGTGCAGTTTTCTATTGAATGTCCCGAATTCCTGCATGGTAGTCACATTGAGCGTTTGCGTCGTACCATTTGGGGTATGGGGGTTGTAATGGCTTTAGGTAAAAAGAGGCCACCACATGTGCATCGAATAAACTTTGGTACAACTCCTTATATTACATTGGGATAGGCATAAATTGAAGCTTCTTAGTATTTTGCTTTGTGCCAGACTCTTGTATTAATAAACCTTGACTTCCAGTAGTCGCTGCTCTTGGCTGATTAACGATAAACAATTTTGCATACGCCATGTTCGTATTGTTCTCCTCGTTTTCCTTTTTTCGCAGGGCTGACCTTTTGGTATTTTCCCTTGCCTCTATCCTTCCATTTCTTATTACATTCTCGATCATTTCTACAATCATTACCACATCTGAGAAGCTTTTTGTGGCGCTTTCCAGCATGTGTGTAATGAACGGGGCCTTCAAAGTGTTGATAAAGAGCATTGTGGTTTCTTTTTCTAAAAGCGGTGGTTGAACTTGTATGGCAACTTCTCTCCATCTTTGCGCATATTGTCTGAAACTTTTATTTGGTTTCTTTTCCATATTCTGTAGAGTAATCCTGTCAGAAGTCATATCCGTCACATGGCTATAATGCTTTATGAATGCTTGGGCCAAATCTTTTCATGAACTAATCTTAGTACGACTCAGCTGATTGTACCACTTAGATGCTACCCCCACCAAACTGTCTTGGAAGCAGTGAATCAGTAATTGATCATTGTTAACATATCCAGTCAATTTTCTGCAAAACATGGTAATATAAGCTTCAGGGCAGCTCGTTCCATTGTACTTCTCAAATTTCGGCATTTTGAACTTGGGGGAAGGACTAAGTCCGGGACCAAACTCAAGACCTTAGCGTCAATTACATGATAACTATCTGCGTTTTCCATCGTCCAGAATTTTTCCTCTAGCAATTTACACCGTTCCTCTAATTGCTTTTGTGATTCCATCCTTGCCTTTTCCTCTTCTGCAACTTCATCCAAATTAGGAACAAGCGGATAATTCGAGTTATTAACAGGATCAGAGCCTGAGCTGGCTTAGAAATTCATTGGTATCGAAGCTCCAGCCTAAATCTGCTGAGGCCTGATCGTGACAGATAGTCTCTGCAGATTAATTTCAGGTTGTGTCGGTACATGTGTTGGAGTGAGGCTAGGAGGATATTGAGGGTCTTCATTATTTTCCCCAACATTATCCATAGGACCCTTTCCCTTGTCCATTCTTCCCATCAGTAATTGGGACAACTGACTCATCATCTCTCTTTGGGATCCTATCATTTGATCTTTCATCTCTTGCTGAATATTGGCTAGTTGTTCTTGCATCTGTGACTGCATTTGTTCCTGCATGTCCTTTTGCATTTGCTCTAATTTTTCAAGTCTTTTGTCTATTGACTTGGTCTTTTTCCTTGTACCGTAAGGATGCGTATTAGGTTGGTTTTCGTTGGTTTCTAGATTACTGAAATAATTTTTAATTAATTAGAATCTTTTTATGGCCTTTAATGCATATGATGTAATGTAATGCAAATGCATGAATGTAAATGAGGCATCAATTTTGATTCAATTCCATTTAGAAAACTTTACTAGAAAATAAAATTCTTTACATAAAACTGAGTTACAAATAAGACTTCGCCCTAATGCTCAAAGCCTTAATTTTCCTAAGCAACGAGGCTAGCTCCTGCCCCCGATCTGACTCTAACTCGTACTTCACGCTCAGTATGTCCGCTTGTACTGCTAAAGCTTGCAAGTAATCGGCTACCTCCCAAATCTGGGTTACGGCTTCTCCCATAATGTAATCCCTGTTTCTGAATTGGCCTTGTGCATGGTGAAGCTGTTCCTTCCAACGCTCCTCACTTGCTTCAAAAAACTGAATCCGCATCTCATAGCTTCGTAATGACGTTTCTAATTCTTCTACTTTTCTTTTCATTTCTTCTACCTTACTCAAGCTTGCTCTCAACTCCATTGCGGTATTACGGCTTCAGTACTGATGAAGAGACTTCTCGAGTTCTGCCACTCTAGCCCTCAATTCACCTCGTTCATTTCTACTTTTTGACAGACTCTTCTCTAAATCCTCATTTCGTGCCTGAGCCTCTCGAAATTTCATTTCCCATCGGTCGGCTTTGGTCTTTTCCTCTCAAATTTCATGGCGGCATTGCTCTGAAGTTTTACCTAACCCAGCAGTCCTCATAGACAGGCGTAATTTCTTACAATCTGTCTTCAAACTGTCCAGATCCTCTTCGGCCTTACTTTTCCCTTTTCTCCACTTCTCAGCCTTTGACTTCTAAACGTCTACGTCTAATCTCAGATGCATCTTTTCTTCTTCCAACTGTTCGATCTTCTTCCCAAGCTCAAAACTCTTTTTCTCAAAATCCTGTTTTATAATTTCCAACTTTGACGGGGCAACTTGCAATTGTTCCTCTATAGGTCGAGTATCTTCTAAACTTGGCCTAGGAATATTATCATTGACCCTTTTCCTAAACCATCTATTGTATTTAGGTGTCACCATGGAACTGACAGCCAACCTCTTCATCCAATGAGTTTGCTTCCAAGCATCAGACAGTTCCCGAACCTTCTTCTTATAGTGGTCACCTTTATAGGAGAATTCACACTGAGCAAGCCCGTAAGTTGTGGGTACAAACTGCCTCAATTTATATTGCCTTAATGCAAGCAATGGAGTATACCTAGTAGCTCCCCAAATTCATGACAACGGCACCCAATCAAAATTCCTACATCGATATAGGATTTCATCAGGAACCATTCAAAAAGCTCTCCACTCTATATCCTCTTCCTTGAGATTTTGAAAAATTTCCATCCATTTTTCTTCTGAAATATCGTCACTTCTTTGCATGGTTGCCTCCTCTTTTAACTGGGAATAACTTTCAGAAAAGACCCGGTAAGAAACCTTGTTCACTTTTCAAAAATGCCCATGAAACCACACCATCAACAGTTGTGCGCATCCAATAAACTGCCCGTCGCCTGTTTTCTGACACATGCTCAAGGATCTGAACGTCTCAGCCAATATTGCAGGTACAGGTGTGATTCCCTTCTCAATATGATCGAATAAGTCGGTGACTGCCTCATCCACGTGCCTTAAAGCCTTAGGAAAAATCACCAATCCATAGATGCTTAAGGCGAAGATGGTGACCCTCTTCTTTGCATCGGGGTGTGTTAGAACCAAATCTCTCAAATTCTCCCAAGGAATACACTTATTATCCCCCTTTTGTTGAATTCGAGTAGTGACCCAAGGCTCGCTCATCTCCGAAATAGTCATCAATTTCTTCGTAAAAGTTGAACCGTTAAAAACCTTGGCATAAGCTTTTCTGACTTGAACTTTTGGACACCTCAGCAGAGTAGTATATTCCTCCACGGTAGGCACCAAATCCACTTCCCCAAATGTGAAACAATTGTAAGTTGAATTCCAAAACTGAGCCATGACTCGGAACATACGCTTGTCTACCTTGATATCGAGCAAGTAAGCTATATCGCCATAACTTTGATAGAACAACTGTTTGGTTCCCTCATCCCAACGAGCCCATATATCTCTCAACTCTTACAACTCATTCTGTGCAACATTGATGCGAGTGAATTTCTACAACTCTGACGTATATCATTCTGCCAGGCTATCCCCTTTCTCTGATTGTAACTTCTCTGACCGTGTAAGAACTACAGCATTATCATCAATTTTATCAAAAAATTCATTTTCCATGTTCAATCTTCTAACTTAGTAATCGAATACAAATCAACACCTTCTTTTGTATGCAATGTTATGCAAAACATAATCAAAACAAAACACAACGAGTCAGTATCAAATATTAATAATAATAAAAAAATCAAAATAAAGATAATCAAAGCACATATATGGGCAATTACCTAAGTTTAGTCTAGCTCCACCTAAAGAAGGCTCTTAGGTTTACTATATGTGGTTTGGTTCTAAAGAGAAGGTACCTGAACAAGCAGATTCCTCAATCTTCACCCATTATAGGCTCATATGGATCGAGTTCAGTTCAGGGGGATACATTTCCCTATGACCATACGGATATGAAAATCTCACAAAATCATAGGTATAAATGTACCCTGAAAGCAATCCACTAGCCCATCGGAGGTGAAAACCTCACGAAAGCATAGTTTCTTACTCCCACTTAAAAGGTGTGACCACAGCAGTCATGCAATGAAATGCAATATTATTCTACAAGACCCGAACCATAACAATCATACAATCAAATGCAATCGAAAAAATCATGATTTTCAAAACAAATTTTCAATTCTTTGACAAAAGGACAGCAAATAATCAACTTTATGGCTTGACTCTCTTGTTCAATCCCCAGTAGAGTCGCCAAGCTGTCGAAACTATTTTTTTGTTCGAACATGAAGAAAAACTGGAATCGACTTTTAAAACAAAGTGTGGAGTCGCTACCAATATTTTTGTTTAGGTGTGATTGGATCACCTAATAAAACATTTTGTTCCATTTAAATCAATGTTGGTCTACGTAAATTTGAGAAAACGGGTTCGGGAGCCATTTACGTATGAGAAAGGATTAGCACCCTCACTACGCCCAAAATTGGTACCAAATTGATTAAGTACTGTCCTTATGTCTAAAATTTAAAGCGATTTTTAGAATATGGTTCCTTTTAAAACATTTGAATGGCTCAAGTTGGTCGTCAAAATTCTCTTGTTTCAAAGGTATACAACATCACATCCAGCACGATAGGACACGATCCTTTATACCCTCAAAAACACGATAAATTTTTTACTTCCAAAAGTTTATATGTTGAAAATTACAAAAGGATGCCCAATTATTTAGCTCAACGAAAAATCGAAACCCAGCACAGTAGGGCACGATTCCTCGAATTTCCAAACATTAAACATTGCCTTGCTTTAGAATTTAGAAAACACGAGTGAAATTCTAAAGGAATATTCAATTATTTTGAACAAACCGGAAATCCAAACCCAGCACGATAGGGCACGATTCTCTGAATTTCCAAACATTGAATATTGCCTTGTTTTAGAATTTGGAGAACACGAGTAAAATTCTAAAGCAATATTCGATTATTTTGAACAAACGGGAAATCAAAACCCAGCACGATAGGGCACGATTTCCCGAATTTTCAAACATCAAACATTGCCTTCGTTTTAAGGAATTTTCAAATGAATAATTATAAAATCAGCTTAAAGCGCACTAATTTGTCTTGAAATAAAATGGAATAATTAACTTTAAAGAGTTGGACATTATAAAACGATATTTGTAAACCACAAGAAAAAAATTAAAAACATGGGATACTATGCATACGTAAAATATGATAATGGATGGATGAAGATAATATAACTTATTTAACCAATTAACCAAGCAAACAATTAACTCAAAATATAACAAAATTCATAAGCATGGATGAACAACAATTGATTTAATAATGCATAAAACGAGTAAACAGGATGTAGCAAATATACATGAAATAACGTGAAGATAATTAATACATGAGACTCCAAACAATATAAAACCAATATGATACAAAAATAATTTCTAAAAATGATGGACTAACAAGCGAATAACATATGCTAGAACTCGAAATAATCTATAAAGAAAAAAATAAAGAACATATATATAATATTTTTAAAAAAATTGATGTTGCAAAAAGAAGACATTTAAATCAAATAATATGCCAAATATTAAAATATATATATTTACAAAAAGATTAACAGTATACACATAAAGAAGGAGAATTTAAATGATACATAAAATATAAAAGGATAGTAAAAATACATGATAAAATATGATCTTAAAAAATAATTATGCACACAATAGATTTAAAAAAAACATATGCATATATAAACGAATTTAGAAGCAATTATATGTAAAAAAAAATAGCTTGGGAATAATAATGCGTATAAGATTAAATTAATTTTGCTATAAATTATATATGTGCAAATATATATTAAAGCATTTAAATATGATACTAGATAAATTTCTAAAATAATATAATATATAAAGAAGAATTCCGAAATAATAATTCTAAACACAAAAAATATGAAGTTTTTGTTTTAAATGGATTCATACATACATAAAAACATTAAGTAAATTTTAAAACAATAGGTATTTTGAATAGAAAACTCAATGGGTATAAATATACACAAAAATATTTAAACAAAATTTTATATAAATGGTTAAAACAATACAATGTAAAATAGCTTCAAAATAATGATTATGTAAAGTAAAGATACCAAAATAATTTAACATACATATATAAAAAGAACTAAATGAATTCTCAAAATCATAATGAATAGAAGGCTCGATTTAAATAATATAGGTACAAGTATAGAAAGAGATTTGAGTTAAAATAAAAATGATAATTTAAAAAAAAACTATTAGAATCAAAATAGGGACCTGAAAATACAAATATTCCAAGCTTCAAAACACAACATTTAAACAAGGATCAAATTGAAATGATGTTTAAATTACAGGGCGAATTAAAAAAACAAAGAAATCTGGACTAGGCCTAATCAAACACCAGCGCGAAAAGAAGGGACTAAATGCACAAATTTCCCTTTACCGCAACAAACGCGTTGATCCTGAGGGCATTGGAGCGGGTCAACGGGCATGGCTTCCAGATGACGTCATTTTTAAACCATTGAAGTTGGTTTAAACGGCGTCGTTTCTTTGTTTCCTTATAAGGTTAAATATTGCCTTCATTCAGCTGAACCTTAACAATGCCCTAGCCTCTCAGCTGAACCTTAACAATGCCCTAGCCTCTCCATTTTGTTGCTCAGTCGAACCCCAAATGCTCCCCTAGGCGCCGATACGCCAACACGAACGGCGACCAGTGTTTTCGAACTTCGAAGGGGTGGTTTTTAGCCTTGAGATTCCATTTAGGCTTCAATTTCAAGGAAGTGAAAAGGAACCGATGGCCGACTCGCAAGGTAAGGTCTCGCTTTTCCCTTTTTCTTTTGGTTTTAAATGCAACGATGAAAAAGCAACGAAGCAAAGAGATAGGAAAAATCAACAGAAAATTAAAGAAACTAAAAGAAACAGAAATCACCTCTTCAAAAATTGCTTTTGAATTTTTCTATTCAGTTATGCGTAAAAAAAAATGAAGAAGAAGATACATTCGCCTTCTAAGGCTTTATATAGTCGAAATCAAAAGAAAAATACATCTTCTTTTTTTTTGCTATTTTGTACTGCTGTCGTGTTTTTTGTTTGCAGGTATGGGTACGGGGCCAGTTGGGGCTTACGGCTTGTTGACGTGGAGGCGTGGGCGTGGGCGTGGCTGTGGCACAAGGAGGCCGTACGGTGCTGAAGGCTGGGGGCTGCGGCGCTCCTTGCTGCTAGGGCTTACTAGCTTAGTCAAACCTAGGTTTAGATTTTGGGCCATTGGGCCCTATTGTAAATGGGTATTTGGGTTTGTTATTGGGCTTGTATTGGTTGTAATCGGACTTGGACTGCTGGTTTGGTTTTATTATTATTTGGTTTATGTTTGTATGGGCCCGGGCTAAATTGGCCCATTACATAAAGAATATTTAAAAAAATTGAAAAACTTCTACAATAATATTGTTTGAGATTTTTTTTTTTTGAATAAAATTCAGCTGGAGGTTTTAAGAAGCAGGATTTAAAAAAAACACAGGAAACAACAACTAGAAAAATATAAATAAGTAAATTAAAGATTATCATACTAAAATATCTTTTTTTCTCTTATTTTGTTTTGAAAGAGTTTTCAAAAATAAATGGTTTTAAATTTATGTGCTCTAACATGGAATTAGTTATATTGTAATAAGATTTTAATTTGACATGTTTAACTTTTTTTAATTTAACTCGAACAATTTCATTCGATTCAACTCGACTGAAATTTCATTTTACTCAATTCGATTCGAAAAAATGTCAAAGCAAATTAGGATGATGAAGTGAGACTCGAAACTTTTTCACCCGATTCGATCAAATGATCATCTAATCAATAGCTTGAGCTACTCGAGCTTGGCTCGATAATTACTTAATCAAGTTCGGTTTTTTTTAGTTGAATGCGAGTAGCTTGGAAATACCAGTGTCTCATTTACATCCCTATTTAGAGCTATAAAAAGGGATCATTGAAGCCATTCTACACATATACAAGTTCAAGAAGGCCAAAAGATCTTTGCAAAAATATCTGAAGAAGTCGAAGAACTTGAAAAAAATCTGAAGAAGGCCACATCTGTTCTAAAGAAAAGCTGCCTTCCAATCCTGTTCAGCCGTGGAGAAGAAGCCAAAAGTTGTTCCTGAAGATAGCTAGCTTTCAATCCAAATCAACTGAAGAAAGGAGGTCCAAACCCATTTCAAAAGCAAGTCAACATGATCCTTCAAGCAATCCACATCTGTCCAAGTTTAAATCATATGACCCTTGGATCAAAGCTCAAAGTGAAGAGAAGAATCAAGGGAGATTTTCTTCGCATTCAAAAAATTTTCAAAGGTTGCAACTTTTTAAAAGTCATCAATAAGTCAACTTTTGACTCCAAATTTTTAAGTCAACTTTTGACTCGAGATTTATATGTATATATTGGACTATAAAAGATAACATTTTCTTGCAATAATCTTGGTGTTAATACTTTCAATTGCATTGTTATTTGTAATTTACATTGCAATTTATCATATTAATCTAAATATTTTGATTATTCACTTACATCTTTTTGAAGATTTTGAGTGAGAAGTTATTCGACCAAATAAGTCTTATTTCAAAATTCCTACAGTGATTTACTTACCATATTTGAAGAGATAATGTTTATGAAAAAGTAGTAAAGAAAATATCTCTTCATTTTATACCTTTTCAAAGCAATTAATTAGAAAAATACAAGGGATTTGCCATTTAAAATTAATTAATCTTAAGTGTTAAAGAAATCCCTAGAAAATAATTCAAAAATCAATTGAGCCCTTCAATGAAAAGTATAATCAATTAAGCCTTTAATCAATCGTTGCAATCAATTGAGCCCTTGTAATATGGTTTTTCGTCAAAACTACGAACAGATTGTAAAGTGCTAATGTGATAAGTGACATGAAATTTGACAAAGAAAATTTTGATGATGTGACATTTGTCGTGGAAAATAATAATGTGGAATATTTAATTAATTTTTTAATTATATTACGAGAACTTAATTAACTTATTTTAATCATTTTAGGAGATTAAATGATTTTTAAAAATTATATAAAAATTCTAAAAAAATTATAAAAATAATATAATATTTATAAAAGGAGTGGTAATTTTTAAATTTTTATAACATTTAATACTTTTTAATAACATTTACTATTTTCTAATAATTTTCTAATATTTTAATAATTTCTAATAATTTTTAAAACTAGTAATTTTTTAACCTACAAACATTTAAAAGAATTTGAGATTGTTTGTTCAAGCATGAAGCCCTAAGCTGTAATTGAAGAACAAACAAAATTACAACTTTTCCACTTTCCTTAGCCGATTCAACTAAGGAGTGGTTTTATTTACTGTCAAGTTGGGTTGCCACTTCGCTAGATACTGTGCTGGAGCAAAAAAAATTTTACGATTCCGGAATTAAATGATATATTTTTTATAATTTTTAAAGAATTAAATTAAAATTTTATTATTTTTGAGAAGTAATATATAATTTTACTATTACTAATTTAAAATTTTATAAATTATAAAGAATTTAAATAAATTTTTTTTATTTTTAGAAGGTCGGGCCCAGCCAATCCCTACTCCACCACCAGCTAAATATAACTTATTTATTTATTGAAAGATTTTTTCCAACTTCTAGGGTCATGAGAATTCGTAGGCAAATTTCTACAATCAAGCATAAAGATTTAGATCATTATATAATTATTAGGAAATGTTCAAAAAACAATTGTGCACAAACTACCCACAACAGAATAATTTTGAACAGTACTTCTACGAAGGTTTACTTTCTATAGAAAGGAAGATGAGAGATGTTGGGTGATGGAAAAATTCTGAAGTTTTTTATTCATAAAAGAATGGCAAATAAATGATGTACATAGGGGGCATTTATTACCTTTAATACGCAAAAACTAGGATAAAACTAAAGGGAAATTATCTGAACCACAAGTAACAAGAAAAACCCTACTTAAAAAGAAAAAAACGAACTAAGTATAAACTTAACCTCATAGGTGAAATTCGGCCGATACTGGATCGAATTTTAACATGAAAATCACATTATTGGGCGTAAAAAAATTAACTCAAATCGGCTAAAAGCATAACTAATCCTAATGATGTCTAAATGGGCTCAAATTGGGTCAAAACACCATGGAGGTTGGTATAGCTTGTTGGATATCGATTTCTTCAAGGCTTCGACTCTATGAAGCTTGGAGGATTCTCCTTCAAGAAATTCGATCTTGAACCAAAATTTTCAAATATTGGAATTTTGATTTTCTAGAAACTTAAAATCATGAAATCTGTTCGTTTTAAACCAATATTTGTTTTCTTGAATTTCTTAAACTCAAGATTTAAAAACTTGGTGGTTTTTCTCAACTCCAAGGATGTTTGTTCCTATCCAAAGTTGGACCTCACGTTTTGTAGTCTTTTAGATTTGTCACATGGGCTTTGTAGAAGATTAAGCTCAACATGCTCTTAGGTTGAAAATTAGAACCCCCATACTCGTATCATTCCCCCTTTCTCAAAAAGATTCATCATCGAATCATGCTTCATTGAAGAAGGTAAAAATTTGATCTTGAAACTAACGTATTAGGGGACAAACTTGCTATAGAATTCAAAGTACTAAGCTCATCCAAATGCATAGTGTTTAATACCATTTTATTTTTCTTACAACACCGCTATGTTTTGGACGTAACTCTTCCTATGACAACATTGATTGTTAAATAAATCAAATCTAATTTATTGAGTTTTTGTGGGATTCAACCATACTACCATGTCTACAATTTTAAAATTTTAATTTTGTTTTAGGGTGTAGGATATTTAAATTGGTAAATTTAAAACCCATCAATAGATTTCGTTAATTATTTTAAGTTCAAATTGTAACATCTATACCCAACCTGAAAAATAATAGAATATAGAACACTATATTTATCTCTAAGCAACTCAAATGTTTAAAATAAAATAAAAATAATTCTAGGCATTAATATAACATTACAATTGAAAATCAAAATCAAATAGGTCCTAATACGATGTTTTAGGGTCAAATTTGGTCAAACAATGAGTCAGGTCTTAATATAATCTAAATTAGCTATTTACTTGCATGTTTTGAAATACAAAAGCCATCTCTCCCTTAAGGAAGACTAGCCTTGATCATCCGGTCTATATTGTAAATCAAAAGAAAAAGGAAGACTGGAAAAGTGACGAAAATTCTAGCGTAAGCTTCTTAATATACGCTTTCCATAAGTTTCAATATAAAACAAAATTGAAATTGGTTATTCTCATATGATGCCAAAAATTTTAATGGATACCCAAATTTGTAATCAAATATTAGATACCAAAATCTTTAAGCTCTAAATTTAAAAAGAAAAAAGAAGAAATCTTGAAGGAAACCAAAAGTATCTGAAAACAAAATATTCATTAAAGAAATTTCGAGCTTCCGGTGAAAAAAGACCAAGTCTTTTGGCTAGTGATTTTATTATCCTTTAGAAATTTTGGTAATTGGTTAAAAGATTTTGTTATCCATTATAAATTTTGATATAATATTAAAATTTTTGGTACAAGCTATTTATCTCTACACATAGGCAGGAAAGAGAAGATTTTGGCATTTGGTTGGAAATTTTGGTGACCATTAGAAATTTTGTTATTGTGTCAGAAATTTTGATATTTTGTTATAAATTACTTGCTATTGGTCTTCACACACCGACGTGAAAAGAAAAATTTTGGTATACCAAAATAACTAATGATTTTCATTAGAAATATTGATAATCGTTAGAAATTTTGGCATTTGATATCTGTCAAAAATTTTGGTATCCTTTCGAAATTTCAGTATTTCTTCAAATATTTTGATATACCTTTATAAATTTTGGTATGCCACATATGTAAATAATTTAAAATTTATAAAAAAAACATAAAATTTATAAACACGTATAAATTTATTTAAAAATAAAAAATTATTAAATTTACTAAAATTTTATAAATAAAATATATTAAAAATTTACAAAATTATAGAAATTAAATTAAACAAAATTTTCTTCCTTTATTTTTTTCTTCCCCGCCCTAGAAAAAACCCAAACTCTCTTATTCTTCTTTGCTTTACCAAATTATTGATATTGTTGTTGGGAAATGTGCTCATAGTGTAGTAAACATAGAACTGTTTTCTATATATTTGAACGATGATTAAATAGATAAAGTTAATTTTACATTTCACTTTTACATCTTTTGTGTTTCTATCTTTCATGTTTTGCATACATAGAGAAATTGTGACAAGAAAATATTAGCTAATTGATTGTCTAAATTCCAATTGATGATAAGTGACACTGTAAGAATATTTATATTACGAGAAAAATAATTTATTTCAATAGATAATCAAAATGAGTCTGTAATTCCGTAAAAGAATCAAAGTGAGCATTTTATTCAAATATTTAGAAGAATTATTATGTCTCTACAATTCCAATTAGGGAGATGACTAGTCTTGGCTATTGGAGCAGTTGATTCTATAGGTAGAGACATAGTTGTACTCATTGGAAGAATGATACATTAGACTGGACCCAAGTTGAATTAATTCTAAATCCGTTTGTGAATTGATTCACTTGTGACATTCATAGTGTGACTTAACTAAATCTTAAGTTAGTCACTAACCATGCGTATGTAACTCATGTGCTTTGATATAAGTGGAGGCTTTTGCTCTAAAGATGATTGAGCCGATATAGTCGGTATGTTGGGTACATGACTTATGTATGACATGACTTTACTAGAACTAATGAAATTCATAGCTCGGTTAAATAGTTAACGATATTCTCTTATTGGCATTATGTGGGTTGATAAATATGGAACATGGCTACGAATTGCTTGTTCTCGAACGAGTAATTTATCACAATCATTAGTTGACAGTGATCATATTAATCATTAAGAAGATATAATAGTGAAAGTGGGATAAAATAGGATTGTATTAAATGAACGGATTTAACTCAAAGGAATCAAGGATATCATATGAGGGTAACACACACATGACGAGGTTATTGGACAAAGCAGTTAGATGAATTTTTTTCGTAAAGAGTATACAATAAGGATTTTTCAATTATGGTACTTCTTGTGGACTGACTCCATGATTAAGTAAATTGTGAATTATCAAAACGATGCTTTTAGACATAATTGCAATTGCTCGAGTCTAATTTTATATTGCAATTGCTCGAGTCTAATTTTATATGTTCAATTGGTCCATTTGTTAGCTCAACAAAAGCTCGATTGGATTGCATTTGAATCAGAAGAATGAGTTTGGAAATAATTTCATTGAATCAATTTATTCGATGAGAAATTAAATTAGGCGGTCGTGAGAATTTGTTCAACTAAAGAATTTGATTAAAAATTTTCTTGAAATATTTGGAAAATATTAATGATTTTTGGAAAAATTAATATTTATCAAGTAAAATTAAATTATCAAATTAATTTGGAAATTAATTTTCAAGTCAAACAATTGGCCCAATAGGTAATTGAAGTTGAAATTAAACCTGAGAACCAAAAACGGAAACAAAGACCCAAAGGTCATTGAACCGAACCCAAGTGTAAAATTGGGCCGATGGTCCAACCAATGGTTGGATCAGACTGGTCAAGTCGTCACTGGCCGGACTAAACCAACAGTAGCCAAATCGGCTATAGCACCAGCTAAGCATTCGAATGTCTGGCTACTAGTGCCCTGGCCATGGCAGTAGGCTATTTAAACATCCTGCTAGAGGTCTCAGCCAACTTTATCAATAGCACTGGGCCATGCGTGCGAATGCCTAGCTAAGGGATGCTACATCCTATGCAATTGGTCACGCGAATGATCGACCTGGGCAAGCACCTGTCAATTGGGAAAAAGGGTGGTTGGGTGTAGGGCCAGCCGTTCGAATGGCTAGTCCCACCCCAAAAACAACACTAGCAGCCTCACAAGGAGCTGTCAAGCTGATCAGGCCCATTATGGAAAACTAACAATAGTTTGGGGTGTCGAGGAAAGTTGCGCCAATGATGACACCATTGGGCACAATGGCGATCCAGCAAACAACAGATGGTCAGCGGCAACGGCTCTCGGCGGTAGAGCAGTGGAAAAATTATACTCCTAATAGGACTCTATTGGGTAACTTGATTTCAAATTAGCTTATCCAAAAATAATATTATGTTAATAAATTTAATGTTAAATTTAATTTAATATTTATGTTGATAGTATTTTATTAATTTAATATTAGTGTAAGTAATTTCAATCCTAGTTGAACTTTCTCTAAACTCTTCAAGAGAGCTTATGTCATTATTCTCACACATTTGAATCCAAGAAAAGTTATAGAGAGAAAAATCTTTAAAGAAATTATTCCAAAAAATATTTAGAGATTTTTTGTTATTTACAATTTAACCTCAAAAGTTTAGAGAAACTATGAAATTGTCCCATTGATAATTTTGTTAAAAAAAATTCTGATTCGAAGTGAGTCCATACTCAGCAGACGTGAGCTTGAAGATAGTGGAGAAGACCACTCGACCAAAGCGTTCATCCTAGACGAATTGAAAATGTAAGAATTTTGATTAAGTGTTTATTACTTTAGATAACACAACCAAATTCTTGTTTTGGAAAAAATTTTAAAACTCTGTTTTTCCCTTAAATCTATTTTCTGCTATGCTTTCCAATTCCAATCTGCCAACAGTTGTCACCTTTATCATCAATGTCAGATTCTGACATCTTTTCCGATGAATAGCACCACCAAATGACTTTTCTTCCTCCTCTTTTTAGGTTCCCCCAAGTTGAAAGCCAAGAAACTTCTGAATTCTTATTGCCATCATTAACATCGCCACCATCCAACAAGCTTCTTTGTTACAACCATTTTGGAACAAAGGCTTAAAATGTACAAAAACAATTTTGATAAAAAAAGAGAGAGAGAGAGAGAGAAAAATACACAAAAATCGAGATCCTTAAGCTCCAAAATCATTGCCAAAAGAAAAAAAAAACTTCAATTATCAGAGAGCTCTTTTTTTTTTTTGCATTTTCAGGTTTTTTTAGATTTTTTTTTCTTGGGATTATATTTTATATGATTTTTTTATTCGTTTAGGCTTATGTTTTTTTTTTTTGTAATTTGAAACTTTCAATTATAAGTGAAATTTTAACAAATTTCATAGTTTATCTTTTATTTGTTTGATGAGAAAATTTTGTTTGTTTGATGAAAAAATTTGGAATGATTATTAGAAATATTTATATAACATTAAATATTTTGGTACATGTTATTGGTCCCCATACACAGATGAGAAAAGAAAAATTTTAGTATATCAAAATATCTAACTATTTTCATTAGAAATATAGGTATTGTGTAATGACCTAAAATTTATGATTAACGGAAAGTGTATTATCGGTGTAGGACCCAAATTTAGCCCGGGCCCAACAAGCATAGCCCAAAATACTAAATAAATTAATAAACCAATTAACACCCCACTAAACTAACCACTAAACTATCCCACTAAACCACCCCACTAACTTCATCACCCCACTTGCCTGCAAAAAGAAAGAGGCAATCAGTTGTAAAATTTGACTATAAATGCCATTTAAAACTATTGTAAATGGGTCTTTTTTTTTTTTTGGAGAGGGGTTATTTTTTTGGAGAAAAAAGGAGAGGGATTTGAATACAAGAAAAAGAAAGACTTTCAGTACAAGAAATATACGAGATTAATAAAAAATCAAAGCAAAAGAGGTTTTTTTTCGTTTATTCTCGTTTTAAGTTCTTTTTTTATTTTATTTTATCTTTCAATTTTATTTTGTTTTTTTTAACATACGAAAGTAAAAATAAAGGGGAGGAAGCTTACCCATTTTGAAATTGCGGAAAAAAGGTTTTTATTGAGGTTCGAGCGCCGTGTACGGTGGTACCGACGGCAGCGTGTGGAGGTCCGGTGACCGGAGCAAGGATGGACTGATGGCCGAATTTTGAAGGGAGGGGCAGAATGTTATTATTATTATTATTATTATTATTATTATTCTATATACTATTACTGTTTTCTTTTTCTTTCTTTTTATTAGTAGTAACGCAATAGTATTTTTATTATTTCATTATTATTTTTTACCTTATTATTATTATTATTATTAACCTACTATTATTATTTTTATTAATATAGTATTATTTTTTTCGTATTGTTATTATTATTAGCACATATATTATTATTAATGTATCATTGTTATTTTCTATTTTATTATTACTTTTATTACTATTGTTTCTATTATTATTATTTTCATTACTTCCATTATTATTATCGTTATTTTCTATTATCATTAATATATCGTTTGTTTATTATTATTATTTTTTAACACTATTATCATCATTATATATATTTTTTAATATTATTACCATTATATTTATTATTACTACTATTATTTTTATTATCCATCCTATTTTTAAACTATTTCATTCAATATTTTGTTGTACATGTGTTTATTTACCCATTCCTGATTTAAATTAAATTTTCATTCGAATTTTCTTTATTATTCCATTTTTTATCTCTATATTATTTTATCTATTATTATTTTTGCCTGGATTTTTCAAGTAAAGGTAATATTCGATACTTGGAAATTTTAGAAATCGTGTCCTAACGTACTAGGTTTCGATTTTTTGTTTGATCTAAGTAATCGATTATCCTTTTAAATTAAAATACATGAGTTTTAAATAAAATAAAGGCAATATTTTGTATCTAGAACTTCGAGTAGTCGTGCCCTAACGTATTGCGTTTCGATTTTCCGTTTGATCTAAATATCCGAATATCCTTTTTAAAATTTAAATACATGAGTTTTAAATGAAATAGAAGGCAAGCTCATACTCGAGGGTCGGGGTGTTGTGTCCTAAAGTACTAGATATAACATTTTACCTTGAGATGAAACGGTCCTTGACATACGTTTTAATTCATCCAAATACTTTAAAAAAAGCATTAACACTAAGAGGGATCGTATTTTAAACTATTGTTAAATTTTCAATTTTCGACATTAAGACACTGAATAATCAATTAGGTACCAAATTTGGGCGTGACAAGGGTGATAACCCTTCCTCGAACGTAATCGACTCTCGAACCCGTTTTTCCAATTTTCGCAGACCAAAAACATTGTTTTGATAAATCAATCTGTTTATTGAAAAACGACCACGTTTTGAGGTGACCCGATCACACCTCATCAAAAAGGATCGGTGGCGACTCCAAACTTTCGTTTTAAAAAGTCGATTCCCATTTTTCAAAAAAATGGTTTCGACAATCGGGTCTCTGTTTTTGGAAAACGGACTCGTAAATATTTATTAAAAATATTTACGAAATTAATTAAGTTGTTAATTAGAGTTTAATTAAGTGAATTTAGCTTAATTAAGAGTAATTAGGAAAAAGAACTAAATTGAATAAAGTGTGAAAGATTAATTGTAGATTTAAAGAAAATAAAAAAGACCAAAATGACAATTATGTCATTTGTCTTAAGTGAGGCGGCAAATGCATAAATATGTATATTAAATTATTATTATTTATTATTATGGTTTTATATTTGATATTTATTAATTTTATTTTTATTAAATTGATATTATATTATGAAATAAATTAAAGTAAAGACAAATGTATGGTAATAAAAATATACATGTATAAAAATTATATTTGTACAATTGTGATATATTTATTTATTTACTTTTATTTAAGTAAATAGATATATATTTATTTAATTACTTTTATTTAAGTAAATAGATATTTATTATTTATATTTATTAAGTAAAAGATAATTATTAATTAAATAATTATAATATGAGATTTTTAGTTGATAAATAAATTAGATTTATGACAATTGTATGGTTGAGATAAAGTCCATGTGTATTAATTAAAATAAAAACATTTTTAATACAAATATTAGTAATTAAATAGATATTTATTATTTATTATTATTAAATAAAAGATGTTTATTTGATAATTAATTAAATTATAAGATTTTTATGAGGTAAACAAATTAAATAGAGACAAATGTAAATATTATGATTGTACAATTGTATTAATTATACTTGTTATTAAATAGATTTTTATAAAAACAATTATTAATATAAACTAATATATATGTTATAAAAGAATAAAGAAACAAAAGAAAAAGAAAGGAGGAAGAACAGAAAGGAGAAAAAGAAAAGAAAAGGAAAAACTAAGGATTTGAAGCTTTAATCTTTAAAAGGTAAGTCAATCAAGTCCTTTTCTCTTAATTTTGATGTTTTAAAAGTTTTAGAACAAAGTTTTGATGAAATTAAATTGAGGTTTTGGAAGTTTTAAGGTTTTTGAATATAGTTCATGTTGAACAAAAAGATGAATTAGGGATCTATTTGATAGAATTATTGATTAGAATTGATTAAGGGATTAAATTGTAAAGTAAGCTATAAGTTTTGTGTTTGAAGGACTAAATTGGAAGAAATTTTAAATTAAGGTTTTATCATGAACATTGGATATTTGTGTTGAATATGATACAAAATTGAGTAGAAATAAAGTATGAATTGAGTTAGAAAAGTAAGTGAACTTAGTTAGGATCAAATTGAAAATAAGGTAGAAATTGAATAAAAATTCAATTATTCAATATAAATTAGTGTTGTATTAATAGTATAAATTATCTTAATTTTTCATAGCTAACATCGCACCCAAGGCATCTATGAAGAAGGAAAAGAAAAGGTGGACGAGGAGTAAACTCGAGAAAAATTCACAGTTAAAATTATTTCTATAATTTGAACTTAATATATAATTGTTGAAATTATTATTTAATATTTATGGTAAGTGCATTGAGATGATTATTTGAATTGGAGTAAACATTGGTTGGAATTGAAAGGTGAATTTAATTATTAATTGTTTTATTTTGATTAAATGTTATGGTAAGTAATTAAGGTAAGTATTAATATTTGTTATTGAATTAAATTGATTTGAATATGTAATTTGTGAAATTTGAATATTTGTTATTGAAAAGTAAAGTGCATTGTATTGAATTGAAAATATATGTGATTAATTAAAATGTGTATTGGTTGAAAAATTAAAAGTGAATTGAAAACCCTATTAACAGTATCGAGCTAAGTCGGATATAGTTGGCATGCCATAGGATTGGAAGTGTTCAAGGATATTCCGACTTTGTGTCGATGAGACACTATAAGTGTCGCCTTACTGTTACTGTTCCGAATTCGTTCTGAAGAGGTATTCTGTACCTTACTGTTATTGTTACTGTTCCGGATTTATTCCGATGAGGTACTCTGTGTACCGCTACTGTTACTGTTACTTTTACTGTTACCGTTACGGTGTATTTCGGCTCCGGCCGATGAAACACTGTATGCTATCCCGGTGTGTGGGTTGGATCCGTGTATCCGTCCGAGTCCGAGTCATGTTAATAGGGGTAAATAAAGGTACTGAATAATTAACTGTTACTGAATAACTGACTGTTACTAGATAACTAACTGCTATTGCATAAAAAAAATTGTTATTGAATAATTGATTGTTACTGAATAATATATCGTTACTGAATAACTGACTATTAAAGAGTGACTGAATATTATTAAACAACTAATTGTTATTGAATATTGAATGTTACTGAATGAAACTGAAAAATTGATCGATACTGAAAATTATTTACTGATATTGAATAGTGAACAGAAGTATAAATGAGACATATGAATGGAAGATATTATTATTTAAATGATTGTGAATTTATTTTCGAAAGTTAATTGGGTTAATAGATGATAAAAATTGAATGAGTTATAAATAATTTATCTATGAATTGAATAATTATACAATTGTATATGACATATGATTTTTTAAGTATTTGTTATATTTTCATTTTATTAAGTGTTCGGATTATAAAAATACCACTGAGTTCATACTCAACGTACGGTTGTTTTCGTGCGTAGGTTAAGTTAATGCTAGATCGTTGAATCAGCATCCTAGGCCGATCCCGAATTCAATGAGGTAAAGCGTGTTAATAGTTGGTAATGACATGAACCTAGGATGTTTTATGTATGTGTCGTTTTGGATTGTTAATGTATTGATGAAATAAGTAGAATTAAGCTTGGTAATAGTATATAATAGGACTTGACTAATTTAGTATGAATTTGAATCATATTGATAATATGTGATAATTGATTGGAATTGAGTATTGGATAATATATAAAATGTCTAAAATTTAGCAAGTTTTGAGCATATTTAAATGTATTTAGATGGGTTGAACATAGGAATTTTATGTAAATTGTCTGATAGGTTCGGTTAGGGGTGTTCAATCGGTTAACCGACCCGAAATAACATTAACCGAATTAACCGACCTTTTAAAATTTTAAACCGTTAACCGAACCGAATTTTTTTCAAAAAATTTAACCAAACCAAAAAATTTTCGGTTAATTCGGTCGATTAACTGAATTGGCCAAAAATTATATGTTTTTTAATTTTTGGTTAAAATAAGTATAAAATTAACCGAATTAATCGAATTAACCGAATTACCCGAATTACCCAAATTAATCGAATTAACCAAATTAACCGAATTATTTGTATAAAATTATATGTTTCTTATTTTTATTTTTATTTTTAGTTTTAGATTTTTATTTTTATTTAATAAATTATTTGTAATTTTTATGATTGGGTTGGGTAATTGGGTTGGGTTGGGTACTTGAGTTAATATATATTAAGATTGGGTATTTGAGTTTATGTTGGATTGGGTTTGAGTGAATAGTGGACTATTTATATATTATAATTTTTTTATTAATTTTTTTGATTAACCGAATTTTTTCGGTTAACCGACCGGTTTTGAACCGAATTAACTGTTAACCGAAAACTCAAAAAAAATTTAACCGACCCCCAACCGAATTAATTCGGTTAACCGATCAATTAACCGAATTTTTTCAGTTTTACCCGAATTTTGCACACCCCTAAGTCCGGTAATGCTCCGTAACCCTGTTCCAACGACGGTTTGGGGTTAAGGGGTGTTACATATCGAGTTAGAAATTTTGGTATTTAGTTGTAATTTTTGTAACACCCCATACATGAACCGATCGTCAGGTTTGAGCTATAGGATGTCACATCCGTTGTCGAAGAAACTATGATAAAATAACTACATAATGTAAACATTTAAACATGCAACTAACTATATTACATGATCATAATATGATGTATAATCATTTATGGATCTTACACAAGCTTATGAAAGCTCTTTTGCTAACCCGATGTCGAATTGAAACCAAATTGTAATGTTTGTAAAACATTGGGTTGACATCACGACTTCGGGGCTTGCTCATTGCAACTTCGGGGCTTGCTCATTGCGATGCAATTCACTGACTAGGTCTCGTCACGACGATAATGGCTCGTCGCGATGTGAGTATCTATTTGTAAATGGTCCAATATGGTACCAACTTGCAATTTTCTAAGCATACCAAAACACATTCCGTTCACTTTTCCAGCCAAAAGCACATTTCCAATAGGTTGAATTTTAAAGAATAATACCTTATCTACATATATATGTACATTTACAGTACAAACATTTCATCATTTTCATTCAACATATAACCTAATTTCATGATGTTATCCATTTAAAACATTTGACATATATTCATACTCAAATAAGTCATAAGCATAGAAGAATTTCATGCATTTCTAACCTTGTGACAAACTTAAATACACAATCTAACCATTTGACCATTTCCAATATACCAATTCATGCTTCAAATATGAACATGTCCACATATTATGCCAAAAATTAACTCAACTTAGGTACATGCCATATGTTTGACAAAATGGGACTATACAAACATTGTTGAGTTGAGGATCACTGTTTGGATGCTAGATCATGCCTCGAAACTATGAGATTTACCTATACTTGCGCACGGAATAAACAAATCATACGTCCATGATTCAAGTCAATACAATAAAAGTTAAAGTCAATTGCATACACTTCATTCACATTCAACTTATAGTCGTTTCATATACAATTTCATACCAATAGTTTCCATTACCATATGAACATGCATATACTCATTTTGCACACCGATTCACTACATATGCACCTAAACTTACCATTCATGCTACTCAACATTAAGATATTACTTATTTATTTTATAATATATCAACTAGTAGCATAAACTTAGTGATCAATTCATATAATTAAACCATACCATATTTTTCTTACTTGTCATACCGTATCTCATTCATTTCACATATTACCTAATTGTTTCATATTATCATCTATAAGGATGCACTTATTCATACACAATCATCAACATATATATACATAAACTCAATTTCATCTTGTCATTTCAATCATTTTCGAGCCTATTGGCCCATTTATACTTAATCGGCCCCCAAGGCTCATTTTTAATTAATTTGCATAGTTTTTCACATGCTATCGAATGTCACATTTCATATGTATACAAGTATACCAAACCATTCACATTTCATTTCAATTATCATATAGATGAATAATGTTTTTATAACCTTATTAACCATACATGGAATTAGAATAGACACACGGACCTATCACCCCGGGTTGCTCGCAACGATGACTCTGAACATGTATATACTACCACATCGGGTTACTCGACAATGATGGTTTCAAATCAATATCCTATCCCTATGGCATGCCAACTATATTCGACCCTGTCCGAACAACTAATAGGGTAATCAATTTTCCAATTTCATTACATAATTCAATTAATATTCCATCATCCTCAATTCATCATCATTTCATAATTTCATCATATCATATAACATATTTCAATTCAATTCCATACCACATAGCATATATCAATTAAGTCATGTTACTTTATATTATATTCTATTCTGTTCTATTCTATTTAGTCTACTATTATGATATTCAATCTCAATCATAGCAATTCAATTCAAACAACCATTATCAACTCACCTCAATACTACATTGTGCAAAGTATAATGAATATGCAATAATTAATTTGATTTCGAATCATAGAAATACAATCCGGAATCGCACATCACTCGTTGACGACTCTCATTTTTCCTTTCCCTCTCGACGGCTCAGTGTCATCTTTAGGTATGAATGATAATTCAACAAATAAAAAAATATCAAATTTCATCCAATACACGTATAATACAAAGCCAAACATACTTTTCATTTTATTCAATTTAGTCCCTAAACTCGAAATTTGAATAACTTTCTATATATAGCTTCGGATTAAAATCTAATTTCATATTTACTCATTAAGGATCCTAAACTTTCTATTCCTAACATAATTTCATAACATGTTTTCTTTTTATTCAATTTGGTCCCTAATGTGACAAAGCTAAAAACTAAGCTTATTTTTCTTCAAAAAAAAAAACTAAGCTTATTTAAGCTTTACAATTTAGTCTTTTTCATAATCTAAGCTTAATTTCTATCAATCTCAAGCCCAATTCTTTAAATTCTCAACAATGGGAACTTGCTAAAATTTCAACAATTGAAAAAATTGGTACATAGACTAGTTAAATCAAGCTCTCATGATCATAAATCTATAAAAATCAAAGAAAAATGGTTTAGAAGCTTACTTGAATTTTTAGCCAAATGTTAAAGGGTTTTCAAGCTTTCTTCTTTCTTTTGGTTATGGTGGAAGGTGTTGAAGGATGAAGATGATGACTTATGTCATCTTTTTCTACTAAATTTTACCTATATACTTAGATTAGTTTAATAATTAAACACAACTAATTAGTTTGATCTTAGTTAATTATTCATTAATAATCAATTAATTAATTCTAATTACATCCACCACCATCATCCACTAATATCTATTTTAAATTGGTTTATTAAACATTTTAGTCACTTGGATAATTGCTATTTAGGTCCTCAAGCATTTTCCTAATTAAAACTCTATAGCGATTGGACTTTTACAATTTAGTCATTGAGCCTTAATTAACCACATTTTTTTGGCTAAATTACTTAATTGAACTTCAATATATTTTTATACTAACTCCGTAAATATTCCTATTTAATTTATTTTTCGTTGAAGTTTTGCATCCTCAAGGTGAAAGGTCTGGGTGTTGCGACTTCCATAGCATCAGTGTTATGACACCCACTTTGAATAATGTTTTCCTCGAGGTTGGGTCATTATCATCTCCCTACACAAACTCAATCACATTGTTAGGTTCCCCATGGCATCGTTTGACCAATTTAGGTATCAAAATGGACAAAACTAAGCAAATTTGTTTATTAAAGTTTGAAATTAAATTGATAAAAAAATATATAAAAGACACTTAAATTGCTTGAGAATAAACTCTTCAAGTGTAATGGAAAGGCTAATTTGATGTATCAAATTACGGAAGATCAAACTCCCCTACACTTAAGTCTTTGCTTATCCTCAAGCAAACACACATAACATGCATAAAACGACCCTTGGAATATGTTGACCAATGAGAAGCATAGCAATCAAATATTGAATTTGTATAGGACATTTCTTGCATGCAACTTAAGATTGATGTTTAGATAACTTAAGTAATCCTAAAGCAAATATACCTAGTTCACTAAGTTAAATAAATAATAAAACTAAAGGCAATTCAAATTAATAAATACTCAATTATGTAATCCATCAACATAAACTATATAGATACGTAGTAGACTCAAAATGTGAATAAAAAACATTCATTAAGCTAATTATAAACAAATCAAGCAAATCATGTAAAAGAAATGTTTAGGTCACATAGGTATTCTAGGCTTGTAATGTTTTGAGGCTTAGGACGGTTTGAATTTTAAACAAAAAGATAGCTCAAAACGGTTTTAAGCACTAGAAACAATAAAACACATGACAGTGTTCCCTATTCATCCCCGAAGTAGTCATTAAGCTCACCACCTTATTTCTCTTTTTCTCACCTTCCTTATCTCTCCAAAAAAAATGAAACATTTCTTTTAAGCTCAAAAATGATTTTCGTTTAAATGCTTTCTAATAATTTTCACTCACAATGCTTTTGTCACTAACCATGCTTTTGTTCCACTCACTTTTCTTTTAACCATCGCATTGCTTTTGTTCACTCAATTTTTTCGTTTTAGTACATTTAACAAGAGTCTGTATACACCATATCAAACAATCTCTTCTCTTTTCTCTCAAGAACAATTTGAAACTACCAAAATGTCTCTACCTAACCCTCAACATCCATGGCTGTACATTTCATAATGCATTTTAAGACCAAAGGCAAAGAAGGGTTGAGTTTTTAATTCAGTTTATATAACAACCCGAAAGTTAGTGGTGTCAAAAAAAATATGATTTCAGGACTCCGTTTTCGTAAACTGAGCTCGTAAATATTATTATAATATTTACAAAGTTATTTTCTAAGTGAATTGATTTTTGGATTAGTAATTTGGCCGAGTTAGTTACTAATTAATGCTCAGTGACTAAATCATAAAAAAGTTTAAATATTACAGAATTATAATTTATAAAAGGCTTGAGGACCACAATGCTTATTAAACCATTGTTCTTACTTATTTGGTGGTTTTTAATAATTATGGATGGTTGGTAAGTGTAGTTTTTATTTTATTAAATAAGTAATGTATAAAAAACATAAAAGTAAAAGAAAATATGAGATATTTTGCAATAGTTTGATTTTTAGTGGTTTAGGAAATGGCGGTTTTGGAACCTCATTTTCGAAGAGTGTGTTAATATTTACAAGGTCAATTTGAAGTTTAATTAAAGTTGGGTCCTTTAAGTTTGTTAATTAAGTCAATGGTGTTGGAGAATGAGGATCGAGACTTCATTTTCGTAAATCGAGCCCCCAAATATTTTTATTAAATATTTATAAATTTGTTATATAGGCGAATTAAATTTTGGATAGATAATTTTGTTGAATTGATGACTAATTAATGTACAAGAACTAAATCACAAAAATTGCAAAAATTAAATGTTATAAGTTTTAATTGCTAAATGACTAAAATGATAATTAAGCTAAAGCTCAAATTGGCAATTAAGCCAGATAGTGGACGGTTTGGTGGTATTTGTTAAGATTAATATTAAAAAAAGTTATATTTATAATAATATAACATATATTATAATAAAAGAAAAGAAAAAAAAAGGCCTTGAAATGCTCATCTTTTTCATTTTACTAATTGAAGGAGAAGCCATTTTTAAGCTCTCAACAATCCATCATTGCATGGTAAGCCATTTTGGTTAATTTCTTATAATTTTTATGTTTTTAAAATCGTTGAAGGTTGGTTTACTTAACCTGTATGTTAAATTTCAAAATTGTTGAAGTTTCAAAATTTTACCATTGATGAATGCTTGAAGTTTTGATCTTAAAATGTTAGTTTTTAAGCTTAGAAATGAAAAATGGCTGATTTGTAAAGTGAAAGTTATTAATTTTGAAAAATAAGAAATAAAGTGTAAATATTTTAAAATTGAGACAAAATTTCTCTAATTATTGTTAATAAAGGGTGTAATAGCCCAATTTTGGCCTGGCCCAGTTTATAAAATAAAACCCAAACAAACAAACAAAAAGTCTGAAGATTTTTTAACAGTCCATTTACATCAAATGACCCAATCCAAATCCAAACTAAACCTAGCCCAAGTACGGCCCATTACCCAGTTACAAGCCCAAATCAGAATTAACCCTAACCCAACAACATTTTCAGAAAAAATGGAACCCTAGCCTTGCTGCCGCCGCATGCTAGGCATACCTAGGCTTGTCCTTGGCCGCCGCCGCAAGCACGCCCTCCTCCACACACGTGACATTGCTACCTGCAACAAGGCCAACACACAAGCAGAAAGGCACAAGCAAGACAGTAGAAATAAATAAGAAAAAGACAAAAAATTAGAAGCAAAAAGTTTGTAACTCGACTATAAAAGCCGAAATATTTTCTTTGTAAGTTTTTTACGAATAGAAGATTAATCAAAAAATAAATAAAATTTTCTAAAGGTGATCTTATTTATTTATTTTTGGTTTTAAGTTTCTATTTATTTTTGTTTTTTTTTATTTTTATATACGAAAATAAAGGGAAATAGGAAAGGAAAACTCACCTGATCCATCCCGCAATCACGTTACCAGAAGTCCCTTTTCCGTCGCCGGAATCGAACCAAAAAGAGGGTGAGGGATCTTTTCTTTCGGTCTTTTGGGTTAAGAAGGCTTGGCCTTCGAACGTGTTTTAAAACGGGGGTTGAAAAGCCCGTTTTGCGCCACTCCGACCACCGTCCACGGCGGAGGAGCGACTGATCGACGATGGTACAAGGATGGGTTTAAAACCCTAGTAGAGAAAAGAAAAGGGGAAAGTTTTAATTTTTTAATTTTTAGAAAAAGTGACAGAAATGGATTTTAAGAAAAAAATTTGGTTTAAATAAAGACTCAAAACGGCGTCATCTTGAGCTAGGGCTCACAGACGCCAAAATAGCACTGTATTGGGCCACCCGCGCGCGACCAGACCCGCTCCAGAGGGGATCCACGTGTTTTCGCTAAATAGGCTATTTATGCCCGTAGTCCTTCCGCATTTTTGATTTATTCTAATTTAGTCCCTTTGTTTACTTTTTTTATTTTATAAATTTGACCATAAAATTTTGCTTGGTTTTCAATTGGGTCCCTGACCCATTGACGCGCTGGAAAATGGACATGTGTCCAGGGGTTGGGTTTTTTACCCATTTGGTCCTCACCCCTTTTGCGCGTTTTTATTTTTGTCCCTATTTTTTTATTTTGTTATAATTTCTACTTTTAGTTTCATTTTTATTTCGATTTAATCTTTCATCTGTTTGATTTTAACCCTTTTTTAAATTTTTTATATATTTATTCATTTTTTATACATTATTTATTTTAAACAGTTTTATATTTTATTTATTTTAAAATTCTTATATATTATTTATATTAAATTGTTTTATATTATTTATTTTAAATCATTTTAGATTATTATTTATTTTAAATTGTTTTATATATTATTTATTTTGAATTGCTTTATATATTATTTTATTTTAAACTGATTTATATATATTATTTATTTTAGATTTTTTTCCACATATTATTTCTTTTAGATTGTTTTATGTATTGTTTATTTTAAATTGCATTAAATTATTTATTTCAAATTGTTTTATACTTTATTTATGTTAAATCATTTTCATATATTGTTTATTTTGAACCATTTTTTTGAATTATTTATTTTAAATTTTAAATTATTTTATTTATTATCTATTTTAAACCTTTTATATTATTTACTCTAAATTGTTTTTGTATATTATTTTATTTCATTTGTCTTTGATTATTAATTGGTATTAAAAATGATGTACATGTGTGATTATTGACATTATGTGTACTAATTCATTTATTCGTATTTTCATATTATTGTCGTTCATTTGTGTAACATTTTATTCATAAATTATTCTTCCATATCATTCCATCATATTTCATTAAAATCACTTCAAAAGTTGTGTTTAATTTTTTATTCATAATGGGCCATTTTATTGTATTTCAACATAAATAAACATACATCGTTAAAGTATGGAATTCGTTATTATTCAAAAAAGAAGAAGAAAATTCTTCAAAATAAGAGCACATTTCCCATTTTTAAAAATTCGAGAAATCGTACCCTAACGTATCGGGTTTCGGTTTTCTCGTTAAACCTAAATAGCCAAATATCCTTTTAGATTCCAAAATACACGAAGTTTTGATAAAAATTAAAGGCAAACTTGTTCTCGAGGGTTCAAATATCGCATCCTAACTTACGAGATGTGGCATTTTGTTATCTCGGGACGAGTGGGCCTTCGATGCTCATTTCAATTTAATTCAAGCATTTTTAAAATTAGAATTAATAAAAAAGGGATCGTATTTTAAAACCTTTTCAAAATTTCAACTTTCGGCATTAAGACATTAGGTAATCAACTAGGTATCAATTTTGGGCGTATCGAGGGTGCTAATCCTTCCTCGTGTGTAACCAACTCACGAACCTGTTTTTTGGATTTTGTAGACCAAAAATTATTGTTTTAGTAAATTTAAACTTTTATTAAAATGATTAAATTATGATGTGATCCGATCACACCTAAATAAAAAGGATTGATGACGACTCCCATTTTCGTTTTTAAATAAAAGTCGACCCCTTTTCAAAAAATGGTTTCGACAGAGGGCTATTGAAGGATGAAATTGAAATTGGATTGAATAAAATAAAAAACTTTAAGAAACTTTTAAAAATTAAAATTGAATTGACTTATGCTTATTATAGGATGATATAAAGTGTTTTTGATTGAAAAATTCACTGAATTTTCGTATAGATTGAGATTTAAACCAATCGAAAGATAATTGCAAAAAAAAAAAGAGAAAATTACGAATTAGTCCTCAATGTTTCGTTTGTTATTATTTTGTCAAGTAATTTTATATGGAACTTGCTAAGCTAATTCATGTTATGTTTGTATTTCTATAATTTGAATCATTATATTTATTATATATTTATTTTGTTTTGCAAAGTACGATATCGAGGTAAATTGAAAATGATTATTTGAGTTTAGAATGTTATGTTTAAGATTGATTATCAAACTAGAGGATTAATTTGAACAAAAGTAAAAATTTGTTTAACTTAGTGATTATGTGAATTGACATTGAATTTGGTTGGAATGAATTATGTTATATAATGAAATAAGAAGAACTAACTTAATTAAATCATGAAAGAGCAAAATGTTTCACTAAACACTTTATGGACTTTAGATATCGAATTAGAGATTGAATCAAACATGAAATAAAATCTTATTTTGCCTAGTTTTGCATAAAAGCAACTGCGTAAGCAATGGAATTGCAGGTTATGAGATTTAATAATTTTTATGAGACAAAGTCAGAATGATTTTGGGTTCCCCTATTCTAACTTTGAAAAATGATTATAAATTATATGAAAAAATTTAGAAGATGAAATTTATATGCCCCTAAAATCTTAGTGAGTGTATTTTCAAGGGAAACAAACAAGTGCATAATAAAAGACTTGTACTAAGAGATATTTAATTTTTAATGAAGAAAAGTCAGAACTGCTTAGCAGCAAAATAGGGAAAGATTTGAAGAAAAAAAAACTATATTAATTAGCTTAAGTAGAAATTATAAAATTTTTATAAAAAAATTCATTGAATCTAGTTTTAAAAACAACAAGCAGATTTAATTTCGAATTTTGTAGGCCAAGATATAAATAATTTAGTAATTGTTATTCAAGAAGACAACTTAGTTAAATGTATGTGTGTAAATAGTAAAATAATAATTAATGTTACATATAAGCATGCGTTACTAAAAGCCAAAGATTTTTATATAAATACATGTACATATAGGATGTGGAATGGAGAGGAGGAGAAAGGAAATATTAGAAGAGTTATAAAATGAATTAATAGTTTATTATGTGTGATCGAATCATATTGGTGTATTGGTTGGATCTATGTGTCCATTCTGAGCTTGTGACAAGTTAATAGGATTATAAATATTTAAATTAGTTAAATGTTACAAGTAAAGAAATGATATTGAATCGAGATAAGTATCAATATGCCAAATAACCAAAAACGAGCCTTGGGGGCCAAATAAATAGGGAAGAGCTATTAGGCTCGGAAGTAATTGAAATGTTAAAATGAAAGGAAACATATGAGCTTAATTGTGATGATAATAAATTATATGTGAGAAGTTTTAAATTGTGCATGAATGTGATAATTATATTTGGAAATGATTAAACGTTGTAAGTTTGAAATGCAAGCATTTATATACGATATTGGATATCGAGAATAAATATTAAAAAAATTGTAAGTCAACTATAAACCGAAGAGCCAATTTAATAAGATAAGGAATGAATCATTTGATGTCGTAATGTAATGGAACATGATTACATGTTGCAATTTAAGTAATTGCACAACTTGGATTAGCATTGTGATAATGATATGAAGTATTCGATAATTTGTTTTAACTATTGATTCACTATGAATCATGTATGTATATACATAAATGTGTTGAAAAATATTTGGTTATAAGATACACTTGTATTGATTAATAGAATAAACATTGAAATTGTATGCATTTTGATTATTGTTTATATTATTTGATTTGGATTATAGCAATACAACTGAGTTTTATTGCTCAACGTGCGATTTTTGTTTTCCATGCACGGGTTAGGTTCAATTTGAGATCCTAAGTTTTTACTTCAGCATCCAATTAAGATCCCAAACTCAACAATGTTTTTGTAACTACCTTTTTGTTGGTTAAAAAGCATGTACCTAATAGGTTAAGTAATATTAGTTAATGAATTGATTAGATGAATAGAAGTAAATAATGTCTAGGAGTGATGTTTTAAATACATAAGTACTATAACTCAAATATGGATCTTTAGGTGCTATATATTTGGTCCAAATGTGGTAATGATTGTTTAACATGTTTAATGCATGTTCTGAATGAATTTGATTAATTAGTGGTATAATTTGAATGGAAATGATCGTAGTCACTCTGACAATGAATGTGACATCCTATAGCTCAGATCCGGCGATTGGGTTGGTAATTGTCTATAAACATGTTATCGTTTATCGTAAAATATTACACAAAAAATATATTAAATTTATAAACTTGTAGATAGGTTTTAATCTTAATCGTCGATATAATTTAAACTGTATCATTGAATCTGGAGGAGCTCAACTATAAATAGAGCCCTCCCCCTTCATTTGTGATAATCCCATTGTATCTCATTCAAAGATATTAAATATATTTTGAAAGCATTTACTCAAACACTTAGTGTGCTTAGCTTTCTTGTTGCTTTTTTGTTCGCTTTTTGCTATTTTTTTTTCAGTTTGCTTCCACTTTATTTCGGTGTCTTAAAATTTTTTCAAGAGAGGATCATCCGGTTTAGAAGATCCATCGACTTAAGATAAAGAAAAATGTCTATCTATTTTATTTAGTTATTCAGTTAAACCAATGATTTGTTATTGGAGTAGATAGCAACAACAATTTCATCCGACATGTGTATTTTTTACTTTCCAATGAATTTACATTTTTCATTAATAGAAATTTTTTGATGTAGTGAGTAATAGATTTGGTTGTTCGTTGTTCAAGAATTCTTGTTCAGGCAGTTCATAACATCCATACATAGTATTTTGATCTAAGATTTCAATTCTTTCATGTTTATCAAAAACAATTCTTGAATGAGGTATTCAACTTCAAGGATGAATTGAAAAAGAAGCCTTTATTTACTCTACCTCCTAATTTTTATGAAGAAAATGAATTTTTATATTTAAAGGTAAAAAAAAAAAGGTCCAAATCTCCCGTGAGAATGATTTGGAAGATCTAAAATAAAAAATAGTGGTATTTACTGACAACAATATAATGAAAGTAGTCAATCAAGATAAATTGATTTGAAATCTGATTTAAATCAAATATAACACCTACGAATAAATAAAAAAAATATTAAATTGATTATTTTAATAAATCGATTGAATCACAACTTCAAATAAGGATTAAAAGGAAATAGGAAAATTCTCATCTTTTCATAGTTAATCACTTAGATGTACGAGACAGTTGAGTAGAGAGAAATGGAAAAGAAAAACCTTGAGCAGACTAAAAAAGATATTATAAATTAGTTTTAGTTGAATAATAATAAAAGGGTGCATGGCGGTCAACCTTGGTGGCTGTGTTTCAAGGTCCAAAAAGTTGTGCTCCGTGGTTCTGTATTCTTTAATATTATAATTTTGCCCCTTTCCTCTGCTCCTAATTGGATTGTGTTATTTTATTGATAACAGAGGTTTGACTTTTAACATTATACTTCGTTTACCTTATCAGTTCCCCTTGAATCCAAAAAAAATGAAAAAGGAAAATCATTTATAACACCCGATTAGTTTTCCTTCTCCCTCCTTAAAAAAAAAAAAACTATGAAGAGCTCTGAAAAATTATTGAGGAAGAGAAAATGAAGAACTTTATCAGAGCTTGATTTCTTTCTCTTCCCCAGAGAAGTTCTTATTTCCTTACTCCAAAAAAAATTATCAGATGTGTTTTGGGAGGTTTAATGATTGGGTTGATTCATTATCTTTAGATTAATCTTTTATTGACAAAAAATTGCATAAAAAGGTAATCTTTTCACCTGTATAAGTAAATGGTAAAGCATTAACCTTTCTCGAAAACCTCTTGCATGGTTCAGATACTGAGCAAAATTCTGCAATAAGCTTGGATCCCATTCTCAACAGAGAAAGAAAATAACCCAATGAACAATAGTCCTGAATTTGTATAAAGAAGTGACGAAGATTATCAATAAAATAATCATGTGATGAACAATAGTTTATTCATCGATATTGACTATTAATTATAGGTAATCTATAAAAATATTCACTTTTTTGTTTGTCTCATGTTACATTTTAGTCACTTATATTTAAAATATTACGTTTTAGTCACTTATATTACTATTTTATTACGAAGTGATGACGCTACCATTAAGTTCCGTTATTTCTCTAACGGTAATCCTACCTCGCAGTCCAACTAGATTTTAGATGTCAACTTAGATTTCTAAATGGGATGAAAATAGATTTTTAATTAAAAATTTTAATTAATTAAAATTTTTAAACCTAAATCTTAATTAAAAAAACTATTCAATCTCCTCTTTTTAATTTTTCTTCAGTCTCTTCTTTTTTTCAATGATTTTTTTTCATTTGACTAGAAAACTATTATTAAGATCAAAATAGTTGAAATCAAATTGACTGCTTCATAAAGATGGAGGTATGTCTTCTTTGCATTCCTCTATCTGTTTTATTCAATACTGAAAAATAAAAGATTGGATTTTTATTATTTAATGAAAACCCTAAATTAAAATTCTTGATATGAATATTAACAACTAAAAGAATTTCAGATAAAAAAAAAAGATACTCACAAAGGGATGTGAACAAACAAGCTGATTCAGATCAGAAAAAATCGGATTGAGAAACTAATTATTTAAGAACGCAAAGAATTAGAAAATACAATGATTAGGAATAAAAATGATTACCATCTTATTTGTCGACAACCACTTCATTTTAAGTTTTAGAATATAAATTTATTGGTGAAGAAGACATACCTGAACTCTCTATTGAATCCTCTTTTGTTTTTGTACGCGAATATAAAATTTTGATGATAATAGCTTTTTTAGTCAATTGAAAAAGAAAACTAAAAAAAGGGAGAGATGAACGGTTTTTTAACTAAGATTTAGGGTTTAAAATTTTTAATTAATGAAATTTATTTAATAAAAAATCTATTCTCATCCCATATCTAAGTTGACAATTAAAATCTAATTAGACTGCCACGTAATATTAACCTTAAAGGAGATAAAGGAACTTAAATTATATTTTGACAGTGTTAAGCAAGTGGTATAAATTGTTTTCCTTTTTTTGGTTTAGCAAGAAATAGAACAAGTAAACGATTCAGACCTCTGTTATCAACAAAATAATAGCATCTGCTAAATCTCTTATACTTGCTGTATTTTTTAGCTGTACACAAACAAGAAAAGCCTCAGTTCATTAACACAAGAAAGTACCAAAAAAAAGATGGGTGAGGAGCAGCAGAGAATTCAGATTCCTAGAGTCAAACTGGGAACTCAAGGACTTGAGGTTAGATTCTGTTCTTCTTACACTGCTCATGACAAAGGCTGTTTCTAAATATGCCCTGAATTTTTGTCATTTTTATATCTGTTCTTCCAAGATATGCAGTCGTAGCTGGATTTACTTGGCTCACTTCTGTTAACTTATTTTTCAATTTGTAGGTTTCAAAGTTGGGGTTTGGATGTATGGGGCTCACTGGAGTATACAATGATCCTGTCCCTGAGGAAGTTGGCATATCGATTATCAAGCATGCATTCCACAGAGGAATCACTTTCTTTGATACATCTGATTTTTATGGACCCAAAACTAATGAAATTTTGATTGGAAAGGTAAACATTGCTTGGACAAGCTGTTTGTATTTTCAAGTTCTACTGCAACTGCTTCCAGATTTTGCTACTTTGTTGATCATACTGATATGATTTTATGTTCCCACTATTGTTCTTGTCTTTTTTCCAGGCATTGAAGCATCTACCAAGAGAGAAGGTACAGTTAGCCACAAAGTTTGGAATCGAAAATATGGATTCGACTGGTTTCATAGTAAATGGTACTCCCCAATATGTCCGTGCCTGTATTGACGCTAGCCTGAAGCGCCTTGATGTAGACTATATTGATCTTTACTACCAGCACAGGGTTGACACCAACACTCCAATAGAGGATACTGTAAGTGCTTCAGTTGAAACTTGAAAGCATCTTAAAATTATTTCTTCAATGCATAATACGATGTCATAGAATTTCCTTGTTTCATAATCTTATTTGTGGGACACTAATCTTTAGCTGCTTGAACTTTCTCTTGTTAGATGTCTGAACTCAAGAAGCTGGTCGAAGAAGGGAAAATAAAGTACATAGGTTTATCTGAAGCTAGCCCTGAAACTATAAAGAGAGCACATGCAGTACATCCCATAACTGCTCTACAGATGGAGTGGTCACTGTGGACTCGTGATATCGAGGATGAAATAGTACCTCTTTGCAGGTTTGTTCGTGCATCTTAAACCATTCAAACATTTAAAATGTAATGCCTATCTACATATGTTCATCTATGCAGGGAACTTGGAATTGGCATTGTTCCGTATTCCCCCCTCGGTAGCGGTTTCTTTGCCGGAAGAGGAGTGATGGAAACTGTTTCTGCAAATAGTATTCTGGTACGGGAACTTACTTATATGTCTTTAAACTATCCTTAATTTTTGTTTAGTAGACTGATAGACAACGTCTACTTTAAGACATATATCTCAAGATTTCAAGGAGAAAACTTGGACAAAAATAAGATGTTATATTTGAAAACCGAGAAGTTGGCCAAGAAGCATGGATGTACCTCTGCACAAGTAGCACTTGCCTGGGTCCTTCATCAAGGGGATGATGTAGCACCGATTCCCGGTGAGTCTCATTATGTAATTTTTAACATCTATTTTCTCTTTTTGATGGCCACCAGACATTTCAACTAAAAATCACAGCAGAAGTAGCATAATTGGCCTAAAAATCTTGTAGCGAAATTATGCTTGTTTAGAGTTTTGACCCTTTATTTCATTTTCTTCGCAGGAACAACCAAGATAAAGAATCTGGATAGTAACATTGGTTCACTAAAAGTAAAGCTCACAGCAGAAGATTTGAAAGAAATTTCGGATGCAGTTCCGATAAATGAGGTAGCAGGTAATCCTATGCCTGATATTTTAAGTCGATTCAGTTGGAAGTTTAGCAATACACCACCAAAGGGGAGCAAGGTTTCAACTTGAAACAACCATGGATGCAAAGTCTGCAGCAAAATCTGCGGTTGGGGTAAATGGACTCTGCAACAACTGAAACTATTGAAAAACTAGATGTTTGTATCAATAACTTAGTAAGCTTTGGTTATATAGGAGGGGTTCAGTTAGATAAGAAGAGTGCATTACCAAAATAAAACAAATAAGAAGGGTTGTATGATTTTGCTGTATGTGGTTTGTAGCTAGTGATCATCTTTGGAAACGAAACAAGTTGTTTATCACCTGAATACCATTGTTTCTGCTTCTTTTGTTTCATTTCGAATTTACATTGCTAAAAATCTGTATGGAAAAAAATTCAAAATAGATAATTGTTTGGCACACTTTGTATTTAAAAAACTAAAACAATAAATAAAATATGTTGTAAAATTTTAATTTTGCTTGTAAAATTAATGGTGATGGGAATGAATGTCTGGTAACTCAGAATGGGAGGTTGATGGTGAGTATTGGTTTGGCTTGGCATTGAAGATGAGGTTCGGTGATGACGGTAAGGGATGGTTTTGTTGTTTGACTTAGGATTAGCCCATGGAGCTGTTGGATTTTATTTATTTCTGTAATTTTCAATTTTTTTATTTCGAATTTCTTTTTTTTTGGTATTTTTGAAATTATAATAATGTTAATATATTTATATAAATGATAAAAAGTTGAGGGATATTCTATTTAAAAAAAAAACAAAAACTTACTTAGAGTTTTTTATCATTAAAATTTTCATCAATTAATTTTTTTAACCATTAATTTTAATAATTGACCCTTAAAGTATATTGATTGTCTTTTTTTAAAAGATTTGATTCATTTTTGTCAAGTGTTTTGAGGATTGTACCACATGATGAAAATTAATTCTTTTTATTTAAATTTAGTAAAAAAAACTGGTTTGCATACTCACGCAATTGTCATGAGGCTAGAACTTAAGTTTGGCAAACAGCGTGCTCTTATGCGATTTCTTTGCTTCAAATCCCTTAAGTTAAGCCTTACTCTCGAAAATAAAGATTCTTAAAGAAAATTCTCTAAGACACTGAAATAAAGCAGAAGCAAACTAAAAAGACAAAGGAATTCAAATAGAATAAAAAAACCACAAGAAAGTAATGTACACAAGTAGTTTGAGTAAATATTCTCAAATAGGGAAAACCTCTATTTATAGTTGAACTCTCTCAAATCCAACGATACAATTTAATTTACATTGACAGTCAAGATTAAAGTTTATCTACAATATGAGTCCTAAGAGATTTAAACTTATACAATCTTATCTCTTAGGATTAAAATATTAACCATGGTAACTCTAATTTTACTAGAGTGTTCCACTAGACCACTAAGACTTCAAGTAGATGGGTTTCTTCATGTGTTCCACTAATCGAGCCAGTTCAAGTAGGTCCAATGAGCCCCATTTAATCAATTGACCTCCATGAGACATTATGCGTGCATTTATCACGGACTTTGATCTACAATCAGTGATATTCTCCCCCACCCATTCTGACCATGCCCTCATCACGTCTTCAAAATTACACTGGTTCAACTTGTCTCGGAATTATCACAATGCCTCGACTGATTCCCAACCATTATCTATGTTGGGTAGTTTCACCCCTCGAAACATTTACCTTGGCTTATGTCTCTGTCGTCGTCTAACATGAATTATTTCTCTCTTTTGTACAGATCAATCATAAGAGGCAACTGCTTTTACTTGCCCCCATTATGACTTGCCTCAATTAGGATCCCTTTGATCCTCACAAATAAGCTTTGGTACAACCATATTGAACACTGGGTTAACATTGAGTGTTGCTATCAACTCTGGTTTGTAAGCCCCTCAGTTTACCCGCTTCAGAACTCTGAAAGGGTCCTTATGCCTTTGACAAACCAATGACACTTAATCCAACATTTACTCTATTTAACTGCTTAGTTCGCATCACCACTTTTCCCACAAAGTTTGACACTTAACCCACCTCTCTCATAGGTGGTAGCCTCAATGATAATTCAACAAGCTTCACATCGATTTGCCATATCTTTAGTATTTTTCAATGGGGTCTTCATAGCACTCTGATCTACCAAGTCAATGTTCTTACCACAATGAACCCTCGGCTAACTGGATTGTTGACAATAACTTGGTTCCACTTTTCTCATCAGACTCACCGGCTCAACGCATTGTCATTGACGAGTGTCCAAGATACATATGCAATCAACAAAAAGAATCAACAGAACATTAATCTTTTCAAGGAATTTCAAGCCAAGAACAAAGTCATACTCATCTAAATGAATTACCTTGAAGCCTTCTTTGCTTTTTCACTGACCGATCTATAGCTCTACTACTTGTGCTACTCCCACAATTGGGATATTTTTAGAAATTACAGCCTTGATCTTCTTAGTCAATTTGCTAACTGAGAAACCAAGTTTACCTATGGCTTTCTCCGATATGAACAAGTCAGATACTCCTGTATCAACAAGAGCACTCCTCTTTCAGCCTGCGATGTTGATGTCCATAAACATAAACCTTTTCTGCTTGTGATCCCTTTTCACTTTCACAGAATTGAGTATTATTGACCTAAACTTTAATAACTTTTCCTAACCAGGCTTCGCTTCATCTTCTTTACTGGTCGCGGGAAACTTGGATCGCTCTGGACAGTTCAGCATCCTATGCAGACCACAACATAATAAGCATTTTACTGGCTCCTTCAATTTATTGTTGGGCTTCCACTTCCCATTATGTGGTTTCCCATAACCACCATTTCCACCATTGTCGTTTCTAACATGTCCTTCATCATCTCCCTCACCATTGCCCTTCTTTTTGGGCTTGGAAGGCTCAAACTTGTCTTTTATCATAACAAGCTCAATTAAGGACTCCACTATAGTCATGACTTTGGTAAGTTCTTTAACCCCTCGACATTGCAACTCTTGCTTTGCCCAAGGCTTTAGCCTATCCATAAAGGAGAAAGTTGCCTCATTCTCACCCAAACTGAAAATTTGAGCATGAGTTCACTCAACTTCCGCACATACTCCTTAATTGTACATTGTTGTGTAAGTCGGTGAAATTTAGCTCGAGCCTCATCCTCGGCATACTCTGGGTAAAAATACCCATTGAATTCCTTTTGGAACTCCTCTCATGTCCCAATTGTAGCTCCACTCATTTTGTAACACCCCTAACCCGAATCCGTCACCAGAATAGAGTTACGGAGCATTACCGGAGTTACCGATTCATTTATCAGATATTTCATTAATCCGATATCTTTTCTTTTCCACGTTCAAGTCTCATATTCAAGTCATCCGGATCTTTATAAAGAAATTTGATCGTCGTTTTCATTTATTTCATGTTATAATACATTCAATTAATGCTCTAAATAAAATTATCATTTTACTCCTAAACTTTTAATTAATGACGATTTCATCCTTAGGTTAAAATAAAATAAAATTATTGCAATTTAATCCTTATTTCCAGCTGTTATTCTCACACAAATTGATAACAACCTATGAATTCTATAAAATGTCAGAATTTTCCATAATTTCAACACTTTTCAATTTAATCCTTAAAACATGTTTTTCCCTGATCTTGAGCTAAATTAATAATTTCATTCAATTTTGTAATTTAAATAATAAAATAATCCATTTCATGCAAATTGTTCATTTCTAACATTTTTTTTTACAAAATTGCCTATAAAATTTTACTTTTATTCAATTTAGTCCATAAGCCTAAAACATACAAATTAGCCATGCTAGCTGAATATTCATACATATTTTCCTCCTCCTCCTCTCCATTCCACATCCTTAATTTATATAACATGCAACAAGTAACATTATCAATAATTTCACTATTTACTTATGTATATTTAAAACTGTCCATTTGCGTCATAGTCACTAAATTATTTATATCTTTAGCTACAGAACTTGAAATTAAGATCCGTTAATTTTCCCTGAAACTAGACTTACTTATCTTATTACCATAAAATTTTCAGAATTTTTGGTTTAGCCAATAAGTACAGTTTATTCTTTAAAGTTGCCCCTGTTTTGCTGTCTGACAGTTCTGACCCTTCTTCACTAAGAATTAATTATCTCATCGTACGAGATTTGGATGATGTTCCCGCTTATTTCTATTGAAAATAGACTCTTTAAGGATTTTAAACATATAAATTTAATCCCTTAATTATTTTTCTCCAATTTTTTATGATTTTCCAAAGTTAGAACAGGGGAACCCGAAATTATTCTGACATTGTCTCACAAAACTTATTATATCTCATGATTTACAATTCCATTGCTTACACCGTTTCTTCTATAAGAAACTAGACTCAATAAGCTTTAATTTCATATTTTATTCATACTCTAATTAGATTTCTAAAATTTTTGGAGATTTTTCAAAGTTAGACTATTGCTGCTGTCCAAAACTGTTTTAGTGCAAAATGTTGATTTTCATTTTGCCCCAAATTTCACAATTCATACAATTCAGTCCTTACTTAATTATCCCCTCAATTAAACTAACTTTCTCAATTAATACTTTTCCTAGACATTATAAGTTATTTCATAACTATTGAAATTCAGAATTTCCACATAAAACTCTAACTTCAAACTCTTTTACAATTTAGGTCCTAAACATTCACTTTCTATTCAATTCTTTCAATAAAATCAGCATATAAACAATTTAAAGCTCTAATTCTATATCAAATCATCATATACTTCCATCACATATTCATAGAAACTTTCAATTTCTTTTGATAGAATCAAGAACTAATGAATTCAATAAATGGACCTAGTTGTAAAAGTCACAAAAACACAAAAATTTCAAGCAATAATCAAGAATTGAACTTACTTGCAGTAAAAATATGAAAAACCAGCTTAAGGGAACTCTTACATGGTGTTTTTGCTGATGAGAATGCAGAAAAATAAAGAGAAATCTAGATAATTCCACTTTAGTCCTAGCTTTATTAAGTAAATTTTGCAATTTTGCAATTTTACCCTTATTTTCTTGGTGATTTCATGCTCTTGCCATCCAGCCCAAATAGACATTGGGTCTATTTCCCTTTTAAACCCTCTTTATTTTATCATTTAAGCTATTTAATCATTTCCCACAATTTTGCATTTGATACAATTTAGTCCTTTTTGTTCAATTAGTTATCAGTACTTTAAAATTTCTTGACGAAACTTTAATACTAACTTATTAACACTCCATAAATATTTATAAAAATATTTATGGCTCGATTTAAAATTCTCGAGGTCTCGATACCTCGTTTTCAATTCTAATTATTTTAATATATATATTTTGTACATTTCACTATTTCAAAATTTTTCCTAACTTCACATTTAACTTATACTCACTAAATTAATAATATTTCCTACTCATTTGTCTGATTTAGTGATCTCGAATCACTGTTCCGACACCACTGAAAATTAGGCTGTTACACATTTCTCATCAGTGGACCTACAACACCGCCATAAAAGAGTGACATCAGTAAAATAGATAGCAACAATATTTACCTCAGTAGCATCATCCACGATGTCTTTAGTACGGAAGTATTGCTTCATTACCCACAAAAAGTTGTCCACATCCTTTGCAGATTTCATCCCATTAAACTCTTTCAACTTAAGGACATTTACCTTAGGCTTGGGGTGCCGCAACCAACACCTCATTCCTAAAGCAGCTTTATGAATAAAAGCTCCCCCTTGAGCTTCGCAACCTGATCCTTTAAAGCCGTCACCATGGCCTCGAAAGCATTATCCCTCACTGTGAGCTTATCCATATTGGAATTGAGTATCCCTTGTATCGTTTCCATATTGGAACCAAGAGTATCCACTACAAATTCCTTGAACTGCTCTTTCACTAAGTTCAACTTATCAGTATATCCCTCAACTGCCTCGAGTGTTTCCTTCACATTACCCATAGATTCTTCGAGATTCATCACGTGACCTTCCAAAGCTGATAGCATATCCCTCAATATACTAGCTTTCTTGTCCCTACCACTGGTCTCCCTAAGCTCAATTTGCTCGTCTACTCCTTTCGTCATTTTAACTAGCGCCTTCAAGCCTTAACTTGGGTACCAACTGTCACAGGGGTGAAAACTTAAGTCTGGAAAATCATGCTGCTTTAGACGATTTTTTTGCTTCAAATTCGCCTAATTTAGCCTTACTCTCAAGAATGAGAATTCACAATCTAAGGCACCAAAATAAAGTGAAAGCAAACTCAAAAGACAAATGAGCCAGAATCGAATAGAAAAGCCACAAGAAAGCAATGTACACAAGGTGTTTGAGTAAATACTCTAAAATATATTCAATAACAATGAATGAGATTAGAATTGAGGGGCAAGAACTCTAATTATGGTTGAGCGCTCCCAAATCCAACAATACGGTTTAAATTACATTGACAATTAAGATTAAAACTTATCTATAAGATGAGAGTCCTAAGGGATTTAAACTCTATACAATCTTATCCCTTAAGTTCACAAATATTAACCATAGTAACTATAGTTTTACTGAAGTGGTCCACTGGGTCACAAGGCTTCAAGTAAATGGGCTTCTTTATATGTTCCACGAATCGGATCAGTTTAAGTAGGTCTAATGAGCCCTATTTAATCGGTTGACCTCCATAGGATGTTTCTTATGCATTGGTCACAGGCTTTGATCCGCAACCTGTGACACAATGCACTAGTTGAATTTATATTTTAATAAATATATATTAAATTAACTTTTAACGTATTGTATTTAACAAGAAAAATATATAGATTAATTTATATTTGTTTTTAAAAAAATAACAAATGTACCATATGTGAGAAGTTAAAATAATTAAAATAGCTAAATATATATATATAATTTTTTACTTGTTGAGATATAAACTCCCTCCCAATAATGTCATCTTCAAAGTTTGAATTAGCGTATCTAAAAATATCTTATCATTGGACTCAACACTTATTAATTTTATGAATACTAATTGTTAGGTTAAAGTACCTGAGAGGTCCTTGTATCATAAGGACATGATTAAATTAGTCACTCTATCATTAAATGGATCGATTTAATCATTCTACTATTACAAAGAATTAAATAAATATAAATTGTAATATAGTTAATATTTAGTGTATAAAAAATGTGTTGAATTGAAATTACTTAATTTATTCTCTAGAAATATTCTTTCCGCTTAACTTCCCCACTTCCAGACAAATTATTCATACTTAGAAAAAAATTATTTAATTTTCTCACTTCCAGTAACAAATTATTGCTTCTTAAAAAATATTCATTTTCATATTGATGGGTTTTTAAACCAAAACCTAAGAATTATATTCTCACCTTCTTACCATTACACTAATTTTGACAAATTGTGAAATAAAATATAATAATGATTATACAAACAAAAATTGATAGCATGAAATAACTATTTTTTTCTGAAAGAAATTAGCATGAAATAATTATCAGTAATAATAATTCAACTTAATCAAATATATTAAAAATATTAAAGTAAATTTTAATTAAAATATAAATAACTTATAAATTTTTAAAAGTCAAACCGCATTATATGCTTAAATAACACTTATTTTTATAATATTTTTTGTAAATATAAATGAAATTAAATAAAATTAAATGTATGGATAAAATTTTAAATAAAATTTAAAAATATATAAGTAGGGAAAGATTTAATCATAATTTTTAAAAATAAATAAAATGAAAAAAAATTTAAATATTCGCCGTGAAAGGTTTAACTTTTATTTATTATATTTTATAATTAATATATATTAAATACTTTTCTTTTTACTCTTACTTGTTATTTAATTAAAAGGTTACCACACATTTTCCTAATTTTACTACATTTTTCTCATAAATCCGATGTGACAAGATCAAAGGTTTAGTGAAGTTTATTTTTCTGATATTTAATTTCAGCTATTGATTGTTTTGGATCTCATAATATCTTACTAAATAAAGATCTTATTTATAGGATAAAAACAGAATATATTTGTAATTCTTTCTTTCTTCTTCTTCTTCTTTTTTTATTATATTTGGTTGTTTTATTTTTAAAGTCTGCAATTTAATGCTTTTATAAATTAACAATACATTTGTTTTTTTTTATTGTAAATTAATGTACCCTATAAAAGGGGAATTATGTTTACAATGGAACATAATTATGCGTGTGATTGGCTTTCTTATTGAAATTTGGTATTTATGTTCACAATGCTATTTGTGATTGAAACATGATTCAAGGATCATCCTAATAAAACTGAAATTTTTAACTGGATCATCTTCATGGTTTTAAAACTAAGAGAACTTCTAGTTGGTTCCTCCATATTAGCCGAGAAAAAGATCTTAGATTTCCCAGAATTCATTTTGTGACCCGAGTAAGCACAAAAGTTTCGACGAATTTCATTCATTAATTCAGCATTCTTATAGAGAAAAGAGTTTTAATTAGCAGGTGGACATTCACCAAAAATTTTAATTAGGATGAATGAGTTTGATGCTAAGTTACTTTCATTGGCAGGTAGAGTCATGCTGGCTAAATCGATTTTGCTGGCCATTCCTGGGTATTTTATGCAACCGGTAATGGTTCTTGTTGGAGTGTGCGAGAAGATTGAGCTGATTGTAAGGAATTTTGTTTGGGGATCAACGAGGAGTGAAAGAAAGATGCATCTTGCAAATGGGATACTTGTTGCCAACCGATGAAGGTTGGGGAACTTGGGTTGGGAAGATTAGTTCCCCAGAACATATCCTTTCTCATGAAACTTGCTTATCAATTAGTCACTAACTTGGATTCACTTTGGGTCAGAATCTTGCGCAGTAAGTATAAGGTTGATGGTATTTTTCCTCAATCAATATATAAATCCAATTCCTCATATGTTTGGCGTTCTCTATCTAGAATTTGGGAACGTTTTAGGAATAACACTTGTTGGAGTATTGGTGATGGGCAGACGGCTAATTTCTTGTATGATTGTTGGATTCCTGAGGGAGGGCCACTTAGCAATCATGTGCTAGATGGATCAGTTCTTCCCGCTCATCTTAAGGTAGCTGATTTGGTCGATTCAGATGGTTTGTTGGAACTGGACTGTTTTGCAGAGCTATTTTACCAGTGAAGTTTTGGAGTACATTGCAAGGTGCCCTCCACCACATGTCGAGTTGGGTGTTGATGGCTGCCTGTGGAAATCGAATGGAACTGGCAAATTCTCCGTTAAGACGGTGTATAATAGTTTAGTTCCAATGGATGGCGTCACTGTTAATGAAGACTGGAGAGTAGTTTGGGAGAATGATTTACCACCGAGAATTAAACATTTCATGTGGTTGGTGATGCATCGGAAATGTCAAACGAATGAAGAAAGAGCTAGGAGGAATTTAACAAATGATGCCGGATGTGCACTGTGTGAGGCGACACAAGAGACCATACTCCATGCCTTAAGGGATTGCCAGGGTGCGGTTGCTGTGTGGAGTCAGGTGATTTCTCAAAATTATCTATCGTATTTCTTACCCTGTACTTGTTAGGTTGGATTAAATCTAATTTGAAATGCGAGATTGAATTTCGGGATGGGATTGTTGACTGTAGCATAAGCTTTGCTGTTTTGTGTTGGTCACTGTGGAATAATAGGAATATGCTTATTTTCCAGCAATGTAGCGGCACTCTTGAGGAGATAATTCGCAGGTCAAAGTCTTTTATCGGTAGGATCAGGGATGCTGCTACAAACAAGGATAGATTGAGAGCAAGTCTGGCTGTGGGGGTCAAATGGTGTCCGCCTAATTCGGGTTGGGTTAAAATAAACACGGATGGAGCTTTTAATAATGATGGAAATAGATCGACAACTGCGGGAGTCGAGATTCTCACGCCAACTGGGTGGTAGGGTTTAAAAGGTTTATTGGTCGAGAAAATGTAATTAATTCAGAACTATGGACTATCTTACATAGGTTAGAAATAGCTTGAATCAGAAACTACACTAAGGTACTCATAGAAAGTGATTGTATGATGGCTATTGAAATGATAAAGGAGAGCAACGCAAATTATCCATCCATTACTCTTATTAGAAAGATTAACAAAGTAACAAGGCATATTCAAATGGTAAAATTCCAATATGTTCCAAGAGAAGGGAATATGGTGGCCGATTAACTAGTTAAAACTTGTACTAGTGAGGATGCTGAATTTGGAATTATTGATTTCTCTAATTTTCATGTTAAGAAACTATTATTAGAAGATAAAATAGATACTTCTCGTGTAAATGTAAGAGTTTGTTGATTAAAACAGTTTGATTTCCTTATTCTCCTTATAAAAAAAAGTTGTTTATTTTCAACTATCCGTTAAACAATGAGCTAAGCCAACAAAGTTTAATTTCCATATTTATGTAAAAACTTTGTTTTATATATAACTAGTTTTTTTCTCCTGTGTGCAATGTATGGATTACTTATGTGTTTTATAAAATTATTATTATTTAAATAATAAAATATTAAACAAAATTATTAATCAAATAATATTTAAAAAATATAAACAAATTAAAAATATATATTTGAGTTTTTGAAAGATGATATATTTATAATATTATGAATATAATTTATGCTTTAATTATTAGGAATGTAATTTGAAAAATAAAACTCTTATAATAAAGTTTAAAATAATTTTTAACTTTAAAAAGTAGTTATAAATAATTTTTATTTTTTACTATTTAATATTAGAAATCATATATATCTAATATTTTTTTAATTTTAGAAATAAAATTTTAAATAATGTAAAAGCATACATTTGACTTATGAGAAAAAAAAACACTAATCTTTGTTTATTGGATAGTGCTGTAGGTAGAAGTGAAATATTTAAAAATTATTACATAAGATAATTTAAAATATATAACAGTTTTTTTTAAAAAATTAAAAAAATAAATTTTCAAGCAAAAATAATATGAATATTATTAAATTTATTTTATATTAAACACAATTTAATATAATATAGTAAATAAGATATATGAACTTACATTTTAAATGTAGATGAAGTAAGCATTTAATAACTATGATCATCAAATAAATATTAAGATAAATAATATTTATTTTTATGATAATTAAATAATTTTTTTATTTTTATGATAATAAATTTTGAATTTAATATTAAGATAAATATTGTTTAACTTTATTTTAATAAAATATTATTAATATTTATGATAATATCATATTATGTTTTGTTTTTGAATTTCATACTTTAAAATATATTTTTAAAGTTAAATAAAAATATATTATTTAATTAAATTTTCTATGAAAATTTTAACTTTAAACTAAATATTAAATTTAATAAAAATTGTGCCTCTGTTTTTTATCCACATGTAACCGCATGTTCTTTTATAAGGTAAATATATTCTATTTCTTTATTTAAATTCATGTTTGTTTTTTTAGTTGCATATTAATTTTATTTTTTTTAAAAAAAATTCTAATTAATTCAAATTTATTTTTAAAATTATTAGTTTCTATGTGATAAAAAATAAAATAAATTATGAGACGTGAAATTATTTCAAAATCATCAATTTTTATGTGATAAGTTTTAATGGTTAATTATTGAGATAACTTAAATTAAAATTATTAATAAAATATTAGGTAATTGAAATGAGAAAATTATTGAAATAATTTATTATATATATTTTTATAAAAGTATGAGTTTAATAAATGAAATCAATCAATATATATATATGTTGTGTTAGAAAAAAAAATATTCACATTAGTTAGTTGCAGTCTTAGACCTTCTAATATAATATATATATATAAAAGTTACTAATTAGAATCTTTTTATATATACAATCTTAAAACGAATGTGTTAAACAATATTAAAATTAAAGATATGTTGCTTAACCTGACTTAATTTTCAAGATATGTTAATTTAAACGGGTTGTTTTTTATAGATAAATCATTATACTTCTACAATATTAACAAGATTCACCATCTAAAAATTTTGTTCCAAAAAATTTCCAACTCTAAAATATCAAATTATGTTGTTTGTCATAGTCTCTAATTATAGTGACCACTAATTGTGGCACTACTCGAACCGTTGCTCACATAATTGCCTCCATAATAAATAAAAATTAAGTAAAAGTTACGTGACATTATTATTTAAGATGAGATGGCAGGTGGACGTGCAATGGCCACAATACTTGGTTTATATCTTTGATTTAGAATCCGCATTGGGAACTGCTCATTCATCGAGTATCGAAGTGCAGTTAAGAAGACCGGTGGATTGCAACAACATATTTGATATGATTCCATAAGTATTTACTTTAGTTCACGTCTTGTACGAGCACAATATGAGGTTTGGGGTGGGGTGAATGAACCCTGCAACAACTGAAAACCTAGAAGTTTGTATCAATTAGTAGGGTTTTGGTTACATCAATGAGGGGTTCGGTGAGAGAAGCCTGCATTACCAAAATAAAACAAATAAGCAGGGTTGTGTTGTTTTGCTGTCTGAAATTTATAGCTACAAGTTTGAAAATGAAAGAGGTTTGTTGTTTATCACCTGAGTACTGTTTGTTTCTGCTACTAACAGCAGTACTGCAGCAGAGGTTTCTACCACCTGCTTTACCTTGAGAAATAAAAATCTTTAAACTTTTTTTTCCAGAAAATTTGACACAAAGTTAAATATATTATTTGAAATGTTTCCGTTGCTCTAAATCTATTACAATTGTCCAACGCGTTTAAGTAGAAAACTAAATATATAAATTGTTAACACTTACAGCCAGCGAAGCACCAGTGGTCTAGTGGTAGAATAGTACCCTGCCACGGTACAGACCCGGGTTCGATTCCCGGCTGGTGCATTCTGTTGGAGCAATGAAGAGAACCGCGCTCTTGTGATGGTTAGGGTCCATCGCTCTCACCGATTTAACGATGAAAAACTGCGCATCTGAGCTTCTTCTTTTTTACTTTTCTAATATTTTAAAACAACCCGTATTTTTGTTTTGGGGGTGGGGGGGGGGGGGGAGTACGAGTTGGATGGGCCTTGTCCTGCCCGTGGCAAGACGAAGGAAATTGGATGAAAGCAAAGATATTCATTTTTGGGTAAACTGCACCATTAGTCACTGAACTATTTGTAACTTTTTATTTTGGTCACTTAACTAAAAAAAGTTACAATTTGATTACTAAACTATTTAAAACTTTTCATTTAAGTCACTGGACTATTTAAAAGTTTTTATTTAAGTCATTGGGCTGTTAAGGTTTTTTTTAAGTTCTATCAATGAGCTCTAAGCGATAATTTGACGATTAGTGTGGCGGATTAATACTCATCAACGAGTAGAAGAATATAGTTTAGATCCAAGTTGGTTTGACAAACAATGTCGATGATAAAAGAAATTATTTGAATTTTAGTTCACAAATTCATGGTGTTCAAAGTTGTTTCATGAAAAAAAAACTGAAATATGAAGAGAAGGAGAAAGAGAGTTTTCGATTAATTCAGACATTGCAAATAAAAAAAGCCGTATAACATCAACTTTAGCGGTCCAATGACTTAAATAAAAAATTTTAATAGTTCAGTGATCAAATTATAATATTTTTTAATTAAATGACCAAAACGAAAACTTATCCATAATTTACTGGCTAATTTATCACCCAAATGCTGTTTGTTTCTGCTACTAACAGCAGTACTGCAGCAGAGGTTCCTTCCACCTGCTTTTACTTTGAGAAATAAAAATAACTTTTTTTCAGAAAATTTGACACAAAGTTAATATATTATTTGAAATGTTTCCGTTGCTCTAAATCTATTACAATTGTCCAACGCGTCTAAGTAGAAAACTAAATATATAAATTGTTAACACGTGTAGGCACCGAAGCACCAGTGGTCTAGTGGTAGAATAGTACCCTGCCACGGTACAGACCCGGGTTCGATTCCCGGCTGGTGCATGTCGTTGGAGCAATGAAGAGAACCGCGCTCTTGTGATGGTAGGGTTCCATCGCTCTCACCGATTAAACGATGAGAAACTGCGCGCTGAGCTACTTTCATTTTCTTTCTTATTTTTTTATTCCCTTTTACTTTTCTAATATTTCAAATAAAACGTATTTGTGGGTGGAAGTACGAGTTGAAGGGGCCTTAGCCTCCCCCTGGGAAGACTAAGAAAATTGGAAGAAAAGCAAAGAATATCCATTTTTGGATAAATTCACTATTAGTCACTAAACTATTTGCAACTTTTTATTTTGGTCATTTAACTAAAAAAAGTTACAATTTGATCACTAGACTATTTGAAAGACTTCATTTAAATCACTAGGTTGTTAAGTTTATTTTAAGTTCTATCAACGATCTCTAAGCGATGATTTGACAATCGATGCTGTGGATTAGTACTCATCAACAAGTAAAAGAACATAGCTTAGATACAAGTTGATTTTACAAACATTGTCGAAGATAAAAAAAACTATTTGAATTTTGGTTCGCAAATCTATGATATCCAAAGTTATTTCATGAAAAAAAATTAAAATATAAAGAGAATGAGAAACAGAGCTTTTGATTAATTCAGACATTGCAAATAGAAAAAGCCATATAACATCAACTTTAACGGTCCAATACTTACATAAAAAATTTTGAATAGTTTAATGATCAAATTGTAATTTTTTTTAGTTAAATGACCAAAATGAAAGCTCATCTATAATTTAGTGACTAATGGTAGTTTACTTTTTTTCAGGTATTTGAGAAACAACTAATTTAATTTAGGGTAAACTACCAAAATAGTAACTTTTGTTTGTCTTAGGTTGCTTTTTAGTAACTTATATTTGAAATGTTACGTTTTAGTCACTTACGTTATCCTGTTGTAACATTTTAATCATCGAGCGTTAATTGTCGTTAACGGTGTAACGGTAAGCAGAGTGACACGTTAAATCATCATTTCAAATGAAAATTTTAGGTTAAATTATACAATTAGTTTCCATGTTTTTTTCGTTTTGAATAATTTAATTTATCTTCTTTTATGTTTTTTGAACTTTCTTTTTTTTTTCCATTCTCTTCTCCTTCTCCCTCTGTTTTCCTCCCTTCTCCATTTCTTTTAACATAGTTTTTCTCTGTTTTTCATTTGTTAAAACTAGTCCTTATACTTTTTTATTTTTTTGAACAATTTAATTTTTTTCTTTTTATTTCTTTAACTTCCTTTTATTCTTCCATTTATTTTTCTCTCTTTTCATATTCTTAATCAAATCTCGATTTGAATATAACTTAATTTTGAAACTAAAATTGGATCTAACTAATTAATATAAAAAAACCATATCCTTAATCTAATCTAAACATAAATTGAATTCATTATATTCAAAATATTTCTTTCCATTTTTGAACTTTTACAGAATTATGTAGATTATTCCTTTCATTTTTTTTATTTTCTGACGACCTTCTTGGATATTCCTAAGCAAACTTGATTGGAAGTCGAGCATGGATGAACCGGAGAGAGAAAGGGAGCATGGAACCAAACTGTTTTGGGTAAAGTTGAGAGTAAGTTTCGTATAATGGTCGTTTTAGTCATTGAGAATGTAGAGCTCGTTTGAAGAATCCGTGAAACAACATATGTAGGACCAAATTTCTGCCCGGGCGCAATCAAACCAGCCCAAATTAAACACCCCACTAAACCGACCACTAACTCCACCAACCCAATCAAACCATCCACTACCTCCACCTCCACTAACTCCATCACCCTACTAAACTATCCACTACCTCCATCACCCCCACACCCTATTAAACCATCCACTACCTCCATCACCCCCACTAACTCCATCACCCTACTTGTTATAAGTTGTAAAATTTGGCTATAAAAGCCATGGAAAACTATTGTAAGGGATTTTTTTTGAGAGAATACACATACGAAATCAAAGAGAATACAAATCATATTTTTAAGGTAACTTTTTATATTATTCAATTTTGTTTACTTTGGCGTTTACATTTTTTTTCACGAACGAAAGAAGGGAAAAGAGAGGGAGTTTACCTCTTATTTTATTTCCTTTCTGATTTGGCCCCAAAATTTTCATTTTTAATTCAATTTAACCCCTTTTTTATTTTTGTTATTTTACTGTTAAATTAATTAATTTGAGCTTTATTCTCATTAATTTTATATTTGTTTTTTTATTATTTTCTATTAATTTAATTAATTTGAGTTATGTTTCATATTATTATATTATTTATTATTATATATTTATTATGTAAATATATATATTTTTAAGCGAAGTTAATTATTTTAAATATAAATTTCTATTATACATAGACTTATTATATTATTTTTTTATACCATTGGTTATTATCGGTTACCATTTTATATCAAATTATTATTATTTACTATTTCTCACTATTACTAATTTAACATTGTTATTCCAATTTTTTTACTATTATCCCCCATATTTAATGTTATCGTCAACATATTTTTTGTTATTATCATCATGTTTTTAATATTATTATTAATACTATTAGCACAATGTTTATTACATTATTGTATTTATTATTACTGTTGTTTTATTAATTATTTCTATTAATTACTATTATTATTTTTTATTATTTATATATGATTAGCATTATTCTCATATTATTATTTTCATGTTGTCTATTATCATCATTTTAAAAAAAATCTATGTCCTTAATTCATTTATTTATTGATCTTTTCTCAAAAATTTTCAAAATAAAGGCAATGTTCGGTATTTAAAGAATTCGAAGAATCGTGCCCTAACGTACTGGGTTTCGCTCTCTTCGTTTGTTTTGAATATTCGAATATCCTCTTAAGGCTAAAACGCACGTTTTAAAGGCAAGCTCACAATTGAGGGTCAAAAATGTTGTGTCCTAACGTACTGGATGTAATGTTTTACCTTGAGGTGAGATGGTCTTTAATACACATTTGACTTACCTAAATGTTTTAAAAGCCAATAAAAGGAGGATCGCGTTTTGAACTCTGTCCAAATCTTTAATTTTCGACATTAAGACACTAAATAATCAATCAAGTACCAATTTTGGGCGTGTCGAGGGTGCTAATCCTTCCTCGTACATAACTAACTCCCGAACAGTTTTTTATTTTCGCAGACCAAAATCGTCGTTTTGAAAATTTTATTTATTTATTAAAAACGATCGTATTTTGAGGTGATCCAATCACACCCTATTAAAAACGATTGGTGGCGACTCCCAACTTTTCGTTTTCAAAAGTCGATTTCCCGTTTTCAAAAAAAATGGTTTCGACAGCTTGGCGACTCCACTGGGGACCAATAAGAGGTAGAGCTGTAAATTGATTATTTTCTGTCCTCTTGTCGAAATTTTGAAATTCGGTTTTTCTAAAATACACGATCATCGCTTTGCATTTTCTGTGCCCTTGTTGAGTTTGTTTTTTCGTTGAATTTTTTATATACCCTCGCATCATATCGCATGACCGTTGTGGTCACACCTTTTAAGTGGGAGTGAGAAACTATGCTTTTGTGAGGTTTTCACCTCCGCATGGGCTAGGGGATCGCTTCCGGAATACATCCGTTCTTATGTCTTCGTGAGATTTTCACCTCCGCACGGGCATAAGGAAATGTATTCCCCTGAACTGAACTTGATCCATATGAACCTATAATGGGCGAGGGTCGAGGAATCTGCTGGTTCAGGTACCTTTACTCTAGAATTAAACCACATATAGTGAGCTGTAGGAACCCGCCTTAGGTAGAATTACACCTAGCCCTAGTGGTTTCCCGAATAGGCGTTTGATAATTTCTTGATTGCTTTGATTTCTATTCTTATGCATAATTCTGACTTGTGTTTTTCCTTCTTTCTTTAAGTGATAGCATAACATTTTCATCATAAAATGAGGTGTCGATATACGGATCGGTTACTAATAAAAAGTTTTGCCATGAAGAACGAATTTCTTGATAAAGTGAAAGACAACGCGTTTGTCCAAAGATGGTCGGAAAATGCACAGTTAGAGAAAGGTGACAGTTTGACAAAGGAGTACACGTCGGAGTTATGGGACTTTACCTTTATTAGTGTGGTTCAGAATGATCTTCAGGAGTTGAAAGAATTATGGAGTTACTAGAATGAGGAGATGAAGCAGCTACTCTAATGTAATTATGGTGATATTTCTTATCTCCTCGATGTTAAGGTAGATAGGTATTTGTTCCACGCCATGGCTCAATTTTGGAGTTCCGCCTACAGTTGTTTTACTTTCGGAAAGGTGGATTTAGCACCTACTGTCGAGGAGTATACAGCCTTGCTTCGTTGTCCGAGGTTTCAAGTTGATAAGATTTATTCTAGAGCTGTCAATACCTCAACCTTTGTAAAGAGGTTGATGAACATCACTGGGATGAGTAAGCAGTGGGTTGCAGCTCGAGTCCAGCAGAAAGGCAATGGAAAGTGCATCCCTTGAGAAAATTTGAGAGATCTGATCCTGGCACACCCTGATATGAAGAAAAGAGTTGATGTCTTTACCTTGAGCGTCTACGGTTTGGTTATTTTCCCTAAAGCTTTAAGGCATGTAGATGAAGCAGTCGTCGATCTATTTGACCGATTTGGTAAGGGAGTCACTCCTGTTCCTGTAATCTTGCCTGAGACTTTCAGATCTTTGAGTGCATGTCGGAGGGCAAGTGAAGGCAGATTTATTGGGTGTGCACAACTCTTGTTAGTGTGGTTTCATAGCCACTTTTGGAGGGTAGAAAAAGCCTCTTACCGACCTTTTCTCGGAGATTACTCACCTTTGAAGGAGATAGTGACTATATCGAGAAGAGATGACATAACAGAGGGAAAATGGATGGCGATACTTTAAAATCTCCAAAAGGAGGATATCGAATAAAAAACCCTTGGATGGTTTCCGATGAGATTCTCTACCGATGTGGGAGTTATGATTGGGTCCCTTTGTTGGGGATTTGGGGAGCCGTTGGATATGCCCCTCTGCTTGTATTGAGACAATATAGATCGAGACAATTTATACCGATGACGCATAGGTTAGCTCAGAGTGGGTTCTCGTATGGGGAGAAAGACTCCAAGAAAAAGAGCTGCGAGATTTATAATACCTGGAACCAAACTTGCCAAATAAAGAGATTTGCTGTGAATCCAATGGTGACTCTTGAATATAATGAATGGTGGAGTAGAAGGGTTAACGACAATATCCCTAGGCTAAATTTAGTAGAAGCTCGACCGATAGAGGAATATCTGCGAGTGGTCCTCTCCGAATTGGAAATCATAAAGCAAGACTTTGAAAAGAAAACCTCGGAGTTCAAAAGAAAAATAGAGCAGTTGAAGGAGGAAAAGGTGTATTTAAAGCTAGATGTTGATGCTTAAAAATCCGAGGCTGAGAATTTAAAGAAGAGAAAGAGAGAGGTTGAGGTGGACCTGGATAGTCTGAAGACTGATTACAAGCAGCTGTATAAGTCAATGAGAAATGCTAGCTTGGGTAAAACGTCTGAACAGTGGAAGCAAGAAATCTAAGAAGAAAAGGCTAGGGCTGATTGGTGGGAGAAAAAGTTTCATGATGCTCAAGCTCGAGAAGTCGCTTGTAAAAAGAGTTTAGACGATAGCCAGAATGAAAAATAGATGTTAAGAGCTCGGGTGGCAGAGTTAGAAATGACACTATAGCAACATTGGAGTCGTAACTCAGTGATTGAATTAAAGGCTAGCCAAAGTAAGATCGAGAATTTGAAGGGGAAAGTAGAAGAACTTGAGACTACACTTCAGAACTCTGAGAATCAGATTGAATTATTGGAAGCAAATAATGAGCAACTAGGGGAGCAACTTCACCGATCTCAGGATCAGGTCCGTGATAGGGATTACCTCATGGGCGAAGCTATAGCTCAGATATGAGAGGTGGTTGATCATTTGCAGACTTTGGCGGTCCAAGCAGATGTGCTAGGAGTTAAATATGAATTAGTGTCAGATCGGGGGCGAGAGTTAACCTGCCTTCTTAGGAAAGTAAAAGCTTTGGGTGTTAGGGCAATACCGTATATGTAATTCATTTTATGTAAAAGATTTTATTTTTCAGTGAAGTTTTCTAAATGGAACTGAATTCGAATCGATGTCTCCTTTTTGCATTCATGTTATGCATTTGCATTGTATAACATCATAAACATTAAGTTACACAAAAGAACCCTATTAATTAGTGATAATTTATCTAGTTACCCTGGAACATCGTTACTATACAAGGAGGAAACAAGGGTTATGGATCAGAGGTTAGAGAAATTAGAACAAATACAAAAGGAGATGCAAGAGCAACTGCAAGCTCAGATGCAAGAACAGCTGGCTAAGATCCAGCAGGAGATGAGGGATTAAATGCTAGAGTCCCAGAAAAACATGCTTGAGTCACAGAACAACATGATGAGCCAGCTAACACAGCTGCTGAAGGGAGGGTCTGACAAAGGAAAGGGCCCTATGGGTGATATTGGAATGACAACGATGGCTCTGCTTGTCCTACAAGCTTTGCCTCAGTAAACATTCAAACACAGCCACCAAGGGTGTCTGTTAATGTTAAACCTCTGCATCAAGTCGGCACTTCGGCACCGATAAACTTCTCAACAGGCTCGTGCTCTAACCTTGGAGACAATATGGCAAATCCCACGATCCCTAATTTCGATGAGGTTGAAGGGGAAAAAGTAAGGGCGGAGCTCCCAAAGCAGCTCGAGGATCAGTGCAAATGGATAGAGGAGAAGTTCAAGGAGCTAGAAAGTGCTGATCTTTACTGCGGAGTTGACGCAAAGGAACTCAGTTTGGTCCCGAACTTAGTACTTCCTCCGAAGTTGAAGATGCCAGAATTTGAAAGATATAATGGAACCAGCTGCCCTGATGCTCACATTACAATGTTCTGTCAGAGAATGACGGGATATGTCAACAATGACCAATTGTTGATTCACTATTTTTAGGATAGTTTGACTGGGGGCCGCAGCCAAATGGTACAATCAGTTGAGCCATGCTCAGGTCAAATTATGGAAGGATTTGGCACAGGCCTTCATGAAACAGTATGGCCATGTGACCGATATAGCGCCTGACAGGATTACATTACAGAACATGGAGAAAAAGTCAAGTGAAAGCTTCAGGAAATACGCCCAGAGGTGGAGGGAAGTCGCTACGTAAGTCCAACCACCACTGCTGGAAAAAGAAATGACTATGCTATTTATTAATACCTTGAAGGCACATTTCATTAATCATATGTTGAGGAGCGCGACTAAGAGTTTCGCAGACATAGTGATGTCTGGTGAAATGATAGAAAATGCAATAAGGTGCGAGAAGATAGAAACAGGGGAAAGCACGAGAAGGTCAGCCCTAAAGAAAAAGGAAAGTGAGGTAAGCAATGTGAGCTCAGGCTATTCAAAACCTGTCACCGTTAATTAATCGAGAACGGTAGTCACAGCCAACAAGTTGCACCAAGGCAGGAGCCCAGCACAAAGAGAAATACAAAGATGATACAGTTTACCACTATCCCAGTGATATATAAGGAGCTATACAAAAGATTATTTGATGCACATGTTGTAGCACCGTTCTACTCAAAACCTGTTGCAGTCGATAGAAAATTGCATCCCTTTTAAGAAGTTAGTCGAAAGGCTCGTTTAAATGGGTATTGTGAAGTTCGACAACAGGTCTGGCATAGAAAATCTGTTACCCAACCATGCTGATGAGGGGGTAAACGCAATAATCAATGATGCGGATAAAAGAATTTGACAAGCATTCACCTTTGCATACTTGGGAGTGTTCTAAACGATGGGATGGTGGAAGAGATCCTTGTATTTTTTAGGGCTAATCTAGAGTTATATTCAAAACACACTTGTTGCTTTAAGCCTAGAGGCAATAAGAATCCTTTTGTGAAATAGGCTTATGTCTAGCGTCTTTATTTCAATGAAATACATTCTTTTGTTTCTTATTTCAAACATCTGTTCTTTTCCATTTCATTCATGATCATACCATACGAATAAATATTCTTGGTTTCTCTATTTCTTCAAATTTTCTTTCATCCTTATAACAGGTCTCCAGATATCAATGATATGAGTGACACTGTTGCTAACTTAGAATCTTTTTTTGAGCGAGATATGTGTTTAGTGAGACCTCAAGACTTTGAAGATGACTAAGATTGTAGCTTATCTTCTGATCTGTTGATGACGGTGAACAAGATGAGAAGCAAACCTCATGTTGCCAAGAATCAGTGAAACCCATAATCTTCTTCTATATGGGGCATGTGTGCTGTCAGGCTGATTTCGCCAAAAGCCTCTGACGAGTATCGATTCTTTTTGTGGTCGTTGATTATGTTGCCAAGTGGACAGAAGCTGCCTCATATGTCAATGATGCGAGGTCAATAGCCAGCATTTTCTATGTTAGTATGGAGTACCGAAAGGGACTATATCTGACGATGTACTAAATTTAAATAGTAGTACAATATCTGAAGCATCCGGGCTGTTCAATATTAAATACCATATCGCCCGAAAATGAACGGTGCAAAAAAAAAAGATCATGGGAGCCTCTATCAGAACCTCCACCGGGGCAACGTTTTTCATTGATTTATGGAATGAATGCAATTTTGGCAAGGTCTCTTCTCCACGAGTTTCGTCAAAGTTGAGTAAATCCAATTTCGATGATCAAGTGAACCTGATTGAAAAAGGAGGTCAAAAATTATCCGTTACGGTCAAATGATACGAAGTGATGACGGAAAGATCATTCCAGAAAATTTCATCAAGAAAACTTAGTTTTGAGAAGGATCCTTCCCATACAAAAGGATCTCAGTGAAAATGAATGTCAAATTGGGAATAACCTTATCCCTGGTGGGGGCATTGATGTTGATTAAGATAAATGGCAAGAACTTACCTGACCCTGTGAACTTGGATTTAATCAAAGAATGCTTCACTTTCAAAAAAAAAGAAGAGAAAAAGGAAAGAGAAAAAAGAAAAAGGAAAAAGAAGAGAAAAATAAAAAAGAAAAAGAAAAGCAAAGCAAATGAGAGGAGAGGCCAAGGCGAAAACCCGCAAAGGGCGCTTTGAGACCAAAGGGGATTTGAGTTGAAAACCCGAAAAGGGCGGCTCGAATTTGGATTGAAAGTGGGGCATACAGTAGTCTTACTATGCCTGAGTTAACAATGAGGAAGTATGCTACATCTTGGGGCATTGACAAATACTTCGGATCACCTAAACACATGTTGAGCTCAAATGGTTATCAAGAAGTTTGTACAGAGAAGCTCAGGCTGCAATATCTGGGGCACTTAATTTTCTATCTTACCCATGTTTACTATCCTTGGTTGCCTTATTCTTTTCGAGATACGCCCCAATCATTTTTATTTTATTACCTTGGATATCTCCGATTACTTTAATTGTTGTGAGCTATGCTCTTAATTAATTTCATTCTTATCCCTTTGCCATGATCTCTTTCAAGTATTTCGCATTGAAATATAGATTAAAATATTTCCACAAAGGAGATTCTGCTTATGACTCTAGAAGATTCTAAATAATACGGGAACCTAAAACAGGACTGTTGTTTAGAATTTACCGAGCCTAAATGTAGGAATTGTCTGAGGGACTACCCCTTAAGATTTTCTGTCAAATATATCAGAGACAAATATTGCATCGAAGGTACAATCTTAACGAATAGCAAGCAATGTCAACCCAAGCTTTAAAAGGGGATCATTCTTGAGAGAAAGATGGTATTTTGCATCCATGCAAATATCAAGCATATACATCTGGTCATGACACCCAAGAATGGTGTAGCAGACCAAATTAATGGAAGAAGAGTCAAATCTTGTACCCTTAAATTTGTGGGGGGAATGAATTGAAGAGGAATCAGATTATATTCCCCCCGAGTTGCAGTAGGAGAGTTTGAAGATGGTGCAAGCCTTATATCCCATAAAGTACAGTGGACTGGACCTTGAAATTATAGTGGGGCAAACCAGTTGAACAAAATGGATTGTTTCTATGAGTTTTCTGTCAGAAAGTAGCAGCTGAACAAGAAAGACTTATGTCAGTGAAGCGATAGCCTTAACAGACAACGAGTAATGGTAGCCCAAGCATTAAAATGGGATTATTTTCATGACATTCTGCATTCGTACAAATGTCATTCATAATACATTTAGTTAGGGGCATTTGATTCATGTTGATCATAGCATCCTAATCATTTAGCATAAGCATAAACCACAGGAAATCACTTCTACAGATGGATTCCCCAGTGGACAGTGTAGCAAGATTGATTAAAATTACAGATTTTGGCAAGCCTTATCCCACTGAGCAGAAGTAGAGCAGGCTAAATACTAAATCTTATCTTCGCTGAGCAGGAGCGGAGTAGATTAAATTTTGGTGAATATTATCTCCATGTATCGGCAATGGAGCAGATTTCAGCCACCAGTCTTATATTCACTGAGCAGGAGTGGAGCAGGCTAAACATACTAGATCTTATCTTCACTGAGCAGGAGTGAAGCAGATCAAATTTTGGCAAGTCTTATCTCTATGTATCGGCAATGGAGCAGATTTCAGCCACCAGCCTTATCTTCACTGAGCAGGAGTGGGGCAGGCTAAACATACTAGATCTTATCTTCACTGAGCAGGAGTGAAGCAGATCAAATTTTGGCAAGTCTTATCTCCATGTATCGGCAATGGAACAAATTTCAGCCACCAGCCTTATCTTCACTGAGCAGGAGTGGAGCAGATTAAATTTTGGTGAATCTTATCTCTATGTATCGACAATGGAGCAGATTTCAGCCACCAGCCTTATCTTCATTGAGCAGGAGTGGAGCAGGCTAAATACTAGATCTTATCTTCGCTGAGCAAGAGCGGAGCAGATCAAGTTTTGGTGAATCTTATCTCCATGTATCCGCAATGGAGCAGATTTCAGCCACCAGCCTTATCTTCACTGAGCAGGAGTGGAGCAGGCTATATACTAGATCTTATCTTCGCAGAGCAGGAGTAAAGCAGATCAAAATTTGATGAATCTTATCTCCATGTATCGGCAATGGAGCAGATTCCAATCATTAGCCTTATATTCACTGAGCAGGAGTGGAGCAAGCTAAACATACAAGATCTTATCTTTACTGAGCAGGAGTAAAGCAGATCAAATTACAGCAGATCACATCTCTGTAAAGCAGCAACGGAGCGTTTTGAAGCAATAAGGTACGGTGGGTTGCGACAAAGAAGACAAGACTCAGCCAGCCCAGGCAAATTTGGCCCTTCTAAAATCTTTTCTCTATTCTCGTTACACGACAATGAGCAAAGAAGGGCAGCTGTAGGACCAAATTTCTGCCCGGGCGCAATCAAACCAGCCCAAATTAAACACCCCATTAAACCGACCACTAACTCCACCAGCCCAATCAAACCATCCACTACCTTCATCACCCCCACTAACTCTATCACCCTACTAAACTATCCACTACCTCCATCACCCCCACACCCTACTAAACCATCCACTACCTCTATCACCCCCACTAACTCCATCACCCTACTTGTTATAAGTTGTAAAATTTGGCTATAAAAGTGTAATGGCCTAAATTCAAGGTTATCGGAACAATGGTTTCGTAACCATAGATCCGATTTAAAGAGAAATTTATTTCAATATTTTTGCTTGAAAATTTATATGATAGGAAAATCGTATGAAAATATTGATAGGAAAATTTTATTGATTTAGTGATTAGTTAGAAAAAGAAATTATTGAAGAAATTGGGTAAAATAAGGTATCGGGACCTCTATCTCGTAAAATCGAGTCGAAAATAATTTTATAAATATTTATGAAATGTTATTAATGTGGTATTAAAATTTTTTTAGGACATTTTAATGTTTGGGTAGTCAATTAAATGAAAAGGACTGAATTGTAATAGGTGTAAAAGTTGCTAGAGTGATTAAATAGCTTATTAGTCTAATGAGAAAAGATTTAAAAGGAAATTAGACCCAAAAGTTATTTGGGCTGGACGGCAAGGGTATGAAATCAGCAGAAAAATTGATAAATTAAGGGTAAAATTGGAATATTGCAAAATTAACTAAATAAAACTAGGACTAAATAGGAAATATCTAGATTTCTCTTCATTTCTCTTCAATTCCAGTAGCTAAAAACGCCATAGGAGGGTTCTCTAAGCTCATATTTCATAATTTTTGTACCAAATCCAAAAGATTCAAATACGAAGCTAGATCGAGGAAAGGAAAAAGTTCGGGATTAATAGATTTTTACTGTTTACAAACAAGTATCAAGGTAAGTTCGTGTAACTTGAATTATATTCTTAAATGCTTGAGATTGCATGTTATTGATGTGAATATAATTTGAATGTTCATTATATGGAAATTTATGAAACATTGATATATTTGATAAAATGGGAAGAAATCCCGGTTGAATGAAAGGAAAATTCGATGGATCTCTGAAAAGGAATTGACGGTAAAAAGGATCTAGCCCGGACGGGTGATCCTATCCTGATATAGCCCTCCTGAAAAATATGTGTAAAATGGATTTAGCCCGGACGGGTAATCCGAATTAGGGTCTGAATTTAGCCTGGACTGGTAATTCAGATCCAAGCTCATTAGAGTAATTGTCGTTGCAGGGGATTTAGCCTGGACTGGTAATCCCGACAATACTCTATGAGTTTATATTGCAGGGGATTTAGCCTGGACTGGTAATCTAGCTGCAAGGTTGAGGTTCGCGGGAGTGTGCTCTCTGAAATGGAAATGTGCGCACATGAATATGAATTGACGGACCCGGAATTGTACACTAAAAGTGTACCTCTGAAAATCCATCGAAATTCCGATAAATTCAACGGGATAAATATGAAAAAATAACAAGGAAATGGAAATCATGGTATTGATGAGCTCATCAATCATGATATATATTATTGGTACATGGAAATTATTGTACTAACTTGAATGTTGAGTTTGTGCATATTACGGTAATAATGCATTGAATGGATATATGGATGTTTATTGTATTGTATTGAAAATATTAGGTAAGTATAATTCTTGTTACATGAGCTTACTAAGCACAAAGTGCTTACCCCATTTCCTTTTTCCCTGTTTTGTAGTGTTAAGAGCTCGGAGGTCGGATTTGGTCGGAGACACATCACACTGTCAACCTCAGGATTTCGGTATATAAAGAAACTTTATTTTGGAAATCAATGGCATGTATAAGCTAACAAAGTAAATGTTAACGTGAAATGAATGTAAAGTTAGCCATTAGTATGGTTAACAAACCTGGTTATAGATATGTGATGACGTTATCTTATATAAATGCATGAATTTATCATGAAAATATGTTGAATTGATTTGGTTGATGTGGATTGGTCTCGATTTAATATTACAGGGAAGGTTAGATATTTATAAAAGGGCTATATTGAATATAAAAAAATTAATTCGTAAACTCCAGTAATGCCTTGTACCCTATTCCGGCAATGAATACGGGTAGGGGTATTACAAAAAGCCATGGAAAACTATTGTAAGGGATTTTTTTTGTATAGAATACACATACGAAATCAAAGAGAATACAAATCAGATTTTTAAGGTAACTTTTTATATTATTCAATTTTGTTTACTTTGGCGTTTACATTTTTTTTCACGAACGAAAGAAGGGAAAAGAGAGGGAGTTTACCTCTTATTTTATTTCCTTTCTGATTTGGCCCTAAAATTTTCATTTTTAATTCAATTTAACCCCTTTTTTATTTTTGTTATTTTACTGTTAAATTAATTAATTTGAGCTTTATTCTCATTAATTTTATATTTGTTTTTTTATTATTTTCTATTAATTTAATTAATTTGAGTTATGTTTCATATTATTATATTATTTATTTATTATTATATATTTATTATGTAATTATATATATTTTTAAGCGAAGTTAATTATTTTAAATATAAATTTCTATTATACATAGACTTATTATATTATTTTTTTTATACCATTGTTTATTATCGGTTACCATTTTTATATCAAATTATTATTATTTACTATTTCTCACTATTACTAATTTAACATTGTTATTCCATTTTTTTTACTATTATCCTCCATATTTAATGTTATCGTCAACATATTTTTTGTTATTATCATCATGTTTTTAATATTATTATTAATACTATTAGCACAATGTTTATTACATTATTGTATTTATTATTACTGTTGTTTTATTAATTATTTCTATTAATTACTATTATTATTATTTTTTATTATTTATATATGGTTAGCATTATTCTCATATTATTATTTTCATGTTGTCTATTATCATCATTTTTAAAAAAATCTATGTCCTTAATTCATTTATCTATTGATCTTTTCTCAAAAATTTTCAAAATAAAGGCAATGTTCGGTATTTAAAGAATTTGAAGAATCGTGCCCTAACGTACTGGGTTTCGCTCTCTTCGTTTGTTTTAAATATTCGAATATCCTCTTAAGGCTAAAACGCACGTTTTAAAGGCAAGCTCACAATTGAGGGTAAAAAATGTTGTGTCCTAACGTACTGGATGTAATGTTTTACCTTGAGGTGAGATGGTCTTTAATACACATTTGACTTACCTAAATGTTTTAAAAGCCAATAAAAGGAGGATCGCGTTTTGAACTCTGTCCAAATCTTTAATTTTCGACATTAAGACACTAAATAATCAATCAAGTACCAATTTTGGGCGTGTCGAGGGTGCTAATCCTTCCTCGTACGTAACTGTCTCCCGAACCGGTTTTCTATTTTCGCAGACCAAAATCATCATTTTGAAAAATTTATTTATTTATTAAAAACGACCGTGTTTTGAGGTGATTCAATCACACCCTATTAAAAACGATTGGTGGCGACTCCCAACTTTTCGTTTTCAAAAGTCGATTTCCCGTTTTCAAAAAAAATAGTTTCGACAACATAGTTTCAAAAGGGTGAGAATGTTGTAGGTAAGATAAATAAGGTGGTCGTGGGGGTTGATTAGAAGGTCAAGGGAACGGGCTTGGGAAACTTTGTTGAGGGTGGACTACCATAAGTGTAATAGCCCGTTTTCAGTGGTGTTAGAAACTGTGGTTTCGGAACCACAATTTCAATGAGAGAATAAATATTTTAATATTTATTTCAAGTATATGGGGTTATATTAGAGTCTTATTAAAGTTTCGCTAAGAAATTTTGAAGTCTAAATGGTTAATTTGGTAAAAAGGACTAAATCGTAAAAGGTGTAAAAGTTGAATTCTATTAATTAAAAGGGTTAAATGGCTATGGAAAGGTAAATTAATGGACTTATATGGTAATTATACTATTTTTTTGAAGGTGGACAAATATGGACATGATGTTTTGTAAGTTAATAACTAAGGGTAAAGTAGTAATTAAATTAATAAAACTTAAGCTAAAATAAAACAAATCGGTATCATCTTCATTAGTGGTCTTCTCCACTAAAAGTTGAAACAAATAAACATCATTTTCATGGCTTTAAGGTTCAGCCAACATAGGAGCTTTGCATGGTATGTATTCAAATCCTGTTTTTATTGATTTTTATGTTTTTGAGCTCGTATTAGCTTAATCTAGCTAGCCTGGGGGTTAATTTGTAAAATTGTTAAATGCTAAGGGGCTTCCATAGTTGATTTTGAATGTATTTTAATGTTAGTTGATAGATTATTAACATTAATTATTAAACAAAACTGTAACAGCCCGATTTTGGGCCCAGTCGGAACAGTAGTTTCGGGACCACTAATCCGAGGTCGAAGAAATTATTTTTTAATATTATTTTATGTGCTGTGGCATGATTATATGAGATTATGAAAATTTTGGTGAATTAATTTTAGCGATTGCATGCTTGATTGGGAAAAAGAACTAAATCGCATAAGTGCAAAAGTCTTATTTTGATAGCTAAGGGTGTCAAATAGCTAGAGAACCAAAATTGGGGGTCTTTAAAGGGAAAATAGACCCTTAAAATAGAGCTGGCCGGCCATAAGGACAAAATGGGATGAGAAAGTCAAAGCTAAGTGGCCTAATTTGATTACAATAAAACCTAAGAAAAAGGTTATCATTTTTTTTGCTCCTTCTTCTCCACCGATTTTTCCTCCAAGAAAATGGCCATGAAAGCTTGAAAAATTTCAGCTACTTAAAGCCATTGCAAGTAAGTGATTTTGAGGGCTTTTCTTGAATATTTTTGTATTTTTAGAACCCTTGTAGCATGAGCTTTCAAATGAGGAGACTATTTTACAAAATGGTGGAAAGTCTAGGATTTTACCATGAAAGCTTTCATATTGTTTTCTGAAATTTTATGGAAGAAAATGAATTATTGTTGTGAAATAAATAATTTTTGTAAAGTAGTTTTCATGGAAATCCTAACTAAGAACCATTTTGCATAAGTTTTAAAATAATTGATAAATGTGTTAAATAATTAGAATTTTGGGCTACTCCTAGTATGAAAAGTATCCGGCTAAGCTTGATTAATAAGAAAATGTGATAAAAATCGATTTTCAGACCTAGGGGTAAAATGGTCATTTTGTGAAAGTCTAGGGACAAAATGGTCATTTTGTCCAATTATGAATTTTCGAGTGTCTAGATTAATATGCTGATGAAATGAATGAATTTCTATCATTTTAGATTAAGAATTACAAAATCTGGGCCTAAACCAGGGAAAAACAAAGCTAGTGGACTAAACCGACTAGTCGCCTATATTTTGTAATCCGAGGTAAGTTGTATGTAAATAATACAACTACATTGTTATTATATGTGTTTGAATTGATATAGCATAAATTACTTGTTTGTGGAAATGATTATGTATGATGAATATTGAGATGGTAGAACTCCCGTTTGAACCTTAAGAAATAAATCGGATATTCATGCCATAACATTCGGGTTGTTTGTGTGCTAGTGTAAGACATGTCTGAGACATGCATCGGCCACATTATGAGAACTTGTGTAAGACCATGTCTGGGACATGGCATCGGCATTGAGACGAGAGCCAGTGTAAGACATGTCTAGGACATGCATCGGCTATGAGATGTGTCAGTGTAAGACCATGTCTGGGACATGGCATCGGCACGGATATGTGAGAGCTAGTGTAAGACCATGTCTGGACATGAAGTCGACCTAGATTTCGATAGTCAGTGTAAGACCATGCTTGGAACATGGCATCGACTTGATGGATGAGCCAGTGTAAGACCATGCCCAGGACATGGCTTTGGCCTCGATTTCGATAGTAAGTGTAAGACCATGTTTGGGACATGGCATCGATTTGATGGATGAGCCAGTGTAAGACCATGTCTGGGACATGGCATCGGCATTATACCTTATGTTTGAGGCTTAGTGAATATCTAATAGCATTCCAAATGGTTCAGCGGTGAGAGTTACAGTTTAAGTTAAACGAGAAAAGTATAACCATGTTGTGAGTGCTACAGGTACCTATTTGAAATGTATGAGATGTGAGCTCAATATATGCTTTGTGAATTGTATTGGATAGTGATGAGTAAGTTGTGCTTATGCCTACTTTTGTATTATAAGCATGATGATGAATGGTAAAGTTGTTGTTGTATTTATTGCATGCAACTTACTAAGCTTTATGCTTACTCCCTCTCCTTTCCATTTTCTTATAGTGCCTCCTAATTAGCTCGAGGATCATCGGACGTCGGAGGCATCAATCACACTATCAACCGAAGCACTAGGTATAGTCGATTTTATTATTTTGCATATAGCATGTATAGGGCTTAGACTTTTGAGTTTTGTGTCAATGTTAGTTTGGCCAAATGTGTTGGCTTGCAACGAATCCCTTCATTTTGTATAAAGCCTTGGATAATGGCTAATGTTCATTATTGATATATGCAATTGATGATATTTTCATGGATGAGTAAATTGCATGAATGAGATAATGCCTTGTGTGGCTGATTAGACCTTGTATTGTTGTGTGGATTTGTCATGTTAGATGTTATGTAGGTTAGTGCAAGTAAGGGTGGCAAAAAGGCTTAGTAAATAGCCATATTTTGTCCACACGGGTAGACACACAGGTGTGTGTCACACACGGCCAGCCCCTTGGGCTTGTTATCCAGTCGTGTGTCCCTTGCACGTTAATTTTATAAGTCAGTATGCATGGTAGTAAACACACAAACAGAGACATGGTCGTGTGTCTCAGCCGTGTGGTGGACACGGCCTCGACCACGGACGTGTGCCTTGGCTATATGCTCTTTATTGGATGCTGATGTCAGAAACAAAATGTCAAGGTTTTTAGACACGGGTTAAGACATGAGCGTGTCATGGCCGTGTGAGGGACACGGTTCATAGACATGGGTGTATGTCAGGCCGTGTGAAAACCCCTGTAGGTTCAAATTTAAAATTTAATTCACCCAGGCATAGAACACGGACGTGTCCCTAGATGCTTAGGCCGTGTGTGTCACACGGGCCATCAGCGCGACCATGTTATAATGACCACACGGGTGTGTTGCCCTTCCACACAGGCGTGTTCCCTATTTCAAGAGTTATTTTTTTTCTAAAGTTAATTAAAGGACCCGGGTTGGTTCCGAATTGTTTCCAATGGATGTTTGGGGCCTCATAGGCCCATATTAAGGAGTTTAAAAAAAGTTTGAAATTAAAAAGGTTTTTAATTTGACCTAGTCTTAATGACATCGAAATGATTGTATGCATGTGATTAAGTGTGGTAACACCTCGTATCCCGTCCCGACGTAGGGCTCTGGTGTGGGGTGTTACAAAAACATGTTTTGTTAAGTGATTTTTAGTGAAGTTGTATTTAGGGATTAATTAGTGAAAATAGTAACGTTTCATGGTAATATTATGAAATGATGATTTAGGTGAGTTGATATGAGTCCCTAAGAAGTTCGGTTAGCATGCATGGAGGGTTAAAATAGTTAAATTTCAAGTTATGAGCTTAAGGACTAAATTGTGAGAAGTTAAAATATTAGGGGTAATTTTATAATTACATAAATATGAATTATTGATAAACCGTAATTTATACATATTTTTATCCCATGCTTGGCACATTTATGGATGGTTTCTCCTTAGATTTGGTGAATTCGATGCTCCTAATTCTTTAATTTCATGTTTTATACTTAGATGAGCATAGGAGAGTAAAAAGAGCGAGAAACGGGCCGAAAACGGAGAAAATGGACCCACATAGAAAATCAACACGACCTGGACTTCCTTACACGGGTAAGCCACACGGCCGTGTCCATTTGGCAGGATCGAAGCACGACTTACACAGGTAGACTACACGCCCGTGCCTATTTAACAGCCTTGACCACGGTCTGGAGCAATCGCACATGGGCGTGTCCCTGTCAGGCCCAAGTATAGTTCTATTAGGAAAAGGCCACTGTTGAAGGCTCTTAGGCATTCTAAAGCCTATTTAAACACTTGAGGAGGCACTTAGAACAGACACACGGAGTAGGAGGAAAGGAATTACTCAAGGGAAGCCGATTGATCCATCTCAAAAGCCGGATTCATCATCAAGACTGAAGATGTCCCTTCAATTTCCATTCAGGGGTTTTGGGTTTTCTTTATGTTTTGTATTCATTATTCTTCTGAGATGTTTTCTTTTATAATTATGAACTAAACCCCCTAAATACCTAAGGGGAATGAAACCTAAGACGAATCTTGTTATTATTATCTGAATTGTATGATAAATATTTGACTTGTTCTTAATTATGTGTTCTTAATTCTTGTTTTAATATTCCAGGATATTGATTCAAGTTAATGCACTTATTCAGAGGAGCAAAAGTCCTTGTCTAAGAGTAAATTTATCATAATTAAGCGGAGTTGATTGCACGCCTAGAGATAGGGTGACAAGATTTTGTCGGATTAGGGTGAAACCTAATGAGGGAGTCTATACAAGATTTTGCCGGATTAGGGTGAAACCTAATGAGGGAGTCCATAGATCGAGTTAACGCAACACTAGGTGTTAATTAGAAAGAGATTTCAATTAATCAACCTAGGGTTCGACGTTATTAGTCTCGAAAGAGATAATAATATAAGTTAGGGATTTCTACGGATCAAGTCAAATGAATAAATCGTCTGATTCAGAGTCAAATAACAAGTGAAGTCTAGGTGGATTTTTCTTTAGGTATTGTCTTAATCAATCGATTTTTCCCAAAAGTTTTTCCCCAATTTCTCCCTGTGCACTCTTAGTTTAGTTAATTAGTTTAGATAAACAAATCCCTTAATTTTTAGGCTAGATAATAAAAAAAAGTAATTACTAGTACTCTTGGTTCCTTTGGGTTTAACAATCCGGTCTTGCTAAAGCTATACTACTGTTCTATAGGTACACTTGCCTTCATCATGATAATAGTTAGTTTCAAGAATGATTAATTATAAATTTTTAAAACCTGTCACGAATATCACGTATCAATTATTGATTGAATTGAATATTTGAAGTACTCAATTTACTGAAATTATCTATTTAGATCAAGATAAACAACAACTGAACTTAAATCAAGGAAAGACGAAAGCTTTGGATTAGTCTTCAACTCTACTTCTACGACTATAGTATTGAGGTAAGTTCATATAGACTATAGTCTTATTAATGATAGTTTGATTTGATTATCGGTTATATTGTGTTAGTTATAAACTAACTTGAAAATGCATGTATATCGATGCTTTGAGTAATTGGCAGATAAATAGTCTTATTTGAACCTTTAGAATTCTTAGGAAACGAATGACATGTCATTAGGGATTTCATGTTTCGGGTGTTGGTCTTGAATTTCCTACCAATGGTTGAGGTCCTACATTTGTTGCGAATTCCCCACAGCTCGTGTGAGTAGCATAGAGTAGCTAACATTCTGACCCACAGCTCGTATGAGCAGACCCATTTCACAGCCCGTGTGAGCATTATTGAAAAGGAAAGGTTACGATTATATGGAAAGGCACATTATGTGTGAGCATTCCCGAGTATCCAATGTAATTCTAGATGGTTCAATGGGCATACAAAGATTAATGGCAAGGAATATACACAATTATGTAATGGTTCATGATCCTATGAAAATTTAATGAGTTAAATGATGTGTACATGAAATCTACTTATGATGTGGTTGAACCTATATGTATCATGTATGAACTTACTAACTTATGAGTTTGATGATGCTTGTATAGGATTTTATTAAGCTTATGGACTTGGTGATGATATTATGCTTATTTTTTAACGTATGTTCAAGAAATGGTAAGTTACATTTCAGTTTATATGAGCTTACTAAGCACAAGTTGCTTACGTATTTATTTTTCATTATTTCATAGATTACCGGAAGCTCGATTGGTTGGAAGCTTGTCGGAGATCTATTACATTATCTAGCAACCATTTCGGTAGTTTTTAGTTATTTTGGCCAAGTTTTTAAATGACATTTATAGGACTTTGTGTAATGGTAGTTCTTGAATGTGTTAATGATCATTTTGGTACAAATATTGGTATGTCATTGGAAGCTCCAAAAATAACCTATCCTTAAGAAATAACGAAAAGAATAGTATAATGGAAGTAGGGTCAAATCCTCAGGGATTGGATTGCTACAACTACTCGTTCTTCAAAATCCTGGGCACAGTCGTGCTCAAGAAAAACAGCGTACCTGGAAAAATAAAAAAATAGGATTAAAAGTATGGACGAGTTGAAATTGTATAAATTGAAATTGCAATTGTAAAAAGGAACAAAGTTAAGGAAAGGGATTCTTTGATTTGAGGGATTCTAGCCTTCGGTTATCTCGATCCTCCATTGGTTCAATCATCAGCTTTTAGGTGATCCTTCTCATGACCAAATAAACCAGTTATAGTGGAAGAGGACGCATACGAGCACTAGCTCCACTTAGGTTATAACCTTATGATCTAGAGGAACCTGACTCTAGCCAACTGTCACTTTTGTGGGACCATCTTAAACTAGGTCATCATTTCTCAATAGCGAATGCCACTCCATTTCATCTCTTGGGCTTGACAACTTCTGACGCAGAAAGTTAACAAACTGACTGTGCAACCTTCCCAAAACATTCAAAATGGTCGTTCCTTGTACAAGATGAAAAGATTACTTTTGGAGAAACATGAACGGAAGCGTCACCCTCGTAAGGCTAAGTGAAAATTCTAAGCCTCATGAACTGTAACACCTCTAACCCGCATCTGTCGCCGAAATAGGGTTACGGAACATTACAGTAAAAATATAACCCAAATCATTTATTTCCAACATTTTATAATCATTGCAAAATCTAATCAAACACATGCTTAACATCCTTAATTCGAGCCCTCGAAGCCTCAGAAGCACTTTAGAAATGATTCGGGACTAAATAAAAACATTTGAAACATTGAGGAAAAAGTTAGAAAAATTTAAACTACAAGGATCATACGATCACACGCCAGTGTCTTAGGCCGTGTAACATTCGAAATAGGGACACATGGCCGTGTTCAAGCTTGTGTTTGTGCCTATGTAACTCTTTAACTTAAGTCACATGACTAAGCCACACGCCCGTGTGCCAAGCTGTGTAACTCTCGAAATGAAACCTTTAAAACCTATAGGGGACACAAGGCCATGTCACAGGGCTGTATGTCACATACGGCTGAGACACACGCCGATGTCTTAGGCCATGTAGACAAGAAATAGGCCAAATTCAAACCATTTCTTTCACCTATTCAAAGCATGCTCTTACAAGCCCTTTGCACTTTTAACTAAAGCATCAAAACATACCAAAACATGCATATTAAGACCCTTTCTATAGGTTATTTATCCATACAACCAATATGCCAAAAGTCACCTCAAACATAAATCATCAAATCAACCTAAACATGTGCACATTTACCATTTATCAACCATACCATATTAGGTTCATGCCATATCAAAATAACCTTACCATTTGGACCATTTCTCACATGCATCATAACCACCTAAATGACACAAACCAACCATTTTCAAATGGTACCAAACAACCAACATTTATATACCATATTTACATCATGCACTAATTCAAAACCTTTCTAAAGTAAACCACATCTTGACCATTTTGAGATCAATTTATCACATACCACTTTGGCCATCTAACGATACATTAACACATACCAAATTTGTTCATTTCAAAACATGCATCAATTTGACCATATTAACAACCACCAACAAGTCATCAAAAATACTATAAGTACCCCAAATCCAAGGCAACATTACAAGCCATAAACATCAACTAAACATTAAACATAAGTCCACCTATACATGCCATTATAACCTTGATCAAGACATCAAAATCTATTGATATAATCACTGGATAGTGCGATGGTTCTTCGACTAGCTTCCAACTCGATCAAGCTTCCGATGTAAAGTAAAGGAAAAATAACTACGTAAGCAATAAATTCTTAGTAAGCTTGTATAAACTTTAAACATAACATTTCATTTAATAAAAAACTTTATGGAGTAATTATAAACCTATACCAATCTCACAAAGTTTATCAACCTTTATAATCGTCAATAGTGCTTATACTTTTCATTCCTAACATAACATGATTATAAGACATATTATACAATTGTTAACCTTTACATAAGACTATGAATCACTCAATTTACTTACTTTCCATTCCATTTACTTAGCATAAGCTTAAATAACATTATCAATTCACAAATTAGTGTATTTGTTCATGTCATAGGTAAATTTATCCATAGCACAAGTGAATTTTCACACACACACATATATATACGTCATTTAACTCATTAATCCTTTTATATCATCATACTACAACTCAATTATGAACTTACCGTTTCATTACCCTTTCTTACCCGTTTTCATTTGCACATTTCATCATAAACCATATTATTACTAAAAGGTCATCATTTATTTCATTTACATACCTTTTCATTTTTAACCAATACCTTACTCGTTGAACCAAATAGAACAACATCGGATAATCGAAACAATATTTACCATACCACTTACCTATATAACAGAACAAAAAAAAAGATTGCTAGGCTCGAAGCCTGATAAAAATCACCGACATGAAACCTGATAGGTACAAAGCCTGATATAAATCACCAGCACGAAGCCTACTAGTTACAAAGCCTGATATAAATCACCGGCATGAAGCTTGCTAGGCACAAAGCTTGATATATTATCTCAAATAAAATTCAATTTCATTATTAATTTTCAACAACCAACATTCAATAATTATAACCACCACGATTATTAAAATAACATAAATATGAAGAATTTAATAAAACATATTACATGTAACAAGAACTTACCTAGCTAAATTGCATAAATGCTAAAGTACAGGGGCTATTTGGTAATTTTTCGTTCTTCTCAATTTTCCACTCGTTCTTGATCTAAATTAATAATTTCATTCAATTTATTAATTTAGATAGCAAAAATAATTCATTTTATGCAATTCAATCCTTTTTGAAATTTTTACACAATTCCCCCAACATTTTACTTTTATTCAATTTAGTCTGTGAGCCTAAAACATGCAAATTAACCATTTTTATTCCAAACTCATGCCAGCTGAATATTAATAGCATCTATTTCAGCCCATTTTTGCAATAATTTAAGAACAAATCGTTGTATTTTTACTATTTCAATAATTTAGTCCCTAACCGGTAAATTTATCAAAATTACTTAACAAAATAATTTTAAATGTCAAACAACACTTCAAATTAATCATTTAACATCTAAAATCATATAGATTCATCAATGACAACATTCAATATCTTTAACAGTTTCAAAATCGAATGTACGGGCTAGCTGGACTTAGTTGCAACAATATCAAAAACATAAAAATTACGAGAAACGGGTGAAAAATCACATACCAATTTAGATTTGAACTTACCGAAATTTGTAGGTCTAAAATAGCTCATTTTATTCTTTTACAATATGTGAAGAAGACAAATTAAAGATGAACAAACTTTTGGTTTTATTTATTTTAATTTAATTTATCAAATTACAATTTAACATTGGTTAATAATTAAATAAAACATAAAAGTCATGTCCATATTTGTCCACTAACTCCTTAAATGGTTTAATTACCATTTAAGTCCCTTTTCCTTTATTCAATAAGCTATTTAATCACTCAAATCAAATAGTTATCAAATTTTATATCTTTTACGGTTTAGTCATTTTTAATTAATTAACTATTGAAACATTAAAATTTCTTAACGAAACTTTAATAATACCTTAATGACACTCCGTAAATATTTATAAAAATATTTATGGAGTGGTTTATGGAAACGAGGTCCTGATACCTCATTTTCTAAAATCACTTGACTTCATGGTCTTACCACTTGAACTTAGTTAATCATTCGAATAACATAAATTATCATATCAAAAACCTTTTCAAAACCATAATTGACTCGTAAATATTCATAAATAATATTTACGAACTTACTTGTCGAATTTGTGGCCCCGAAATCATTATTTTCGGCACCACTGAAAACGGGCTGTTACATGAACTCTTTTGGAGGAATCTTGATAATCTTTGGCTAGATGAGTTTAGTAGCTCATGCTTTTTGGGAAAAGGAAATAATTTTAATGGAATGAAATTTTATTGAAAAATAAAAGGAACAAAAAGCTAAGAGCTTTAGGGAGAAAGAGTTTTTTTTTACAGCGAATGATGAGTGAATATTCATGTCACTCCATCCCCTATAGTACATAGAAAACCTAGTTTATCCTAATTTAAACTCTAAAAAATAAATAAAAATATAATCTGAAATAAATCTAAATAAAATCATAATAATCTTAACAATGATCCTAAAAATAAAATTCGAATTTAAATAGAGTCTTATGTTCATAAATCTCTTATTTGAATTTTTGCCCCAAGTCTTTTACACTTTGTATTTTCGGCACCACTTCTTCTCTATTTCTCATGCTGACCCATTTTATCTTTAAATTCACGCTTTTTGTCCTCAAAATTTTTTTCTTTCAATTTAGTCCCTACAAGATAAAAAATCATAAAAAAACCCGAATTAGTAGAATCATACTCAAAATATATATACAATTAACACATAAAAGTATGTCATTTTAAAGAATTATCATATTCCCCCTACTTAGCCCATGCTTGCCCTCAAGTATGGTTCCTAGCCCACTATGTAATTTAGATTTTACCATGAAAGAAGTATCAGTCCAAAGTTTTATAAAAATTAGACATAATGCATATGAAAATAAAGAAAACCCTTAGCTTGCTTTAAGTAAAACCAAAATGTATTCCAACTTAAACACACAAAAATTAAATCGACTTAGATTATTTCATGAAAATTAGGTAATTTACTAAACTTACCAAGACACCCTATTTGTTCCACCCTTAGTCCTCAAATGATTTTTTTTAATGAAACGTATTGGCCCTTTTGACGCGAAGAGGGATAACAACCCAAGCACCTCACCCCGGATATTCAGCCCAACACACTCCTATTTTATTATTATATTTTTTTTTGTTAAGAATGCTTTAACCCTTTTGACGTGAAGAGAGATGACAACTCAAGCACCCCATCCCGGTTACTCGGCCCAACACACTCTTAATTTTTTTGTTTAATTTCGGTTAGTGGAGTTTTATGTAACAAGTCACACAATCTTTTGACGCAAAGTAGGATGACAACCCAAGCACCCTACCCTGGTTACTCAGTCAGTCACGTTTTAAGCTGTGCTCATAACCAAAGAATCATCGAATTTTATTTTATTTTATTTTCTTAATGAAACAAAAATTCAATTTTGGAGGACTAGGAAAAACAATCAAGTGTCAAAAATAAGTTTTGACAATTACCGATCGGTCATGAAAATAAATTTAGCATACATTCGTTTTAAGTGTTCTCATTGCATTTAGACTTAATCAATTCTATTATAAATAAGATAGGGTTAACTTCATTAATCATAATTATTTTAGCCTAATAGAACTTAAACAGTGGAGATGCAATCAATATAACAAAATCATAACTAACTCAGTAGACAATAATCATTCTCGCAAGTCAAACAGTGTGTTATTCCTAGTCAAAATCTTGGGCATGAAAAGGGGCAAGATATACTAAAAAAAATGTGGGCAAGAATAAGCACAAGGCAGTAACAATAGTAACAAAACAGTAGATAAAACATCAAAAACAATGAGGAATGCCTCCTCTACTTAAAAAACATTGCCCTCGATGTGAAAAAACAAATATGCGAAAGAAAAAAGGTTTAGAAAAACTCCCCATGTGTTACTGCCGTTCACGCATTGCTGCAATGAGATCAGCCATCTATTGGCCGAAGGTGTCCAGCCAAGCTTCAATGCACTCCAAACGTTGCTCAATGGTCATGGAAGGTTGGTTTTGGTTAGGTACCTCTTACTAATTTTGCTGCCTAAAGATCTGTTCAGCCAGTGAAGCTCAGATACCTAGAGGGACGAAACGGAAGGAAGAAGGAATGCCAAGAAGCAATCCCAGAGAGTCGAGACAGTGAGCATCCAATGGATCGGCTTGGCAAGTAATATGTAAGTCCAAAATAGGAACATTAAAGCCATACACTACAGCACAGCAGGTTTATAGTGGCGTTTTTAGCGGTACTTGAACAAAAAACGCCACTGTAGATTGAGTATTAGCGGCGCTTCTTAAAAAACGCTGCTATAGGTCGACCATTAGCGGCGCTTTTTAAAATAACGCCGCTATAGATCGAGCATTAGCGGCACTTTTGGGAAAACGCCGCTATAGGTCGACTATTAGTGGCGCTTTATAAAAAAACGCCGCAAAAAATTAAGCACATGTTGAGCTTTAGTTGCATTTGCGGCGCTTTTTGCAAAACGCCGCTATAGATAGAGCATTAGCGGCGCTTTTTGAAAAACGCCGCTATAGATCAAGCATTAGTGGTGCTTTTTGAAAAACGCCACTATAGACAAAGCCACTGTAGATTGAGCTTTAGCGGCGCTTTGTCAAAAACGCCGCAAAAAAAACATTTTATCTATCTATTATTATTTATATTAATTAAAATACAATTAATTTAATTAAATATTTAAATTCTTCAAAAAAATAATGACATGTAGAAAAAATTTGAAAGTAAAAAATAGAAAAATATATGTTAAAAATGAAAAAATTAAAATAAGATTATTTAAAATAATTTTAAAGTTTTTTGGGTATATAGCTGATTGTTTTTAATTTATATATTAAATAATTTCTTATATAATCGTAAAAGAGATAATATTAATTTTAAAATATTGAATTAATTATCATTATAGTTTAGTGTTTATGGTTTAGGGTATATGGTTTAGAAGTTACTATTTTAAGGTTTATGGATTATGGGTTTCTGAATTATGGTTTAAGGGTTAGGGTTTAAGGTTTAGGGGTTAGGGGTTTAAGGGCTAAGGGTTAGGGATTTAGGCCTAAATCCCCCAAATCATTCATCTTCTATTTATTAAAAATTAATAAATTTTATACTGATATAAGTGATTAATCTCGAATTTTTTAATATAAATTGTATTACGATGTAAGTTTAACTTTAATGTTTCGGTGTTAGCTTCTATAGTTATGACAAGAGTTTAGGGTTTGGAGATTTATGGCACATGGTTTAGGGTTTAGGATTTACTTGAGTTTTGTTAAATGATGAAAATTTATACAATTAATTAATATTTTTATATCTAAAAATATTTAATCTAAACCATTTGATATATTTAAATATTTAAATATTAGATTTTAAAAAACTGATAAAAAATTTAACAGATTGATATGAATAGGTAACTATGTATTTTGGATAGGATCAAATTATAACAAATAAAAATGAAATACCAAAATTAAAATCATTCCACATCGAACATCTGGCAAAATAGTTAATTATATTTTAGTTAGGAAGAAATATCTCTAATGAAATAGAGATTAAATTGAAAAAGAATAATATAAAATCATGATTAACGTCTCAATCTTTAATAGAAATTTGATATGTGAGAGATTGATTGCTTACATTGGATAATTCTAACTTAATAATTAATTACAGCTATTTAATTATTTATTTTCTTATTAAAATATAGGATATTTATCTTGAGAGTGGTTTTTTTTATAAAAATTCAATTTATAAAAAATAGTAATAATAAATATTTTATAAAATCACTTAACTAATAATTTTTAGCAGACAAAATAAGGAATTTTTAACAGAATAAAACAGAGACGTTTTGTTTAAAATAAAATGTTTTTTTTTGTGACGATTTTATGAAAAACGCGCAAAAGATAAGCAACAAAAATACCACAAAAATCATTTTACTTTAAACAAAACTATACCGTTTTTCTCTACTAAAAACCTCCTTTGTTTCTCCTACCCCATATAACCCCGAAATCCCTTACTAATTTTATCCCCAAAATTTACCCATTGAAACCCCTAAAATTTTCCCTTAAAATGGGTATCCCAAAACACATCTAATTTTTCCCCAAATCAAAATCCCCAAATCAAAATCCTTCCATCATTTCAATGTCGCCATACTGATCCGTAACCCTCAGCATCTTTCTCACTGCATTTCCTGTTTCTCTAAATCTCCATCTCTAAATCTCCATCCCTTTGATTTTCGCCGAAATCTAGTAAGTCTAAGTTCAAATCGAAGCATTTGCAATCTGTTCCCTTATTCATAGGTTATGATGGCCTTCTGTTTTCATACCTTCGTTTTTCCAACTAATTTGTCCATCAAAGCGAGAAGTAGTGGTGTTCGGAAGCTTCAAACAGAGGGGCACTCTTCTACCAAAAGCTCCCAAGGGTTGGGGAAGGAGCTGTGTTGTTTGATGAACTTGCTGATCTTCTTCAAAATAGCGCCTTGAGAGTAGCTGCCATGAATTCTCTGTTTTCATTTAACATGAATTTGTAAAATGGCATATAAGTGTTTGTTGCTTTGTCTCTATGTATCGTTCTTTCTAACATTTTAACGAGTGTAATATGTTTCATTAGTTTAAAAAATTCGGTGTTTTACGATCGGCAATTTTTATATCTGTTTTAGAAACTTATATTTTTTGATCGGCGATGGGAAAGAAAGGGAGTGGATGGTTTGCGACGGTGAAGGAAGTGTTCAAATCATCTCGCAAAGACTTGCCAGACAAAAAAAGTAACGTATTTTTTCATTGGTTTTTAGATTTTTTTTTTTTTGCCTTTTGATGTTTGTGCAATCCTCTTGCTTTGATAGTAAGTTCGATGAATCTTTCTTTTTCTTTGTAGTGGTGTAAGGCCTTTTGGTGTATCTCTACTGGTTGCTGGGTATGACGACAATGGTCCACAATTGTATCAGGTATTCTCATAGATAATAGTTGATTATATGGCCAAGTAGAGATTCAATACAGTGTTTTATGTGCTTTTCAGCTTCATTATTTTGTTCCTTATCACTAGGTGGATCCATCTGGTTCCTATTTCTCATGGAAAGCCTCAGCAATAGGGAAAAATGTCTCAAATGCAAAAACATTTCTTGAGAAAAGGTATTTGCCTAGAATCTGGTTCTTATAGTATTCAATTCTAAATCTACCAAAAATTTATATAATAAGTTATACTGATTATGCTAGGATATTAATTTATTTAGCTTAAAATTATATAAATTAAATGCCCATCATTTCCAGAATTGAGATGGACATTCTCTTACATTCTGTTTCTCTGTTACTGAAATTGCAGTTGATTTGTTCTTTCCTTGTAGATACACTGATGACATGGAGCTTGATGATGCTGTGCATACTGCTATTTTGACTCTCAAAGAGGGGTAATGTCAATGCTAAAATTTCTCCCACCTGGTTATCTTTAAATGCTACCGCACAGGAAGATCCCTTATATATATATCAAAAGAACCTCGGAAAAAAATTGTATTAGGTTGTCTTTACTATTGTGTCATTAATAATCTTACAACCCGTTCTCTTAATTTTGCAGATTTGAAGGACAAATCTCAGGGAAAAACATTGAAATTGGGATTATTGGAACTGACAAAAAATTCAGGCAAGCACCGCTTTGACCCTTTGCCTCACTTTCTAAACCCTTTTGCCGATGGTATGGTGATGGAATATGGCATTTTAGGAAGTTTTACAAAGTAGCGCCTTCTTGTGAAATGCACTTCTGAATGTTGTGTTTGTTTACTTGCAATCATGCTTATTGCCCTTATTTTTTTTGTTCGTTGCAATCATGCTTATTGCACTTATTTTTGTTGTTCGTGCTACTTTTTATTTCTGAAATTCAGAACGGTTGTTTCTAGTGGCTTAATTACTTCTGCTTTCTGTACCGCAGGGTACTAACCCTGGCTGAAATTGATGATTATTTGGCTGAAGTCGAGTAGCTTATCTTCTTTCTCGAGACTATCAAGAAGTGTTCCTTTTTTATGCAACATTTGTTTTGAGACCGTGCATTTCAGTCAAAAATGATTTACTTTACATTTCTGGTATACTCATGTTTTTAGCTTTGTTGCACCTCAATTTTAAGGGCATGCTCACATACTCCTGTTATCTTCAGGGTCTCTCTTCTAGATTTAAACCCTTCTGCCTTGTTCATTTAAAACCAGTCCTTTGTTGGGCAGTTTTTTGCCGTCAAATGAGGGATTCTTTACTCAATTTACCAACATTTTCACATGCATATGCCTGGGTGAATCCGAATTAAACTCTGATTGTACTTAAGAAACCATCAATAGGTGAAATCCCAATGGATTGAATCCGTGCTTGATTACTACTGTCAATGTTTTTAGGATAGTTTAGTTTTGATATATATGAAACAGAAAATGACAAAATAAAAATAACAAATAATTCTCATTTTTGAAAAAAGAAATATTTAAATATATAATCATTTCAGCTGTCAGTATTTATTTTTGATCAAATTTACTATCTATTGTGTTATAAAACTCATGTAAGTATGACTGCCTGATCAGTATCCCTATTTAATGGTTAGTTAGAAATACCAAGGTATGCGAATTTTAAATTCATCTTTTTAACTTGAATATTAACTAATTCAGTAATTTGCATGCGTGTTCATTTGTTATGATTAGTTGTAGAACAATGGCTTTGCTCTATTGTATTGAGATTAAATAGTTTGTGTAATATATGAGTTGAAGAACAATGGTTTTGCTCAGTTGTACTTCTATTAGTTCATGATCTCATATTAATATGTTTTTGCTATTTTTGTTTTCTTTCTTCTGAAGGCTGTAAAGCTACTGCTAAGGTTGGATGCTGAGAATCCGGATTCACATCGCTGCTTGGTATTTAACATTTGCTATTTTGCATTACCATATTGTGCACTTCTATTCATATCTTTTGGTTTTGGTGTCTTGATCATCAATGAGGATGGGTTAATCTTTTTTTTTTTGGTACAAAGGAGGTCGCATCTAAGGGAAGGGGTTGCAAATATTAATATTCAAACCCCAAAAGGCACATTTTATTTAATTTTGTTTTAGCAGGTTATTGAGTTTCCCTATCAAGGATAGTGAATATTGTGGATTTTATCAATTTATAAACTGGATTAATTAATGATAGAGCATGAAAATACATGACTTAAAACATGAATCAGAGCTTCAGATCAAATCTCTCAGAAATTCCGCCTAATTAACTTTAGAATTAAGTAAATTAATGCAGTTAAACTTGCTATTTCCTGAAGCAGTAACACATTGAATGACTGGAATTTCTTATTTTATTGTCATCTTTGAATATTGTTCACTTTTTCTTCTCTTGTTGCTGTTACTTGTTCATTTTGAAATAAATTTTGCACATAAAATTCACTATCAGAAAAATATTCTGGGTAGTGTTTTTTTTTTTTGGTTGGGGTTGGGAACTTGGTGTTCCTTTAATTGTGTCTGAGCATCTAAAATAGCATGATTAATCTATTTTGTCTTCCCATCTTTGTCTCCTAAAAGTAAGCCTACAACTATATCATAATATCTTGTAATCCTGTTAAAGCAATTTTCTATGTCTAACCTACTTTAATAATATTGGTAACAACATGATAATATAATGTCTAGATTTGGTTAATATTTTAATACTTCTTTCTTACTTGATATTATTGTATTGAGGCTTGCAGAAAGTCGAAGTTTTGGAAGTTCAGGTCAGGTAGAAGGTATTGTTGCTCTCACAGCTCGTCGAAGTGGGCTGCATCCTGGTACTCGGTATTTGGCTAGGGGCATTAATTCCTGTTTTAGCACAGGTAAGATGAAGTTACTATTTTTATCCCACGACTATGTAGACATGGTTACTAAGACCTTCTCCTATCAAAGCTACTCTTTTCTTTTCTTTATTCTTTTTTTCAAAAAAAATAACTTTTTTGTTTTTTGGGGTACATGAAAGAACTTTAAAGTTAAACATTTCCATGCTATTTCTGAACTATTTCTTATGTTTGAGGTACATGAGAGAACTTTAAAGTTAGACATTTCCATGCTATTTGTGTTTAATTGCTAAGAGCTGTTGTAACTCAGGTGGTGGCAGCCGATGCAAATCTTGTCTTAACCACTAGGGGCATTGAGAAGACTACAAGGGCTTTAGTATCTGAGCTTAAGGCTATTTCAAAAGAGGTAATCTTAATGCTCACCTGCTTTCATGTTTTCTTTATTTTACTATTTGAAGCGAATATAATTAGTGTATTGTGGGGTTTAGGTTGAAGACAGTGAACTTGCTGATGTTGCTGCTGTTAGTGCTGGGAACAACAATGAAATAGGAAATATGATAGCTGAGTCCATGAGTAAATTTGGTCGAAAGGGTGTAATTACCTTTGAGGCGGGAAACCGAAATAAGGTATCAAATCTCCATCGTAGCAACGATGAACCTGTTTAGAGTAGAATGCTTATTTTCGCTATTGATTAAATATTGAAAAATCCTTAAGATCCTGGTGATATATAAGATTTGCATTTTACAGTTCAGTGTAACAAAATTTGAACATCATTTTTCAGTGAAACAAAGAAAGTTGTATTTACTATTTGCTTTTTTTTACTGGTAGAAAATTTTTTAACTGAATTTTATTTAAACTGTTGTAATAAATTGAATTTAAACACATTATTTATAAGAAACTAATTTCATACGAAGCGTTATAGTTGATATTACTATACGAACAAAAAAGTAAACGATGCAGAAAAATCACCAGAACTACAAATTATAAGGAACATCAAATGTGAAACATGTAAGAACGATAAAAGCAAAGAAGCGGGATAGTGGTGACTTTTAGCAGTGTTTTTAAGGAAAGCGTCGCTAAAAGCATGACCTTTAGCGATGTTTTTGGGGAAGCGCTGCTAAAGGTCATGACCTTTAACGGCGTTTGTGGGAAAAGCACCGTTAAAGATCATGATCTTTAGCGGCGTTTGTGGGGAAGTGCCGCTAAAGGTAATGACCTTTAGCGGCGTTTTTTTACATAAACGCCTTAAAATGTTAGCGGCGTTGTCTTTAGCGGCGTTTTTTGTGGTGCTTGTAAAAGCGCCGCAAATAGTTTTAATGGCGTTTATAAACGCCACAAATAGTTTTAGTGGCGTTTATAAGCGTTGCTATAGGCCCCAAAAAATGCCGCTAAAAACCTATTTTGCTGTAATGATATAAAGAGAATAATAATTATGTAACAAAATATCCTAAAATTAGAGGTTGTTTGGCATTTATAATATGCTCAAATTGAAGCGCATACCAATACCCCAAATTTACCGGATGATCGGTGTACATACACCATAATAAAAATAATTTCGTCTTCGAGACGGTAGCCAATGCATTCTCTGGCCTGAAAAATTATAAGCTAAATAAAAGTGTACGTAACATAAGGCAGGGTTATGAAACCACAAATCTTTTGATATTTTAGGGCTATATGTGGTTTTGGCATTGTCTGTTAATAATGCAAAGCCTCGATAACTTTGAATTGTGCCAGAAAAGTACACAAATTGTTCTTGTAGTCAGTAGACATAGCATAGTCTTCTATCAAAAAAGTCAGTGCAATATTGAAATCAGTCAGGGACAAACTGTATGTGGTCCCAAGTAGTCGAAATGATATAATCCTAGGTATGTCCAACAAGAATTGGCCATGACGTCGAAAATAGAAGGTGGAATAAAATTATAAAATCAGTTCATAATAAGTGCAGTGAATGATGTTAAAATTACTAACCCAACCAGTATTGCGAAAATAATTGGTAACAATAGTGTCAATATGCAAAGCATTCAAAACATACATCGATAAACATTTGTAAGGTGTTACTTGTTTATGTCGTAAACGACTATACTTGTCCCGATCGATAGCGTTATCAAATGTTAAGTTACCATTTAAACGGTATTTCAGTGGCAGAACATTCACTCGAGGCTGGTAGGTCCTGCCTCAGGTCGGTAATGGTTAATGGTCACCGTGACTCTCGGATGTGTCAGAGTGTATAGTACGGTCATTGGTGTTGTTATCAGAGTTAGACTCCGGCACGGGGTGGGTTGACTTAGTAGAGGAGGTATCATCAGACGCGGCTGCTGGTTGAGCCGAAGGACCCTATGGCTGTCGACGGATTCAACGACGAGTGAAGGTATAAGCTGAAGATGATGGGGATGATGGTGGATATGAAGCAATTGGCAAAGGTGGCGGTGGGGGAGGGAAAATCAATAAGGGTGACGGTGAGGTTGAAGGGAAAGTTACGAGTGGAGGAGGAGGAGGAGGGGAAGGTTTGGCGTTGTTAAGGTCAATGTCTTGAGGTGTTAAGAATCGGTAGTGATGGTTGTTAACAGTGAATGAGGGTTTAGCGGTGGCGTGACTCATAGTCCTAGCCATGATGGTGTTCGAAAATTGACAGTAGGGGTAGTAGAGAAGGTTAATGGCGGCTTGATGGAGTTTTAGGTAAATATGGGTGAAAAATTATGGTTTGAAAGTGTAGGAGGAAGCGTGTTCGGCTGCAGGGTGGGTGTTTGAGCGTAGGTTTTAGTGAGTTTAAAGTAAGGATGTGCTATTCCTATCTGGATTAGGGTAGAATATGAGGTTTTACTAAAGCATGCCGATTCCTTCAAGATGTCGTTTTAATTTTTTTCTTGTCGGTTCTCCTAGACATAAGAAGAGAAATTTAGTAACATGAAAATAAAATAAAAATAAATAAATAAATATTGGGTTGTCTTCCATCAAGCGCTTATTTTACGTTGTTAGCTTGACGTCCCAATTAGTTTTATGGAGGTTCCAGCTAAATTTTTTCAACCATATGGGCTTGAAAATTCTCATAAAACGGCTTCAACCTTTGACCAGTGACTGTGAACCATTTTCCTGACTCTTCACTTTTTATTTGAACTGCATCATGTATGAATAATTCAGTTACAATAAAGGGTCATTACTATCGAGATCGAAGCTTACCAGGGAACAATTTTAGCAAGAAGTTGTAAAGTAACACTTTTTGTCCTATTGAGAAATGCTTTCGAGATATTTTCTTATCATGGAACAATTTTGTTTTATCCCTATAGAAACGAGCATTCTCGTAGGCATCATTATGAATTTCCTCCAATTCTTGGATGTCTAATTTCCTTGCTCTTCCTGCAGGTTCTAATTCCATGTTACATTGTCATATAGCCTAGTGGGCCTTATGTTCCAACTCTATTGGAAGGTGAGAACCCTTACCAAAAACAAGCTGATATAGGGTCTTACCAATTGGTCCCCTATATGTTGTCCGATAGGCCAAAGTGTGTCATTTAGTCGAAGACTCCAATCCTTTCTATTAGACCAAATCGTTTTCTCTAAAATGGTATTGATTTCTCGGTTCGAAACTTTTGTTTGGTCGTTCGTTTAGGGGTGATAGGCTGTAGCTATATGGTGGTGAACTCCATATTTTTTCATAAGTGCCTCTATAACTCTATTACACAAATAGGTTCAGCGATCACTGATCAAGGCTTGAGGTGTGCCAAACCTAGAAAAATTAGTTCATTTTAGAAACTCCATGATAGTTTAAGCATTTTCATTATGAGTAGGCTTTGCATTTATCCACTTAGAAACATAGTCTATCGTAAGAATTATATACATATTTCTAAATGAGAAAATAAATGGACCTATGAAGTCAATGCCCCACTAATAAAAAATCTTACATACATGAATTGGAGATAAGGGCATTTGATTTCTTTTAGTTATGTTATCTGTATGTTGGCATCTATCGCAAGATTTATCGAAATTATATGCATCTCGAAAAATTATAGGCCAGTATAGCCCACACTCCAATACCTTATGAGCAGTTCGATTAGGCCAAAATGACCTCCACAAGCTTTGGTATGACAAAAAGTGAGTATAGAAGCTACCTTAATTTCTGGAACATATTATCTTATTATCTGATTTGAGTAATGTTTCCACAGGTATAGGTCATCCCAAATATAATATCAAGCTTCCCTTCTAAGCTTGTCTTTTGTGGGACGAGCTAACCCAGTGGGTAATAAACCTGTAGCAAGGAAGTTTACCATATCCGCATACCACGGGAAATACACTTTAGCCGTAAATAGGCTCTCATTAGGAAAGTCATTCTTTATCGGAGTGTCGTCACATGGTGTTTTTAACCTACTTAAGTGGTCAGCCACCAAGTTTTTACATCCCTTCTTATCTCGAATCTTGATGTTGAATTTCTAAAGCAGTAAAATCCATCTAATAAGCCTTAGTTTTGCTTCCTTCTTTGCAATCAAATAGAGTTACATGGTCAGAAAAATAATCACTTTAGATCCCAATAGATAAGACTGAATTTTATCCAAAGCAAATACAATAGCCAAAAGTTCTTTTTCTGTGGTGGTGAAGTTGCTTTGTGCAGCATCTAGGGTTTTTGAGGTATAACAAATGACATAGGGCTCTATGTTTATCTTTTGCCCCAACACGGCCCTTACACTTCGTTCACTTGCATCGCTCATGATTTCAAAGGGATAGTTCCAATTTTGGTGCTTGTACTATAGGAGCAAAAACCAATTTTTGTTTGAGTGTGTCAAAAGCCTCATTGCATTTTGGGCTGAACTCAAATTTCTTATCTTTTTGCAATAATTCGCATAGTAGTTTAGCTGCTTTTGAGAAGTTCTTTATAAAACGCCTGTAAAACCCTGCATAGCCAAGGAAAGAACGAATTTCCCTTATAGTTGAGGGATATGGCAAAGAATTTATAATATCAATTTTGGCCTTATCGACCGCAATACCTTTAGCTGAAACTATATGTCCTAGAATTAAACCTTTGTCTACCATAAAATGACACTTTTCATAATTCAAGACAAGATTAAATTCTATGCATCTACTTAAAATTATCGTGAAGTTTTTAAGGCATTCATCAAAAGAGTTCCCATGTACAGTAAAATTATCCATAAAAACTTCGATAATGTTTTTTACATATTCAGAAAATATACTCATCGTGCATCTTTGGAAAGTGGCCGGCGCATTACAAAGGCCCGAATGGCATCCTCTTGTACACAAATACGCCGAATAGGCATGTAAAAGTGGTCTTTTCTTGGTCCTTTGGTGCAACTGGATTTGGAAAAAAAACCTAAGTATCCATCAAAACAGCAAAAATGAGTTTTTCCAGCTAAACGTTCAAGCATTTAATCTATAAAAGGAAAAAAGGGAAATAGTCTTTTTTAGTATAAGAATTCAATTTCCTGTAATCAATGCAGACACACCACCCATTTTACACTCAGGTTGGTATCAGATTGCCCTCAACATTTTTCTTTACTATCACGCTTGTTTTTTTGGGCACGACTTGTACCGGACTTACCCATTTACTATAAAAAATAGGGCAAATTACGTCAACATATGCAGCTTAATTATTCTTTTTTTACCACATCCATCATATTCGGGCTCAATCGTCTTTACGCCTTTCACTTTGGTTTCGTATTTTCCTCCAAGTAAATCTTGTGCACGCATGTCAAGGGGCCTATCTCTTTTAAGTTGGTGATGGTCCAGCCAATTGCTTCATTATGGTTTTTTAGTACTTATATCAAATTTTCCTCTTCAAGCTTGGAGAGTCTATTTGAAACTATGATCGATAAGGTATTATCTTTCCCCATAAATGCATATTTGAGATTATCAGAAATTGGTTTCAATTCCAAATCTGGTGTCTACACAACAGAAGGTAGAAGTTTAGTGTTCATCGGAGACAACAATTTATTAATAGATTTACAAATAAATCTTGAATCAAAATCATCAAACAACGTTTCAAGTTTATCTTCATGAGGTGACTCAAAAGTTTCTCTTACTAACGAGTCAATTATGTCGACACGATTTACATTCAATATTTCACTTGGGTCACTAATAGCTTCGTAAACTTAAACTTCACGATCTCTCCGTCAAATTCCATCGTGGGGGTTTCGCTACGCACGCCAATCTTAGTGCTAGCGGTACTAAGGAAAGGTCACTGCAGCAAGATATCCTAAAACCCAATAATGTTATCCTTTTCCATTTTCACTACATAAAAGTCTACGGGAAAGATAAGTCTGTTGACTTTCACTAATATATCCTCAAGGACTCCTTTGGGATGCACATTAGACTTGTTTGCCAATTGAATTATAACACATGTTTTCATTAAAAAACCCACGCTAAGTGATTCTTAAATAGAAAAATACATTATATTTATGGAGGCTCTTAAATCACACATAGTTTTTTTATTATTAAGTGGCCTATTTTGCATGGTATTACAAATATGCCCCTGTCTTTACACTTTACTGGCATCATCCACTACAACGCCACAGATACATTTTCACCAACACTTACTCTTTCATTTCTAGTTAATTTTTGCTTGTTTGATGGCATCCAACAATAGTATGTTAATCTTGACATTTTTAAATATTTCGAGGATCTCTTTGTCCTCTTTACCTTTCTGATGTTGGTTCAACCATCCTGGAAATAGGAGGTTGAATTTTGGGAAATGGAGGTTTGGTTCGAACCTATTCATCATTCTCATGCTTTTCTTGGGTGGAATCTTGATCAAGATTTCTGTCAGGATTTGGTTCCAGTTCTTTTCCACTTCGCAATGTTACTGCATTTGCTTTTTATCTTGGTTTAGGTTCTATTTGTGATGATACCTTTCCTTATGAGTTTATTTTCTCAATTAATGTGGTCAACTCTCTTATAGACGCCTCGATTTTCTATTGAAATCAAATATATTAGTTGTTAATTTATTGATCATGGTTTCTAGAGAGGTACCTGAATCTCGCGTTTGTTGTGGAAACCAGTTTTGATATGGTTAGTTATACTGTGGGTTAGCTCTATAATTCAAGTTAGGATAGTCTTTCCATCCTGGGTTATATGTGTTAGCGTAAGGGTCATATCGCCTTTGAGGTGGTCTATGAAAGTTTCTCACAACATCCAAATAGGCTATAATATTGCCACACAAACTAGGGCATACATCTGTTGTATGTTTGGGTGTTACATAAATTTCCAATAGTTAAGTCGGTCCTATTGTTACTGCAAAAAGAGAATTCATGATATTAGTAAGTCTATCAACTTTATCTTCTAAAGTTGAATTACTTAGCTGGTGAACCCTTCTAATGGGTTCAGGATTGACTCAGAATTGCTGAATATTTGCAGCCATCGTAGAGATCAAGTACCTTACCTATTGGGGGTTATGTTAACTAATGCCCCTCTACTGGCTATATTTATCATATTCATTTCTATGAGCTTCAAGCCCTTATAGAAGTATTGGAGCAGAGACTGTTCTATTATCCCATATTGTGTGTAACTTGTACACAACTTCTTAAATCACTCCCAATAGTCGTAAAGAGACTCTACATCTCTTTACTTTATCCCAACAATCTCCCTTCTTAACTCATCTGCACGTGATAATGGGAAAAATCTGTTGAGAAACAAACGGGAAAGATCAGTCCAAGTTGTGATAGATCCAGGAGGTAGATAAAATAACCATTCCTTAGAAAAATCTATTAGGGAAAAAAGGAAATCACATAATTTGATTTGATCCTCAATTACACCCTGAGGTTTTATACTAAGACAAATCATATGAAACTCTTTTAAATGTTTGTATGGATTTTCATTTTGTAATCCATGAAAAGTCAACAACAACTGGATTAATCCTGACTTTAGTTCAAAATTAGTATCCCTAGTAGGATACACAATGCATAACGGCTATTGTTCTGCAGGAGCTTCAACCATTTGCCAAATTGTTTGAGCAATGGGTTATTGTGCTAGATTCGGGTTTACGTTAACCCCAACGCTAGACACTTCTTCTGGTGGATTGACTCATATTCTTTCGTTCTTTAGTGTTTAAGTAGGGTTTTCATTAACCTTAGACTCAACTTCGTCACCTGTTTTTGTTTTTGGTGGTAGGTTACTCTGAGTTCCTACCACCTCGGACTACTTTTTTCGTAGTTTCGTTTCCTTACGATTAGCTCTCGCAGTCTTTTCTATTTCTGAATTGAACGCAAGAATTCCTATATCAGATCTCGTCATAAGAAAAAGAAACAAGATTAGTACGTTACCAGTCCCCAGCAACGGCACTAAAATTTAGTGTGTCGTTGGAAGCACAAAAAATAACCTATCCCTAAGAAATAACGAAAAGAATAATATAAGGGAAGTAGGGTCAAATCCTCAAGGGCTGGATTGCTACAACCTCTCGTTCATCGAAATCTTGGGCACAGTCGTGCCCAAGAAAAATGGCGTACCTGAAAAAAATAGAATTAAAAGTATGAACGAGTTGAAATTGTATAAATTAAAATTGCAATTGTAAAAAGGAAAAGAGTTAAGGAAATAGATTTTTCGATTAGAGGGATTCCAGCCTCCAGTTATCTCGATCCTCCTTTGGTTCAATCATCGGCTTTTAGGTGATTTTTCTCATGGCCGAATAAGGCAATTATAGTGGAAGAGGGCACCTACGACCACCAACTCCACTTAAGTTATAGCCTTATGATTTAGAGGAACCTGACTTTAGCCAACCGTCACTTTTGTGGGACCATCTTACACTAGGTCATCGTTTCTCAATGGTGAATGCCACACCATTTCGTCTCTTGGGCTCAACAACTTCTGACACAGAAAGTTAACGAACTGACTGTGCAACCTTCCCAAAACATATAAAGCGGTCGTTCCTTGCACAAGATGAAACGATTACTTTTGGAAGGACATGGACAGAAGCGCGAGCCCCGTAATATGGAGAAATGATAAATACTAATTGAGAAGGCTAAGTACATATTCTAAGCCTTATGAACTCTTTTGGAGGAATCTTGATAACATTTGGGTAGATGAGTTTAGTGGCTCATGCTTTTCAGGAAAAAGAAATAAGTTTAATGGAATGAAATTTTATTGAAAAATAAAAGGGACAAAAGCTAAGAGCTTTAAGGAGAATAAGTTTTTTTACAGAGAATAGTGAATGAATATTCATGTCACTCCATCATAGTACATAGAAAACCTAATTTGTTCATATTTAAACTCTAAAAGAAAAATAAAAATATAATCTGAAATTAAATCTAAATAAAATCATAATAATCTTAACAGTAATCCTAAAAATAAAATTCGAATTTAAATAGAGTCTTTTGTTCATAAATCTCTTATTTGAGTTTTTGCCCCAAGTCTTTTGCACTTTGTATTTTTGACACCACTTCTTCTTTATTTTGCATGCTGACCCATTTTGTCTTTAAATTCATGCTTTTTGCCTCTAAACTTCCTTTTGCCTTCAATTTAGTCCGTACAAGATAAAAAACCATAAAAAACCCAAATTAGTAGAATCATACTCAAAATATATACGCAATTAACACATAAAAGTATGTCATTTTAGAGTATTATCAAATATGCTTTTGAAGTTCATGTTTTGTTTGATATATCTTTAGTACCTTAGTATGTTTAAGTTATTTTGGCCACTTTTAGGTACTTGTAATCTATGATCCTTTTAGTATGTTTATGATAATATGTGAATGGTTATAATTGATGTCATTTAGTAGTTAAAGGAACTAGGTTTTGTCCTTGAAATGTGGCTATGTTGCTTTGTTTTGATCAATGATGTTTAATATAAATGTGGTGCCTTTGAATGACACATTGGTTAGGTAAAATAGGTTGATTGATTTGGTATGTTTATATGTGCTTAAAAGGTATTTAAGTCTCTTGAGTGTATGCACAAATGGAATGGTTAATTAGGTATGTTTTGGCCTTGAAATGGCTTGTTTTTAGGGTCAAATTCTAGAGCATACGGCCTGGGACACAAGCTGTCACATGGCCGTGTTTCACTTGTTAATTTTGGTGTATCAAGCCAGTGTGTTACACGGCCTAGCACACGGCCTACGACACGGCTGTGTGTCACAAGTCAATGAGTTACAGGGTTTGGCACACGGCTTGTGGCACGACCATGTGACCCAACTCAGTGAGTTACACGGTTTGAGACACAGGCTAGGACATGCCCGTGTGTCCCTTTGTTCGATTGTTACACGGCCTGGGCTATGTCACATGGCCTAGCCACACAGTCTTGTGACCTCTGTTTTCAAATTTTGTAACTTTTTCTCAAATATTCTAATTTGCTTCAAATTAGTCCCGAATTGCTTCTAGATTATTTTTAAGACCTCAAAGGCTCGATTTAGGGCCCAAATGCATATGTTTGATAGGTTTTTAATGAGGTTTATTAAATTAATTTTAAATGATTTTATTGAGATGATTTGATGTTAAACGTTGTTCTTATTGTTCAATAATGCTCCGTAATCTTAATCCGGCGACAGAGATGGGTTAAGGGCGTTACAATAAGTCACGATTGGCGAGGTTTTTGAGTGAGGTGAGCTTGTGGGCTAGGTCATTGAGAGATCCAAATTAGTTCGTTAAAGCGATAATGGACGATGAGGGTTTGCAATTGTGGGGGTGAAAATATGCAATTTAAGTTTTATTTTAGTTTCAGCTTTCGCCGTTTTTTTCTTTTAAAACATAAAAAAACTAAGTTAAAAGAGATGGAGAAAAGAGGAAAATAAAATAGAAGCAGAAGGGAAAGGAAAAGAAAAAGAAAAAGAAATGAAAAGTTGAAAGAATATAAAAGAAAAAAATAAATTGCTGAAAATAAAAAAATATATAAGACTTAAGTATATAATTTTTATTTGAAATGATAATTTATATTATTAAACTAAACAGACTATTTAGGTAGTTTAGCTTTTAATTAGGAATAATGATGAAACAAGTAAGATAAACATACAAAAAACAATTGTGAAACAAATTATAATAAGAACACAAGAAAAGAAAGACAATGGTAGCTCGCACGTTCCTGGTTCGCCACGACGACTCGGCGTTTACCGTCGATTACGACACCGACGACGGTTTTGAAGTCTCTCTCTCTCTACAAATAAAATTATTTTGTCATTTCCTATTATTTATTTTCTCTCTCTACAACTTTTTTCTCTACTTTGATAATTTCAGGTATTTCAATTTCAGCTCTTCTCTCTCACTTCAATTCCTCCCGATGAACAAAAGGTCGAATGCTTCTCTCTCACACTCTCTATCTCTTTAATGAGGCCCTTTTTTATGATTGATTTTGGATGGTGCAGATCGTCGGGGAAGATAATGACCGAATCGTATCAGATGATTCCGATCTGGCCGCCGTTTCGGAGAAGCTTCAATTGGTATCGATCACCTCTGAGGAGGCGAGAAAACCGGAGAAACAAGAAGAAACGACGAGTAGCACTACTGGCGCCGGGAACTTTGATGCTGGGACCAGCGTTATGTCCGATGAGGAATTAGCGCGAATGTTGCAGGTTTACTTCTAGATATTGAGTCAATTAAATGAGTTTTCTTTTAGCTATGAACTAGCTTAAAATGTTAGTATTTTTCCCCCCTGAAACTCTTTAGTTTGGTTTTATTTTGGTCAATTTTAGGCAGAGGAAGAAGCACTTTTGCTTCAACAATATGTAGCAGGTGACAATCGTGCGCATTTTGAAGAAAAAGTTCGGCCCCATATTAGCAAAGTTCTCTTGGTAATATCATTTATTTCTTCTTTCTATGCGTGCAAGTTTGGTTTATTGATATGTTTATTAGTTAATTTGGTTTATGATGTAGAAAAAATCTATTGCTTTTACTGCTGGATAATTAGTTCATTGACTTTCTTTGGGGGAAAGTTGTTAGGAATGGAGGAAACTGTAGTATCTGTCAATCCTATAGTGATTATGAGCTTTTATCTTTTTGAACTTTTTGGATAACAGGAGAAGAAAGATATTGAATTTCTAAATTTTATACTTTAGCTGCAAGGAAAAGAGGATAAGTGATTTTAATGAATACTATGGGAATCAGAAGATGGGTATCTTTCCTTACTGTTTATTTTGTCTATTGATATAGTATGAGGATCCTGTGCGCCAGGAAGCAGCTCGGAAGACAGTTCCTTTAGATAATCTTGAGGAGAAAGCATTGGTTTCTTTGGCCAAGGTGAGGGCTCTCTGGACTTGTGCAATTTTAGAAGATTTTTGGAAGTGCTACAAAATATCAGTATCAATGGTCCTATATCTTTTTCCAATCTGGAAATATTTGAGAGCTCTATATTGTGCATAATCATTGCTGTCTATCAAAGCTAATATATTATGACCACTTACAGGCAAGGATCAAAGAATAAGGGCTTTGTTTCTGTTAAAATTGACATTGCATTTTTCTATATATGAGATTAAGAACCATCTTATTTTTAGACTTTATTTTGCAATGACTCATGATAATGAGTGATTTTTCTAAATATGCTTTAGGAGGGGAACTTTAAACCATCAAAAGTTGAAGAAGATCATGCTTTCCTGCTCCAGCTGCTTTTTTGGTTCAAAAGATCTTTCAGGTTCTTTTTTCTACTTTATATTTATCATTTTGCTCAGACTTTATAAAGTTCTCATTTGGCTTTCATGCAAAGGTGGCAGAATGAAGCTTGTAACTCCAAATTGGTCGAAATTGTGTTCTCTATTGCCTAGACATTGCTGATCTTAAGTTCTGGTCTTGCAGCTGGGTTAATGCACCTCCTTGTGATGGATGTGGCAATGAAACCATGGCTCAAGGGAGGGGCGATGCACTCCCTTCAGAAATTCAATATGGGGCAACTATAGTTGAACTTTATCGGTCAGTGCGCACAAAACATTTTTCTTACCATTTTTTATTTTATTTAATTCATAACGGTCAATTTGTAATCTCTTGTTTAGTTTAATCCATATTTCCATTTGGTCCATCCTTGAAACCTGATACATAGATGGCCAAGGCCCTTTTACTTATAATTTCAAAAATTAGTAATTTATACCTAGGATTTGTTACATTCATTTTTATTTACTTTTCTGTTTTGTAGCACAAAGAATGGTTACCACTTGCCATCCAATCTCTCCATTTCATTTTCTCCACTGTCTATTACTAATTACTATAAAATATAATTTCTGAAAGATTTGATTTTTGCTTTGTCAGCTTGTTTATAACGCCTTCTGCACAAATGTTTAAGTTATTTTGCCAAATTGTGCTTCTTTGAGTTATTTTACCAGCTCAAGTTCCTATCATTTATTTAGTGAGTTTTCTGTTAAATGAAGGTTGTGATTTGTCATACGGATGAAATTGAGGTTGACAAGTTTGGTTGAGGCACTGTTGTTTCCATTGCTATATTCACAGTCATAACTTGGTTTCCGATAATTGTCTGTTAGAAAGAAAAGTTAATTCTTTGGTGAAAAACTGCAGTTGCAATTCTTGTTCAAGAGTTACTCGGTTCCCACGCTACAATGATCCACTGAAGGTATGAATCTGTATTAGTTTGTTCTATCATTATCCTCTTTTTTTCTCTGGAGAGGGGTTCAAGTACTCCTTGTTTCATGAATTTTATCCTTTTCTTTTTGCAGCTTGTAGAAACAAGGACGGGGCGTTGTGGAGAGTGGGCTAATTGCTTCACATTGTACTGTCGTTCTTTCGGTTATGAATCTCGTCTGGTTAGTAATTTATATACCAATTCCGTCCCAAAATTCAACTGTCTAAAACACAAATCTTCTCCTTGTTACAAAGAGAGGTTAAGCTAATTCAGAATAAGAAAGAAAATTTCTTCTAACTGGTGTGCGGGCCATCTATTTTGACCCATATTCAGCATATATGGACCTGGATTCGTTAATTGTTTTTATCTGAAGCTTGGGATGATAGGATATGTGTAATATCTAGTCTTCTAAACAAAAGGAATCAGTTAAAGTGGAATAAAAAGATTTTGAAATTCAGTGAAGAACCATTAATTTGAAATTAGGAGAATGCCTGACCTGGATGATTTTGGTTCCGTCTGAATTAAGTTCAAACAAAGAACATGTTCAAGCTTGGGATGTCTTGTTTGCTTATGTAAATGAAACGCATTTTTAGCTTTATAAATTATGACTTACGAGTGGTTCCTGTGCTGACAATTGTGGTAGTTGAAGCTATTGGTTCTGCAATATATAAAGTCAACATTTCTGTTGGCGTGTATCTAGAATTGTATGCTTTATGAACAGCAAATTCATGCATGGTTGTATGCATCTTTATTAGCTCAAACTGTTGAAAGATGAGATTCAACTGGATTCCTGATAATTTGCTTACTTGAGATGATGATGTTTATTTGTACAACTGTTAATTTCCAGGTCCTGGATTTTACAGACCATGTTTGGACAGAGTGCTATTCAGAAGCTCTAGGAAGGTAAAAACACTCAAATTTGATGCTTTATATCTTCTACTGGGAAGATACTAACCCTGTAATGAATAGACTAAACTATATGGTCATTCTATCAATCAGTTTTACATAAAATTTTTACAGGTGGATGCATCTTGATCCTGGTGAAGCAATATATGACAGACCACTATTATATGAAAAAGGGTACTCTTTAAGTGTTTTATTATCCTTTTTTTTTTTAAAAAAAATTACTTTTATTTTGGTTTTGATACTAGACTGTGTTTTTAGTAAATACTTTCTTTATACAGGTGGGGAAAGAAATTAAATTATGTAATTGCTATTGCAAAAGATGGAGTTTATGATGTCACTAAACGTTATACACGGAAGTGGAATGAGGTAATTACGATACAAAATTTAACACTCAATTGCTTCTAATGCTTCGCTTCTTATTCTTAGAATGCTTATTCATGCATTGTTATGAAGAACATGATACTCTCCCGAACTCACCTTGTTCATTACCATTTTTTCAGGTTTTGTCCCGGCGAGCCATTACCACAGAGTCCTCTGTGGTGTCTGTTCTCACTTCAATTACCAAAGAATGCAGAAGGAACTGTACATCTCAAGTTCTTTCGATACTTGAAGAGCGTGACAACATTGAAAGGGAAGCTCTAGAGAGAGATTTACGTTCTACTGATGATGCTCCAATCTCCTTACCTGGGAGGCAAAGTGGGGATAAACAATGGCGCATTGCAAGATCAGAATTTGGAACTGACTCTCTGAGTTCATCTTCTTGTACAGTTCGCATATGCAGTGATGAGCATGTTACGAAAATATACAATGCATTTTCTTCTATCCTTCATAAGTTTGTTGAGGATTCCTTAACTGCATCAAAAGGTGTTGAAGTTCTCAAGATTCTTAGAGCAACTGTTGTAGATCTCAAGAAATTACCGTATAAAAAAAGGAGAGCTTCTTTAAAGCCTAACTCTGTTGTTGGAACATCTTTGGTGCATCAGTTGCTGCCCTCTTTTAAAGAGTTGCTTAATGCTCTTTCACTGAAGAGTGAACGGGATAGCAATGGCATTCTCAGTGTATGCTTAGCTGGTGATCCTGTTCAAACTGCCTTAGCGTTGCCTGTTGCCTTGCATGCTCTGGATGAACTGATCAGTGATCTTAGCAAATGTGACAACTTTAGTAAAGGCTCGCTATCCTTTCCTCTTCTAAGATTGAATAGAATATGTTCTGGAGCAGTCCTTGCGAGTGGTGAGGAGCTTCCTTTTGGGATTGTAAGTAATAATAGCCTTATGTTCCATATCTTACATTTGAATATAAAGTTTCTGCAAGTGCCACAGAAATTAATCTTAAAATTCCACACTAAATATTTTCAGGCCACAGCAGCATTTGATGGAACTCGCATGTCTAAATGGGAGGAACCTAATGGTGCTAAAGGTACTATGAACAATGAGCATAGTAGCTTTTGTCTGGGTATTACTCATTGATATCAAAACCCAAGGGAGAAATATTACTGCAGAAAATTAATTTATGACCTGATGTTTGAACGCTTAGCACTAATTACAAGACTATCAATCCTTCAACCATACTAAGTAGAAGACTTGGCTCACCGTAGATTTTAATTGATAAAAAGTTTTTCATTGAAACATCCTCTTAGTAGTTGAATCCCATCTTGTAGGTTGTTGGATTATGTACAAACTATCAGCGAATATGCAGGAACTTGTTGCATATGAGTTAATGTCTGCCAATGATGCTCCTGAACGAGACCCAATGGATTGGTATGATCTGCTTGTCTCTAAGCGTGCTCTTTGCTTTTAAATACCACGTGCCATTTATGATGGTCCTACTTTATGCCTATGTTAGGTCACTAGTTTAGATGAGTCTTTTAGGAAGCATTTATTATTACCACACTTAAAATCATTATATTCAGTGTAATCAGCTGCAATAAATGTCTCTTTCCTAAAGCGATGAACATAACTTGTACTTTCTTCGGAAAATGAGATTACTTTTGAAGCTGAAAAGCTTCTGCCTGGAATGGAAATTTAAAGAGTTTTCCATGTTTAGTGAAATATCTTTTTTAGTTTCAAAGTTCTGATTCCCTGAAGTGTTGTTAAACCTTTAATGGGTAAAAATATTTCTGCAGATCATGTTGTTCTTTGATCTTACTAACATTTTAATCTTTATTTAACAGGGTGGTTGAGGGAAGTAATGATGGAGGATTGAGCTGGCATGTTTTGGATGAACGAAGGTCCGAGATGTTTGACAAACGTTTTCGACGCAAAACTTATAATGTCAAATCCACAGGTTTCTTATCAAATATGTTCAGGTGAACTATTTTTTTACTTCGTAGGTAGTATATATGCAAGTTTTAAGTTGGTCGATCTTGAAACCTTTTATTAACGATATCATGGATGACAGATTTCGGTTTTTGGCGGTAAGAGATGTTAAATCAACGTCACGGCTGCAAGTAGGTAGTATTGACCTCTATGCTAAGCAAAATTGACAGTTTTCATTAATTAATTGAAGACAAACAGTTCCAACTTGTATTCGTGGCTTTCCTGCCTCCAAGCCGCATTTTGTTGGTTAAGAATCTGGCTTGAGTGGAGTATTTATTGATGTGCTAAATATTTTCCCCAAATTATGTCCTGGAGCCAAAAAAAGAAAAGAAACACTAAACTAGCAGATAATATATATACATACATTCAATGTCATTGTTGCATAAAAGAACTGAGATACAAAGAAAATCAACATTAGTTAGGGTCATCGTTTATCTATCGAAATCGCCTCCAATTCTCAGTTTTGAGTTGTCAGAATTAAAAGCTCAACTAAAAACTTGGTTCAAGTTATTCCTTTTAAAGTTTGATTTCAATTTGAATAAAAATTAAACCACTCCAATGTTCACTTTATTAGACTCGTATATACGAGTTATCTGTTTTTTTTTTAATTTTCAAATTTATTTATTCCGTTTGAATTCGAACTTTTATTTTCATTGATATTAATTTTTAAAAAAAAAAGTAAAATATGTATTTGCAATTTTTTTAACAGAAGATTGAATTAAGTTTCTTCTGGTTTCCTAAGGTATTCTATTCGAGTGAATTCAACGATTAATCTTTCGTGTTCTGTTGATCTATGAAAGGGTAGATGTTGATCACGAATTTTAAAGTTGTTTTGTTCTCAGGGTAAGAATCAAACTTTCGATCGCTAAAAACAATAAATTATATACATTGGGAACTTCTTCGATTCATGAATATGCGGAGTAGAGCTGTGAACAGAAATAGTGAGATTGCAAAACGAATCAGGAACTTGAATTGAGGAGCAATCGGAAATGTTGAAATTGGCTGCAGAACATTTTCAACGGATGGATGATAAACTTGTGGAATAGGGTGGAGATTCGGTGATGGAATATTGAAGGCAATTGAATATGAATATTTCGACACTCGTCCAAGGTCGAAAAGATCTATTAGCGGCTCCATTTATTGCAGATGAAATTAAAGAAGACACTATGAACTTTGAAAAGCTACTTCCAACAATATTTTAAAGTTCTAGTAAATAGGTTGAGAGGGATAATGTCGGACCTGATTACACCTCATAATGCTTTTGTTCGGAGACAATGTATTATTGTGGGAAGTCAATTAGGAAGGGCCAAGGAAAAGGTATTTTAGAAGCGTTTAAAATTGATATGTTTAAAGTTTGTGATAAGGTTAGTTGGAAGTTTATAATGGAAGTGTTGGATGTTATAGGATTCAGCCACAATTGGCACTAATTCATACATCAATGTATTAATATTGTATAATATAAGATGTTAATAAACGAAAATCCGATAACAGAGTGACTTATGGTCGCATTTTATTTATTCTCTATCAAAATATTCTCTCTTTGAAGCTATTACAGGTTGAGAATGAATGTGATTTTCAAAGAAGTAAAATTGGTAATCATTGCATGCCTAATCTTTTAGCTCCTATTTGCTACATCTTCTTCGGTGCCACAATTCAATCTCGTCAGAGAATAAAACATATACTGTCAACTCTTTTGGTCTCTTGATAAATTAAGGAAAATCAAGCATTTTCTTTAATCCTTCTAGGAAGGCATACAATAGATGGTTTACTGAAATACTAGGGGTGAAAAGAGCAGCACAATTGGGTAAGTACGTTGGTTTGCAATTGGGAATTGTTTTTTTTTCCGTCCTATTATTGACAAAATTGTGTCAGAAGTTAGCTGTGTGGAAATCTAAATGCCTCACTCGTGGAGAAATGCATACTCTGTTAAGGACTGCGTTGAATTTTATTCTCTTATATATTTTTTCTTATGTTAAAGCTTCATGGTATATAACATATAAGACTGATCAAATTACTCGGAATTCTTGGTGGAGGCATGATGAACAACAAAAGAAATTTCATGTGTAGGTGGGATCAACTCTGTAAACCAATTAAAGAGAGGATTTTCACAGCCTAGGTTAGTGAATAATCTACTACTCAGTAAACATGCATTAAGACTAATCACAAAACCATGGCAGTTATTACAAGGCACAATGCTGGCAATAGGGGCGAACCCAGAAAGTTTTAGTGTGGGGGGGGGGAGGATAAAAAATTAAATTGTTGGGGGACCAAACCTAAATATTTATGGTAAAAAGGGTTAAATTGAATTGATTGTTTTCTAAGGAGGTTTAGAATTGAAATAAAACACTTTTATCCTGCTTGCTCCATTTGGATTCATCCCTCGCTTGCAAAATACTATCAACAATTTCACCTGTTGGATGTTATCCACAGGGCATCCAATTCTTGGATTTGGAAAAGTTTATTAAAGGGTAGGGATGGATGCAAACATGGTATTGATGTACATATATGAAATGGGGAGGGTAAAACCATACTGGGGATTTCCTTTGTAATCCATGCATCAAAAGTACTGAATAAAAGGTCGCAACAACCAAGTAACATCCTTAACGCATCGAGGTAATATGGATTGAAATTCCAATACTAAATGATAATTAGGAGATAATTGGCGGAAAGAACTTGTTACTCATGGCTATTCCATTAATTTGGTTGGGGTGGGGGTGGGGGGGGTTATTTTTAAAAGTTTTGTTATTATAAGAAGTTTTAAGTCAATTTTGTAAAGGATTTTTTTTATCAAGCAAGTAAATGTTAAAAATTAGTAGAACGAAATGTTGTTAAGAGATGATTGAGAGAAAGGTCGAAGCAGACTCTAAAAAAGAAAAAAGTATAAAGGCAGGCAATGATGATAAAAGCAATAAAAGACTGAGAAAGATGAGAGCTACAGTAATTATTGTGATTGTAGAAAGAAAATTGTAAAGATTTTTCTTGAGTACTCAAGTTTGTCAAATGATACAAAAGTTCAAATGAGACTTTTAAGCCTCTATTTATAGACATTGAAAACAACAGTTAAAAGAAAAATAATTATAAAAAAAAATGGGTACGAACGTGTTAAAATGGTAGTAGTGAGTTAAGAGAGGTTACTTGAATGTGAAAAAATAGAAGGCAAATAATATAGATAAATGGGTAAAATGACGATTAAATGCAAGTTATAGTCGCATAAAATATTTTAATAAGAAGGGTTTTAAGCACAAATGTATTGGTTATTCAATGAAAAAATAAGAAGTAAACACTTGTATTTCAAATAAATGTTAAAGAAGTTAATTTTTTAATAGTATTTGTATCTGAGGCTCTAAGTCATGCTCTTTAAACATCTCAAAAAAGAAACAACCTAAGAATGTTCCCAAAAGTTGTCGTTCCCAACATGATGTTCCCAAATACTCATGTAAAAAACGATATTTCCACGAATTAGGAACAAAAACAATTTAGATTCTAAAGTGAAGGACCTTGATTCAATGAATTAAGATGAGACCCGTTTAGTTGATAATATCACAACATGATTATAGGTGCGATCGAAGAAAAAAGTTGGATAGTAGTGATGAAGATTAATTTAGAAGTCTTAAAGATTTTATTAGAAAAAAGAAAAAGAAAAAGAAAAATTAGAAAAGGGAAAAGAACGAAAGTCGAAGGTAAATGGCCCAATAAGGAATAATATATTAGAGGATGACAAGAAATCTATATCAATAGGGGATGTCAAAGTATTAAGACATATTGAGGAGGATGTCACCATTGCATCATGGAAAAAAAGACATCGTCAAGGAGGCAGAAGAAATATGGCCTCTCAGGAAAGTAAAATTAGGACTAAAACACTGTAGCAAACATACACCATAGAAACACTGAAAATTGATTGAAGCGAATTGGGGATGATTTTGGATGCATTTCAAAAAGATGAGTTAGAATGTACTTTAGCTTAGAAGCTGAATGATCGAGTGGAGCACATCTCTGTACAAGCTTATGGACTAATATGATGGCATGCATACCTAGTCATTCACAATTTTTAAATGAGGGAGGGAAGCAGGTCGGAGGAGCAAGCATCATAGTTGGTCATGATGGTAATCATTGAGTCGGATATCTTTCAGTTCAGTTCATTCAATAACTAGAAGTTTGAACTTCCCTCCACAATGACAGAATCAAAATTGATTTGTAACCAAACTCAAACTTGAGTAACTTCCTCTACTTGCCATCCATATTTCTTTCACAAAACTAGCTTGAAGCTAACATGGCACGTTTCAAGAATATGAACAAATATCTTCCAAGACAGATGAAAGAATCTTCGGAAGAGAACAGTCTGGTCTAGTCTAGTTATTAATCAAAGGAGAGTTGAATTCCACATTCAAACATGTACAATTCCAAAACGACTGAAACAACAATTGGGTGCAACAGTTTATGCCCTCACAAATGTATCTTTTTTTCCAGAATTCAGGTGTTCTATAATTTGTTTTTCGTCAAAAGTAATTCAGTAATCAAAACTAAAAGAAGAAGAAAACAAAGTTACAAGTGTCCCAAGCCATAAGGGTTCATCCATGTTCCATGTTCTTGATTTTCCCTTAGCAACTTTCAAGGTCAATGTTCCTCAATCTGCTTCAACCCCTTCATGTCTGTCGTTTCCACCCTACATTACAAACAAAATATCACCAGATTGAACAGTTAATATATATATATATGTCTGCATATATAATGGAAGTCGCATCTCGTTACTGCAACAACAAGAGGAAATGCAATTATCAGATATATCTTGCGTTGCATATGCCATACGTATACGCTAAGCCAATCATTAGTTTGTGCAATGGTGATAAATTTATTTACGACATTAACCAGAAGTAAAAATATCTGGGAACATGCAGGAATTGAAATTATGGAACAGGTGATGGTCAAACTTGTATATACGCAATTCACTAACATAATAGCCAACAAATCCTTACGGAGGTTGATATCGCTGCTTGGAAGTGATCTAGAAACTCGCTAGTTGCTAATAAGAAGGAAAAACAGGATATGCCGTATCTTATGCTACGTCAACTGCTTTGCTAGTTATAGGCAATGCAAACAAGCTCTGAGTTCATGTAGTTTCAGAATTTTGAAAGCTCAGGTGTGAGAAAGATAATTCAATATAAAATAATCACTCTTATCCCTCACTAATAACCATCACTGTATGTTCAAATCGATTTGACATGTGACTAAAGCATGAGTTCATCCCTTGAACAATATGTAAATACTAAAATTTGTCAGTGGATTCTGGCAGTATAGAAAATGACATAAAATGATGCAGAGAAGGAATTTTTAAGAACTTACGTTGATCCATATAAAGCAGTCTTCTGAATTTTTGTGATTTCAGAACCCGACTGGTTGTCTTCAATAACTATTGTCAAGCTGGTAAACATAATAAAGTAATTTTAACATTAGTATGGTTAACGTGATGATCAAGACTAAACCCGGTACATTAGTGGACAAACTATAAACATACCTACGAACATTCTGAAACTTGACACACTTTACGGCTACTGGTTTTCCCTGCAAAAGGAGAGAGAATGATTTCTTAAAATATCCTTACTTAATAGTAGTTTTCCGACAATGAAAGACTGACAAAGAAGAGCTACCTAAAGATTGTCTGGAGATAAAACAGTAGTGTCACTTGGAGGGAAGTCATTGACATTACTACATTCAAGTACAATGAAATATCATCAGTGAAATGTTAAGCCAATCCCGAGAATGTTATAATTCAAATTACCTAAACCCCATATGTTCCCTGTTCCTAAAAAGTTTCACCGTCTTTGGACCTGCAGAAGACAATCTTCATGGTAAAAAACTATAACAATCAACAACATCAAAGGTTAAATTAGTAAGGGTGGGATTTGGAACCGGTATTCAATGAGGTTGAATTCGTGATCAGTTATTCAGATGCATAAATGTACAAATTAAAAGATACATATAAACATAATTAATAAAGATTTATTTGAAGATAATCATATACACAACTTTACCTTCCTCTTCGGATCCCTTGACGACAATGGAATGTAGTTTGACGACTTGAGTGAAAGGGATATATATGAAGAGTTGTTCATCTGCATCACTCTCTAGATTAAAACCTTCATCTTCTCTATAACCCTAAATAATCCATGACCATAAAACTTTTAATTATTTCATAATATGCAATTCCCACTAAAGCAACTTAAGACAAGATAAATGCACTGGACAATGAAGTCAACCCTAAAGTTATAAACTAAACCATGATTTTTCCAACATAAAAAAAGTACAAATGTCTGCCTAAATAATTCAATGACAATTGAAAATTAGCTAGTATTAGGGGAGTAAAAATGAAGAACAGGGAAACAAGAATAGCTTGAAGAGAGTTACCTGTGTTGGAAATTGGCCTATCATGCTGCTGTGATATTTTTTTTGTTAAAGTGCATGCAGCACATGAAGCTGCTGTAATATCTCCGGATGAAATACATGTAGCTTGTAAACATGCTGTAGCAAATATGCTTGCTGTAACAGCAAGATTTTCTCTTTAGTTTCATTGTAATCAAACTAGTTGAAAATGAACAAGCTGATAACAGCTTGATATGTTTAGGTGTTGAATGACTAGTTTAGGTGGCTTGTTTATGTGTACAAGCAATGTTTTCAAGTTACTAAGCTACTTAGTGGTAGTAGGGAGTATTTAATGATGCAAATGGCTATAAATGTATTGTTTTTCTTATTGAAAAAATGAGCAAAATGAGCTGAAGCCATAGCTCCCTTGCTGCACATTTGTGAGCAAGTAAAAATACTGCCTTGTTCTGTCCTGTATTTCTTCCTCTGCTTCAAAAAACACCAACAACCTGCTTGAGAGCATTGGACAGGGAGTGACCAGAGCTTTGGTCAAGGCATTCAACTCCAGACCAATCAATAAAGTCCAAGAGATCAACCTAATAAACAAAAAATTTCCCAATCAAGTTAAAGATTTTAAGAATCTTTCTTGCAATTACACCAAGAAATATGTGATGAAAATTTTATATACAACATAGTAACAAACGAATCTTTTTCAATCAACCAGAAAAAAAATCCGAAAGATAATCAGTTGCCAGATTCCTTGTTTTTCCCACTAAATTTCTCAAGTTGTTTCAGAAACCAAACAAATGGTATAGAGAAAGGTAGAAACTTTATTGGAATACTCACTTGGTTTCTTGAATTGCAGTAGCTGATTCAGCAGCCGCCATGGTTTAAGAGGTTAATGAGAGTGCTGATATAAAAATTGTCATGTGAAGGAAAAAGAATCACAAGGAGCGAGAATAATTGTAAAGAAAGTTAAAAGACAGACTTTTATAGTGCCCACTTTTAATGGTTAATCAAGAAGGATGTCAGACGCTGGCTTTAAAGTTCAAAGCCATGTTTTTGAGAGCTTTGCCTTGCTGATCAAACCAAAATGACAGTAATTTTTTTCAGATGGCCAAGAGATAATATTTTTAGAGAAGAAAGAAGCCTCCTTTTTGAGACAATCTTCAGTATAGATATCCAATCCAAATTCTCAAACCTCCCGAGGCCCAACACCCCTCTCAAGTTCTCAAACAAACAAAATAAGTCCCCACCAACCAATAATGTAATCATCTAACCAATTAACCAACCAAATCTCAGCAGCCCCTTCTCCCTATCCTTCAATTTCTCCTAACACCAACAAACACAGATCATATATCAAAGCAAATGCAATCCAACAGCCACTGACCACAACCTTTCATCATATCTACAACCCCATTTTCAGTCTTTCACTCCATTCACCAAAAACCAATGGCTTCCTTATCCCTCAACCTCTCCTCCCTCCACCACACCTCCATCAACCCTCTTATCCTACGCTGCACCCCTCTGAACCTACGCACCCCATCCCAGAAACCATTCTCCATTAGGTCCCAAGCCGCCCCAGTGCTTTCCCAAGATGATCTTAAAAAGCTTGCAGCTGACAAAGCAGTTGAGTCAGTCAAATCAGGCATGATCCTAGGCCTAGGAACAGGATCAACAGCAGCTTTTGTGGTCGACAAAATAGGCCAACTCCTTTCCACGGGCCAACTTTCTAACATCGTAGGTATCCCAACTTCGAAAAGAACACAAGAACAAGCTGCATCACTTAACATCCCCTTATCTACCCTTGACTTGCATCCCCGTATTGACCTTGCTATTGATGGTGCTGATGAAGTTGATCCTAACCTTGACTTGGTTAAAGGCCGAGGCGGTGCACTTTTGCGTGAGAAAATAGTTGAAGCAGCTTCATCTTCCTTCATTGTAGTAGCCGATGAAAGTAAGCTAGTTTCAGGGCTTGGAGGGAGTGGTCTAGCTATGCCTGTTGAAGTTGTGCAGTTTTGCTGGAAATACAATCTAATTAGACTGCAAGGGCTGTTTAAAGAGTTAGGTTGTGAAGCAAAGTTGAGGTTAGTAGGGGATGGTAGTGAAAAGCCTTATGTCACTGATAATGGGAATTACATTGTGGATTTGTATTTCAAGAATCCAATTAAAGATGGGTTTGGAGCTGGGAAAGAGATTTCTGCCTTGGAAGGTGTAGTGGAACATGGGCTGTTTTTAGGAATGGCTACCTCTGTCATCATTGCTGGGAAAACTGGTATAGAGGTTATGACTAAGTGAATAAGTGTTGACTGGAATTTACTTTCTGTGAGGGGGTAATTTGTTAAAAAAGAAAAAAAGAAAAAAAAATTGAAAAAAAAGAAAAAAAAATTGATTCTGTGTAGAGTGATTGCAGAATGTTGAATGATTGAGGGGATTTTAGAAAGGAATTTTATTGGTTAATGAATATGTAGTTTTATGGTTATTGCTTTTTCATATTTAAGATTCCAATTTTCTGTATTTTCTTGGGTTACCTTTTGGTTAAGGGATTCAATTTTTTTTTTTTTGAAAAAGAAGATTTAGTACATTAATAAAATGCTAATAAAGTTAGAGCCCAAAAGACCTTATTTGCATCAGGTTGTCAATATCCTCCTGCAGAAACTTTCGTACATGTGACGTTGGATCAATGAATACAGCCAATTAATTCATTCCATTACTTGCTTCATTTGCTATGCAATCAGCATTGTTACTTTCCCTCAAAACATATTATTTTGAAATTTAAATTGTCATTCTCTATTACACTACTCATGATTCAGTCAGACTTCAACTATACTGTTTGTTGCAAAGTCATTCCTAATAATATCAATCAACAGGGTATTGTCACTTTCTACTTTAACCTATCTAAAACCTCTCATCCATGCTAGCTTCAAGCCTTTAAGGATAGCCCGAGCTTCAATTTGGAAGATATCAATCGTACCTCTAACCATTTCAAAACCCACCAACCACCCTCCGCTTGGTCCTCTCAGCACTCCTTCTATTGCCTATTGTCTACTTGTCAACATCAAGCCATCAATATTATTCTTGACTCATCCCGGTTCAGGCCTTTGCCAACTATTTTTTGTCATTGACTTGCATGTCATTTGCTCTATGCTGCCATTGGTTCCAAATGATCTTGCCCATGTCATAACCGAAGCTATTAAATTCTGACTACTCCACAAGCATTATTGAAGATAAAAGTCATTACATTTCTTTCAAAGGAACCAAGTGACCATTGCAAAAAAAGTCAACCATTTGCTTCCTCTGAATTTTAATTCCTTTTTTTCTTGATATTATAGTAAATTCATCTCTTAAGTGTTGAGTTAAAGAAAAAAAAACTCCAAATTTGCTTAGGAACCAATGCTTTCCAAATAGACTGAGCAAAACCGCAGTCCCCCACCAAGTGAATTGTCGTTTCCACAGACCAACCACATTGTTCGCAAAAGGGAGTCAATGTCATACCTCTCCTTGTACAATCCTCGTTGGTCAAAAAGTTTATTTTGGATAAGCAACCATAGAAAAACTTGCACCTTTTGAGGTGTCACAACTTTCTAAATTAATCTGTCATACCCAAACTGCCTTGGTCCACTAGTGTTTAAGAAATGCTTATACATTTCTGCAAGAGAGAACTTCCTTGCCGACAACCATTGCCAAGAGATTTGATCAGAATCCAACTCCCTCAACATGTGTTGCAAGCACATATTCGGACAACAATATCTTTGGGGAGCACATAGATAACCATTATGTATTCCATTCTCCTTTAGACGTCACTAGGTCACACATGTAAAAAGTTTCATCTAAAGGTTCATTACCAATATACTATAGTTTTAACGGACTCAGGATTCATTATGTTTTATAATTTAAATAATTTTATTCAAATAAATACATGGATTTTTTCACTTTCACATTATAAAATTTAATATTAATTATTGTAAGTGGTTGGTAAAAATGATTTGCCTCCACATTTTCTGTGCACCATTATAATGAATGTCAATTATTTTGTTCTGATTATTGATATTTGAGTTGGTAGCAGAAATTTTAAAATTAAATAGTATTAATTTAATTTAATTTAATTTATATAGATTGTAGATAAATTTTAAATTCTAAAATCAATTATGTTTAAATCGGATTGAATTGATTAAACTAAAAATTAGTATATAGACAAGAGGAAAAAAATTATTTGGATTAAGAATTGGAAAGTAACCACAATTAAACCGCGAATCTAGAAAAAAAACTGATAAAAAATGGATCAGGCCGTTTTCCAAAATTTTGGGCTTTATCAGCCTGGTCCAAGCCCAATACTTAAAAAACCTAATTCCCAGCCCAAAATGAAAGGAAAGAAATAAAATAATAAGTAAAAGATTAAAGACCCCCAATACCCTACCTGCCAAAACCCACCAAAAGGGCCCCCTCAAGCTGCCCTTGCCCTCGCCATTCGTCGACCACTGTGGACGCGAGATCTTGTTGATATCCTTTTTGTTTTGCTCAATACTTGGGGTTTTACTTATGGATTGTTAGTAGTGTTTGTTAATGTTACTATGTGTTTATAAATTTTTGGTTAAAATCTATTATAGTCCCTATATTTCTATAGAATTTGAGATTCAGTCCTTGTACTTTAAAAGTTAAAAATTCAATTCACTTTTATAATTTTTCAATTTAGAATTCCTAGTCCAATCGATATAGTCATTGGTAGTTTTCTATTAAAATTTTTCAACTTAACATATTTATTTTCCATCAGTCATATGATATGTCACATGAGGATAACTTAATCAACATGTTATATTGTAAAATTTTTTACAAAAAATAGAGTAATAAATGTAACACTGTATATCCGGTCCGGTCGCTGGACCTGAGCTACAGGATGTTACAGAAGATAACAGAACAAATACATGTAAATTCGACATTTAGCAATCAAAACAAGCATTAAAACATTCGTAACTCAAGTATGCAATGATTTACACATCAATCCGAGTCTCAAACGAGCTTACGAAAGCTCTTAAAACATCTTGGGAATAAATAGGGACTTAATTGTAAAATTAACAAAATATATGAAAATTTCAGTAAACAGGAGTCACACAACCATGTGGTTAGAATGTGTGACAAACTGAGGCTGTGTGGTGCAGAGTCACCCGACCGTGTAACAAACTATGGTTGTGTCAATAACCATGCATCTAAATTACCGGTAGCACACAGTCGTGTCGATTTCAATGATTGAATTGACATTTTTAAATCAAAGTAGTTGGAGGACTTAATTCCTAACTTTGAGTACAAGCACTAAATCTCAAATTTTGACAAAGTATGGGAACTAACAACATATTTTAATGCAATTTTTTCTTAGAATTTTTAACCTATTTTTTATTTTTTCCTTTTTTTAATAGTAAATCGATTAGACCGATGATTGAATCGATTGGACCGGAATTCGATGGTCTAACTTGTTAAATCACTAATTCTCATTAGGGATAAGTATAACTTTCAATTCCTAGTTTCAGATTAAAATCTGATTTAATATATTTTCATTAGGGACCTTATATTTTCTAACTCTAATATGATTTCATGACAAGTTTTACATTTATTCAATTTGATTTCCAATGTAACAAAATTAACAAACTAAATAAATTAACTTTACAATCTAGTCCTTTTCATAATCTAAGCTTAAAATTTATCAATTTCAAGCCTAATTCTTTAAGAAATCAACAACGGTAATTTTCTAAAACTTTAACATATTCACAAATTGGTACACGAGCTAGATAAATCAAGCTCTCATGACCTCAAATCTATAAAAATTACAAGAAAATAACTAATTTATATGGTTGAATGTTAGAGACCCTTGAAGGTTTCTAATTTTCTTTCTTTGTGGTGGACGGCGAAGAGATTGAAGATAGAAGAGAAATTTCCTCTTTCTTTCCACGATGTTATATATATAGGTTAATTAGTTTAACTAATTATACTTAATTAACTTAACAAATCACTAATCATGCTTAATGAATTTAACATTATCATCCACTAATCCCTATTTGAAAATGATTTATTTACTATTTTGGACCTTTGACTAATTGCCATATAAATCCCCAAGTCTTTTGTCAATTAAAATTTTATAGCGATTGGACTTTTACGATTTAATCCGTAAGCCTTAATGAACTATTAATTTGGTAAAATTACTACATCAATCTTTAAACGATTTTTATAGTAGCTCCATAAATATTTAATATTTATGAACTCAACCTACGGAAATAGAATTCTGAAACTGTATTTTTTGATACCATTAAAAACCACGTCATTACACCGTAATCATGTATTAATGAAAATATAACAAGATAAGTGGATAAACTTAGAAGATTAAAGCTCACTTTTGTTGGCTATAAAGGGTTGAGAACATCGTTTGTTGGTTGTTGATTTTGAGAGCTAATTAAACTTGTTCTATATTGGAGAACATTTTGTTAAGGTAATTCCTTTGTACTTTCACTTTACTATTGGAGTGATTATTCCTTTATTTGAGTGACGGTGTTTGAGGGGGTGGGGTGCAAATAATTATATAACAATGAAGTTTCAATTATCTTTTGTGGGAGTTGATAGATTTAACTTAAATCACTCATTGTACCGTAAAATTATTTAAGGAGTTCATTCTTCTTTTTTAAAACAATTTCATTATAAGTTTTTTTTATCATATTTGATCTTTTTTGACATAATATTTAGAACTACTTATAGTTCCTTCTTAACCCATAAATAAAAGGATAATGTGTTTCAGTTTACTCGAATTTACATCTTTCAGTATTAACAATAATACCCATACTAATCAAATTAAAACTCAATCAGATATTAACTTAAACAGCTTGAAACCATTGTATTTTCAAGTTTTGTTGGGTCAGTGAGATTGTGAAAACTCATACATAATACATGCATGCATGCAAGCCCACTTTATTATCTCATACATAATACATGCATGCATGCAAGCCCACTTTATTATCTTTGAGAAAACATTTTCTCTTTATTTATTTATTTATTTTGAAATACATTCGTATAATAATAGAAATCTATTCTTACTGTACTCATAACTCCTATGTGTTTATTTAATAGCTAACTATTTCATCAATCTTTAAATGCCCAATTTGATTATCCAAATAAATATTGAACATCTAGCATTTCAACTTAGATCTAATTCGCGTAGATCCCCAAAAATACCAATCAATTATTTGAAATAATTTTTGTCCCTCACAAATCAAAGGCAGTATAGTAGCTGTAGGCAAAGTAAATATAACGTTTTGAGAACGAAATTCGTAAATTGTACTGTAAATTGAATTGTATTTTATTTTTTTATTTAAAAAATTAGGAAATTAGTTATTATATGTTAAATCAAAAAATAAATTTATCTTTTTATTAAAATTTATTTTTACTGTTAAAAGATAATCTTTATACATTAATCATGTTAATTTTTAATAGTAAAATAGATAAGTAATTATCCATTCTTTGAACTAATTTATAGAGTATAATCGATGATACTTTAGTAAAGGAATGATTGAAAAATCAGACTCTAAATGTAAATATAATGGATGAGTATCCATATTATGTGGAATCAAGATTTAGGCGTATGTTTGAGAAATGTAATAATGGACTGTAAATTACATAATTTACAGGCTAGGGTAAATTGGTGGGCGACAGTAGCCTCTTCCTTCCTTAAATAATTTGGTCCCAATGTCTGCATGTTTTCACGTGTCCTGCCATCACCATTGCCGTTAATTACAGCATCAGCTACTGCATAGGATTCTAAGGACCCAAATATAATAAATAATTAAATTACATAATTTTAAAAAATTGAAAGTATCCTTTTCCAATCCCCTATTTGTTGGTTGTTTCCCTCACTCTCATGCCTGTTCACTGGATCCCACTTTCTTTTCACATTTCACTTTCATTAATATCAATTATCATACCGCTGTTTTAAATCTTCTTCCATTTTTTAAATAATTCATTTCCAAAATCCCATTTTAAATGTGTAAATAATATTAACATTTAGTTAAATTGGTCCAAACTATACAAATATTTATATGTTTTCCAACTTCTTCTTCTTTTTTTTTTATAAAAAAATGACTCATTTTTCTTAAAATATTGTTTGGTTTCCACTCAAATCATATGTATATATTTAGTGCAGACACACACACAAAAAAAAGGACTAATCTGTGTCTTACTTAAACTATGGTATTATTATATTTTAGTATTCATTTTTTGTTTTCCTAAATATTTATCTGCCAAAGGAGTTTTATAGAAATACATATAAAAAGGTGATTGATGAAAGTTTGACTTGATAAGAAAGTCAAACAGATCAACGGCTGCAGGAGACAAATGAAGTCGGTTGAAAAGTAACGACAACCTCAAAAAAACAACAAAAAAGAAATGAAACTTTTGAATTAAAACATAAGGAGAAAAAAAGAAGAAGCAAATAAACCAAGAAAATTTCTTCAACTTTATATTCAAGCTTTGCCTTTTGCTAAGAGAATTAAAACAAAAACAAAAACTAAGCCTTTTATTATTCCTATTAAAGTTTAAATCATTGAGTAAATAAGTTTTTTATTGAAAAATTAAAAATAAATAAAATAATAATAATTTTTATTTTATAATTAGTTCATTAAATTTAAATAATATACCAAGTACAAGTGCAAGTGCATGAATAAAAAATATATATATTTGGTGGAATGGGAGCAATTAAATGTTAATCCAAAAAAGCAGCAAGAACTTAACCTTAATGGTACATTTATGAGTTGGGGTCTCATTGGACAGTGACTTCACTTGCCACCAAAAGGGGTGTGGTGGGCTATCTTTTCTCTTCCATGACAGGACAAAATTCTTGATAAATGAGAGAGAGAAACAAAGAAGGCATCAGATAGAGATAGAGATAGAGAAAGGGCAGCTATGGTGTTTTTTGAGTGTTTGTTTTGTTTTTGCAGCCCTTCTAGTCCTCTCCCATTTTACTGAACCCCCCAAAACCCAAAAGGAAAGATAGTGTAAAAGGAAAAGAAAAATGTTTGATGGAGTGCCAGACCATCTTCATCAATTCATAGGAGCGTCATCAGCATCAGCTAGAACCACCACCACCACCACTCTCCTTCTCCCTCTCTCTTTCACTTCTTCAAATGGTTTCACTTCCTTTGACCCTTTGTTCACTTCTTCATCAAACTCCCATCATCAGCAAGTGCCCCCTCAGCTGCATCATCATCATCATCAGCAGCAGCAGCAGCAGCAGCAGCAGCAGCAGCAGCCTCAGTTGTTGCAGTCATTGCACCAGCAGAAGAATAATGAAGAGAGTACCACCAGTTTGGTAGGTATGAACATGGAGATTAATGGAAGAGATCAGAGATCCATTGCTGAACCGATTGATAATCTTCATCATCATCATCATCCTTGGTCTAATGATGAAGTCCTTGCACTGTTGAAGGTCAGATCTAGCATAGAAAATTGGTTCCCAGAATTCACTTGGGAACATGTCTCAAGGTATATACATACAAACTATACATATATCCATTTCATGTTTTCTTTTCTTTTCTTTTCTTCTCTTTTCTAATAGATAGAGTCCCTTCAAATTTTGATGAATGAAACAATCAAATTGGATAGTATTAAATCATCTACATTAACCCTTGTGGGGATATCATTATTTATGAGCCGTTGTTAATGAAAGAGAGAGAGAGAGAGAGAGAAAAGGGATACTGATAATTAAATAAACAAAAAAAAACCTTGGTATAGTATTTTATAAGTGAATAATTGATAGTAAAATAGAAAGAATAAGTGTTTGATATATAAATATAGGCATGCAGCTTTGTAATGGTTCAATTATATATATATGTGCACACAGTTATGGTGGGTGCAGGAAGTTGGCAGATCTTGGGTTCAAGAGGAGTGCAGACAAATGCAAAGAAAAATTTGAAGAAGAAAGCAGATATTTCAACAGCATCAATTGCAGCAAAAACTACAGGATCTTTAGTGAACTTGAAGAACTTTATCAAGCTGAGAATCCTCCACCTCCACCTCCACCTCCGCCTCCTCCTCCTCCTCCTCATCATCATAGCCAGCAGCAGCAGGTGGCTGTTGTTGCAGATGAAAACAACAAAAATGTGGAAAAGTCAAGGGAAGATGAGGACAATATGGGTCAGAATTTGGAAGCTGATTCAAGAAATGTCGATGAATTATATCAAACTTCACCAGCAAACAACACTGCAATGTCATCAGATCAGGATAACAAAAAAGTGGTTGAGAACAAAGCAAACTATGATGATAACAAGGCTGCTGCTGCTGCCAACAACAACAAGAAGAGGAAAAGGGTGAAGAAACTTGAGTTGTTCAAAGGGTTTTGTGAAGATATTGTGAACAAGTTGATGATCCAACAGGAAGAGATGCATAATAAGCTGATTGAAGATATGGTGAAGAGAGATGAAGAAAAAGTTGCAAGAGAAGAAGCTTGGAAGAAGCAAGAGCTGGATAGGATTAACCAGGAGCTTGAACTTAGAGCCAAGGAACAAGCTATTGCTGGTGATAGACAGGCCACCATAATCAAATTCTTGAGCAAATTTTCACAAACTGGATCCTCTAAGAAGCAATGTTTTGGAAGGGTTAATGAAGATGTTGTCAAGGTACCAAGTGAATGTTCAAATCCTCCTATTGCTTCTTCATCTCCTTTAGTGGCAGTAGCAGAAAACCCTAATCCCATTGTCACTGACCAAAACAAAGTTGATCAAGTTTCTACCACTTCTCCATCTTCTATGAACCTCGCCCATCAAAACAAACAAAGCATGCCCATATCCATGACAGAAAGTCAAGCTCCTCAAAACCCTAATCCGGAAACACCTGATACTTCATCATTAGCTCCGCAAAACCCTAATTCTGTCAGTGCTGAAAGCAATCCATTACCGCCCACTTCACCATTGACGGTAAATAAAGCTCCCCAAAACCCTACGTCCAATGAGAAAGAAGACCTTGGAAAGAGATGGCCAAGAGATGAAGTGTTGGCATTAATAAACCTGAGGTGCAGTCTTTATAACAACGGTGACCATGAGAAGGAAGGAACAGCCATAAAAGCTCCTCTATGGGAAAGAATCTCACAAGGGATGTTAGAATTGGGCTACAAGAGAAGTGCAAAGAGGTGCAAAGAGAAATGGGAAAACATAAACAAGTACTTCAGAAAAACCAAAGATATCAACAAGAAGAGGTCCCTTGACTCAAGGACATGCCCTTATTTTCATCAATTAAGCACTTTGTACAGTCAAGGAACACTTATAGCACCTTCTGATGGGCCGGAAAATCGCTCGCCGTTGCCGGAAAACCACTCAAAATTGCCAGAAACCGGTAAGGATTCATGTCAAAGGGGAGACAAGGATTCAACTGTGCATGTTTCGGGAGGTAATGAGACAAACATGGTTATTCAAGTACCAGGTTTTGAATTTGAATTCTGAATCACATTACATTTTTGTGTGTACGTTAAATTACTTTTGGTATTACAATCGCTAATGACATTATTAATACTACAATATTAGAAATAATAGTACTTTTTTTGGGTTGAAAATTAATTTTTAATTTTCTTAGAGAATCTAATGTAAACTTTCATGGAGGATATATGTTTAAACTTGTACAGTAGTGAGCACCGACAATTTAATTTCAGGTCAGGCCTACTTTCATTTTATAATTATTGATTAATGCTCCTAATTCTTTCATTTTACGAGTTTAGTTCTATTTTTAAGGGCCCGGCGAATTCAAAGGGATAGGTAGGGCTGGATGAAAGGGTATATTTTGCTTTTGGATCCTCTTAAACATTAATTGTTCAATTCAATCCTTTTATTTAACTTCAACCTCAACAACTTACATTCCACCCTCCAAATAAAAAATCCTAATTTTGTTGATGATAATTTCAATAGAGATTGTTATTTACTAAATGTAGGAAGGACAGTGTTCAGGCGCAGTTCACTGTTCCATGCCAAATAAAATAAAAACAATGCTGAAAGAAGTTGGGAATCTTTTCAGCCAAGAAAATGAGGTTTTGTACACTAGTTGCTGGAACATTTCAGAAACATAACAGATATTTCTACATATAATCTGGATATATTCATAAATGCTTTTCACACTCTAAATTAATTTTATGCCAAATGTTTTATCTATTATAATAACAATTTTTTTTATACATGAAATTGAAATTTTCAACCAATAGATTCAAAAAAAATTGTTATATTTGATAAATCAATGATATTTTAAAAGAGTTTGAAAATTATTTTTATTTTGTATTTGATACAAAATTTTCAAAATAAAAATATTGAAACTTATCACTTTATATAGAAAATGGTAAATTGATTTTATTTTAAAAAATATATATTTGAAATAAATTATCTTTTTAAAGAATAAATTCAAAAGTATCATATTTGACTTTTCCTTAAAACTATTTTTATTAATTTTACTAAAAAAACATACTTTTAAGTATAAATTTTTACCCAAAAAACATACTTATGTCAATACTTACTTTTATTAATTTTACTAAACAAATTTTCTAATATAAATTCTTTTATTTACATATGTTACTACTTAAGTAAAAGCTAACTAGATATTATTACTTGCATTATTTGTTGGCAGGTTTGACCAACAGATCTTGATTATTTACTTACATGTTTTTTAGGATTTTGACTAGCAAATCACTATATTATATTTAGAGATGAGATTGAATCAAGTAATGTAAGTTTTCAAGAGTCCTAATCTAATCTATTTACTTTATTTAAAGAGATGTTGTTTTTGAAGAAGTTAAAGTCAAGAAAAGACTCTTTTGAAAAGACTTAATATTTATCAAGTTTTCTTAAGTGAAGAGATTTATTTTTCTTCAAAGACTAGGTCAAGACGATCTTAGTTTATTCTATTCCATATTGAAGATATGATCAAGCTAAATTTAAGGAAATTAAATATTCATATTGATTGTACTCTAGCAAGCCACTAATAGTACTTTTGGTTCGTTGGAATGGAATATAGTATGAATATAATGACTATTCAATTAAAATAGAATAAAGAGGTAATAGGGATCAAATTGAATAGAATATATGAATAATGGTATTACATCGTTTGGTTGATTAAAATGGCATAAAAGAATAGATAAGGAATATATATATATAAAAAGTGATCCATTTACCCTTAAGTGAAATCAATAATATTTTTGTTTATGTTATGAATATCTTATTAAGTGGATGTCTGTAACACCCCTTAACCCTAAACCGTCACCGGATCAGGGCTACAGAGCATTATCGGACATATTGGACAACTTAGAAATAATTCATAAATAAATAACATTCGTAGCATAGTTTAACTTTTAAGTCTTTATAATAGACCCTCGAAGCCCAAAATACGTATTAGGAGTGGAACGAATTTTTTTTTCAAAATTTCGGCAGCATTTCTGCTTATTTTGTATAAAACCCCCTGCAAGTTCAAACCAAAAACAACCAATACCATATATACTATATAAACTTTTGTACCATTTCATTAGTATAAACAGTAAAATACTAATTACCATTTTTATTTACAACAAAAGTCTTGTAACATTTTGATGTGATCAAAATAACACCTATGTACATGTCACTTTTAATTCAAAACATGGTACCTACTTATGAAGCTCTTGAGGATGTGATGAGATGAGAGATCTTCTAGCCGACTCTAGCTCTTCGAGTCTAACTGTACCTACGCGTTAAAATTAAACGCGTTAAACCGGTGAAGACTTAGTAAGTACTACAAGAATAAATAGGCAGATAAATCCTATTAAAATATTATAATCTCATTTGATCAATATATATTTATATGCATATAGGTTTCTTTAGCTGTATCTTATATTAACAAAATTTAATTTATTATTATATAAGTTATAAAACTTACCTTAGTACATTGATAATTCGCTTTGGTTCACAACTTATAATTTTAACCCAAAGTAGACTTTATAGAACACACTGGATATACGGAACAAATACAGAAGTGCATTATTATGCACAAACGAACAGAGAGCACTAAAGTGCTATACTGAGAGCACAGATGTGCTAAACAGAGAGCACTTAACGTGCTAATAATAGAACGGAGAGCACTAATGTGCTAATAATCAGAGAGCGTGCTAGAGTTCCTTAATGGCATGCCACTAATATCCTAGTAGTTCTAAACTCATCTACTTAAAACTGAATTTCATACATTTAAATACTTTACATAAATATCTCGAAAAAGATTTCTCATTTCTTCATCATTACAATTTAGTGCATATTACACAATTCACAAATATCACATCTTTTTCACACATATACTTTTGTCACAATATTATTACTTAATGTTCAAACAATATAACTTCTTATTTTCTCCAATTATAATTTTCTTTTCAAATTTTATAATTCCATAATCTATTATTATTATTATTTATTTACTAATAAATTTAAATATATACATATATATTACATTTTTATTTTTAAATAATTCTATACTACAATGTAAGCATTTAAATAAAATTAATTTTAAAAAAAAATCTTGTAGTACTTACAACAAAAAGATTGAGATGATGTCCTCCTTCACTCCTTAGCCTTCTCTTTTCCTTTTTCTTCAATTAGGTCCCCTCCTTTCTTTTCTTTCTCTTCAATTTCATATAAAACATATAATATTTATATGTTAGAGAAAAATAATTAAATGACTTTCCTATGCTATTAAAAAAAATAAACATGTATGATATAATAAATTCATCATTTCTTACATTAACTTAAATTTCAATTTATTCCATAACTAAAATTATTTCATTTTCTATTACAATCTATACTTTATTTTTATTTAAATTCTACTTATAACTTAGTTTAACTCCCAAATTTTCACTAATAAACCCCAATTTCAAAACTTCTTATAATTTACTCCTTATTGCAATCTATTTCACAATTCAATCTTTTTCTCAATTCTAATTTGAATTTTTCATAAGTTCAATCTCTAATTTTTCCATAAATTCAACATAAACTATATAAAAAAATCTACTAACTCTTAAAATTTCAACATATACCTAATAGTATTTTGTTCTAGGATCATAAAATCTCAATAATTACAAGAAAATGAATTAAATTGACTTACCAAATTGAATTTAAACCCTTGAAATCCCAAATTTTCTTTTTTTCTTTTTCTTTCTCCCTTTTTCTCTATTTCGTCCCTGCTATTCTGTTTTGTTTCTTCTTTTTATTCTGTTTCTTTACTTTACTTATGTTTTATATATTATATTATGTATAATATAATAATATATTATATTATATATTAATACTTAAATATTAAGTTAATATAATATATAATATATATTTTTATATAAAAAATGTCTTAGATTTTTTTTCTTTCAACATTAAACCGCCTCATTTTCATTTTATAATAATGGCATATTTACCTATTTAGTCATTTTTATTTTCTTTAATCTATAATTAAACTTTCACACTTATTTCAATCTAATCCTTTTTCCTAATTACTTCTAATTAAGTCAAATTCACCTAATCAAAACCTAATTAGACACACAACTAGCTTCGTAAATATTTACGAATCCAATTTATCAGAACGGAGTCCCGAGAATGCATTTTTTTCTTTCTTTTCTCTTTTTATCAATTTAACTATATAATCAATAAAATTTTCCTATCAAAATTTTTATGCAGTATTTCTATCGTAATATAGACTATGCCACAATATTAAAATAAATTTTCTTTTTAGATCGGATTTGTGGTCACGAAACCACTATTCCGATTTTACTGAAAATGGGCCATTACAATGTCCATCACGATCAAGATAAAATTTTAATGTACTTTAAATTCTAATGGTTATTAGAATTAGATCTCTACTTCTTTTATGCTTCTTATGCCTATAAATAGAAACTTTGATGAAATATTGTAATCATCCATTTTGATCAATATAGTACATCATCTATTTATTTCATATTTTCTTTGTTTTTTATTCTCTCCATCTCTCTTTATTTTATAACATGTTATCAGCACGATTTTGCTCAAAGTGATAGTTCCTTTTATCGAATGATCAATTTTATCCTTCATGATTTTCAATTGACGGCAAGACGTAAAGTTTTTACTGGAAGTTTTTTTTATTTAATGTTTCATATCTGATTATTATTTTCTATTTTTCTTTCATTAAACGTTATAATTGTTTTGATTAACTTATTTATTTTTTGTTCTTAAGGATGGTGAAAGATTTGATATTGTTATCCATATGAAATTGAGAAGTAAGATTCACTCTCAAAGGTTGCTTTTTGATATTTGCTTGGGGATGATATCCTTTTCTTCATTAAAAAAGATGTTTATAATCACTACTTCTCATCCATGGTAACATAAGTCAATCTAATCAACTTCTTTTGAAATTTGATTTGATTTCTATTAAAAAAGTTAAATTTATATAATTCACTATTCGTATCTCTATGAATTTATAAAACCCTTCACACATTTAATTATTGAGGATTTTATGTGGAGATAAATATTTTTTTTTCATTTTTAATAGAATTATTGATTTAATTTTGATTTTGATTAAGATATATGATTAATGCGAAATGTGAGTAAAAATACTTGCTTGTCATGAACTTTGGGATATTCACCCTACCTATGATAATTTCATATCATTGTAAAATTTGAGATGAAATTATGTCATAAAAGGTGAGGTTGGAAAATGTTTATGTTTAAACTTTTATAGATGTAAAGTTATTTTAATTTGACATTATAATATTTTTTTATTTTGTTGTGGTATGATATATAAAATATATATTATCTAACCATAATGATTTATAGTGACATGAATTTATTTTTTGTTTTGTTTAATATATGTTTTATTTATACCTATTCATTTTATTATGAATAAATAAAATTTTATTTAAAATAAATTAAGCATTCATTAAGGTTATACAATAAAATGATTCTATGCTCCTGAAGAGCTAATATTGCATCAAACTATAAAAAGCTCTTTAAGAGCTTATATCTTATCTCCTTGTGATGCAAAATTTTGTAAAATATAATATTATTTTTTAGATCAAGAAGATATATGTTGAATAAAATCTTGATGTGTTTTACATTAAAACCATATATATAAATAACATGAGATACTCATGTATTTGTATTATATATATTTCCCGAAGAAATACATTACACTATATGATTGAAATATCTAATGTGTTCCTGCAGTAGCAATATTGTGAAAATGACTTTAATAGTATTTCTGAACGATCTCATGCCTTCTAGTGGCTAAGCAAAATAATAAGTTACTAATGAAAAGCTATGAAATTCTTTCCACTAGTTTTGATTCATTCTTTGAAGTGAATGTAGCAGTACATAACAATCATGAAAAATGAAAATATAGAGATCATGATTATTATTGTAATTGAGGCCGATGTGATTGAAGACTAATCATGGCAACATGAATAGATAGATTTTAATTTGAAATCCATGCATGTTTTGAGATGGTGATTATGAAATAATGAATCAACGAAGATATTTAGAAATCTATTCTAATAGATTTATTGCATTCCCTAAAGTGAATGCAAACATAAAGAAAATAAAAGGTATAATCATGAATCGCTAAAAGTGGGAACATAATAATAAATAAGAGAACAATGAGAGTTCGTAATATAACTCTTCAAAAGGTAAAGATAACTTATGTTATCAATGTGATATGAAAGATTATTGGCCATATATGTGGCATATGCCTAAATATTTTGTTTCTGTTAATACTATTTGAGGAAGGATATGAGAATGTAGTAATAAATTCTATCATTATAGATAGAAAGTATTTGTCTTATTTAGTACTAAAAAAACAAATATTATGGAATAATTGATATTACAAAATTATTCGAAAGTTCTAGAAGAGCTAATATATTAATATCTTGTGATGGTTAATCCATTGGTTTTAAAAGATATTTTTAATAATGGATTTTATTTTGAGATTCTGAATAAGGAAAATATTATATTTCATATGAATCACTATTGCTATAAATATCTATTTTGAAAGGATGAAAAAGAGAAGATTGAGTTATTAATTTATATTTATTTTATAATCTTTATGATATTCTTTTGTTATCATCCCCACTAAAATGTTGGAAGCAAAATATTTGACTGTGAAAGATCTATTTATGAGAAATAAAATATGATAATTCTATCTAAAGCTCGTTATGGTTTGATGCACCTGAAGTTGTAATTTTTTTTTTAGATATTTGAAGATTTTGGCATATTCCTTGAAGCGAATGTTGCATATAATTGTTTAGAAATTATATTTTTTTTGTTGACTTAATCCCATTATAATATTCATATTGATTTGGATATTTCCAATAGTAAATGTCACAATAGCACTTATATGTGGATACAAAGTAAAAGGAATGATAGTAAAATTATTAATTTGTTACAATTTAGTACAATTGAAAAACATATTAAAGTAAACCAAAAGTTTACTAATGCAAATGCATTTAATACTTGGTGTGACCAGTTAGACCATCTTGGATCATATCTGATGTGAAAATTAACGCCTTAGACCCGTCCTAAACATCCAATCCAAGCTTAGAGAGTTACATGAATAATCAAATACCACGCAAAACACAAAAATACCAAACCATGATTCACATAAAATTCAACACAATATTAGTTAAGTATATAATATACCAAAGTCATACTATTATAGTTTAACAAGATTCCTACTGAAATAATTTAAAGACAGTTAATAGCTCGATCAAGCTCCTGCGGCACCGACTCGTTCAAGTCTACGAACTGCCTGAAATTCAAGCAATAACAAAATGAGTTGTGAACTCAGTGCGTAAAAGAAATTTATTCAATTAATTCTCATTTATAGCTTAGTTCCAAATTCAGAGATTCGGTTCGATACAGAAGTGAAATTCAATTTAGATTTAGAGCAGACCAGTTACATATATATGTATATATGCAATTTCAGTTCATATATGATACCGATCAGATTCAGATGCAATATTCTTATCTCCGCCCGCTACACATCGACTTCGGCCATCCCAACACACCATTAAGGACATTCAATGTCCAACTAACCCTACACACCTTAAATTGTTCACTGACACTTTTATAGAAACGCAATTTAGCTGCTAATTCAGCATGCGTCAAGTGCCAGAATCAGATTTATACTCATTGTAGTGTAGTCACGATTTCAAAACCGATTTCTTCTTTCTTCACAATATCCCAACCTATGCAAATGCAAAGTACAAGTACCCATATTGAGTATTCAGTCATTCTATGTTATTTTGCAAACAGATAAGACAGTTCCACTTCAGAATATGTATCATGGTATACATACAACTATGTTATTCACATATCAGTCTCAAAAGATCAGATAGCTTTCATACAATCAAATTCAGCCATTCATACTTTGAGAAAGTTAGTAACAGTGTTAAACAACATTTTTGGCCTCAAAGCTGGTTTTGGGCCTTAATACCATGACATACGGCCTAGGCACACGCCTATGTGTCTTGCCCGTGTGTTTCTGAAAACTTAAACAGTGAGTTACACGGCCTGGACACACGTCCGTATCCCTGCCCGTATAACCCACATGGCCTAGGTATATGCCCTTGTCACTGACCGTGTAGTTTTATACCACAAACAGTGAGTTACATGGTCTAGACACATGCTCGTGTCTATTGCCCGTGCGAACTCTGCACTAACATAGCCACACACGGCCTAGACACACACTCGCGTCCTCGCCCGTATGACCCCCAAATAGATGAACAGTGAGTTACACAGCCAATCATATGGCTTGCCACACGACCTGGTCACACACCTGTGCACCTAGTTGTATGGTATTGACAACCACCATTTTTGAGCAACTGAAACTTGCAAGAATTAAGGTTTTCGATACGTACTTGGTTTCCTTTAATGGAAGAACAATACGAAGACTAACTAGAACCTAATTAATCATTCAACAATCAATTGTTTGTCTAAACAACTAGTTAGTACAAAATTAAAATCACAATCAATTATGTCGACTAAATCGACACGAGGGAACTTCAACGACTAATACTTACCGATGATTCTACTGTGCTAAGTTTGTACAATTCACGAAGGGTCGCTTCCCTCTGTACTCACGCCTAAGGAAACACAACGGCTAGTTAACAGAGAGTTTAAGTAAAACAATTCGATAATTCCCAATTTAACACCGTAACAGAAATCTAACCAAACCTCACAAAAGTCAAAGAATTCCAAAAGAACTTATACAAAAGTCTTTCAGTAACGTAAAGATCTCACTAATTTCTGATAATCACGTGTTGAACACACTCGACGAGAAGAATTCAAAGAAGTAACATGAAAAAAGAAAAGGGAAAAATAAAAATAAAAAAATAAAGAAGAAAAAAAGATACATACATTAACCAAATTTTAATAAATTTTATCTTAACCACCAGCATACTTTCGACAACTAGCAAAAATTCTCTTAACACATACAGTGGGATTCGAACTCGGACTAAATAGAATACAGACAGATTATTAACCAATGAACCAGCAGGCTTATTCTTGTCATAGGTTCTTCCAGAACTACCTTTACCCATATACCGCATGTATAGGGATTATTCTAAAAGAATAAAAATTTTAACAATGCAACTCGAACTCTAGACCTTAAACATAATAGCAGAACATAGAACCACAGATACAGAGATTTAATTATTGCAGAATCTCACAATTAAATTCTTAAATTTTTAGGGCATTACATTCTCAATGAAAATTGATTTATTAGAAACTCACTAGCTAAAGTTGAGATTTAATGTCTTGTATTTCTGAAACGAATATAGGCCAATTCATCCACCATGTGGATGGTTTTGATATTATATGATTTTGGTAGATGCATTTACAAAATAATCACATATGTGTTATCAATTTGGAACCTATCATTTGCAAGATTGCTATTTAAATAACTAATTCCAAATCATGCAATTAAGATAATTCATCTTGCTAATACTAATGAGTTTATATCTCAATCTTTTATTGATTGAGTTTGAGAAACTTTTGTAAAAGTTTGCGCGTAATGGTTTAAAGAAATCATTGATTAAATACCTCTGATTAATGTCTAAACCATTACTTATGAGAATTTTGCTTCCTATTTCAACATGAGATTATGTTGATTTATGTGTTCTACGCATCAAGTCAATAAGTTATAAATACTCCCTATTCCATTTGGTTTTTGATCAAGAGCTAAATATTTCTCATCTTTGAATTTTTTTATGTACGTATATGTTCCAATTGCTCCACCACAATGCACAAAGATAAGTGAATCCTCAAAGAAAGTTGGGAATATATATTAAGTATAAGTTTCTTTATATTATAAGATGTTTTGAATGTATTCGAGATTCAATTATGACATGATTTGTGATTACAATTTTGATTCGATAGTTTCCCGACATTAGGGGAAGAGAAATAATAACTTGTAATGAGTTAGGGGGGAAAGTAATTTGAACCAAAAGTTCAATAAGGATAACTCATTACAAGTTACTTGTTAGATGTATTTACAAACTTAATGAGAATAACCATTTGTTATATACCATCAAATATTTTAATTTGAATCAAAGTCCCAATAGGACAATCAGTTAGAATAAATAATAGACTGATCGGTTCCAAAGATGAAAATTCTTCTAGATGATCATATAATGGAGGTGGGTGCTCTAGAAGAGACTCAAGACATAACTAATAAGTAACACTTCAGAAGAGATTCAGGTACCTGAAACTGAATTTTAAAATAATAAAAATAAGGGATCTCGATAAGTTATGTCAATTCAAGAAATTGTGGAATCGAATAATAAAAGTAGTCAACAATGATTTTGTATGCAATATTATTATTAAAATAATGAAATAAAAGAATGATATTGAATAAATCTATTAAGAAATATACATATGGAATAAACTTATCAAAATAGAAAGACGCAATTCAAGTACAATTAAATTCGTGGAGTTTTTGGACCAGTAGTCCTAATATCTAAAGGTATAAAGCTAGTGAGAGTGCAATTGAAGTAGTTTTGCAAAAGTGGAATAAAAATATGAAGTTTTTCGCTAAGTCTTGGCATTGATTATGAAAAGATATAATATTCTTTTGTGGTGGATGTAATAACCTTTAGATATATTATTAAATTGACAATTCATAAAATATTTAACTTGCGTCTAATGGTTATTGTAACAACCTTTTATGAATCACTATTTACTAAAGTTTATATTAAAATTCTTGAAGGATTTAGGATGCTAGAAGCATATTGAATTTTTCGATAAATTGTTCATTTATATGAATTGAAATAATTTGAATATATGTGTTAAATTTAACTTAGTGAATAGCAATTGAAAGAGGATTACAAAATGATCCCAAATACCTATTTGTGTTTTTATAAAAGAATCATAACTACAGTTTGTTATGATTATTGTTGAATCTCCTAAAGAGATCAAAATATATTTCCCAAAATTTCTCACTCATGACTTTCAAAAGAATTGTGATATAAATGCTTAACAAATACATTCGAATAGTCATTTGGAAAACTAGTATTCAAGATTGAATACGTAGAATATGAGAAAATATGTGATGTTTTCATGAGAGGGAGAAAATACGCGTTGCACTCATTTTCCCTTAATTGAGGTTTTGTCCCATTGAGTTTTTCTGGTAAGGTTTTTAATGAGGTAACATATTATGCATAGTATAGATTGTGAACTCTTTTTCCTTCATTAGGGTTTTATCCCACAGTGTTTTTCCTAATAAGGTTTTAACGAGGGAGATCATCGAACAATGGACATCCAAGGGGGAGTGTTATAAATATCTCATTAAGTGGATGTTCATCTTGATTAAGATAAAGTTTTAATGTACTTTAAATTCTAATAGTTATTAGAATTAGATCTCTACTTCTTTTATACTTCTTATGCCTATAAATAGAGACTCTAATAAAGCATTATAATCATCCATTTTGATCAATAAAGAACATCCTCTATTGTTTTTATATTTTTTGTTCTTTATTCTCTCCATCTCTCTTTATTTTATAACAGTTTTAGCTTTTTTATATATTAAAAAAATAAATCAATTATATATAGTAAAAATTAAAAATAAAAAAATAATATTTTAATACGAAACAAATATTTTTAAAATTATAATTAAAAATAAAATTTATAATTTTATTTAAAATAATATTTTAAATAGATAATTAACAAAATAATACTTACCATATTTTATACATAATATTATTTATTTTTGAAAAGTATACATAATATTTAATTTTTAAAAAATTAATATTCATACTTTCCCATATTCTTCGTTATTTACATCACAATCTCCAGCTCCCCCAACCAAATTCATCTTCTTCATTACTTTCAAAGTTATTTCTACTTCTTTTTGTTATCACCTTTCAGTGACAACCAACCTAAAATTTATCTAGTCATCTTCCATATTTTCCATTTTGTTTTTCCTAAAAAACATCCTTAGATCTAAAAAATTTCACAATCAAAATTTTATTTTTAGAGTTATTTTAAGTTATCAAAAGCCAAAAGATGTGTTGAAACCCAAAATTTTTTTTCTCTTTGAAACCTAATTTTATCTTTGTAGTCTTGACCTTGAAATCCATGAGAGAATAAACAAGATTTAGAAAAAAATCCTAAAGCTTGGCAATTATTCAAAATCGTTTCAACCCCTTTAAAATTGTATTCTTTCTTGCACATTTTACTGATTATAAAGAAATCATCTTCTTCTAATATGACATTTGATGGCCCAAATCTACTCCAATCTTCAAAGCATGGAGGCATGCAATGGTTTCAATCACCATTAGAGTAGAACAAGGAGAAAAAAGAATTTAGATGTTAAGATAGGTAGAGAAAAAGTTAGAAGATGTGAGATGGGTAGAAAATGAAGAAAATTAATTTGGTATATTCCTGGAAATATTAAACAACCATTCATTGGGGGTGGCACTAAATTGCTATTCAGTATTTTTACGAAATTAGCCTATAATGGCTATTCAATGGAATAGACTTTACAACCAACCAAACAATTGAATGGCTTTGTTATGTAGAATAAAGTATGAATAGCTATGCTATTCATGTGAACACACATAGCGTAAATGTCTATTTAAGTGAAGGCTTGTCATTTTTTTATGAGATTGAGAGAGCACATATCATATTCATGTGAAGAACTTATTTTTTTGCAAATTTGTTGTAAGCAAACTATTTTTGTTGTTCAGTTTGCAACTAAGACAATTTCAAAAGGGAAAGTCTTAGTGGAAGAGTTATCTAAATTGTTTATAGGAATGAAGTTGCAACTTGGTGAGTGAGTTGCACTTAAATCATGTCTTGCATTCCTTTTTTTTTAGTGGATTGGATCACTCTCTCGATAAAGCCTCACATACATATGAATTATGTACATATCCAATTATGCCTATTGGAAGACACATATCCAATTGATTTTCTATTAAGGTGGAGGGTATATTAATATAGAGACCCGTTATACTTTATAGATCGAATTATGCCTATTGGAAGACACATATGAAAGCCTTTGTCTGGTTGGAAAGTTCTTTTGTATGGTTGGGAGCCACTTATTGAAGAAACAAAGATGTCAAACCATCAAACATGAAACCACCTAAACTAAAAATGAAGACAAAGCAGCTAGTTACAACTTAAAGGCCTTGAATGCTATCTATAGTGTTGTAGATCTTCAAGAATTTACGTACATCTCCAAGTGTATTTTTGCTCACGAGGCTTAATCAACACATGAAAGCACCACTTGTCACACCTGGAAATATTAAAGGATAAGTACAAAAGTAATTTTGGGTATCAAAGTATATAAACTCCTATTGTTTAAGGTTCTAGTGTAATTACTTGGATCTTGCTAACCGATTTAGCAAATGGTTAGTTTTCCATTATTAGTCTCATTACTTTATAACCAAGTATTTTCTTAGTGGGAAACATTATGATGGGGGACATTAATGTTGCTGCTGATAAATTGGTTTTAGTGTACAAGTACAGGAGGGTTATATAATAGATGGACATCATTCTCTTAGGAACATTCTCTTATTTCTGTATTTATTTTCTTTCTTCTATATTCTTCTTTGGTATGTTTTGGTAAGAGAGAAATTATGGAGCGGTCGGCATATAGGGAGAAACTAACGAATTAGCTTATGAAATTGAGAAATTCGGTAAATTGGTAATCTTTCTAACTCTTCAATATCTTTTGATCAAAGATAAGGGAAGAAAAAAATGATGATTTCAGTTTAATTTATTGAATTTGTATTGTGACAGTTGAAGTTATAATAATCTTTAAAGTTCTTCTACATGTAAATGAATTATACTTACATAAGTTTGCCTTCTTTTTTGTTTCTGATATGATTCTTAGGCTTAGTTAACCGATAAAGAGTTGGCTCAAGCAATGAAGAAAAATTTAAGCAAATATAGCGGAATCAAATTTCAAGTATATTCTTGGTGAGTTTCTGAACTTAAATCCTCAATGGTTGTTTATGTATAGTAGTATTATGTTGTTTTGGTATGTTTGACTTCATGTTCAACTGTTGATGAATAGTGGATTTACAGTGGAATGTTGTTGTACTGATGAAGCATGCAAAGTGTTGATTTTAGATACATGTCTGGTCAAATTTATAAGTTGTTATTTTAATGAATTGTTAATAGTGATAGGTTTGTTATGATTTATGTTGTGTTATTTATAATATGTTTAGTTGATTGCATAATATATGTCACTAGTGAAAATGATTGATATGCAAAGTCTAAGGTCTTAAGCCTCATGTATGTAAGCAAGTTCCATGACCATGAGCATACGCAAAATAAGACATTCTGTTAAAATTATTCTCTAAGCTTCATAATAAGGTTACTTGTAAAAATTATCCATATAGAAGTCCATAATACAGCTCGCATATATGAATCTGCATATATATATGTATGACAGTCCAATACAAAGGAATGAGATCGAGAATATAAATGAAAGCGTCTTGATAAACTTAGTAAACGATTCATACACATGGTCACGTGTTATTTCCTAATGATTCCGAAATCTAACATTTGTTACAGACTCAAAGATACATGTGACATAGATTTAGCTTGGACTGGTAACCGTACATGTATATACAGCCCTGGCTAGACTATTATTGTGTTGATTAAAGTTTAGTTTAGACAAGTAACCTGACACCTCTGTACATGATTAGCTCAAAAGAGCCTCTGATGTGAAGCGTACCTGTGTTATGAGTTCTTTTACGATAGACTTATCTGGATGATTCAAGTTGAAATTTTGTTGATCTTATATACATGTTTCAATTTTAAGAATTCAAGAAGACTGTCTTTCACGAGAGTCAGTATGTCTATTATTCAAAAGTCTTCCAATGATTAGTGTTAAGTCAAGAATGTAACGCCCCAATTTTCTATAGTTTCAGCTTTTGTGATGGCTGGGCATGGAATTACCTGAACTCTTGTCTTGTGATATTTTGGCTTAAAAGATTTGTTGGTTTAGGAGGTTATGTGCTCTGGGGTGTGTTTGGAGGGGGTCCCAGGTTCAAGCTTTAACTTGGGCTAAAGCCTGACTTTAGGTCAATGGGTTTTTAAGGAATTGTTGGTAAAAACTTAATAGAATGGGCTTACTGGTCTAATGGTTAAGAGGAGTGTCAGGCTGTTCAAGGTCCTGAGTTTGAATCCTTGCAGTGGCTTTAGAATTATTTTGCTGCAAGTTTTGGCTAAGAGTTGGGTTTTATCAAAATGTCGAGTTGAGGGTTTTTAAGAGAAATTAGGGCTTATTTCATTCTTTTAACAAAAAGCTTTTCTCGGTCGTCTTCTCTTTTTTCCTAAATCCCCCTTGCTGCCGAAAATTATCTTCTCCTTTTCCACCTCTCCCTCGTTTTTTGTCTTTTTCGATAAGCTTAGGCGTATTGCTAGCGGTTCTATCGATTCGATAAGTATCGCTTTCTTAAGTTGCATGATTTTTTTAGAGATCATTTAAAAGGGTTTTTGTTTGCTATTTAGGGGATATTCAAGGTTCTGTGGGTCATTAATCGGGGTTCTAAACAGCAAGGAATCACCATATTCGTTGAAGGTAAGTAGATATCTCGTTTTGGGATTTGCCTATTCTTAATAATCTGACTTGAGAGACTAATTTTAGGCTCGGTATTGTCGATTTTAGGCTTTGGAGTGCTCATGGTTAGATTAGCAGTAAAAATGAACCAGATGTGTACTCTAATTACACAGAAAACAAGTTTCAGTGAAAGCTGAAAAGTGGCCTGTCGATGCCACACGAGCGTGTGGTCTGCCCGTGTAGTAGCTTGCATCGCGAGACACGGGCGTGTTACTGACGAGCCAGGTTGTGCGTGCACCACACGGGCGCAATAGACACGGGCGTGTGATGGCTTGTAGGCTGTGTGCAAGGCACGGGCTCAAGCAAATAGGCCGTGTAGGCCACACGGAAGTGTAGGCCCACAAGGACGTGTGAGAATCTGGGCCAGGCCGTGTGATCCACACGGGCAAGGCCAATTTGGGCCGTGCGACCCACTCGGGCGTGTGGGCCCACACGGGTAAGGTACACAGGCCTGTGAGCCCCTTTAATCTGAAATGTTTTGTAAGCTTGCAAGGGTTGCCCAAGTCGACTGTGACCTGTAGTAGGGTCCGTAATCCTTATCTAGACTCTTAATTCTGTGATGTATGGGTACGCATGATATACTTAGCATGATTATCTGATCTGTTATGTTCTGTAAATAAAGGTATGATCTGTTTGTCTGCATTATAGCATGCTATGCTTGTATGATGCATTGCATCGGGGTGAGTTTGACGAAGTGAAAGGAGTACCTAATGGGCTTCATAAGCCCCTTATCTGGCAGCTAAGCTGTATACTTATAATACGTGCTGCGGTGCGATACTTTATGGTGTGTAGGGTTGGATGGGTCGATTATAACCCCATATATGGTGTACAGGGATGGCTGGGTCGATTTTATCCCCACATGGTGTGTTGGGTTGGACGGAGATGGTGTGCAAGGTTGGTGGGCATGATATTTCTGATATCTGGTCTGTTATGCATGCGATATCTGTATGGCTGAGGCCGAATAATTGTATTCTTTTATTTACTTGTATGCATGTTGTTTTGTGGGGATGTACACACTGAGTTCCGAAACTCACCCCTTTATTTATTTATCTGTTCAGGTAATCCCCAGAAGTAGATAGATCGGTGTGATAGAGGGCTCGATGGTGACCACTAGTAGACATTTACGAATTTTTGAGTAACACTTTATTTTGTTTGCTTTATTTCAATATTTATTTTAGGTTTATTTTGGGGATTTTAATTTGTTAAATTATTGATTTATGAATTAATGACGTTTTAGCTTCCATGAAATGTTTTCACTTAATATTTGGAATAGAGATTTCACGATTTAAGTAAATATAACAAATTGGACGACTTTTAACTTGCTAAGGTTTTTCTAAAAAGCACTCACATTGACGTCGCTAGATTCAGCCATAGCGTTTAGGCCGGGTTTGGGGGTGTTACATTTAGTGGTATCAGAGCCAGGTTCAAAACTCGACTGTGAATTTTGGGTTCCAAAATTAGTTTTAGAGAAAAACTTTCGAATGTTTTCAAATACTCTGATTATGTTGTGGTTCACCGAGTCTCTGATGTCGATCTTGTAAGTTTCTGAAACTTTGTATGAAATTGTTTGAAAGCATGCTTAGAATATATTGAATTCCTGTTTGAAAATACTAATGTTTGCTGTGAAACTACTGTAGGTAGTATGCTTATTGAAACACTCTAGGTAGTGTAAATTGAAAACCGTAGTAAACAATAATTTGCGATAACAGACTCTGAATACTCTGAAAACTCTTCTGCATAAAATACTCGATAACAACTATCGAAACTGTAAACTGACTTGCAGAAAATTTTTAATATAGATTAATTCGATATTACAATGAGCACACATGGTACGCGTGGATGGAGTACTAGAGGCCAAGGTAGAGGCCGTAGAGGGATTTGAGCTGAGTCTTTTGCATCTGATACGATCGCTAATCTGGATACTACCGAGACGCCGGTGTCACATGTTACTGAGACTAGTGCTGAGTCTCATGACCGTGTAGTTGGGGACGAGACGACGCATTGTCCCAGGTCATGCTGCGAATCCAGGGAGGGTCGCTGAGGCTATTGCTGGATTTGGAGGCCATTGGTCAGTTACGGAACGACTCCAGTCCAATGGGGCTAAGGTATTCAGGGGAATCGCTGGAGTTGCTCCTAATGTGGCTGAGTACTGGATGGAGGCCACAGAGCGTATTATGGATGATCTAGATTTTACTGCCGAGATGAAGCTCAATGGGGCTGTTTCGTTGCTTCGCAACGAAACATATCAGTGGTGGCTGACAGTTAGGGATGGCACTTAGCCTGACAGTCTGACGTGGGATTTGTTTAAGCCGACTTTCTAGAGCAATTATGTAGGGGCCAGTTACATCAACGCTAGGAGGCGTGAGCTCCTGAATCTTACTTAGGGAGATCGTTCAGTGGCCGAGTATGAGGCTGACTGTCTAAGGCTGAGCCGTTATGCACGAGGCATGGTGGTGACTGAGCATGAGCGCTGTGTTCATTTTAAGGACGGTCTTAGGGATAACTTGAGGGTCCAGATAGCTCCGCAGAGGGAGCTTGAGTTTGCTGTGTTGGTCGAGAAGGCCAAGATTGCGGAGGAGGTTAAGCGCGCTGAGCGCCAGAACCGTGACAGAGGGAAGCCTAAGAGGGATCTAGAGTCTTCGAATGTTGGGGTGAGGCCTCTGAAAAAGGCCAGATCTGATGGGCGCCTAAGAGTTGGGCCTATTGTTGCACCTGCTGGAGTGGTGATTTGTCAGCTTTGTAATAGACGCCATCCGGGAGAGTGTTGGATCTCTACTGGAGCTTGTCTTAGATATGGGTCATCTGAGCATCGTGTTAAGGACTGTCCATTAAGGACTAATCAGATACAAACTCCGACTACTGAGACTGCATAGCGGCCGAGGTTAGGCTAGGGGTGGTAACGGTATGGGCCGAGGATAGAGAGCACCAGGCCGAGCTGCTAGGCCGACTGAGGCGAGGCAGCCTGCATTTCTGTCTACTGCATGCCGTCGTGAGGATGGAGATGCTCTGGACGTCATCATGGGTATGTTCTTAATCCTTAATGTACCTTATGTTACACTGATAGACATAGGCTCTACACATTCTTACGTTGCATGTTCTGTATCTGAGGCTTTGGGAATAACGTATGAGAGTGCTTCTAGTGATATTTTAGTGGTGAGTCTATTGGGGCACTCTATTAGGGAGGATATTTCTAGCTGATCTGATGGAACTTTCGTTTTGGGAGTTCGACTTAATTCTAGGTATAGAGTAGTTGGTGAAGCATCGTGTAAGTCTGGATTGTGCTGGAAAAAAGGTTGTTCTGAGGACCGGGGAGGATAATGAGATAGTCGTGATTAGGAAATGACGAGATTATCTTACTAATGTGATATCTGCATTAGTGGCAAAAAGGTTAGTAAGGAAGGGGTGCGAGGTGTACTTGGCGTATATGAGTGCTGCTAATTTTGAGAACTTTTCGGTTAAGGACATCCGAACGGTAAAGGACTTTCCAGATGTCTTTCTAGAGGAACTACCAGGATTACCTCTGAATTGTGAGGTAGAATTCGGGATTGAGTTGTTTTCGGGTACAGTTTCAGTATCTATCGCCCCTCACCAAATGGCACAGAAAGAGTTGACGGAACTTAAGGCTCAGATTCAGGAGCTGTTGGATCGTGGGTTTATTCGTCCCAATGTGTCTTTATAGGGAGCACCTGTTCTGTTCGTAAAGAAGAAGGATGGTACAATGAGGATGTGCATCAACTACCGTCAATTGAACAAGCTGACGATCAAGAATAAGTACCCACTTTCGAGGATTGACGACCTATTCGATCAGTTCAGAGGGGCTTCAGTGTTCTCTAAAATCGATATGCGGTCATGTTATCATTAGTTGAGGGTAAAGGAGGCCGATGTGCATAAGACGACATTTAGGACTTGTTATGGGCATTACGAGTTTCTAGTCATGCCTTTTGGGTTGACGAATGCACCAGCGGCATTCATGGACTTAATGAATCATGTATTTCAACCCTACTTGGATCAGTTCATAGTGGTGTTCATCAATGACATTTTGGTGTATTCTAAGTCCGGGGACGGTTACGACGAGCATTTAAAAGTGTTTCTGCAGATCCTTCGTGAGAAACAGTTGTATGCAAAGTTCACGAAGTGTGAGTTCTAGCTTAGAGAGGTAACCTTTTTAGGGCATGTGGTTTCTGCTAAGGGGATTCGAGTGGATCCTCGTAAGATTAAGGCGGTGTTAGATTGGAAACAGCCAAAGAGTGTGTCAGAAATCTACAGTTTTCTGGGACTGACAGGGTATTACCGACATTTTGTAGAGGGGTTCTCGTTGATCGCAGTGTATTTGACTAAGTTGTTGCGTAAAAGAGTTTCTTTCGTTTGGACAGATGCGCAGCATGAGATCTTCGTGAAGCTCAAGATAGTTTTGACTCAAGATCCAGTTCTGATACTGCCTGAGCTTGATAGGGATTTCGTGGTTTACAGTAACGTGTCACAGGTGGGTTTGGGTTGCGTCTTGATGCAAGACGGTAAGGTAGTTGCCTCTGCGTCTCGACAACTTAAAACTCACAAGGCTAATTATCCGACTCATGATTTGGAGTTGGCTGCAGTAGTCTTTGCATTAAAGATTTGGAGGTATTATCTGTATGGAGAGAAGTGTACCATCTACACTGATCACAAGAGCCTCAAGTATCTCCTCACTCAAAATGAGTTAAGTCTTAGGCAGCATCGATGGGTTGAGCTACTCAAGGACTACGACTGCAGTATTGAGTATCACCCTGGAAAGGCCAATGTGGTGGCCGATGCACTAAGCCGTAGGGCTGTGACCGATCTGAGAGCAATGTTCGCTTGATTGAGTCTTTTTGATTACGGAAATATTCTGGCAGAGCTACAAGTGATGCCGACATGGATAAAACAGATTAGAGCTAAGCAGTTAGAGGATAAGACTCTTGAGATGAGATTTCGTCAGGTTGAGACTGGGACTACTACAGATTTTGGGCTGAATAATGATGGGGTATTGTGATTCTGAGAAAAGATCTGTGTACCTAATAAAGAGGATTTGAGGCTATCGAGTTTGAGGGAAATTCATATTAGTCCTTACGCTATGTATCCTGGTGGAAACAAGATATATAAAAATCTTCGAAAGTTGTACTGGTGGCCAGAGTTGAAACGTGAGGTTACTGCTTTGTTACTCGCTATTTGACGTGTCAGCAAGTTAAGGCTGAGCATCTGTTACTATTGGGCTTGCTACAGCCAGTTAAAATACCGATGTAGAAATAGAAGCGAGTAACGATGGACTTCGTTAGTGGGTTGCCTCTAACACCCACTGAGAAGGACTCTGTTTGGGTCACTGTGGACCGATTAACCAAGGCCGCACATTTCATTCCTATTAGGACAGACTTCTCTCTATAGAAGTTGCCCAAGCTATACATTTCTGAGATAGTGAGGTTACATGAGGTACTTGTCTCGATCATTTTTGATAGGGATCCTCGTTTACATCTCGATTTTGGGGAAAGCTTCATGAGGCTTTGGGTTCGAGGTTAGACTTCAGTACTGCTTTCCATCCTCAAACAGATAGTCAGTCCGAGAGGGTGATTCAGATACTAGATGACATGTTGAGAGGCTGTACTATCGATTTTCGAGGCAGTTGAGAGGAGTACTTGCCTCTAGCGGAATTTACTTACAACAACACTTATCAATCTAGTATACAAATGGCACCATATAAGGTTATGGTCGTAAGTGCCGCACTCTTTTATGCTGGACTGAGTTAAGTGAGCGACGTGTTCTGGGTCCGAATTTGGTATCAGAAACTGAGTTAAGTGAGAACGTCTGAAAGCTACTTCTGATAGATAGAAGTTCTATGCTGATCTAAAGAGAAAGGACATCGAGTATTCGATGGGGAACATAGTTTTCCTTAGAGTCTCGCCATTGAAAATGGTTCTGAGGTTCGGTCACAAGGGTAAGCTGAGCGCTCGGTTTATAAGGCCGTACCAGATTCTGAAGCGAGTAGGGCCAGTCGCATATCAATTAGAGCTACCTTCAGAGTTAGAGCGCATACATGATGTGTTCCGTGTCTCGATGTTGAGACGCTACCGCTCTGATCCTATGCACGTTGTGCCCGTGGAGGAGAATGAGATTAGACCGGGTCTGACGTTCGAGAAGGAGCCTATTCAGATTCTAGATCGCGACGTTAAGGTCTTACTAGGAAGTCTATTCCCTTAGTGAAGGTGCTGTGGCGGAATCATAGCACTCAGGAGGGTACTTGGGAGCTAGAGGATTCGATGCGACAGCAATATCCTCACATTTTATGATCAGGTAAAATTCGAGGACAAATTTTCTTTAAGGGGGTAGAGTTGTAACGCCCCAAATTTCTACAGTTTCGACATTTGTGATGATTGGGCATGGAAGTATTTGAACTCTTGTTTTGTGATATTTTGGCTTAAAAGATTTGTTGGTTTAGGACGTTATGTGCTCTGGGGTGTGTTTGGGGGTGTCCCAGGTTCAAGTTTTAACTTGGGCTAAATTTTGATTTTTACTTGAATAAAGTCTGACTTTAGGTCAGTGGGCTTTTAAGGAATTATTGGTAAAAACTTAACAGAATGGGCCTGCTGGTCTAATGGTTAAGAGGAGTGCCAGGCTGTTCAAGGTCCTGAGTTCGAATCCTTGCAGTGGCTTTGGAATTATTTTGCTGCAAGTTTTGGCTAAGATTTGGGTTTTATCAGAATCCTGAGTTAGGGGTTTTTAGAGAAAATTAGGGCTTATTTCCTTCTTTTAACAAAAAGATTTTCTCAGTCGTCTTCTCTTTTCCCTAAATCCCCCTTGCTGCCGAAAATTCTCTTCTCTTTTTCCCCCTTTCCTTCGTTTTTCTTCTTTTTCGATAAGCTTAGGCTTATTGTTAACGGTTCTGTCGATTCGGTAAGTATCTCTTTATTAAGTTGCGTGATTTTTTTTGGAGATCATTTAAAAGGTTTTTGTTTGCTATTTAGGGGATATTCAAGGTTCTGTGGGTATTTAATCGGGGTTCTAAACAGCAAGGAATCACCGTATTCATTGAAGGTAAGTAGATCTCTCGTTTTTAGATTTTCCTATTCTTAATAATCTGACTTAAGAGACTGATTTTAGGCTCGGTATTGTTGATTTTAGGCTTTGGAGTGCTCGTGGTTGGATTAGTAACGAAAACAAACCAAGTGTATACTCCGATTACGCAGAAAACGAGTTTTGATGAAAGCTAAAAAGTGGCCTGTCGACGCCACACGAGCGTGTGGTCTGCCCGTGTAGTAGCCTACATCACGAGACACGGGCGTGTCACTAACGAGCTAGGCCGTGCGCGCCCCACACTGGCACGACAGACATGGGTGTGTGATGGCTTGTAGGCCGTGTACGATGCACGAGCTCAAGCAAATAGGCCGTGTGGGCTGTACGGGCTTGTGGAAATCTGGGCCAGGCCGTGTGATCCACACGGGAATGGGCAATTTGGGCCGTGCGACCCACACGGGCGTATGGAACCATATGGGCAAGGCACACGAGCGTGTGAGTCCCTTTAATCTGAAATGTTATGTAAGGTTGCATAGGTCGCCCAAGTCGATTGTGACCTATAGTAGGGTCGGTAAGCATTATCTAGACTCTTAATTCTGTGATGTATGGGTACGCATGGTATACTTAGCATGATTATCTAATCTATTTTGTTTTGTAAATAAAGGTATGATCTGTTTGTCTGCATTATAGCATGCCATGCTTTTATGATGCATTGCATCGGGGTGGGTTTGAAGAAGTGAATGGAGTACCTGAAGGGCTTCATAAGCCCGTTATCTGGCAGCTAAGCTGCATACTTATGATATGTGCTGCGATGCGGTACTTTATGGTGTTTAGGGTTGGATGGGTCGATTATATCCCTATATACGATGTGCAGGGATGGGTAGGTCGATTTTATCCCCACATGGTGCGTTAAGTTAGACGGAGATAGTGTGCAGGGTTGGTAGGTATGATATTTCTGATATCTGATCTGTTATGTATGCGATATCTATATGGCTGAGGTCGAATAACTGTATTCTGTTATCTGTTTGTATGCATGTTGTTTTGTAGGGATATACACACTGAGTTGCAAAAACTCACCCCTTTATTTGTTTATCTGTTCAGATAATCCCCAGCAGTAGATGGATTAGTGTGACGGAGGGCTCGATGGTGACCATTGGTAGACATTTACGGATTTTTGAGTAACACTTTATTTTGTCTGCTTTATTTCAATATTTATTTTGGGTTCATTTTGGGGATTTTAATTTGTTAAATTATTGGTTTATGAATTAATGATGTTTTAGCTTCTGCGATAATGAAATGTTTTCACTTAATATTTGAAATAGAGATTTCACGGCTTAAGTAAAGATAACAAATTGGACGACTTTTAACTTGCTAAGGTTTTTCTAAAAAGCACTCACATATGACATCGCCAGATTTGGCCATAGCGTCTAGGCCGGGTTTGGGGGTGTTGAAAAGACTCTGCAATGACTATCTGCGAAACAAGAATTTAGTAATAACTCCTTCAAATAAGAGTCTTGTAGCAGTTATAATTTAAGATTGAGTTCACAAGTAAGAACCCGAATGTATGAGTTTGTGCTGATAATTCTACACATAAAGGTCTACCAGTATGTATTCGCCAATCTCAAGTCCACGTATACAAGATTTTATGTGTATATCCTCATATAAAAGCTCGCCACATGTAAATCCTCGTGCATAAGTTCTTTGGCGTCAATCCATCGTACGTTAGCCCGCAATGGTAATAATTACTAATGAAAATTGCATATGTTTTGTTGGGAAGAGAGGTAAGGATTCATTTGTAAGTAACTAAAGCGAATGGGTAAGCAAAGTTATTCCACATTGTAGCTTAAACATGAGTGAATAAAATGAAGGATTGTAGCAATGCCGAAAGTGTACAAATTCTTAAGTGAAACCACTGCAATGGAAAAATAATAGTACGCCAAGAAGATGTGCAGACTATAATGGTGTAAATAATGTCTGACAGGAGATCAAACCCACGAAATTCTAACTTATAGTTTCATAAAGGATATGAAATTATTGGAAACTCACTAAGTTCTTTTGAACTTATTTAGTCTTGTTATGTTTTCCAGGTCTAATGATTTATATCAAGAGTTAAAGAAGGATCAAGCCAGAATTGGCTCAAGTTCAGGCTAACTTGTGTTCTTATTTGTAACATGCATATAGCAAGGTGACCTAGAGGTCAAGTCTTAGGGTTTAAATTTTTGTAACTACGTATGAATTGGGTATAATATATTTTATTATGAGTAATTGTTTAAATGTTGTAAAGTCATTTTTGTTAAACTTTTCATAAATTCGCATATTAATAACTTAAATTAGGAATTTGTAACTGTAGTGTTTTATTCTGGTGGATCAGTTAGTTAAAATTTTAATAAGAGTGTTTATGGTATTTTTTGAAAATAAGTTAAATATGATTTTAAAATGCTTAGTTGGTTGTCTTAGTTCAGTTGGTACGATATGACAATTTGTATACAGACCCATTGATCGAGTCGAGTATAGGGTGTTACACCACTTTTGCAAAATAATCCAAACTCTAGATATTTAAATTCATGTTTGGAATTTTGAAAATATCAAATGAAGAAAAAATTTCTAATTTTTATGTTAAATTATGTGATATCTCTAACCAAGCTTTTACTCTTAGTGAAAAGTACTTGAATTCCAAGTTGGTCTAAAAGGTTCTATGATCTCCGAAATTTTTTGCAATTAAGGCGACTACAATAAAAGAGGCAAAAATTTATTAATACAATAATGATTGTTAAGCTTATTGGATCTCTATAAACCTTTTAGATTAATCTTGTTGAGTCAAATAAGAGTAGAGTTAAGGCAAAAAATAACATTGCCCTGTAAGTTGTTTCTCTAATTGCAACTGAAGGAGAAATTTATATTGAAGACTTGGTAGAACAATTGGATCTTCTTAACAAAAATGTAAAAAAATTCATTTGAAAGTACAATGATGTTGGTTGATCTGCAACCATGGGTAGAAACAAAGATGTTAGAATAGAAGCTCAATGGTACGAATGGAAGGGTATAGGCACACTAAGGCAAAATGTGCCAACACTGTCAAAAAGTTGAAGTCTTCAGAAGTCATTTGAGATAATCTAAAAGTGATGTTAAAAAAGGATAATATCAACAACTATATTGCTTTTACTTCTTAGTTGCTAATACAAGTTGCAACTGATTCATAAACTAGCAATGATAGTGATGCAGAATCAGCAAAAGACTTTATAGATACATATAAGATCGTGTTAGACAAATGGAGTTTAGTATGTAAAGTTAATAAAAAAATGACTGGTGAAAATTCCACTCTTAAACAAGAAAATCTCAACCTATTGAAAAATCTCAAAGAGAAAGACTCGTTGCTTGAAAAAAAAATCTTTGTGAGGTTCTAAATGAGCTTGCATTAGCCTAATCTATCTTGAAAAAACTAGGATCGAGAAGTGGGAAATTGGACGTGATCCTTGTTGTTGGTAGACATGAACCAAAAGATGAAAACCTTAGTTATGTTGAAACGAGTAATATAAGTGTCACTCATTTTGTGCTTATTAAAGAAAAAGAATGGTTTGAAAAAGCTAGAAAGCTCAAAGGAAAAATCATCAATTCACTCTAGTGAGAAGATTCAGAGACCCAAAGGTAGACTTGTGTGCCATTATTGTAGAGTTCTAGGGCATATCAAGCCTAAATACAAAAACTCTTGACTAATATTAAGAAAAGAAATCAAATTGTTTCTCCAGTTGCAACCCAACCTGTAACTACCAAGAAATTTAGACGCGAATAAGTGTGGAAGAAGAATGAGAGATCATACCATGAAATGGAATTGAAAAAGAATAAAAGGCTTATAAGCCAATATTAAGGTATTTTTTATAACACCCCAGACCCGGCCTAGACGTTATAGCCGAATCTGACGATGCCACGTGGTAGTGTTTTTCGATAAATATGACGTTGCTAAATCCCTTTTTCATTTTGTTATGTTAATTTCAAATCATGTGGTTTATTTTCAAAACATTAATCATTTTCAATTCGATAGTCAATTTCTAAAACGTTTTTCATTGTGGAAGCTTTTAGATAGTTTCATATTCGTGGTATTTTTGATAAAACATCATTTTCATTTGAAAACCCGAGTTTTACCTAACACTAGCAGATATGAATCATTAAACCATATAAATCCAAATTTAAACCAAAATCCGTAAAAGCCATAATTATAGAAAAATACACCCAAATAAAAGTAAAATCATGAATAGGTAATAAACAGTGTAAAAGAAGTCCTGTGGCCACCACTGAGTCCTCCGCTGCACTGACCCGCCTATATCTGGAGATTTCCTATACAGATTAAACAGAAGGGGTGAGTTTACGTAAACTCAGTGTGTAATCCCTATACAAATGAATAGACAACAACCAGATAATCACAGTCTGGGCTTAAGCCTTTTTCAGTATTAGTATCAGACCAATTTGGGCCTTAGCCCATCTCAGTACAAAAACGGTCATGCAGTAGGGTTTCAGACGATCGCAGTATTAGTAGCAGTAATAGATATGTGGTTACAGAAATTCTACCCATCCAGCCTCTACACACTATCTCCGTCCAACCCTACATTCCATGTGGTGATATAATCGACCCATCCATCCCTACACTCCAACTAGCACCGAATGAGGCACTAGATAGTAGTTTGCAGCTTTGCTGCAAGTAAATTAGGCTCGAAGCCTTTCAATACACTTCCTCTGAAGAATATCAACCCCCAACCCAATGCAATGCAATATACAAATATGACATGCTATAACATAATATCATGAATGTAATCAGGGCATACAGTATCAAATCAATGGGACATCATCATACTTTTTCCATATCAGTCATACAGTCATTTCACTCAATTAGGGGTTTAGGTAATGCTTACCGACCCTACAGTAGGTTCACAATCGACTTGGGCAACCCGTGCAACCTTAGGAAACATCTCGGCAAAATAGGCTCACATGCCCATGTAGGCCCACACAGCCCAAATTGGCCTGGCCAGTATTCCACACACCCGTGTGGTTTACCCGTATGGGTCCACACGCCCGTGGCCCATACGACCCAATTCGGCCGAGCCTGTGTGTCACACACAACCTACCTGGCCATCACACGGGCGTATCTAGTGTACACGGCCTGGCCCTGTCGATCACACGCCTGTGTTATGGCACACAGCCTACCACACGGCCTACCACACAGCCATGTAGCGTCGACAGAATGGTTTTCAGCTTTCGCCAAAACCTCGTTTTTTGTGTTTCTAGGTACACACCTGGTATCAAATTGATGCAATAGCACTCCCGTAAAGACCAGCACCTTACAACGTTATAAAAACTTCTAAAATCAGTCACAAATCTCGATTAAATTAAAAACCTAAAGGCAACAATAGTCCAAATAGGGCGTTTATCACATACCTTAAACACTCCGATCGATTCCCACTAAAGTTCCACCAAAGAGGAGCTCCGACCTTCGCGAATTGTTGCTGCCAAAATCCAGAATTAAACTAATAAAAAGCAACGACACAATAACGATATAAAAGAAAATCCCCCTTAAAATGAGTAAAACCTTACCAACAGTACAGAGGCACACGCAGTTGGAAAGCTGAAAAACTAGAGTTGAACAACACCAGAAAGACGGAAAAAGAAAGAAAATGAAGATACGAGAAAAAAAAAGACGCCAGGGAGGCTGGGAATTTTCGGTAGAGAGAGAAAAATAATTAGCAAATGAACAATCAAGGGATATTCCCACAATCCCTTAATTCTCCACTACTCACACAACAGATGACTTCCGCAGAATTTTGGTTTAACAGAAACTCTTACCACAACATTGTAAAAATAAACTCCCTTGTAGGGATTCAAACTCAAGACCTCCAGCTCACCAACATTTCCCCCTAACTACCAGACCAGTAGGCCCATTCTAATATGAGATTACAAGCATTTAAATAAAAGCCTCTTGAACAAATTTAAGGCTTTACTCAGAAAAATCCAAAATTTTGTCAAAGGCAAGGCTTGAACTTGGGACCTCTCACACACACCCAAAACACTTAACCACCGAAACAAATACACAGTTGTATCACAAACACACAGAAATAAATATACAAACTTTGAGGCGTTACATTTTTGGTCATATCATATTGCATTGTTATAATATGTTGAATGAACTAGGGAGGGGACTTATTACAACACAGTTGTAGCTTAGCCAAGAACAACCAGGAGATATAACCAAAAACATGTAGTGGTGAGAAAATTTTTGTAATCGGTTTATAGTCAAATCAAACATGAGGTTACAACTAGCATAGTAACTACTAGAAATAGAATAAAAATGTTCTAAACATGATTTAAACTAATTAAAGTAACTAACCTAATGAAATTTCCTATTCCTAGTGCTAACAATGTGTGCCTCTAGCTTATGATCGATTAAATCCCTAATTAATAAACAGTCAATTAACTAATTTTAGAATTTGAGTTTTAATATGAATTAGCTATTAATTAACTAGTAATACCTCCCGGCTTCTACTAATTAATTATTCGGCGGATACTCGCTTATCTTCTAACCTCACTTTCTTGGCCTGGATAACTATGGTTTACTTGATTCGACTTATCTCCTAATCTCATCTCTCCTGTAATTACTTATTAGGGTTATCAAGCCTAAAAATTTAAAAATGCATAATTTATACCAACTAATCGAATTATGAACCCTTATTCTTTTGTTAATTAATCAACTTGATTAATTAATTAGTTCAATAAACGAGTCATTCAAGATATGAAATAAACACAAGAAATTATTCTATTTTTCATATGATAGTTAATTAATCAAGTTAATGAAGCATAAATAAAGAATAACGAAAGAGATAGGACAATGCTCATTGATAATTATATTAAAGTGCGGTGCTGAAGTAATTTTCGCTCGCGATTGTCTTCACATTAGAATAGAAAGGTTTCGACTACACAAAAATAAAAATAAAAGAAAACTAAAATTGAATAGAAAATTGTCTAGGTCTAAAACTACTTACAATCCTGATGACCCTAAAGTGGCAATGGCCTACTTGGTGACCAAGCATCTCGAGATACACTTAGATACCAATAAATAATATATTCTGCTAAATGTAGGGTTCAAATATGGAAATTTCCCAATTATGTCGTCCAAAGAAATCAACCATTTTTTTTCCAAGTGAAGTCGCATCGTCATGATGTGGGAATGCTTTTTGTCCCGACATTGACGTCGTGCAAAGTCTTCCCATTTCCTTATCGCCTCGTCGTGACGAGAGGTAGTTCCTTGTCACAACGTCAGCTGCATTCCAGGCCTTTGGCAACTTCGTTAGCGTATTGGGCTCATTGTCTCATGACCAGGTCATTGTTTCTTGTACTCTTGGACCTCAAATCATATCCTACACACTTAATTAGATCATTAGTAACTCACGAGGCCTAAATCGGCCTTACGAGTCATCGAAATAACAGAAAATGTGTAAAAACATTTGTTTTATTGATATGTTAATCCAAAGCAACTAATATTGAAAATGTAATATTTAATTATAAAAGTACTAGAAAACAAACTCATTAAGTGCAAAAATTACCTAAAATGACTATTATAAGTGACGTTAGGTCATCCGTGACCACATTCCATTTTCATAATCCATACAATGTTAGTGAGAGAATATCATCTATTCATTTTAGTGAGAAATAATTCCACTATTGTGAGTAAATTCACGACATGCATAAATCATGCGCCTAACATACCAATTTTCAGCCCATTACCTTTAGAGCAAAAGTTTCCAGTATATCAAAAAGGACATAAGTTATGCACTTATTGTCATTCACTTACTCAGGATTTAAGTAAATCACATTAGAAATGTCACAAAAAAAATCTAGGACAAATTTATCTTGAGTCTAATCCGTTGTTTTTTCAGTCCAGACAATCACACCTATGTCCTTATTTATACGAGTTAATCCGACTTTGATAGCCATGACAAGTCACCTCCTCAGTAGGACTTATAAAGGATATAATAAAGTCTTAGCATAAGTTATCTTCTCACATTTTAATTCTATCATATAATACAAGTTAATATCAATTAAACCTTCGATGATGAATGAACTAATATTTGGTTATACATTTTACCTTCCTTGCAAAAACCATTTAAGATATCATACAAAGAATATTAAATAATCATGTGAATTTTTTTATTTATTGAAACCATTTAAAAAATTACAATTAGACTATGGCAAAATTATTGCACTAAGGGCACAAATCCTAGCAACATATTTTTTTTTCATTCCTCAATTTATCAATTTAATCCACAAACACTATTGTAGCATTTCTTCTTCTACAACAACAATTGAACTTAGAAAAGAAGTATCAAATTGTCTAAAATAAAATTCTAAAACTTTTAAATCAAAGTATTGATTAGTTTTAAGCCTCAATGTAACAACATTATAGAAACAGTGTCATGCAATACGCACTTCCAAAGATAACACAACTCCAGACTCTAATACATCGACAACAATCAGTCACCACATCTCATTAATCCTTGTTTCTAGCTAGCGCTTGATGGCCTAGCCTATATCTATTATAACACTGAAGAAATAACGGTTAAACTCTCAACTTTCTAATAATTGAACTAGCATGATTTAAGGTCATCTGAGTGAAGTATTACTGTAAACAATGAATTCCTTTTTGGATTTAGGTTGACTCATTTCCAGAGCTTCTGTCAATAAAGTTTTCAACTAATCAAAACTCTGTTGGCACTTAACTGACTAAACAAATTCAATGCTTCACTATAATAACTTCATCATCGACAATACAATTATCAAGAAATTCTTAATAAATCATTTGTATTACAAATTTTTAAATGTTGAGCATACTCTATATCAGTTTTATAATAGATCAATATATAATCCACAAAAAAAACAACGAATACATCGGAATGTGACTGAAAAACCCTATTCATTAAACTCATAAATGTTGCAAGGGCATTAGTTGCCAAAAGGCATCACTTAAAACTTATAGTGTGCTTAATTGGTTCTGAACACTATTTTCGACACATTCATATCTTTATCTCGCAACTAATAATAGCCAGAATGAAGATCTATCTTCGAGAACACTGTAGCACTTTTCAATTGATCAGATAGATCTTCAATACAAGGTAACGAATATTTATTCTTTATTGTAACTTTATTCAACTGTCGGTAAACTGTACACCATCTCATCGACCCATCTTTCTTTTTCACAAAAAAAATAGGTGTGCCCCAAGGTGATGTATTTAGTCGAATAAAACCTCTGTAATTAATTCTTGCAACTGAGCTTTTAATTCTTTTAATTTGGTTAAAGTCATTCTGTACGGAGCAATCGAGATCGGAACAGTCCTTGAGACTAATTCTATAGCAAACTCGACTTCTTTCTTGGGTAGTAAACTCGACAGTTCCTTAAGGAAAACATCTGTAAAATTGTAAACTACTGGTACCTGGTAAACTTTCATTTAAAATACTCGGAAATCCAGAATATAAGTTAAAAACACGTCACAACCTTTTCGGATCAATTTCTGAGTAGACATTGTTGCTCGCACGAGTTGTGGAGAATCCGCAACAAATTCGAGACCTCAGCCATCAGTAGGACATCCAAGATCAGCACCTGGAACCGTATAACCCCTAATGACATGTTATTTGTATCCTAAGTATTCACAAGGTTCGAACGGGACCATTGTACATAACCAAATCCTTTAATTTCATTACATTATACCTTTTTAAACATACTTCTATGAATTGTACATTTTTCAAATTTAACATTCAATTTAATTAACATTATGATTTAATCCATAATACCAAAATATCCAATAACTATCAATCTAAACTATACATAACATAATATTTATTACAATTTTCTTCAAAACATCAATTAATGAATTTAATCGTTATACAAACTTAACTCAACAAAAACAGTTGTAAAAACGAAGCCAACGACTAATCCGACACTTTAACTTTTCCTCGATTTAAATCCGTTTGGTTCGTTTCTTGATCTAAATAATAATTTTCATTCAATTAAACCATTAAAATAACTTAAAATAATTAATTCAACTTATAACCCTTATCAATGAGAAATTATAAAATTACCCCTAAAGTTTTAACTTTTCTATAATTTAATCCCCAAACCCGAAAGTTGCAATTTAACCACTTTTAATTAAAATTCATGCTAGCCTATTTTCCCTTCGTCTTATAACAACTGATATTTTTCCTCATTTCACACAATTTACATTGAATTTTACTATTTCAACAATTTAATCCCTAAACATTAAAATCAGTAAAAATCACTTAACAAAATACTTATTTTTCACCACCAACTTTATTAAACTATCAATTAAAATAAAATAAAAACTTCAAACTCATTCATGTAAGTTCCCTAGACTTTTAACAGTTTTACAAATTAACCTCAAGCTAACTAGATTAAGCTACAATGATCTCAAAAACATAAAAATTATTCAAAACGGATGAAAAATACATACCATGCAGTTGCTACAAGCTTTGGCCGAAGCTTCTAAGGTTGGCTATGGAGTTTTTATTTCGGATGAAGAAAGAAAATGATAAAGATGATAGACTAAATTTCTTTTTATTTTACTTATTACTACTTTATTAATTACATTTTATTTTATTAAAAAAAGTTAACATATATTTGTCGAAACCATCCCTTTTTCGAATTTTACACTTTTAAATTTAATGAAAAAATAGGGGAATCGACTTTTTGGAAAATGAAAATATGGAGTCGCCACCGATCCTTTTGTTTTGGTGCGATCGGATCACCTAAGAATTTGGTTATTTTAATAAAACATTTTTGGTTTACTAAAACAACGATTCTGGTCTATAAAATATGAGAAAACGAGTTCGGGAGTCTGTTACGTATGAGGAAGGATTAGCATCCTCATTACGCCCAAAATTGGTACCAAATCGATTAAATATTGTCCTTATGTCTAAAATTAAAAATGTTTTTGAAATGTGGTTCTTGTTAATAACGTTTGAATGACCCGAGTGGGTTACTAAAAATCTTTTTGTTTCGACGTCCGAAAATCTATAATTTGAAATTAACAAAAAGATGCCCAACTATTTGGTCCAACGAAAAACCGAAACCCAGCATAGTAGGGCACGATTCTTCGAATTTCGGAACATCAAACATTGCCTCACCTTAGAAAATACGAGTGAAATTCCGAAGGGATCTTCGATTGTTTTGAGCAAATGAAAAAGCGCAACCCAACACGATAGGACTTGATTCTCAAATCATCAAACATCACCTTTGTTTTGAAAGGTTTTTAATAAACATGAATGAAAACCTAAAGGAATATTCGATTATTTTGAACAAACGAGAAATCACAACCCAGCACGATAGGGCATGATTCCCGAACTGTCAAACACCGAGTATTACCTTCGTTTGAAAGGATTTTTAGAAGACCTGCGTGAAAATATAGAGGGATATTTGATTATTTTAAACAAACGAGAAGTTGCAACCCAGCACGTTAGGGCACGATTCCATGAATTGCCAAATATCGCACATCGCCTTCGTTTTAAAGAATTTTTTTTAAAAGGCATGAGTGAAATTGTGAAGGGATATTTGATTATTTTGAGCAAACGCGAAATTGCAACCCAACACGTTAGGGTACTATTCCGTGAATTGCCAAATATCGAATCTAGCCTTCGTTTTAAAGATTTTTTTTTTTATAGTTGTGAAACTATTTTAAAAATCATCAATTCGATTTGAAATAAGACGAAACTAATTATAAAATTTGGATTTTATAAAACTACATTTTAAAGATCAAGTGGAAAACGATGAATGGGATAATATGCGTGCGACACTTGGTAAATGAAGACAACGTAATCTTATTTAACCAATCAAGTGAAACAAACAACTAATTTAAAACAACAAAGTTTGCAAGCGTGGGTAAACGACGATTGATATACTAATACATAAGGAGGTGAATCAATGATGTGCAACCAATATACACGATATAATATGAGACAATTTCCACATAATGTACCAAACAAAATAAAACCAATATGATACAAAACAATTAAAGCGGTGATGAATCGATGAACGAATACTACATGCTCGAATTTAAAATAATTTACATGGATAAAAATACTATATAAATAATCATTAAAAATGATTTTGAAGTGAATAGCATGTAAAATAATACATATATCTTAAACTGACAATATACATACAAAAGGAAAGAAAACTTATATAATATACAAAACAATACGGGAATAAATTGAAAACTATTTAATATGAAAAATTGCAAATGAGCAACATATAAAAGGGTTTGAAATGATTTGCACATATATAAAAATAACACTAATAAATAATATTGAAATAAACATTGTGAAAGAAGAGATTTGGAGCAAACAACATACAACAACATTTTTAAAACAAAATATATTTACTTAAAGGTGATAATATACATACAATAATAAAAACCATTAAATCAATATATAATGAAGATATGATAAAATATAAAGGATAAACGATATACATGACAGAATGACAAATCAATATATAATGAAACAATATACACATAAAAACATAAAATAAAATAATTTAATATTAATTTATATAATTTTAAAATAAGTAATATGCATGAAAATTTGAGATAATAAAATAGCTAAAATAAACAGTATACAAGTTCGTAATGCAAATATGGATTTTTTAAAATAAATATCAAAAGAAGAAGATTAGAGTAAGCATATATGAAATACTATACATTAATTTAAATAAGTAATACACATAGATTAAAAAAGAAAAGTAGAAAAAATCATTACAAGAATAATTTCAAAACGAAATGAAATTATTAAAATAAAAGAATAATGGCAAAAATGTTGAATATGTCTTAAAAAAATGAACCATAAGATGAATAAATAAAAAGGACTTAATTAAGAAAGAACTAAAATAAAAGGGACAAATTATAAAAGAAATGAACTATTAAAGTAAAAGGGATCTAATTAAAAATAATTAAAATGAATGGGCTAATTTATAAATAAAATAATCAAAATGAGGACTAAAATGTGAAGCGCACGAAGGCGTAGGAGCCCAAACTGGAAATAATCCAGCTCCCAAAACGCAGTGCTCAGGCATGGATCCATTTGCAAACGAGTGTAAATTATAGGGCCAAATTTAAAGAGTAAATAAAATAAATGGCGCGTGATTGAATGACCGCACAAAAAGGTAAGGACCCAATGCGCAATTAGCCCTTTTAAAACAAAGAGGCGCGGATCCGACCCATCCAATGGGTCAACACGCGGATCCCCCCCCATTTTGGGACGACGTCGTTTCAAGTAAAGGTTTTAAAACCTTATTTCCTTCTTTTCAAATGCAGCCACCCTTTCAACCCTAATTTCAAACCTAAAATCGATTTGCTGAAACCCATTCCAGTGACTGCCAATCCACCATTTTATTTGGTGGCCGACAATGCTCGAGCAGCAACCCGATCCCACCGGCGAACGCGCCAAGCGAGGAAACCTGGTATGCCACTTTATTTTCCCTTTTAAAAAAAAACCTAGATCTAATGTTGTTTAATCAAGAAAGATGAAACCGAATATAAGAAGAACACTTAGTATCATCCGACCCTCGTCCCTATCTCAATATTTTTGAGATATTCGGGACTTCATTGGTATCGTCTCCAATATTTCTTTCTAAAATCGCAAGTAAATGAGAAGAAGAAAAAAAATTAGATAGACTTGAAAATAACCTTTTCTGATTTGTGATTTCTTGTTTTTTTCTTCTTTTTTTTTGTTATAGATGTGTGTTCATCCCCCAAATACAATCGATTTTCTTGGCTTTATAGTCGAAAAGAAAGAGGAAAACAAATCAAAATACAATATGTGATTTCTTTGTTTGTATTTGCTGCTGCGCTTGCCTGTTTCCTTTGCAGGTACGGGTGTGTTGGCATCGTACAAAGGCTGTGCTGGCGCTTGGCGTGAGGAGTACGGAGGCGTGCTGGCGCTTGGGAGGTTGCTGTTGCGGCGCAGGAGAAGGAAAGGAACCCTAGGGTTTCTAAAATTTCTGGGCCATTTGGGCTCGTTTCGGGTATTGGGTCAGTCATTGGGCCATGGGGTTTTAGTTATTGGGTCTAGGTTATGTAGTTGGGTTTGTAACTTGGGACTTGGACTTTATATTTGGTTTTATTTATTTGTTTTTAATTTTGATTTTTTGGTTGTTGGGTCCGGGCAGAATTTGGGCCTTACAATATTTATTTACTCCATTAAGCAAACCGTCCACCATAATATAAATAAAGTCTAATTATCCTTTAAAGCTCTCCATTCAAGCTTTTATAACTATTTAGCACAAATAACCCACTAGCAATTAAATTTTTGTAGCTTTTATGATTTAGTCTTTTTTATTAAATTAACTATCTAAACATTAAAATTTGTGAACCAACTTTCAATATACCTATATAATCACTCCATAAATATTTAATAAAAATATTTACAGAGCGGTTTACAGAAATGAGATCATAATACCTCATTTTTCAAAACCCCTTGACTTTATAGATCAACCACTTGAACTTAACTATTCACCCAAATAACAAAATTGACAAATCAAAATTTAATATAATATTATATTATATCTGACTCACTAATCGAATTTTTGGTCTCGAAATCACTGTTTCTAACACCACTGAAAAATAAGTTGTTACAAACTTGAACTAAAGTATGGTATCTTCAAGCTTTCAACCAATCTTCTCCACTATTCTCAAATTCTTGGATGCTTAAGAGTGGACTCTACCTCAAAGAACTGAACACAAGACAAAAATCAAAAACTTTCAGAGGTGGAAGACAAAATCCATTATGTATCCCAAAATAATAATAATAAATTCAACTTTTAGATTTGAATTATAACAACTATATTATTGCAATTATAGTTACTCCAAATCTAGAATTCAAACTCAAGAAAATTCTAGATTTGAAATATAATAGCTAGATTATTGCAATTATAATTACTCTGAATCTAAAATTCAAACTCAAGAAAAATAGATCTTATTGAATATAAAAAAAGTTACTCAAATAAAATTTTACTAAATTTCGACAAAGTTTTCCTTAGTATATTGTTGTATATAATTTTCAACTACTATTGAGTATTTATATAGGGATATTTGCAAGAGTTTAATTCTCATTTGAAGAAAGGAAGAGTTCAATTCCAATTAGGACTTTCCATGCTACACGGTTGACAACTCTAATGAGGGGATATCCCTACATGTTGCGGTGAACATGCCCTAGTGGGCTAGTTAGGCTGGTTTAATTTTACGAGTCTACATCTCCTCATTTAAATCAAAGACCAAGTCTATATATTTAATTAACTCAATAATTAATTAAATTTTATTCAAAATTAATTAATAATTAAATATATTTATTTCTAATTAAATAATTTACACAACTCAAACTAATTCTATTAAAATCATGAAGATTTTATCATTTTAGAATTTATGTGCAAACTTATTTAATTATCCTAATAGAACTAAACTATAATGACTACATGATTTAAGTTTCACTTTGGACTCAATTATTTAATTTGTTCATCTAATTAAATAATAATCCAAAGAAATTAAATTATTCTTAAGTCATCTCTTACCTTCACAAGAAAACGCATGTATTGCAGATAGTTACTCATGCAATCTATTTCTTATCCATCACTTTTTTATTATGTGTTATAATAGAATCGATAATGGTAATAGAATGATCGGAAAAAAAAAAGAAAAATAATAACACAGATTTTACGTGGAAACCCTTCTAGGAAAAAACCACAGGTAGAAAAGAAGAAAATCACTAATGTTCAAAAACAAATTATACAAGAGGAGTTTCGACTGCATCTATTTAAAGGTTGAAAAAACCCTATTCTAATCAATGTTAAATAGAAGAAGTGCAGTTCTATACGGATTCTACCTGTGTGGCATGGTTCGTACCTTGGAGGCCCCTACACCCCCAGTCGCAACTCCAGTCCAGTTTTATGCTTAATGGGCATAAGGTCGAAGCCCGCCACAAATCTCCTTATTTTGCCACTATATTTATTTCTTCAACAAGTGACAGGATTCGGTCACCTAAACTCTAACATTATGCAATCCAATCAGAGTTATATTGAGCTAGAGGAAGGATTAATTGGACATATATAATTAAAGGTTAAATAATTTGCACTTAAGTTTTGATTATTATCTATTAATTACAAAATTATTTAATCATGAAAATGGTTTAACAAATTGTGGGGATATCTGAAAACTCTATTTCACCCTATTTAATCTCCCACTAGAAATATGGTAACTACCCAAGTTAATTTTTTTTCCTAATTCGATTATCCTTGTTATGAATATCTTATTAAATGGATGTCCATCATGATCAAGATAAAGTTTTAATGTACTTTAACTTGTAATAGTTATTAGAATTAGATACCTACTTCTTATGCCTATAAATAGAGACTCTGATGAAGCATTGTAATCACCCCTTTTGATCAATAAATTACATTCTCTATTGCTTTCATATTTTTTTTGTTCTTTATTCTCTCCATCTCTCTTTATTTTATAACATGTTATCAGCATGATCTTGCTCAAAGTGATAGTTCCTTTTTATCAACGATCAAACTTATCCTTCATGATTTTCAATATCTTTGATAACAAGATGCAAAGTTTTTACAGGAAGTTTCTTTTATGTAATGTTTCATATCTGATTATTATTTTTCATTCTTCTTCCATTATACGTTATCATTGTTTTGATTAACTTATTTTACTTTTTTTTTCTTAAGGATGGTGAAAGATTTGATATCGTTATCTATATGAAATCGAGAAATAAGATTCAATCTCAAAATGGATTATGGTTCTTATTCCCGATCTTTGATTTACTGTACAAGCATGGGTAAAGTATAGATTTGGTAAGAAACTTTTATATTTTGACCATATTTTCTTTTTTAATTAAGGTATGACTACTATTAATTTTTATTTGACATAAATTTTACGTTCTAATGGTATTGAAATTTGGTACAATGCGTAAAAAATAATTTTCAAGTATCATACACGAAAATTTTGATTATTTGTTAAATGATTTTTACTATTAGATTGTAAAAGTTATTGCAAAAACAAAGCTGTTTTACTACTTGTAATAGTGCTCGTGATAATAGCCAAGGTGATGATAATGATGTTAAAGATCTTCAGGTATATTTTACTATGTTTTATTTATTGTTTATTATAATTGGAGACTAATCATGACAACATGCATAGATAGATTTTGATTTGAAATCTTACGCATGTTTGCAATGGTGATTATGAAATAAAGAATCTATTGAGATGTTTATAAGTTCGTCCTACTAAATTTGTTACATTCCGCAAAGTGAATGTAAACATAAAAAAAAATAAAAGATATACTCATGAACCACTAAAAGTGAGAACATAGTAATAAATAAGAGAACAATAAGAGTTCTCAAGATAACTCTTCAAAAGGTAAAGATAACTTATGTTATCAATGTGATATGAAATATTATTGACCACATATGATATTTTGTTTTTGTTAATATTCTTTTGAGGAAGGATATGAGAATGTAGTAATAAATTCTATCATTATAGATAGAAAGTATTTATCTTATTTAGTACTAAAACAAACAAATATTATTTCAATATTTGATAGTACAAAATTAGTCGAAAGCTCTAGAAGAGCTAATATATTAATATCTTATGATGGTTAATCCATTGATTTTAAAAGATATTTATAATGGATCTTATATTGAGATTTTGAATAAGGAAAATATTATATTTCATATGAATCACTATTGATATAAATGTCTATTTTGAAAGGATGAAAAAGGGAGGATTGAGTTGTTGATTACACTTGTTATTAAATTGAATTGATTGTGATTATCTTTGTGATCTTCTTTTGTCATCATCCCCATTAAGGGGTTGGAAGCAAAATATTTCAATGTGAAAGATCTATTTATGAGTAATAAAATATGATAATTTTATCTAAAGCTCGTTATGGTTGGATGAATCTGAAGTTGCAATTTTTTATTTTTTTTAGATATTTGAAGATTTTGGCATATTCCCTAAAGTGAATATTGCATATAATTGTTTGGAAATTATATTTTTTTGTTGACTTAGTCACATTATAATATTCACATTGATTTAGACATTTCCAGTAGTAAATGTCACAATAGCACTTATATGTGGATACAAAGTAAAAGGAATGATAATAAAATTATCAATTTGTTACAATTTAGAATAATTGAAACACATGTTAAAGTAAACTAAAATTTACTAATACAAATGCGTTTACTACTTGGCATGACCAGTTAGACCATCCTGGATCATATACGATGCAAAAATTAATTGAGAATTTATATGGACATTCAATTAAAAAACCAAAAGATTCTTTAATTTAAAGAATTCTCATTTGTTGTTTGTTCTCAATGAAAATTGACTATTAGAAACTTACTTGCTAAAGTTGAGATTTAATGTCATACATTTCTGAAATGAATATGGGCTCATTCATCCACCATGTGGATGATTTTGATATTATATGATTTTGGTAGATGCATCTACAAAATAATTACATATGTGTTATTAATTTGCAACATGTCGTTTGCAAGATTGTTTGTTTAAATAATTAATTTTAGATCATGCAATTAAAACAATTCATCTTGCTAATGTTGATGAGTTTACATCCCAAGTTTTCAATGATTATTGCATACCAATTGGGATAAAAATTAAACATCCTATAGCTCATGTTCACACACAAAATGATTTAGCTGAATTGTTTATCAAATGCCTCCAACTAATAGTTAAATCATTACTTATGAGAACTAAACTTTCTATTTCAGTATAAGATTATGTTGATTTATATGTTGTACGCATCAAGCCAATAAGTTATAAATACTCCCATTACATTTGATTTTTGGTCAAAAGCCAAATATTTCTCATCTTTGAATTTTTGTATGCGCGTATATGTTCCAATTGCTCCACCACAACGCACAAAGATAAGTGAATCCTCAAAGAAAGTGGGGAATATATATTAATGACAAGTTTCTTTGTATTATTAGATGTTTTGAATGTACTGGAGATTCAATTATGACATTATTTGTGATTACAATTTTGATTTAATAGTTTTTCCGACATTAGGGGAAGAGAAATAATAACTTGTAATGAGTTAGAGGGAGAGTAATTTGAACCAGAAGTTCAATAAAAGTAACTCATTACAAGTTAACTATTAGATGTATTTACAAACTTAATGAGAATAACCAAGTGTTATATAGATTGATCGGTTCAAAAAATGAAAAATTCTTCTAGATGGTCATATAGTGGAGGCAGGTGCTCCAAAAGAGACCCAAGACATAACTAATAAGTAAAACTCTAAAAGGGATTCAAGTACCTGAAACTGAATTTTAAAATAATGAAAATAAGATATCTCGATAAGTTATGTCAATTCGAGAAATTGTGGAACCGAATAATAAAAGTGGTCAACAATGATTTTGCATGTAATATTATTATTAAAATAATGAAATAAAAGAAAGATCTTGAATAAATCTATTGAGAAATATAGATATGGAATAAACTGATCAAAATAGAAAGACGCAATTCAAGTACAATTAAATTCGTGGAGTTTTTGGACCAGTAGTCCTAATATCTAAAGGTATAAAGCCAGTGAAAGTGCAATTGAAGTAATTTTGGAAAAGCAGAATAAAAATATGAAGTTTTTTGCTAAGTCCTGAGATTGATTATGAAAAGATATAATATTCTTTTGTGATGGATGTAATAACATTTAGATATGTTATTAAATTGATAATTCATAAAATATTTAACTTGCGTCTAATGGTTATTGTGACAACCTTTTATGAATCACTATATACTAAAGTTTATATTAAAATTCTTGAAGGATTAGGATGCTAGAAGCATATTGAAATTCTCGAGAAATTGTTCATTTATATGAATTGAAATAATTTGAATATATGTTGTAAATTTGACTTAGTGAATAGTAGTTGAAGGAGGATTATAAAATGATCCAAAATATCTATTTGTGTTTTTATAAAAGAATCATAATTAAAGTTTATTATGATTATTGTTGAATCTCCTGAAGAAATCAAAATATATTTTCCCAAATTTCCCTCACTCATGACTTTTAAAAGAATGGTAATATAAATGCTTATCAAATATATTTAAATTGTCACTTGAAAAACTAGTATTCAAGAATGAATACCTAGAATATGAGAAAATATGTGATGTTTTCATGAGGGGGAGTAAATAATCGTTGCATTCTTTTTCCCTTAATCGAGGTTTTGTCCCATTGGGTTTTCCTGATAATGTTTTTAATCAGGCAACATATTATGCATATTATAGATTGTGTACTCTTTTTCCTTCATTAGGTTTTTATCCCACAGGATTTTTTCTCATAAGGTTTTAACAAGGCATATTATCTACCAATGGACATCCAATGAGGAGTGTTAGATGTCCATCATGATCAAGATAAAGTTTTAATGTACTTTAAATTCTAATAGTTATTAGAATTAGATCTCTACTTCTTTTATACTTCTTATGCCTATAAATAGAGATTTTGATAAAGCATTGTAATCACCCATTTTGATCAATAAATTACATTCTTTATTTGTTCTTTGTTCATTATTTTCTTCATCTCTTTATTTTATAACAATACTAAATATATAAAACTAAGGATGAAGTAAATGAAAATTCTAACAATGACTTGTAAATTTTTCTTGAATCCATAAATGAATGCATTGGAGAAAATTACTAGGGGCATAAGTGTTATAAAACATTTATGGTACTTTTGATATAAAAGATGAATGTTATGTTAAATACCACTTGAGTTTTAAAATAAAAGAGGAAAGATTGTTGAAAATTGTGATATTTTAAAATGTAAGTATTTTTTTTATAAATATACAATTTGTCCCCACCATAAATGATAGTCAGTACTTAGGTTCTTTTTCTTCATTTACCAGAAAGAAAACATCTATTTTTTTTAAAAATTAATAACTATTCTCCAACTCACTCACCTCATACGTATATCAAACATCTACTTATTTGCAATTTACAATTTTTTAAATATAATTGGGGTAATCAAAAGGATGGTGTTGCTATCCATTAAACTCAAAACTCTCACCTCATAATTTAAATATTTGCAAATTACTTAAATTGTATAACACATCACTGATATAACTCATTTTGAACGTTGAATGCAAATTAGTAGTAGCGAAGCTAGAAAATTTGGGGTGAAATTAAATTGTAGTAAAAATATAGTTTCATCATTTTAATAGTTTATATCTTTATAATTTTTAAAAGATTAAATTAAATTTATATCATTTTTAGGAAGGTCAAAGTATAATTTTATCATTATTAATTTAAAATTTTATAAATTATAAAGTGTCTAAATGAAAAATATTTCATTTTAAGGAGTATGGTCCCTCTGCTTACAAACAACATTATTTGCAAGAACAACCAACAGTTACAAGTGTCAAGCAATAACTACAAAATACCTATAACAACTAAATCAAGGACGAATAAATGACAAGGAAGGATCTTGACTTTCCTTCAAATGAAAAATTATTATTTAAACTCTCTATAAAATAATAAAAATACATTTTATTTTTTAAAAATAAAAAATATATATTTAATTCTTTTAAAAATCCGCATTGAAAAAATGATTATTAGATGAAAAATTGGAGAGAGAATAAGATATAAATATGTTGGAATTTTATTGTTTTCTTTTTTTTTTGGTTTTGAGAGAGAGAGATTACAACGACAACACAGGGCAGAGACATAATGTCTTTCTGAAGGTTTGATGGGACCCACCACATGACCAAAATTTTCAGAGAAATTAAAACGACATTTTTAGAGGCATAGGGTGAATGTCTCCATACCCCTCTTCTTACTAACTTTCATTTTTATACACTTTTTTTTTTTTTACCTAAACTTATTCATCTAATCCATTTATCTATAATCTTTTTCTACTAATAAAAGCCTTTTATTTTAGGAACTGAATCCCAAGTAATAGATTCGAAAATTAGTATTTCTTGTACTCAAATGAAGAAAAATAAATTGGAAATCATATCATTATATAAACATTTGTTTTTCTTAGCAATAGATTCCATTCAATGTGACATACCAACGTCACATGTGATGGGTCTGTTCTCAATAGCCAGCTCTCATATACAGCCAAGGAAATATGGGTTGGCGCACGTGCACCTTGTGGGGTCCACTCATTAAGCGGCTCACAAAATAAAGTCAACTTGATCATCTCATTTCATTATTACAATATCATTCTCTTCATCAACTTCACTTGGCCCTTTTGCTTTCTATTTTCTTTTATTTTAATCCTTATCATCTTACTAATCTCAAAACTATTCTTTAGTGGTAACAGTTTTGACTTTTGTTTTTGTTTTGACTTTCAAAATTGGGTGTGATTATTGGTCTCATAAACTAATACTTCATTTACTTTTGAATCGAGAATCAAGTATCTGACAAATTCAAGTATTGATCAAATTCTCCAATATTAAATTTTTTAATATTTTTTCTATTATTTTTTAATTTTTTAAGAATATGGATAAATTGACATAAAAGGTAGCTACCATTATATAATATTCCCAACTTTTGTCTCTCAAATCATAACTATGCTAAAAGGGGACCAAAATGGAGACCCTTCTAGCTTTACAAATAAGGGGGGGAAGGAACTATTTTTTTGTCTCTTTCTTTTTTATTTGGAAGCTTGTATTTAATTTGTATTTGAAGTGAACACCACAATTTTTGTGTATATATATATATATGAGACATGTGCTTCTTGAAAAAGAGACGTGAAAATTACAATGTTAAAGTGAAATCCACAAATTTGATCAAATATTTTATAATTATTACATTAAAGAAATTGACATAAATTTTGTAATTAATAGTCCAAGCTTGAATTATGAAATGATTAGGATAAGTTAAACCAATTTGTACTCAGGTTGGAGTACTAAGAAATTCGATATATATATTTTTTTAAGTAAGATGTTAAATTTGAATTTTGTAAATGAAGAAAATAAGTTTGAAAGGTGTATTGCATATTGGGATTGGGCTACCTCAAGCTGTAGGCCTTGGGGGTAACCAAGAGAGAACTGGATCTTTGGGCTGTGCCAACCTTGAAGGCCTAAGATTCATAACCCAAATTTAAGCTTTCCCATTTCAGTTTTCTTTTGCAATGAGGCCCAAATTTAAACAATAAGTTGTGAAGCAAACATGAGTTAGGTTCTACTTTATACTCCTATATATGCAAGGCCTAAGCTGTCCGTTGTTGGTTTTTTTTTTTTACATGAGAATATAATCGGTAAATTTTAATTCCAATCCTCTAATTTTTTTAGATTATGAAAATGGTTAAATTTCAATTTGATCTCTATATTTCGCTCAATTTTGAGTTTTAGTCTATATACTTTAATTTTGACATAATTTGGCACCTCAACTTTTATAATCTCATTAGTTAATTTAAATGACTTATTCTAATTAAAATGGAAAATGTGAATTTTTAAAAATTATTAGCACTGTTAAAATTCTTTATTAAATTCAGGTATATTACAATATTATTTTTTATTATATGGATACTAAGTGAATTTTTTTTTTAATTTCAAAATGCAACGCCAACAAATTTAACAATGTTAACAATTTGATCTAAATTTTAAAATTCAAATAGTAGAAGGACTGAATTTCTAAAAATAAATGTATGAAGATTAAATTTCAAATATACGAAGAGTATAAGAATTTTGAACAAATTGTAACATTTAAATTTTTACTCTGTAATTTAATATAAAAAATAGATAACCCAACACCAAACATGAAAGAAAAGTATATAACAAAATTGCACTAAATTTAAAGTTAGGAACATTTTTTTATCACAAATTTCATTGAAAATGGTTACATTAAATAAATCCCTGCATATAATCCATTGTTCATGTACGAAATGCGATCAAGTCATAAAAATTACTTATTAGTAATTAGATTTGTCTATCTAAAAAGTTGGTGGGTTTGGACAAAATATAAGCTTGAGAAATAGGTTTGGACAAAAAAATAAAGCCCGCTTAGAAGCCTCAAGTAAAGTTTTTTTTGCTCGGGCTTGGCCTAAATTTACAAAAAGAAAAAATTTACTGTTTTGCTGTTGTTTTCTCACTATTTTGTTATTTTTTCTCACTGTTTTATTGTCCTTGCTACTCTTTTTTTTTGTTATTGTTTGAATATTGTATAACTCTTATTTTATTATGAATTTTGCTATTATTTTAGAGGCGTTTGCTTATTAAATTATATTTATCTTAGTGTTATTTAAGTATAAATACTTTTAAAATTTATTTTAAATTTGTTGAGAAACATTTATTTTAATGTTTTTAGTATTTTTAATTTATTATATTTTTAATTTTTTATATAAAAAATAAAATAATTTTTTTAATACGGCCAGATCAAGTTTGGACAAAAATTTAGGCTTATTTTTTGAGTCAGACCAAGCTTAGACCTATCAATCGAATCTAAAATTTTATTAGGGCCCGACCATGAGCAATTCTACCTGTGATGTGTGTTTATGTAGAAATAAATTATATAAAAAATGAATGGATAAAGACATTGTAACCTTGTAAATAGAATTTTCCCCTCATATCAAAATCATAGCCCAACATGCCCACCACCTCTTACATGGACTGAAATCTCAATCTTTGTCAACTACAAGTTGTGCCACTGCCTCCCAACACTTGACTTTTGTTTCCTTTCAACGAAGTGCTTAAACACTAAACACCGCCTAATTTGCTCATTAAAACATGTTCAAATAATTGTGTTAGACTTTTAACATGTTACATGACAAACAACACCAACCTTTTTATTTTTTATTTTTTATTATCAATACCTAAACAGTGCAACAATTTTCTTTTTGTTTCTTATTAGCCAACTACAACATTGGAACAAAAGCTTATTAAATAGTGCAAAGATGCCAAAGCTGACTTAATCTTTTAAACTTCGTTGGGTACCAGTTTACTATTTGGGTGTTCCATAAATATATATAGTGATTAATACAAGGATAAGGGGAATGATGATTTAAAAACTAAAGGAGGAAATGATTATGCAATGATTAAGACCAGTCATGCCTTAATGGCAAACAATAGGGAACTACATCCAAGATTCAAGCCTAATGTTCTTTTTAAATTATGTAAAGACCCTTTTTCTCCTTGCACCTTTTTTATTTTGACTTCTTCCTTTCCTTTTCATTAGTGTCTAGTGGTCACCTCATCACAATAAAGATTAACATAATTCATTTCAAGTATATACGTACCCAATTCCTTTTCCTTTTTTAAATTGTTTATGTTTTGATTTTGATTTTTAGGTTGGTGCTCAACGAATTTTTCAATCAATTTTTGTATTTAGGTTCCATTTGTTTTATTTAAAATGGCTTTCCAAAAAAAAAGATTTTTAAAAAATGACTTACTAAATATTTTCTAGTGTTTGGATGAATCCGTGTAAAATATTTTTTTGTTATTTGAAAAATTCCCTGAAAATATCTCATAAAAGTTGTTTTCAATTAAACAAACATATATTTGAGATTATGGTAAGTAGTGAATTGATTACAAAGTGATGTTAATGTGAAATTATAATAAATAATGAATCTTCATGATGCTAAAGATTAAATTGTAAACTTTATGAAATTTATAATTGAAACAAGACAAGTGATATGCATAAATTTTTTTCATGTGAAGCAATATATTATAATGAATTATTTGATTGAAGTGCTTATATGGTGAAAAATAAATTACATGGCAATAGGGACTAAATTGAAAAATGTACAAAGGTTTAAGTGTGAAACAAGTTAATATGGGAATAAGAAAATTATGGTAAAAGTTTAATGAATGTGTTATGAGATGATGGAATATGTATAAAGTACTATAAAAGTGAAATTGTAGAAAAATATGGAATTTTTATGATATCAAGGACTAAATTGTTAAACTTGAGAAAATTTGTGGACGAAATAATAGAAGTGAAGTACATAGAAATTTGATATGTGGAACAAGATATTGAGATAAATTATGTGATTAAAATCTAACAAGAAAGAAAATTAATTAATATGATTAATTAGTGAATATTGAATTTTTATGACAAAAAGGACTAAGTTGAATAGTTATGAAAGTTTATAAGAAAATATTTGATAAGTGAAGAATGTAGTAGAGAATGTAATATCCCAATGCTTTGACCCGATGTTTAGGTCGAGTATGAGGGTGTTACAGTGAACAGAGTCTTATCAGTTTGGAAGATGTCTTATGAAAAAAATTTTGATAAGACATTTTATGGAACTAAGGGGTAAATTTATGTTGGTTTGAAAATCTTTTATGTTTATCATTCTATTTTACATGAAACAAACATCGGAAAAGGCTAAAAATATTTTCCGCAAAAGCTTTTACGTTGAAACAAACGGAGTCTTAAACTTCAATGTTGTTTTGCATTACCCCCAATGTGCTTTTCATTAAAAAAGTTTATGTGGCCGGTTGAGTCTTAAATCGATTGGTATCGGCATTGTTGCCGGTGCAAGATGTCATTGATTCGAATGTGCTGAAGCACATTATCTTCCTATTTAAATGTTGGATAGAGATAATAGGTAATTCTAGATATTGTATAAAAAAATAGATATAATAATAACTTATAACGAGATTAATGTTAAAAAAAGTTTTGTGATAACAAATAGTAATGTCAAGTTAAAATAAAATATAAAAATTTTCTTAAAAGTTCAGTTCTAGAAGTTTTTCTTATTGAAACATTGATGAAGCCAAAAAAAAAGTTATTTCTTTATTAAAGTAAAAAAATATTAAAATTTGAGAATTTTTTTAGATTCATTATTTTGTATATTGAAAAATATAAAACAATAAGATTTTTTTGAACTATAAAAATAGTTTATATAAATTCAAAAAATAAAATTATTACACTGTAAAATTTATTATAAATTAAAAGATTTAAAAATTATTTTATATATTTATATTTTTAAATTAAAATTTTAAAAATATTTTTTAGGACAACATTGATTCAAACCTACATTATTCGAAAATGAAAAGTCGACCAGTTATATATAAATATATATATATTTATATATTTTTTTCTTTTTTAATTTTTAAAATACAATCATAAGGGTAGTCACGTATAGATACTTTTCACAATTATATTTAACCCTTTCTCTTTTCGTCACATCAATTTTTACAAACTTAAATAGTTATTATTCTATTCAATGATTATTGTCTGCTCTCTTTTGAATGGTATAGGAATTAAATTGTCTCACTTAATTTAAAAGATTTAATTATTTAGATATTTATCTTTTTTTTTCGATATCAATAATAAAAAAGTTAAATTACTTTATTTACAAACTTCATGTGTTGACCTAACAATCAGGGTGTTCACCATCCCAAATGTGACTTGAATTTGAGTTGCACTAGTCATGTTGTTGTTAAGGCTTTGCCCTCCTCCTATAATTTATAAAAAAAATTGTTCCATTTATTTCTGACTATTTTTTTGTTTATTATGGATAACTTTTTTAATTATAAGATACATCGGAATAAAATAAATGATATAATGAAAATATATGTATCAATTTAACCAAAATTCATTTTAGATAAATTTTTAGGCTAATTTACGTATGATTTTTCTTTCCCAAAATTCTAAAAATTCATATTACAAACTGCCCATCTCATTTACTTCATTTAGGTCACAGCTTTAAAAGAGCCAAATGCATTATCATGACCAAAGTAGTTGAGACTTGCACCCTCATTGACTCTTGTCACGTAAAAGTTAAGCTCTTTATCACACTTCACGGGCTTTACGTAACTCCATTAAACAAGTTGGTCGGCTCACCCATTTTCCTGCATTTCCCATTTAATTTGTACATAGGAACCTCACTTTTCATAGTATTTTTTTTTTACCATTTTAAATGTAACTTAAAAGTTTTTTTTTATTAGCTATTCTAGTGTATTTTAGTGTATTTTTCCAATTTGGCATGACGAGAGGTTGTTGTAGCTTGAGAATAAATTTTATGAAATTTTCTTATTTAATTTTATGTGTATATTATGTTGATGAAATAATAATTGAAATGACTAATTGCACAACATGAATAAACATGAAAACAATCATCTCGCATCTCTTGCAATATTTATTGCTTTAATGGTGTCCTCATCTTCTACCTCGAAGAGCATAACAGACGATATATTTTGACAAAGAACAATAAAGTAAGGTTGTTTTAAGTCCCTCCTGTTGTTCCAATAGGGTCGGAAGCGTGTAAATTATTGTACTAAAAAATCACACAAAGTTCAATTCCCAGGGAAGAGAGGTGGATCACATGGATCTCTTAAATACCAAGTCTTTCCTTAGACAGAATATCCCTTCTATAGTAATTTAATAGCACAATTAAATACTACTATTATACCCTCAAATATTGAAAGAAAAATAGGACAAGAAAGAACACAAGAGATTTAACGAGGTTCGGTAAATTATACCTACGTCCTCGGGCACTAACACCAGATGATAACTTTACTATCTCCAAAATATTACAAACAAATAGAATTCCTTAAGAATTCTCAAATGGGAGAAGAGAGAAAACTAAGAGAGAAAGATTGGTTGGGATGTTTGAAATGAGAAATGGTTAGGCCTATTTATAGTTGAGGTTCAGGGACTAACTTGCAAATGGCCTAAAAAATTAGGGACCAAAATTGCAATTATACCATTCAACTTTAAACTCAACTTGCCAACCACTTTTTACTTTCTTCTTTCGGTGCCAATTGCACCTCCCACCATTTTTGACTTTTCAACAATCTCCACCTTGAAGATTTGATTAGGATAATCACATCTTCACACACTTCCTTCAACTCCCCAAATTTGATAAAGCTATCTTTTGTAGTGCCTCCAAATGCGCTCTCGAGCGCCATACACCTAAAGGTGCTCAAATTCTCAGGATGTTAATCAAGTTCAAACAATGATTAAACTTGATTGTTGTTACCACCTTGGTCATCATATCTGCGGGATTATCTGCTGTCGGAATCTTCTGAAGTAGAATTTTTCCTTTTTCAAAGACTTCCCGCACAAAGTGATATCTTACGTCGATATGCTTGGTTCTTGAATGATAGACTTGATTTTTCGCTAAATGAATAGCACTCTGACTGTCACAATATAGACTAATGTGACTTTGAACAACTCCCAAGTCTTTCAATAATCCATTAAGCCAAATAGCCTCCTTAACAGCTTCTGTAACTGCCATATATTCTGCCTCTGTAGTAGACACAGCTACTGTAGACTGTAAGGTAGACTTCCAACTCACTGGGGCTTTCGCAAGAGTAAACAGATACCCCGTAGTTGAACGACGTTTATCTAAATTACCAGCAAAGTCAGAATCAACATATCCAGCTACAAACTGACCAAATGCTTCATCCTGTTCAAAAATTAAACCAACATCTACGGTTTTTCGAAGATACCGTAGAATCCATTTCACAGCTTGCCAATGTCCTTTTCCAGGATCATGCATATACATGCTCACAACTCCAACAGCTTGTGAAATGTCAGGCCTCGTACACACCATCGCATACATCAAACTCCCAACTGCATTAGCATATGGGACTTTCGCCATATATTCTCTTTCTTCTTCAGTTTTCGGAGATAATTGAGCACTAAGTTTCAAATGAGAAGCAAGTGGGGTACTTACATGTTTTGTGTTTTCATTTACACCAAAACATTGTAATACCTTTTTCAGATATTGCTTCTGATTCAAACAAAGCTTGCCTCTCTGTCTATCTCTACTTATCTCCATGCCGAGAATCTTCTTGGCCTCACCTAGATCTTTCATCTCGAACTCTTGATTCAACTGAGCCTTCAGCTTATCTATCTCATTTTGGCTCTTCGAAGCGATTAACATATCATCAACATACAAGAGTAGATAAATGAAAGATCCGTCATGCAGCTTCTGCAAATATACACAATTGTCATATTTGCTTCTTGTGTACTTCTGCCTTCTCATAAAGCTATCAAATCGCTTGTACCACTGCCTCGGGGATTGCTTCAATCCATATAGCGATTTGTTCAGCTTACAAACCCAATTTCTACCACCAGCATCTGTGTATCCTTCGGGCTGAGTCATATAGATCTCCTCTTCTAACTCACCATGCAAGAAAGCCGTCTTAACATCAAGTTGAGCTAGCTCCAAATTCAACTGTGCTACCAAGGCCAACAAAATTCTAATGGAGGAATGCTTCACAACAGGGGAAAATACATCATTGTAGTCAATTCCCTCCTTCTGAGCGTAGCCTTTAGCTACAAATCTTGCCTTGTAGCGAATATCCTTCTTGCTAGGAGATCCATCTTTCTTTGAGAATACCCACTTGCATCCGATTGCCCTTTTACCTTTCGGTAATTGCGCCAACTCCCAAGTATTGTTCTTCCGGAGAGACTGCATTTCTTCATCCAAGGCGCTTTTCCATTTATCACTTTCTAAGCTTTGCATTGCTTCTTGATAAGTGATAGGAATATCATCAACAACGGGAAGGGCGTAGGCCACCATATCAGTAAATCGAGCAGGTTTACGAATTTCTCTCCGTGGCCTTGCAACTGCAACTGGTTCTGGTGTACTTAGTGGTTCTTGGGTCAGAACCTCTTCAACCTCTAATTCCTCCATTGTGGCTGGAGAATTAGACTTATTAACTGGGCAAATCCCCATCTGCTCAAACTTCACCTGTTTTGGAGTACACTCCACCTGCTGTGGAGTATTGCTCATCTGAATATCTTTATCTGCTATCTTTTTCAATGTGGCAGATTCATCAAAGGTAACATCTCTGCTACAGATCATTTTCTTTGTGCTTAAGCACCAAAGACGAAATCCCTTCACTCCAGAAGTGATTCCCATAAAGAGAGCTTTCTTTGCCCTCGGATCTAACTTTGACTCCTTCACATGGTAATATGCAGTGGATCCAAACACATGTAAGGAATCATAATCTGTAGCCGGTTTTCCAGACCATACCTCCATAGGAGTTTTTCTTTCTAATGCAGATGATGGCAAACGATTAACAAGATGGTCAGCGTATGTCACAGCCTCAGCCCAAAATTGCTTGCCCAACCCAGCATTGGACAACATACATCGAACTTTCTCCAGCAATGTTCGATTCATACGCTCTGCCACTCCATTTTGTTGTGGTGTATCCCTAATTGTGAAGTGTCGAACAATACCATACTCTTGGCACACATCGAAGAACGGATCACTTTTATATTCCCCTCCATTGTCCGTCCTAAGTCGCTTGATTTTCTTGCCAGTCTGGTTTTCGATCATAGTTTTCCATTTAAGAAAAACTCCAAGCACTTCATCTTTAGTTTTCATGGTATACACCCAAACTCTTCTGGAAAAGTCATCAACAAAAGTAACAAAGTAGTGTTTTCCTCCCAACGAAGGTGTTTTGGAAGGCCCCCACACATCTGAGTGAATATATTCCAAAATACCTTTTGTATTATGGATAGCAGTGCCAAATTTCACTCTCTTTTGCTTTCCCAGAACACAGTGCTCACAAAATTTTAATTTGCAAGCCTTTGCACCTTTCAACAATCCTTGCTTTGCCAGAATTTGCAAGGATTTTTCGCTGGCATGTCCCAACTTCATATGCCACAACTGCATTGAGTCCAAGTCTTTGTTACCGGAAGCTGCAGCGACTGCTCCAATAACTGTACTACCTTGGTAGTAATACAAGTTATTTTTCCTGATGCCCTTCAATATCACAAGTGCGCCAGATGTCACTTTCAAAATCCCATCTCTCATAGTAACAACTGAACCATTGGATTCCAAGGCTCCCAATGAGATGAGATTTTTCTTCAAACTGGGCACGTACCGAACATCAGTCAGAACTCTGGTTGATCCATCTTGATTCTTTAATTGGATTGAACCTATCCCAACAGTTTTACAGGCATTGTCATTGCCCATATAAACAACTCATCCATTTAGTTCTACTAAATCAGAGAACCACTCCCGGTTAGGGGACATATGATAGGTACAACCCGAATCCAATATCCACTCATCTGAATGGAACGACGATGATGATGCAACTAGTGATAGTTCAGAGTCACTAGTATCATGCTTTGCAACACAAGCATCTACAGCAGCTTTTTCCTTATTCTTCAGCTTTGGACAATTTTTCTTCCAGTGGCCTTTCTCATGACAAAAAGCACATTCATCTTTCCCGAGTCTGGACTTTGACTTTGATCTCCCCTTTTGAGTTTTCTTCCGAGTGTATGAACGACCTCGGACTACTAAAGCTTCTGTATCTCTAATTGAGTTTTTCTGTTTGTCCTTCTTTCTCTGTTCATAACTGTATAAGGCCGCACAGACTTCGCTCAGAGATATATCACTCCTGCCATGAAGTAGAGTAGTTTCTAGGAACTCAAACTCCTCAGGAAGTGACCCCAACAGCATCAAAGCCAAATCTTCATCTTTGAATGTCTCATCCATATTCAGCAAATCAGTGACTAACTGATTAAATTTGGTGATGTGATCATTCATTGTGGTACTTGGGACGTATGTGAAGCGAAACAGTCTTTTCTTCAAGTGGAGCTTATTTTGACTATTTTTCTTCAAAAAATTTTCTTCAAGTGCCACCCACAACTTATTTGCAGAAGTCTCCTTTGAAAAAGCATACCTCTGCTCTCGAGAAAGGCATGATCGAATTGTGCCACATGCCAACCGATTGATCGCCTTCCAATCTTTCTCCTGTACATCATCTGGTTTTTCTTCATCAATGGCAATGTCTAGACCCTGCTGAAAAAGGGCATCTAGAACCTCACTTTGCCACATACCAAAATGGCCTGTGCCATCAAAGATCTCCACGGCCAGTCTTGCATTTGCAATTGTCGGTCTTGTCCACATGGACGATGTTGAAGCTCCTACACCGACCGTTTTCTCCATAATCTTTCAATATATACCTAAGGAAATCTTTTCTGATGTGGAAGATCAGTTTAAACTGCAACCACAGAGCATACTACGATTAACCTTCGGCTCTGATACCACTTGTTGTTCCAATAGGGTCGGAAGCGTGTAAATTATTGTACTAAAAAATCACACAAAGTTCAATTCCCAGGGAAGAGAGGTGGATCACATGGATCTCTTAAATACCAAGTCTTTCCTTAGACAGAATATCCCTTCTATAGTAATTTAATAGCACAATTAAATACTACTATTATACCCTCAAATATTGAAAGAAAAATAGGACAAGAAAGAACACAAGAGATTTAACGAGGTTCGGTAAATTATACCTACGTCCTCGGGCACTAACACCAGATGATAACTTTACTATCTCCAAAATATTACAAACAAATAGAATTCCTTAAGAATTCTCAAATGGGAGAAGAGAGAAAACTAAGAGAGAAAGATTGGTTGGGATGTTTGAAATGAGAAATGGTTAGGCCTATTTATAGTTGAGGTTCAGGGACTAACTTGCAAATGGCCTAAAAAATTAGGGACCAAAATTGCAATTATACCATTCAACTTTAAACTCAACTTGCCAACCACTTTTTACTTTCTTCTTTCGGTGCCAATTGCACCTCCCACCATTTTTGACTTTTCAACACCTCCAACTGCCGATACACATGACATAATGAGCCTAATCCAATTAACACTAAATCCATCAACCTTAGAATTGCTTCAATGAATTTTCAACTAATCCTACCACAAGTTTTACTCATCAAGTTTCAAAACTTACAAGGATATCCTTGTCTTTTTTTCTTTACCTTGATCGCATTGTGAAGCAGTTTGATGGGAGGATATTAGACTATCTAAAACTCTCTTCAATTTATTAATCAACTGGCTTAAACTACTTCATCAATAAGTGTCGAGTTTTCAAAAAAGATATAAGTTATCTCGATTGTAAGGGATTCCAAAAAGTGTGATAAGAAAATAATTGAAGGTTGATCGTCTCTTTTAATAAAAGCCTTTAAAATTTGTCCACTAAATATTTGGTTGAATCCCAAAAATTAAAAAGATCAAATGACCTGAATGTCTCATCATTAATGGAATTTAAACCCAAATAATATCGTATTCTTCAACAATAATAATAAATTTTCTGTTAATCTAAAAAATTTTAAATGTACCATTTAATGACTACCTTTATCTCACTTTTTAAATGGACATAAAGAAAATCAATCTACTCGTAGGACAATATTGGAAGAGTAAGACGCAGAAGTTTATCCTTCATTTCACTTAATTTGGTAGTTTAGTATGCATATGTTGATAAGCAATGGAAGAAGAGAAAAAAGAAAGTTGAATGTTCTTAGAATATTGACCATTTATGGCAGCATACCGCTCAAGTTCTGGTCAAAATATGGCAGCATACAGCTTAAGTTCTGCTTTGCTTTTGCCGAGGCCTGATGATAGGATAATTGGTTATGGCGAATCAGAATCTTGAAAGGAAGCCTACCCCTAACCTATCCAAGCTTTGCTTTGGTTTTTAGGGATTCAGTTTCACCGTAAGAAATTGACCATTGACAATTCATCTTTTCATCAAGCATACACTTTCTTTAACTTCATGATTTTTATTTTTGGCATCCACTCCCACTTCAAGGACATCGAGATGGTTATAATAGAAATTGGATTATATTTTTTTATTAAAAAAATAATAAGTTAATTTTTATATGATAAATTAAAGAGTAAATTAATTTTTTGTTAATTTTTATACATGATATGTCATGTATACTTCATATTAATATACAAATATTAGTTTTAAATAATAGAAATATATTAATATACAAATATTAGTTTTAAATAATAGAAATAAATAAAATTTTTAACAAGAAGACTGTTTTATTTTTTTTGTGTGTGAGAAATAAAGCATAAAAGATTAAATTACACTAATACAATCAAAAACACCATTAACTTTGTCATGTTCAAGAAACTCTAAAAGATCAATAGGGGCAATTGCCAAAATATAACTCTTTCCATGTCCATAAATACTTTCTTGTTAATCTGATTAGTGATTAAATTAGCTTCCAGTGGAACATGTCTAATCTCTCAATGCTCGAAATTTCATAGCTTCTGTTGGACCCGCCTAACTAATGTTGAGTTCAAAATAGTTGTAAAACTCCTTTACAAAGCATGAACTGTCTCAAAGCTGTCAGTGTGAATCGATATACTGTTCAAATCTTAATCTTATAGTAGAATCAGCCCATCAAAAATACCTTACAACTTAACTTCAAAAATCAAACACATCTCCAAAAAATAATTAAACTCAACATCCAATTCCCTTAATAATTCTGTACCACTCCCCTACAAACGCATATCCTATGCTCAAATTAATAACTCCATCAGTTTACATATAAATCCAATTAACTTATCTATCTTTTAGTAAATATTAGTTTATCTATTCCGGTGGAATCTTGGAAGAGCTATTCGATTTTCAAACTTACCATATTTTCAACATATTTTTAGTGGATAAAAAAAACAGATACAACATTAGTTAGTGCTGTTGGACTGTTGGGGCACTTGGATTTTGGATTTTATTTACGAATCGAAAATTAATCTGAATTTATTAAATGGATTGATGTTAATTGAAATTTTAAATATAATTTTTTTATCATTTCATTTCATTTTTTTCGTCTTTTAAGGTAAAAATTAAACCTATTTGATAGTTAAAGTAAAAATTAAATTATAGACCATTATTCAAGGTGATATATATATATTTAGACACCTCCTATTATTATTATTATAATTATTTTGTAAGTTTCCTCACTAAACTATCAAGACCCATTGTCGACATCAAGAAGTGGAATGTTAAGAAGTACAGTTTGTTGATGTAGTGTTTATCCAAAAGCCTAGGTAAAAATAAATGTATTGGCGGTGAATTTACATTGTAAAATAATTAAAAAGCAAATAGAATTCATTGAATTGGATGAATGAAATTGATGTTAGATGCAGACTTGAAATTGACAATTCAAGACTAAGTCTACAACTTTTCTGCTTCTGTAATACCATAAATAGTCAAATAATGAATAAATTATTGATGGTAAAATTTTTAAATATACCAAAGAGAATTAAAGTTGGATATGAGCGGGGCAAAACTGACCCACTTGCCCAACTATCCACACCCGCTACGGCCCCACAATATATAAACCGACACGCCAAACCCACACTCCCAACACCACACTCCCTTTCGCTTTACTAATTTCACTAAACACTTGAGGCTTTTTTTTGTAATTTGGTGGAGGAAAAAAACGCACCGCTTCGTGATTGCAGATCAAGAGGAGGAGCTGTTGGGCCCCCGCGTTGTCGGTTTTCTTCCTTCAATCACTAAATAAATCAATGAATTTTAGTGAAAGTGAAAAGAAAAGGGGGAAATTATGAAAAAGCCCACAAAAGCTGACAAATTAACTGAGCAACCCCTTTTCTTTTCGGACTCTTCTTTCAGTTTATGCTTAGGTCTCTCCTTTTCACGACAGTCACAAAATAAAAGAAGGAAAATATCAAACAATTACTTTGAGTTAACATGATTCCTATTTTGACCCATATCTTTTTCTTCCTCTCAACAATATTCACTTTAATTTATGACTCTCCCTCTCTCTCAAATAAAAATAAAATAAAATAATTTACCTATTTTCTCAAATAAAAATAAAAAAAAACTTGTTATTTTAAGGATTATAAATCAAATGCATCATACAAAATTTGGGTATCCAACCAAAACTATTTTGGGTTTGATGATTTCGAGAAAATGTATACAATTTTATTTACTCAATAAAATGTATATTATTTTGGGTTTGAATGAGTTTACTAGACCAATTAAATTCGAAATTAATTTGTGTATTAAACTGGACAAAAATGTTGAATTAGTTTCTGAATAACCATTTAGAACGTGTAACAAGTCAAAAATCAATATTTTATAATTTTATAATGTTTTTATTTTAAATATTTTATAATTTTTAATTAGTTAATTAATTAATTATAATTACACTGATTAACTTAAAAACCAATAATCTATTTAATTTAATAGTTGATTTAAATTTTAAATAATTGTTGATTTAACTCTTAATATTAAACTCTGAGTTAAAAAGTTTCTATCGTATTTTATAGGTCTATATTGAGTTGGTGTCACTCATCAACCAGATCTTTATTTAATTAGGAAAATCACTTCAATATCCCTTTAATATTAAAAGTAAATTATATTCTTTATGGGTACTTTAATCTTTTTATTTAAAAAATTAATAAAAATATGCATATAATGATATTTAAACCCATGCCAATCATGTTAGCAAAATTTTATTTTAATAATTTTATATATTTGGTGTGTGAGAGCCTTTAGTATTAATAATGTTATTGATTGAGATTATGTCACAATTTAACTTAATAAAAAATTGTATTCTTTAAGTAATCTTAATATAATGTATTCATATGTTTAAATTCCATTTTACTTACAATTTAATCTAAAAAAATATTTTAATATCGTACATATTTTATATATTATTAATAATTAGTTTTTTAAATATACGATTTTTACATGCATAATAAAATTAAAATTAATGATCAAAATAGGGAAATGCTATTGAGCAAATAAAATAATTTATGATACTCAAATAAAGTGAACTTATAAATCTCTCATGTCTTCTTTCATAAAAGAACATCTCTAATGTCTAAATTGCTTAAATTATGGTGAGAAACAAAATAACAAATTATATTCACCAAAGCTATATTTTATTCTAATCTCATTCCAAAGCAGTCTTAATCATAAACTTTGTTCCCACTTTGTTTGTTTTCTCTAGCAAATTATATCTAGTGTTTTTCAAAAGTTAAACAGAAACTATGAACTCCTCCACTCTTCATAATTCACAAAACAAATCCCTGTCTAACATTAATTAAATCTATATAAACTAATCTCAGTATCCAACACTGTTTTCTTTTTTTTCATTTCCTTAAAAGCTGTTCCAGTTTTTTTTATTTAATATATTACTCCATTATATTGTGGTCCAATCTACTCTTCCAATCTCTCTCTTACCAAGTTTGTCATTTTCTTCATTGAAACTAAAAACAACCCAATGGAAAAACAGCTGCAACAGGCCGCAGCTTCCTTTGCTTCTTCTTCTTCTCCTCCTTGTTGTTGTTGTTGTTATTCTTCTCCTCTTTCCTTGTATTGTAAGCAGTAGTATTTTTGTTTTTTTTTAGCTTTTGCTCAAATGTGTAAGTCCACATTCACCTTGTGATCTCTTTGGATCAACAACTTCCACACCCTTTATCACTACTACACTCAGGTACATTGAACAGTCTCTTTTTTTCCCTGAATCTGTAGATTTCCTTTTCTTCTTCTTTCTTTACTGTTCATTGGGTTTTTTTCCCCCCTCATGCATAAAAGCTGCATTTTCCCTTTTCCAAGCTCTGTGCTTTCTTGATTTTTTTTTATCAAGAAAGTTGGCTCCTTGATGAGGGATTGCAATTGTTATTCTTTTATTTTATTTTTCCTGGGTGCTGTTAAGCTGGGAGGAAGATTACTTATAATGTGCATTATCTCTGACTTGGTTACTGATTTTTGGTTCTTTCTTAGGCTATTATTGCAGTTTTTATTTTTATTTTGTTTTGTTTTTTCTAAGTGAATAAAATCTTGATTTTAAGCTGATAACTTTGTGGTGCATAAATTATCACTTCTACTTCACTCAGATACTTCCTTTCTTTCTTTCTTTTTTCCCACTGTTCTCTTCATCTTTTTTTTCCTGTTCAACTGCTTTTGATGTTTTCTTAGAAAGCTCACATCAGCCAATTAAGCTTAATGCAAATGAAAATGGCTTCTGTGCTGAGCTACCATTCAGGATTGGACTAAATAATTTAGCTTGATGGTGCCCAAAACAAGGCTTTTGTACAAGATGCTGACATGAAATTTATGTATTTTAAGCTTTTTTTAACGTTGTTGTCTTACAATTACTCCAACATATTTTAGATTAGCCCTCTTTCTTCCTGTATTCTTGAGCAAATGGCACTCCAACTTTTTCAGTGTTATAATATGTTCAACTTTGATTTACATTTTAATCATAAATTGTGGTATGGTGAAGTTTGGTTCTTTCAATGATGCTTTTGTCTTATAATTTACAGAGATTCTTTGTTCATAATTTCAACATCTGGACAGATAGTACATCTTCCGTTTGTTTGACATTACTGTATATTCTTTTGCATCTCTACCTTTTGTGAATGATTTAATAATATTGATTGCCCTGACTTTATTGCTTGGTGAAAACCAGAAAAGGAAGTCAAATACATCTTTAACATGGAGCAGTATGAGGTATTAGAGCAAATAGGAAAGGGAGCTTTTGGTTCAGCTCTTCTAGTGAGGCATAAGCATGAAAAGAAGAAGTAAGATTGCTAGTATGGCACTTGGCCGTCCTTTAACTTTATTACATATGAAATATATGAGAAGAAGAAGAATTAGACATGGTTTTTTGATTCACCTTTTGACAATGGACTTATCATCCCTCATTTCTAATTGTCAATAAGGTATGTGCTGAAAAAGATTCGTCTTGCCCGCCAGACTGATAGGTCTCGACGATCTGCACATCAAGAGGTTTGTAACTTTTTATATAGTATTCATAGGTCGTTTTTATTCCTTGTATGATTTTATATTTTACATTACTCTGTTCCACTGGAACTCTATCCGAACCCTTTTGTACTAACCGAGGACACAAGATTTTGTTATGTATTTCACTGGGGCAAACATTACAGCGAAAAAGAAAAAAGAAAAAGAAAAGTTGGCTTGGGGTTGCTTTATATATAATTAAAATGTTGAAGGACAAAGCTGTTGTCCAAGGTTGCTGCCCTGCATCTTGTTTCATTGGTACAAACTTAGCATAAGTGGTTCCATAGTCTAACAATTCAATTTGTTCATGTAGATGGAGCTCATTTCTAAGATCCGAAATCCATTTATTGTGGAGTACAAAGACTCCTGGGTGGAAAAGGTATATGGATGAGCCTCTATTCTTGCCCTTTTTACACTATTCCCATATACTTCTCAGTTATATGTCATGATTGTCATGACCTTAATATCAGAGCCTTCCTGGTGATTCACGGCCTAACACGGGTTCACATATGTCTTTGTTTCAGGGTTGCTATGTATGCATTATTATAGGTTATTGTGAAGGTGGAGACATGTAAGTTCAATTTCTTGCTGATACTGAGATTATGAGATAGTAGTGCATTTATTTTTGTAACTTGAAGAACCTTGTGAGAACTTAGCAAATCATGATAAGATTTCTTGTATAAAACAGGGCTGAAGCCATAAAGAAAGCAAATGGCATGCTTTTCTCAGAAGAGGTTTTGTTTATTCCCATGCTTTTTACTTCAGTTCTTTTGTTACTCGATTCCAGATGCCTCATGTTGAACTTTATTGTTATTTTTCATCTCTTGGGCAACTTTTATTCATTGAACAATCATAACTCTGAACGTTCATGTTCAGAAACTGTGCAAATGGCTTGTTCAGCTTCTGATGGCTCTTGACTATTTGCACTTGAATCACATTCTTCATCGTGATGTCAAGGTTAGTGACATACTGTTATGCTCTTGCTGATGGTGTTTTATATTTATTTATTGCTAAACCAAATTTATTAATAGAAATGAAACACCAGCTAACAATCACAGTTCACCAATGCTTATGATATTTCTAGACAAGGATTCCAAAAATATACAGATTTGATCATTGCATATGGTCTGTACAAATAGTGTGTATACTTGCTTTAGATGGTGAAGTAAGAGGTCCCGATAACATAATAATGGTCTCATGACGTATCAAAATGTTTACAGGGATGCCTTATTAGACAGCCTGTTTTGCAGGCAACCATATCATTTGCAATGATTTGAGCTGTTGCCCCAAGTCACTTCTATTTATATTTTCTTTTTCTTTATTTCAGTGTTCAAACATCTTTTTAACAAAAGATCAGGACATACGTCTTGGTGAGTGGTTTTATTGTTTTTTCACATAATTCCTTTGAAAGGGATTACAATTTCTCTTAACAAACATGTTACTACACCGGTGCAGGTGATTTTGGACTCGCCAAAATTTTGACTTCGGATGATCTTGCGTCCTCTGTAAGTAATATATGGATTAACTAACCTTCGAGAATTTAATGCATATCTTGATTAGGGAGTATACTTTCGTGTTTTTTTTCAGGTTGTTGGAACTCCAAGCTACATGTGTCCTGAGCTTCTGGCTGATATACCTTATGGTTCTAAGTCTGATATCTGGTCATTAGGTAAACACGCTTGCAGCAGACAATGCAATTGTGTTGTGTCGGTCAGTCTCAATAGGTCTTCAACAATTTTTATCTCTGTGCTTATATCACTTGAAAATATGTTTTCCAGGGTGCTGTATATATGAAATGACTTCTCTCAAGCCTGCATTTAAAGCATTTGTGAGTTCTTTTACCCTTTTTGTAACTATTTGCGGCTTGTTGCATATATGTCTTTTATGTTAGTCTGCTTAGGACTTTCTTAGACAAGGATTCTGAAAATATACGGATTTGACTTTTGCGCATAGTCTTTATGAAATATCATGTGTATACATGCTTCAGATGATGAAATAAGAGGGTTCCAATAGCATAAAAATGTTCTTGTATTGTATCAATTCCAAATGTTTACAGGGCCTCCTTATTAGCATAAAGTTTGTAATATTTCGAGTTGTTGTTTGTTTACATCTCTCGAGCATGCTTGTCACTGTTACAGTTGCAAGAGGAATTCTAGGCCAGCTAAGATAAACTGCATGTAGCATTTGTTGTATGTATTTCTTGTGGTATTTCGATGTAATTTTCGATTGCAACTCATTTCCGTTGGTGAATATGAAAATGCCACTGCATCCCTCTAATGAGTGTATTCTGTTAGGTAATAATTGATGCTCAGACGTTAGTAGGCACTTCTGCATTTCAGAATTCCGTTGTTTATCAATCATGTTCCTCTGTTTTATTTTCCTTTTCGAATAATCTTAAATCTCTCGAGCAGGATATGCAAGCTTTGATAAACAAGATCAATAAATCGATAGTTGCTCCGCTTCCAACAAAATATTCCGGTGCCTTGTAAGCCTCTTTTTTCCTTCTATGATAACTGGCTTTTGCCTTGTGAGTTTCACTTATAAGGTTGTTGATTTTCAAATGATGAATTATGTTGGTCTAATTATCACCTCGATTTTCTTTTCAGCCGTAGCCTTGTTAAAAGCATGCTGCGCAAGAATCCTGAACTTAGGCCAAGTGTATGTATAACTCTCCTCTATTCTATGCCTCCCAATATATGTATGAAAAGCATATTTAGGAATTTGAATGCAACTTGTTATATAATTGGTTCCAGGAATGTTTTTGGTTTTGACTATATTACCTCTCATCCGCGGTGCATATTCAATTTTTACAGGCTGAAGAACTGCTTAGGCATCCACACCTTCAATCTTATGTTGTTAAAGTTCATCTTAAAATTAATAATCCTAGAAGGAATACTTTACCTGTGCTTTGGCCTGAAACAAATATAAAGAAAACTAGATTTTCGGATCCTGTAGATGCCCGCTTCTCTGTTTACAGGGAGAAGCGTCGATCCTTCAGTAATGATAGGACTTTGAATCCTAGCATATCTGGAGCTGAACAAGATTCTGTTTGCTCTACCAAAGGAATACATCAGGATACACCGGGTTTTTCAAATAGGAGGTCAGAAAATTTTTCTATTGATAGCAGCGAAGAAGGAACTGTCATTTGCAAGCCAGTTACTTCGAAAGTTTCAAGTGCCAACAAAACTACAAGACGTTCTCTGACAAAAGCTTCGGCAACTCCCAAGAGAAAGACAGAGCCTTTGAAGAAACGGGACTCGGTAAATTTTATAAAGCTCCTCTCCTGTGCAACACATTCATAGAGACTGCTAGTTATAACAGTTTCTTGTTTCAAAATCCAGGGTTTTAATGTTCACTGCATTGTGTTTACAGTTTCATTTTTCACGCACACCTGTTAAAAAACCTCTCCCTGCAACTCGAAGAGCTTCTTTGCCGCTGCCAACAAGAAATACAGTTCGAGAATCTCCTTGTAGATCTAATGCTGGTATTCTTCACCTCATACAATCACCAGATGTTTCCGTCAATGCTCCTCGAATTGATAAGATAGCTGAATTCCCGTTAGCCTCATATGAAGATGCTTTCTTCCCCATAGAAAAGCCATCATCAAAATCTGCAAAGGGCTTCTCCGCTTCACCACAATTTGTTGATCGATCAATCACAAAAGACAAATGTACGGTTCAAATATGTGATCAAATGTCTAGCAAGCTCAATTATGATGATGAATGGCAGGGAATTCAACGCAGCACGTTTCTGGTAGATGGAGATGCTCTAACTAACTCCTCTGATCAAAATGCAACTGCTGGGGCATCTAGCCGCACCTCATCAGATACACGAAGACGAAGGTTTGACCCCTCATCATTCCAGCAGCGTGCTGAGGCATTGGAAGGATTGCTTGAATTTAGTGCAAGATTGCTGCAGCAAGAGAGGTATGATGAGCTTGGTGTGCTACTCAAGCCATTTGGACCCGGAAAGGTGTCCCCTAGGGAAACTGCTATCTGGCTGACTAAGAGTTTTAAAGAGAATACTGCAAAGCAAGAGGATTAACGCTGATGAACCTTCACCGTTTGTATCATATCCATAGCTGTAATCTTTACCAATTTTTTAGAGTTCAGCTTATCCGATTTTAGGCCACGATTCCGGTCAATAGAACCTTAGTAGCAGGGCATTTTGTTTTCAAACAAATGCTAATTGTTAGTTCTAGGTTCTAGTCGTTCTTCCCCCTTGTGCATCAAGTTTCATAGTTTTCTCGGATATGGATAATGAGGTTCGAATAGGTTATGGACTTATTGTCTACCTATTGACTTTTTGTTTATTTTCCTCAATCCTGACTGATACATCATGTTCATTCAAAACTATTAATCAGGGGAATGAGATGCCTGAACTTTTCTTATGGAAGCTATAATCTTGTTTCAAAATATGACCAGGGATTTTAACCAATATGAGAACAATTCTTTTGTGGGACTAAGAACTCCGAGAGGCTAACCAACCAGTACATCCTCACTGTTCCTTACAATGTGTATAGGGATTATATATAATTTTTAAGGGATTATAATTTGATTTGTATTGGCTTTGAGATATTCATGCATGACTTTCTTTTTTGACTCCAGTATTTTATGTTATGTTTTTTATATTTAATTTTCATGTTACATAATAGTATGATATTACCAAGTCTACTCGAACCACCTATTTGCATGCCTTTGAATGCTTGCCCACTGCTTTATATGATCTGAAAATAAGAACAAATCTTAAGCATCGAATAACTTCTTCGACCGGAAGGAAAGTTTCTGTTTTCCCTTTTCAGGTAAATGTTTTGACGTCTTTAAGATAATCACGTAATAACAAAGCTTCCTGTTAGAAAGTATTTCACTCAAAGTAACAAATACATCACATGGAACCAGATCAGAGACTTGTCCCCGTTTGATGGTCGCTTATTACCAAAGACAAATATTTGGGACCACCTGAACATGAACCTTTATCACAAAAACTTCCAAGGCAGAAGCAAATGATTTAATCATCCTATAAAAATGAACCTCAAAGCTTAGTTCACTTGGCTTAAACAACCACCCTTAATAGATGGCATCTAAAAAATCTGGGTTTCGAAATTTTGAATCTTAGCAGCTGCTACCCTTTCTTTATCAAAGCTCATTTTAACAAGGTAAACAAGCTTAATTGAGCGAGTTCAAACAGTTCGATTTTTATCTCAAATTGAGCTTCAGCCAAGCTTCAAACCAAGTTTCAAACTTTGATTTCCAGCCAAGCCTGACTCAGCTCAAGTTCACCCCTACTCTAATCCAACAAGGTGTTTTAAACATATGACTAGGTATTGTGAAGTCAAAACAGTAAGCCTAGTGATGCAGATACATGTCCTTTCAACTATAAAATTATAAATACCAGTGCACAAAAGAATTGGCTAATTGGCAGATAGGGTAAAGTTTGTCACATGTACCTTACATGTACACACATACGAGGACCAGTGTATGGGAGTAAACCTTGTTTTCTTGTTCCTGATTCAAGATACATGGTGGGTTGATCCTAGTCTCATAAACTATACGAGTGGCAACATGTTTATTGGTTAAGTGTCTTGTGGAATGCAACCTGCAAATGCAACAAAGATTGAAGTAAGATATTTTGCATTGATGTATGCTTTGAGATAGTTCTGGAAATAAATTCTCAATCCTATGACTCAGAATTGACAAGCGAAAGAAACACTTAGGCAAAGTGCATACAGAAGTGGATGTCTTGAGAAGCTCTCGTATGGCCATTGTGGCATAACAAGAAGCAGGAAGTGTGAAGGCCAATTTGAGAGCTTTCTGAGGTTCCTGAGAATTCAAGTCAGGTGGAGAATGAACTTGTGGAGGCTCGGCTTCTCTAGAAACCTCCACCTCATTATCATCGGTTGAAAACTTTTTCTCATCCTCAAAGCTCTCTAATTGTTCCAGATGATTGGATGACTCTTCGCCTTCAGTTCCATTGGTTGGATTCTCTTCTTTGACTGGGTTCACAGGTTTAGTTTTGGCAATTTTGTCTATATCTGTCTCCGACAATGCTAAATTTCCATCTGTATACGAAAGCAAATCCCTGAAACAACATAGATGATGGTACTCAGTCTACAACGTTAGATGATGGTACTCAGTCTACAACGTTTTCTATTCGCCTAAAACAATAACAGTCCTAAGAAAATGATAGGAAAAGCAGACCATACCATTGAAAATCTATTGGCTTCTGAAAAACACGCCTGTAGCTTCCAGTCATGCAGGTTATTGAAAATTCCCTGTAAGGGGAAAAAAAACAATGAAGAGGGAGATGGCTATGGGAAGAAAATTCTTGGGAAAATATAGAGAATCAGAGATGGTTCCAATTATGAAGATGTACTTGATATTATGGACACTCTCTGTCAAGCTGATGCCATCCTGATGAATTAAACAAAATGTTTAGAACCAAAAAAAGTCTGTATTTAATATATGTTAAGAAAGACAGCAAACCTTCTTTGCCATGTCATGATAAACATCAGCAACCTCATTCATTGGATAAATTATTCTAGAGCTGTCACAGAAACATCACAACATTGTTAGGAAAGCAAAAATAACAGTTCATTATGAGTAAGATATGAGCAATGTAAAATCTGCTATGACTCGTTCAATATTCCCTTACCCTGGCATAGGAAGGACAACATCCTCAATAGTATAATTTCCAGTACTGATATCTGATGCAGTTATGACCTGAGAGAAAGCAGAAGCCATCTTAAATTCTTTGAATCTAGGGTAAAAAGATTGATGCTAAGTGAATATACAACTATATTGCTCCGACTCTTTGTTTTTCTTGAAGCTTTCATGTCCTACACACATGTCCAATGCATATCCAGATATGGGAATGACATATGATATATGACTCTCCAAAGACCCTCCAAATATATGAAAATTCTTCAAAACATTGAACATAACCACCATGTTCACATGCCCCTATCCAACAATCACATCCCAATTCATGTAACATAAATATACAGCAGATGATTAACTAATGGCACCAAAATCTAAACATCTTTCACACTTACTCTTGCCACAAAATAAAAATTAGGAAAGAGGTTATCATCTATGGTAATGAATTGAAGTCTTCTCAATCATTTCTCTAAGATTTCCCGCAAAACCCTGAGTTTACAATTCAAAAACTTTAAAATGCTTTAAATGAAAAAAATGACAACTGACCTTAACAAGATTATTTTTCTCTAGCGGAAGATCTTTTCCAGATATTTCATCTAATTGACCACAATCATAAGCATCTTCTAAGCTATTATCTTCATGTTCAGGCGGTAAAACTTCTGTTTTTTCCGCATCATCTCCTTTGCTATATACCAAGTCTCCCAACACAACTTCACGGCTTCCTGAATATGGTGGGATAACAGAACATTGTTATATCAGGTAACCTCAAAATTTCTAATATAGCTATGAAAAATAGTAAACCTAAGTGTGTACAAGGAAGCCCCCCACCCCTTAACTGACCAAAAAAAATTGCATACCATATTTTTTCACTCTCACACTTGCTGCATGGTTCCACAGATAGCTTTGGTAACTATGGACATACCTGATCAGTAAAACAGATATAATCTAAGATTCAATATCAGTCTTCTCTTGAATCCCTGTTGGGTCAATTAGTACTTTTGTGTGAGAGAAAGACAGAGAGAGGTTACTATGAGGAGGATGTCCCTCATACAACTCTTGAGAAATAGAAAATGATTCTAAATATCTCAACAACTATCTTAACATAATTTCCAAGTCCCAACATCAATCAATCAATTAGGATAAGGTATTCAACTCAACTAACTAACTCATGCATTGACATGAATGAAATGCAAGGGTAAGCAGCACTCTATAAGTAAAAAAATCAAGCTACTGAAGTAAACTAGACATTAGTGATTAAATAGCATGCACATATAAACAGTAAACTCCCATACTAAACATGCTTCCAAGAAAATAGCTATAGCTCTGCAGTTCAAGAATCCAAATTCAGTAACTGTTATAGAATTAAGAAAAATTATATTCCTGGCTAACACGTCAAGCACTTACATCATTCTCAACGTCCTAGGTATAGCTTTCAGGGCTTGCAAGTAATTCCCAGGACTTTTCTTCAAACATTGCAGCTGTATGAGAATGGAAAAAAGGGGCAAAATTCTTTTTAACTATGAAACATACACAAAAGAAAATCAATACAATAGATATCAAAGCCTTGGAGGAGTGACAGAACTGGGAGCTTACCATAGCCCTTTCTGCAACTAAATGGCGAGGTAATTGCTTGAGAGTACCATCTATGTCACCAGTTTGTTTATAATATTCCCTTGCCTTGCTTATGATATTTCTTTGTATTTAGAGATTCAAGTCAAGAAAACAAAAGATAATTATTTCTCCAAGCTGAATGCAGACCAGTCTAGCATCTAAAAAGTAACATTTTCCAGAAGGAACGAAACATAAAGTGCAAATAAAGGATATCCCCTTCTCTTGGATCAAGAATAGTGCTTGCAGCAGCTTTCCATTCGCCTCGCAGTAATGTGGCACCAATGTGGTGAGTTGGAACAGAACCACTTCCAAAACGCTGAAAAATTATGAAGGTTTCAAGAAGAATATAAAAGAAAGAAGAAAGCAGGAAAGGGGGGAAGAGAGGGTGGGAGAGGAGAGACAATGATTAAGGAAGTACTTGTAAGCCAAAATAGTTGATGAAGCCATGCCTCCCCAAGGACTCTGCAGATGCTTGAATAGTATCTTCAGAATCTGCAACAACTCCTCTGAGGAGATAAATGAGTTCAATGAGTGATGGGATATTGGAAGAAGGAAGTAGCACTGATGGATGTTAAACAGAATTCGCATGTGGGAAACTCTCACCGCAATACGATGGTGAATCGGTTTCCTAAAAGCTGCCCAAGGAGGAGGTCATCCTTGACGTAGCTGGATGATAATCACACTATAAATAATGGTTCATAACACAATACCTTGAAGGGAATAGAATGTTATATCCATTAACCTTACCAGAAGTCTCCCACCTTAATACCAATCAACCTGTCATTAAGGGCAGCTAATCTACTTGCATACTGCTTGAAAACAGTTACCTGGAAACCCAAAAGACTGCACCACTTAAACATGATCCCTTTTGCAGAAGAAGAAAAAAACCAGATATACATAGAAGTGTTCATGATTAAGAAAATATAAAATAGCAACCAGACCATCCATTTTCCACGCACAATGAAAGTGCTGCGGCATTCAGATTGAAGACAGAGTGACAAGCCATTAATCAGGCAGCAGTGTTCCATTGCTTACAACTCTCTACACGTGAAATGGATAACTACTAAAAGAGTTTAGAGGTAGAACTGTAAGAACCATAATGAACAGAAGTGTCCCCTAAGGGCATCTTTGGCATATCCCAGTTCTTCTAGTAGCAATTTCATTTTTCTTAGTACCTCATAAAATTTCTGAAAGTGACATCCACCCATAGTTTCTTTAAGATGCTAAATACTAGCTTTTGCAAAAATTAGTTCAGAAAAGAATTAACACTACATCTACACAATGCAAGGTAGAGCAAGTAATCTCCCAAAGTTAACCAAAATACCAATTAATTTAGAATGAAAGCAGCAGAAAAAGGAGCAACTTACCCTTTGAGTGGAAACTGACCTCTTATCTTTTGTACCCGCAAAACCAAAAGACCTTGGCTGTCAAACAAAAGATTAATGACAAAGGTTCCCGTTGAATAGGTAACCACAGGATTTATATAAATCATTTATCATACCTGAATGCCAAGCATCTTTCCTATTAATCCTAAGGCTTCCTGTGTATCTTTATTCTCCTTGAAAAGATGGAACCTGAATATTAACATTAATGATAGCACCTTCTAATGTAGTTCAAGTGCAATAGACACTTCATGGCATTGATAAGCAATTGAATAAGGAAAGGTGAAAGCTAGACATGGGTTTTTTCTCCTATTATTTTAAGAGGCATCAAATTATTGTAGGAGTGCAACATGCTACCTAAGAAAATTGCCAAGATGTGCTGGCCAGTGGCTTGAACCTCTACTATCATAGGGCCTATCACCTCTCTTCCTTTTATTCAAATTTCTTCCCTTGTTCTTATTCCCAGAATTTAACCTCACGCGGATGCATTTTGAGGAAGAATCAGGTCCATCAACAGTGTCGGTGACTAGAAATCTAAGATTTTCCTTAAAGAAATTATGCATTGCCTGAAAATGTCGAAAACAAAATGGAAAGGTTCTTATAGTTAGTTTGATTCCCTCTTCGTAATAGACTTACACCCTACACGCTAAAGGTACAAAATGATTAAGGATAAACAAATTGAAAAAGAACCTAAAGCTTACCGTTCGATGAGATTTATCAGAATCTGGAGACAGAACAATGGGAGAGATATCTTCTTCACTGCCTGAAGTAATTTGGTTAATGAAAGCTTCTAACCGATCGACATCAATTTCGCAGGCAAGTGATCTGAATTTTTCAATTTCAGATGCATAATTTTTGTTAAGTTGATCAGATATTTTTGTTTCAACTTCCTGAAAAGCCTGAGAACATGTTCGAAAAGAAAAAGATTAAAATATATTAAATGTACAAAAACATAATTATGATAAAAATGGTATGAGTTAGATTACCTCTGGAGGGGCATCTAAAGAGGTCAAATGAACAACATTTCCCTCAGTGTCTACTTCATTCACAATGAAATCAGAATATCTACACAAAAAATTCAAAGCAATCAAATAACAAAATTTTCCATCGCCAATTGCAATTATAACCAATTCATAATAAAGAAAATCACTCTCAAAACTTCCAATTTTCCTCATTCCAAATTTTCTCCATTCCTTTTAAATACAAAGAATCTCATTATACGCACAAAGACACAACTGCCAAAACGCAGGCTTGAGTGAAGCTAAGACTAAACCTCTCATTCCACCATCTTAATCGAACAAACATATAGCCAAGCATGCATGTGGAAATAAACAAATTAAACATAAGGGTATTTGCAAAAAAAAAAAAGCACAAAACTTGGTCATAAAGGATAAGTTTAAAAGAAATGAAAACAAAAAAAAGGAGTGACCCTTCACCTTTGTTTGAGGATGCCATGAAAACCAGGAAGGTTTGAGATGAAACATAGGATTCCCACATCGGATTCGGTGATGGTCGTCATTGTTAAACTTGAATAATTTGAGTATTTCGTGATTGGGTGTTTTGTCAAGTTTGATTTTGAAAGTGACAAGTAGTTCCGTTTGCAGTGGAAGTAACAGTTGGGTTTTAGAATTGAGACACCACAACGCCACATTTTCTTCTGCTTTCCCAGGGTTTACTGGTAATGCTATCCTGTAATACGATGCGTTTTGTTGCCTTGATGGGGTTTTTCCTTCTGGCTTCATTTTGGGCCTTTTAAGGCCATTTGTATGGTTTGGGTATTACACCAAGAAATAGATTTGATGAAAATTGAAAAAAGAATAAAGGAAAAAAAGCAACAGTGATGAAGCCCATTGCCTTTCAACGATGGCAATGATGAGGGAGTTGGAAGTGTAACCAAAGACAACAAAAACAAAGTGCTCCAAAAAGCAAAAACGAGTTGACCCATTGTAGAGATCCAAAACAAAGGCCACAAGCCAGAGTAGAGAGAGAAACCAAAAACAGAGCAAAAGAAAAAGAAAAACGCCTGCATTGAGAGAGAGAGAGAGAGAGAGAGAGATGGTGAGTAAAACAGAGGAGACCCAATTGAACACGCTTGAAAACCAGGTAGACAATGGAGGAGGAGGTGCTTGGGAGTATCTTTGCCTTGTCAGGAAGCTCAAAGTTAGGCGTTCAGAGAAAGTCTTGAAGTATGGCTTATCGATCTTAAACGACCCCAAAAAACGATCTGCTCTTGGCCCTGAAGGTTATTTTTTTTTCTAGCTTTGATTGATTTCTGAAATTGGTTTTGCTTGAATTGGATGATTTCAAAGTGTTTGATTTGAATTTTGAGTTCTTTTATCGGTTTTGTTTGTAATTAGATTTGATTTGGTATTAGAGCTTTGTGTTCTTTGTTTATTTGCTAAAGAGTTTTGCTTGAATTTCACAAATTGAAGCTTTACTGATTGCTACCCTGTTATTCATTTACGTGAAATCGAAGTTTGAAGCTTTATGGTTTTGTCCTTTTGTTTTAAAAAAATCGAAGATTTTATTTAAATTGGGTGTGATGAGAACTTTGAGGTAGTATTACTAGCTTTGTGTAGATTTCAATGTGTCAAGCTTGATTTGAATTTGTATGTATTAGAATAAGAATTAGTTGGTTAGGAACGCAGGTTGAGTTTTCAATATTTTGATTTTTCAACTGAGATTTTGAGAAGTAATCAGAAAAAGTTAGGAGTGCCTGATGAAGCACAGTTTGTGGCACTTTATAGTTCTAGACATTTCATTTGCTATATATCCTAAGTTAGATATGAGACGTTATCTTAGTTTTATACATTTTCTCGTGTTCTATCACATCATTCGAGACTTATTTTGGTATTGGATTTCACTTTGTAGTCTAGAACAGTAGGCACTTGCGAACAGTTACCCTTTGATCTGTCAGAATGTGATTTTAATTGGTGTGTTTAGACCAAATTGTTGTCTGTTTAAGATTAGATGTCTGCTTATGACCAAATTGTTGCTTCTATTAATTTATCAGGCACGTTTGTGAACATTTATAATTACTAACAACTGCTTATCTTGATACAGAATGGACTCTATATGAGCAGGTAGCTATTGCTGCTATGGATTGCCAATGTCTCGATTTTGCAAAGGTACAATCCTTTTTCTTTTTTCTTTTTTTCCATTTTTGATTGATTTTAAGATTTTATTTTTTGTATGGAGATTTCCATTTATGTGAAAGAATATTCTATTTCTTTTACTTATTTAATTTGTATCAGTCCCACTGGGTTGACTACTCTCATTGTTCTTATAGTTTCTCTTTTGAGAATGCTAATAGTTCTTTAAGGTGGTACTTGTTGGAATTCCTTAGATTAAGCAGATTTTCTACCTTAGTTCTAGGAATTTCCTTGTACTATTAGCCATAATCAAATTACTAATTTTTAGGGATAGGCTAATTTCTAGAGATTATTTCCTTTTTATTTTTCCTGCTATTCTTTAAAAGGCTGTAGTCAGATTAGAAGAAATAAGAATAATTCTTCTTCCTAAATTTGTACATGGTATCAAGAGCATCAGGAATTCAGTAGACCCTGCTCTTTCTTCTCTTTTCTTGTTCTGTTTTCTCTGTTAGAAACCCTACTCCCATGGGTGACACCGAAAATTCCTATGAGACTCTTCATAAACTTCGGCTAACCAAAACTCAACTTGAGGCTCTTCATAAACTACTCGGGACTCCTACAGCCAGTGGGTCACTAGCTATTCACGGTACTGCTTTAAATACTACACACGAACCTATCACAACTTCCTGGATACTAGACTCAGGTGCATCCGACCACATGACAGGTAATCTAAGTTTGTTTCACACCTATTTACCTTGTCATGATCACTCTCGGATTCACATAGCTGATGGACCTTACTCGCTGGTGGCTGGAATGGGGACAGTTAGACTTACTGAAAATTTTTCCCTTGATAAAGTTTTACATGTTCCAAATCTTTCCTATAATTTACTCTCAATTAGCAAGCTTACCAAGGATGAAAAAGTACTTGTTGAATTTTCTGCTTTAGGTTGTGTGGTTCAGGAACAAGAATCGGGGAAGATGATTGGCACTGCTAAAGTTGATGATGGCTTATATGTTTGGAACAAAAACAGTTCACAAGAAGGGATGGCCTTATCTACATCAAAAGAAGATTCTATCATGCTATGGCACCGTAGACTAGGACACCCAAATTTCATGTACTTGAAGAAATTGTTTCCTCTACTATTTCTAAATAAGAAAATAAGTTCATTGAACTGTGAAGTTTGCCAACTGTCTAAACACACTCGTGTCCCTTATCCTTTGAAACCTTATGTTCAATCTCAACCTTTCTCTTTAATCCACAGTGATCTATGGGGAGCCAGTCGAGTAAAAAACATCACAGGGGCTAGGTGGTTCATAACTTTCATTGATGACCACACTAGAGTTTGTTGGATCTATCTCCTTAAAGAAAAATCCGAAGTCTCTAGAGTCTTCAAAAATTTTCATTCAATGATTCGAACTCAGTTCAATTCAAATATTCACACTCTTAGAACTGATAATGGGAGAGAGTACTTTAATTCTATCCTAAGTCCTTATTTTTCTGAGCAAGGAATCATACATCAAAGTTCTTGTCCTGACACCCCTCAACAAAATGGGGTTTCCGAGAGGAAAAATAGACACCTTGTAGCCGTGGCTCGTGCTCTTATGTTTACTATGGGTGTACCAAAGTATTTATGGGGAGAAGCTGTTCTCACTGCTTGTTATCTTATAAACCGACTCCCATCTAAGGTATTAAACTTTCAAACACCTTTACATACTCTTCAAAAAAATTTTCCCTTGTTTCGTGTTCCTAATCTCCCAACCAAAACATTTGGTTGCAAAGCATTTGTCCACAACCATCAACCTAACCGATCTAAACTTGATCTTAGAGCCCACACTTGTGTCTTTATTGGTTACTCACCTACACAAAAAGGGTACAAGTGCTACTCTCCAACCTTACACCGGATGTTTGTGTCCCTTGATGTTACTTTCTTCGAAAATGAGCCATATTTTTCAGCCTCTCATCTTCAGGGGGAGATACTTAGTGAAGATGAGACCTTGAGCAATCTTCTCATTATACCTCAAGGCTCTATCAGCCCTACCACCACTACAAAACCTGCTGAAAATCCTACAACCACTGTTATTCCTGTTTTGGAACCTGTTTTTCCTATCTCCACTGTTCAGCAACAAGAAACAAGGGTGATTAACCATACTAATGAAGAAAACAGCCTACTCATTCTGAAAAACAACAAGAAAAAACTCAGGGGCTTCGTGTATACTCTCGGAGACATCAGTTGCCTGAGACAGAAACAGCAGTGCCAATGCCATCTTTACCTGAGGACTGTCTTGAGGAAGAAGTTTCACCTCCTTCATCTTCCATCTATCTTCCAATTGCAGTAAGAAAGGGCACTAGGAGCTGCACTCAACATCCCATTTCTCGGTTTGTATCCTATGGAAACTTGTCTAAATCCTACAATGCCTTTGTTTCTAATGTTGACTCTATAGAAACTCCAAAAAACATAGAAGAGGCTCTTAAGTCAACCAAATGGAGGCAAGCTGTGTTGGAAGAAATAAAGGCTCTTGAAGACAATGGAACTTGGGAAATATCTAAACTACCTACTGGGAAGAAGACCGTGGGTTGTAAGTGGATTTTCACCACAAAATTTAAACAAGATGGGAGCATTGATCGATACAAGGCTAGACTTGTGGCCAGGGGTTTCACTTAAACATATGGGTTGGACTATGAGGAAACCTTTGCACCGGTGGCAAAATTGGATACTATTCGAGTGCTTCTCTCAATTGTTGTCAACTTAGAATGGCCTTTGATCCAATTGGATGTAAAGAACGCTTTTCTCAATGGAGAATTAAACGAAGAAGTCTACATGGATTTTCCACCTGGATTCGAAGGAAGCAAGGGCCAAGTATGCAAGTTGAAGAAGTCCTTGTATGGACTAAAGCAATCCCCTAGGGCTTGGTTTAATCGTTTTGCCAAAGCCATGACTAGTAGACATTATACTCAAGGTCAAGCTGATCACACCTTATTCTACAAACGCTCGTATAATGGGAAGTGCTGTATTCTCATTGTCTATGTAGATGACATAATATTAACAGGGGATGATTCTATTGAAATTGAAAGACTAAAAGAGTTCTTAAGTCTTGAGTTTCAACTTAAAGACTTGGGGAATCTTCAATATTTTCTAGGAATGGAGATAGCAAGGTCAAAGGCAGGTATTTCAATCTCTCAAAGAAAGTATGTTCTTGATCTACTTTCTGAAGTTGGACTGTTGGGTTGCAAACCAGCCGAGACTCCTATGGAACCCAACCTTAAATTAGGAACTAATAAGGATGGAGAAGAGGTAGACAGGAGGAGATATCAACGGTTAGTGGGAAAACTTATCTATCTTTCTCACACTCGTCCGGACATAGCTTTTGGAGTAAGTGTTATAAGTCAATTTATGCATGCTCCTAGGGAGAAACATTTGGAAGCTGCCTACAGGATATTGAGATACTTAAAAGGGACTCCTGGTAAGGGGTTGCATTTCAAGAAAGATGTAAATCGAAGCATAGAAGTCTACACTGATGCAGACTGGGCAGGGGCAGTTAATGACAGGCGATCCACAAGCGGTTACTGCAGCTATGTTTGGGGTAATCTCGTGACATGGAGGAGTAAAAAGCAATCTGTTGTGGCACGCAGCAGTGCTGAATCTGAATATCGAGCTTTGTCCCACGGTATATGTGAAGGAATGTGGTTACAACGGCTAATGGGAGAACTAATAGTATCCTATACAAAACCTATAACATTATACTGTGACAACCAGGCAGCAGTTAGCATAGCTCATAACCCTGTACACCATGACCGTACCAAGCATGTAGAAATTGATCGCCACTTTATTACGGAGAAAATTAACAAAGGGGAAGTTTGTGTTTCATATCTACCTACAAGACAAGAAGTAGCAGACGTGTTAACCAAAAGCTTGAGCAGAAAAATGTTCGAAGAAATTATGGGCAAGCTGGGTTTGATTAACATCTACACTCCAGCTTGAGGGGGTGTTGGAATTCCTTAAATTAAGCAGATTTTCTACCTTAGTTCTAGGAATTTCCTTGTACTATTAGCCATAATCAAATTACTAATTTTTAGGGATAGGCTAATTTCTAGAGATTATTTCCTTTTTATTTGTCCTGCTATTCTTTAAAAGGCTGTAGTCAGATTAGAAGAAATAAGAATAATTCTTCTTCCTAAATTTGTACAGTACTTGTTACTTGGATATCTCTTTCTCTGTTGAGGCATTAGTTAGAAAGTTTTGGCTTTCCCTGTTGCATGTTCAATATGGTGCAACTCTTGTTTAATTAATGTTGATTTAGGGTTTGCTGACTTCAATTGTTATGCTTGTGTGTTAGTTTCTTGTACTGTTCTATAGACTGCAGTGTGGAGTAGCTTAGATACTCTAGGTACCAGTTGATAGTAGGCTTATAAAGTTGCCTGACCTAAACTCGTGCAATTTAAAACTGCAGGATTGCATAAAGGTTTTGCACAAGAAATTTCCGGAGAGCAAAAGGGTTGGTAAGCATATATGAAGATGAAATATATGTTCTATGTTTCATGTTTGTGTGACTAAAAATGTGCAGGCGTGTGTGTATGTGTTATATATTGCCGTTAAGTTTTTTGTGAATCCTACATTCGTGGCCTACCCTTTGATAGTTGATGCTTCTTACATTAAGCTTCTTCTGAATATCTTGGCCAATGTTCTACCAATCGCATTATGGTGTAGATAAGGATGGAAAAATTTGTTCTTGAATCAGTTTCGATTCTTTTGGATCCAAAACGATGTGTTGCTGATGATTGTGTTCCTTTGTTCTATCATTTTATGAACTAGTGGTTTCATTTTGTTGTGGTCTACAGGCAGGCTGGATTGCATGTTGCTTGAAGCAAAGGGATCCTGGGCTGAGGCAGAAAAAGCTTACTCAAGCCTTTTAGAGGACAATCCACTTGATCAAGTAAATTCCGCAGCCATCCCCTCCCCCCCTTTCTCTCTCTCCTCTTGTCCCCCAAAACTGTGAATCTTAATGGTGTTCTTTTTTGTTAAGAAATATTCTGGACTGTTTCTTTTATAAAACAAAAAGAATCGACGATGACATATTCTATTCTCATGCAGGCAATACATAAGAGGAGAGTAGCCATGGCAAAAGCTCAAGGAAATATTTCAGTGGCTTAATAAATATCTTGAGATGTGAGATATCTCAGAAAACATTCTCTTTACAGTCATAGATCTTTGTGTCTGTCCTTTTTGGGTTATGTTTAATTCGATATCTGCCAATTTCCCTTTTTCTTTGCTAGATTTATGGCTGATCATGATGCTTGGAGAGAACTTGCAGATATATATCTTTCCCTACAAATGTGAGTGCTAATTTATATAACTCAATATTATCTCCTTTTACTTCATCAATTCATAACGTATCAATAACTTAAACCTTTTTGCTTTTGTTTATAAATCAGGTACAAGCAAGCAGCATTCTGCTATGAGGAGCTTCTTTTGTCTCATCCTACAGTTTCTTGAATTCCAAGTTCTCTAGAGAAGAACATTCTACATCTTGTTGCAAATACTCTTCATTTGGTTTCTTCTCTTTCATAATTAATCGACCTAACCCAGGACTAGTTCCATAGTAATTAAGATAGTGCAAAAATTTAAAGACCGTTAAACAAAAAACCACTTCCATAGTCGTTGCCTATATGCAAGAATAATGTAAGGACCATGATTCACTATCGAACAACAATGGTTCCTGACTAACCAAGGAGGTAACTTCTTGATGGATGTAACTACATGTCAACCTTTGCAAAGATAATACTTTCCATCTTACATTGGTTTACATAAAGACTTCTAGCTGGAACTCTTTTAGCTCTCCTCGGAATTGTTTTTGATGATTATTCCTTTCACCAACAGGTACTTTACACACTCGGCGGACTAGAAAACCTTCAAACTGCCAAGAAATATTATGCATCCACTATAGATTTGACGAGGGGTAAGAACACCCGAGCACTTCTCGGAATTTGCTTGGTAAGCTCCTTCTCTCTCGCTTAAGAGTTAATCTGCATTACTATTTATATAGACATGCATTGGCTTTTATCCTTATAATAACCAAAATCTAATTTAAAAATGGTTTCGCACTCTCTCGTCTTATGTCAGATTTTATCTTTCTAATGTGAAACTTAATCATCTTGTTCAGTGCACCTCGGCCATAGCTCAGCTTTCAAAAGGAAGGAGCAAGGAAGACAAGGAGAGTCCAGAGCTCCAGTCTTTGGCAGCAAAAGTGTTGGAGAAAGAATACAAGCAAAGAGCCGCAGACAAGCTCGGTTTGGTTACTTCTGCTTTAAGAAGTTTGAAAATTTAGTCTTAACACTGATGACATTGATTTAACACTTGAATTATTGCCCCATACTCTAGAATAGAAAAAGTTGTTGAACTTGAAGATAATTTCCGGTTCTAAAGATTTCAAAATGTCTTAGTCTTCGATGAATTTAAGTTACAAGCTGGCATTCATGTGTGCTTTCCACTTTACTTTGCCATTCTTGTCATCTATTTTGAGAGGTCTTGATGTATTATTATTCAGTACACTGCTATCAAAACAAGACTAATTTATGATATAAAGTTCCACCCTCCTTGAGTTCTTGATGTATTATTCAGGATATTCCCATTAAAAAAAAAAAACTAGAAAACTTATGAGATGATTCTTCTATCTTCCTCACAATTTCATTTTTGGTACATTTGCATTCTAGTACGAAATTTGTATAGGAAAGCTGCTTAGACACAATTATGTTCATTTATTGAAAAAATGGTTTTTCTTGAATGATTATATTCTTCCATTATTTTATTTTTGTCCGAATATGTGTCTTTTTAAGAAAAAAAACTAGAATAAAGGGTTTTACAGTGAAATTTGTTTAGTTAAAAATACTATTTCCAATGAATTCTTCACCACCTATAAACACAAATGAGAACCAAAGTTACATGATACTAATCCATTAGAAAGAGGCAGAAAAAAGGGTTTAATCATATCCCAAGCATTAGTTTTGTGATTCCATAAAAATATTATAAACAAATAGGTGCTTTAAGCCGTTCTTTTTTTCCCTACGAGGTCATTTGTTTTAGTATCATTATGGGCTAACTGGACTTGAATTTGTTTTTTAAGGTAATCTGTAGAAATAATCATTTATTTATGTTTTTGTTTTTGTTTTGTTAACGTAATTTTAAAAAATTTTAATATGAGTATTAACGTTTGAATTTTTTCCTATTTTGGTCACTTATGTTAAATTGATAATAGTTTAGTCCTCAATACTTACATATTTTATCAATTTGATCCTAATTCTAAATAGTTTAATAAATTTAACCCTTCACATTTACAAATTCTATTAATTTGATCCTCAATCTTCTTGACCAAAGTTTCAACTTTTAATACAAAGGCATTCCACATCTTTAAATTTGTCAACTCCCCCCCCCCAAAAAAAAAATGAAAGAAAAAAAAGAAGCTTCTCCAATAAAATTAGGTGTTCAAAAGTAATGCTATCCTCCAGCTTCACTAGATTAGATAGATCATGAACAACCAAGTTAAAACTAGGCAGAAACAAATTACTTATTAAAAACAAAATATTCTAGCATATGCAACAATCAAGTGAAATAGTAGTCACACTTTCCACTTTGCTTTCGATTTATGACATTAAGTGGCATGTGCACATTGTTACACTCAGCAACATGAACCTAACATAATAAACTACACTTTAAGACCTAAATTCTCATTCAACCTATTCGAGTAAAAAACCAACCTGCATTAAGGTGTATAGATTAGAAAATCCAACAAAGGAATTACTACCTTGAGATCATCCTCAATCTTTGTCACTTGAGTGTAATTGAAATGGATTATCAAAGAATACATTTGTTTTATTGCAGAATTTTTTTTTTGTGTGTGTGTGTTTTACAATTTATAGATGTGGAATGCCTTTATTTTAAAAGTTGAAAGCTTTGGTTAGAAAATTTGAGGATTAAATTAATATAATTTCTAAATATGAAGGTTAAATTTATTGAATTATTTAGAATTCGGATCAAATTGATAGAATATGTAAGTATTGAGGATTACATGTGCTATTATACCAATTAGACCATTATCAATTTAACTGCGGATGACTAAAATAGGAACAAAGTCAAACATTAATGCCTAAATTAAATTTTTTTTAAGTTGGGTGACCAAAACAGGAACACGAGCATAGTTGGGTGACCATTTGCCTTTGTTTTTAGTATTTTTCATCTCCATTTTATGGTTCATTTTCGGGGTTTGTGGTTGGCCTTCTTAATAATGTTATCTTCAAGGTTTGGATAAGCGATCTTTCGTTAAAGGTGTAATATATTTTATCATTACACCCAACACTTAAAAATAAATTTAAATTTAACATTTTATTTTAAATTAATATTTAAAGATTTTTTTTATAAACCCAAACTTTTATACCCTTACACATTTGACTCTCTATGTCATTATTTGTAACATCTTAATTTAAGTTTAGGTATTTTCTTTTGAATGAACTAATGAATTTCCTTAACCAAAAGAAAGCTTAGTGCTCAACCTTGTCCTATAGTTCTTTTAACCTTAATGCTTACTTTGATCGGATGTGAAGTCTAGGATGTTAAGGGATTAAGCACAACATCAAGATGAATGAGTCAATGTGACAAGATATCAACACAAGTGCACTACACATTCTAACCATTCCATTATACTCTAGTACTCACCGTTGATTTTGTTTCATTTCCTAGGGCGAGTTGAGAGATGTAGAGAAATTAGGGGTAATAATATCATAATTTTTAGCAACAAATTAAGGTGTTTAATCATCGACTTCTGCACTACACCTACCATCACCAATGGTGGAGTGTAGTGGAGGCCCAGGGGCCATGACCACCTTAAACTGGTAATTTTTTAATTTTTGTTTTTTATAATTTATAAAATTTTAAATTAGTAATGAAAAATTATACTTTGCTCCTTAAAAATGATAAAAAAATAATTTAATCCTTTAAAAATTATAAAGATATAAACTATTAAAATGATAAAATTCTATTTTTATTATCGTAAAAATATATAATTTAATTCCAACTAAAATAAAATAAAATTCTGGCTATGTGACTACCAATCACTATAGATACATTCTGTAAAAAGTCTTTCTTGAGATTGATGGTTTAGGGGTAAAAACCTTAGGTTTAACTCAATAGTTTCATTTATCGGTGTCCTTGACTTAGTAATTGTAGGTTAACCAACTGAAGTGTTTGTGCTTTGATAGAAAATTAGGTTTAAATTATCCCTTAAGATTCTTGGAATATTTAATATGCCAGTATTTTATCATGTACTTTTTATCATTACGATGATTTTATTTGAACGAGATAAAATTTAAATTGTCTGATAGATTTCGAATCAATTCACTTTTATTATGATGATTTTATTTAAATGAGATGGCAAAATTTAAATTATCTGATAGATTTCGAATCAATTTACTTCAAATGGAGTGGATTTTTTCTTTTGAAAAGTGCATATGGAGTGGGGCGTGTCGATTTTTTTTTTAACAATGGGTATGAAGCAATTATAATAATTGACTAATTACTTACCTCACCCCGCCTTACTCTACTATATGAAATTATCATTTTATCTTTATATATAATTATTAAAATAATAAAATGTAATAATGTGTTATAGAAAAAATCATATGTTTTATGTTTAAATTTTTTTATAAATTATATTTAAATATTTACTTGCATTTATAAATATTAAAAATACTAAAGACAAGTGATAAAAAATAATTGAAGTGCAATGAGGTAAGGGAGGATAGATGCATCCAACGTCTACGGAGGTGGTAATGCCGTAGTAGTTTTCAATATTATATATTCATAGTGAAACGGGACGAGTGGTAAAGTGGAGCGTGTCAACTATGAAGCGATGATGAATTTAGGAAAATTTGTCCCCTCCCCTCTCCATCAAAAATCACTAGATGTAAATGAAGATCTCTTTTATCCTTATGAAAATGACAAAGACTCCTTAGACATGAAGTACCATATCTTAGTTTCATATGGACATTAATGCATATTGTAAATAATATAAAACTTAATGTAATATTTGTTGTAAGCTTGTATTGTAAGCAAGATTTAGCTCCTTCTCTCACACAAACATTAGAATAGAATTAAATATATATTTATATATGTCTAAGCAACAATTTTTATAAATTATTTTACTCAAATGATTTAAAATTTAATTAGTTAGTTACGAATACGTTAGATATTTATCAAAATCGCATAGAAATGGAAGCGAGATATTTACATATGAGGGTTTAAGGATATCATGAAATTTAACAAAACAAAATTAATTCAATAATGTATGAGGGTATAGTTTAGGTATCACTTGTGACAAAAAAAATTAAGTATCGATATGAAAAATAGAGTATAGTTTAAATATCAATTTATAGATTAAACCAAAAAATAATATTTAAGTATGACAAAATCTGCATAAATGAATTATTATCGTGTTAATAAAAAAATTATATACATTTATAATATTTATAAAAAAATACTAATACAAACCTAACACAAGAAACACATATCTTTTAGCCGTAACATGTTTTAAAAAAAAATAAGTTTTAATCTTACTGCTAATGTGTCTCCAAAACAATGAGTTACATTCTTAAATTGAGCTATGGTATGTATTTGGGATAGCTTTTATAATGTGTGTATATATACATATATTCTTCTGCTCCTTTAATCTAAGCATAATATCACATTTTCTGCAAAGAAGGATTGGTATTGGTATGATATCAAGGCAGTTTCAATGTTCAGTGATAGAAACGTTGGCAAAACAGCTGCTACAAAGAACTTTATGGCACAAAGGACTTGAGCATAGAGTGTTTGAGGTTCCTGTGACTGACCTTCAAAAGAATGAAGATTAAGCGATCATCAGAGTTTTTTCTCCGTAACATAAAGACAGGTTCCAAAGAACCGAACAATAAATTCCTGGCTTAATTTGATCCCTTGTTATCAATTTTTTTGGATGAAATTTCAACAACATTACATTGCAAGTATTATACACTCGGAACAATAAAATTCTTGAGATGGCTGTCAGCTACAAGCCTACAAGTTATGGAAACGAGGTAAATACAGGGAATATTGCTTTATAAACAGAGTCGTAAGCAGCACTACTGATTATGGAACTACATTGCCATTGCTGGAGAACAAGAAGCACCTTGAAGAAAATGATAGCTTTTACAGGCGTTCTTCAGGAAAGTCACAGCTTTCATGGTGGACAGAATGATGGAAATGAAGGTATAGATTTCAGTATCAACTTCCTACTACGTTGTGCAGTGGATGAACTGCACTCGTGATGCGGTGGTGAAACTCTCTTAGAGTTGGGAGGGGAGTTTGTTTTCAGAATAAGTGGTAAGCATTTATGTTTCAGAACCTTAGGAGTTTCATCTTCTGGAATTGCCTGAAGATTTGAATTGAACTTGGACTGACCCAAGGAAGATTCTGATGAGCAACGTTCTGGGGTGTTGCACAACTGAGAAGATGACCTGATAGAATGAGGAAAAGATCCAGTGAACTTCCCACTATAAGCTAACGGCAGCCTGCAAAATATAGACTTAACCACTTGAATGAGTCTTGGTTTAAGGCTAGCTCAAGTTGCCTGATCGGTGCATGAAATCATATCCTCATATTCATATCCGGTATAACAAGTGTCAAACAAAGATCAAGAAAAATAAAAAGTCTGAAACAAGATAGCTTTAAGGCTAACCTAACCAATCTAAGAAAAGATGAAATAGTACCTGGAAATATTAGATGGTACTGGAAGATCTCGATGCTCCTCAGCATTTTTATGGGTTACAATGTCGTGGGAATTTTTATCTGATGCATTCTTTTCACAGGCCTCTAAGCCCTCCCCATCAGATCCAGATTCATCACATCCTAGAGAAAAGAAAAAGGAAGCATTAGGGAATACTAGAAAAATGGAAAGTGCTCGCCATGTTAGAGTCAGACATGCCAGAATTTGATAAGTCAAAAAAACTACAAGCGAGAGGGGGAGAAAAATAATTCTTGGTTCCAGTCACTATGTTGTACATTTGACCAAGAAAATACCAGAAAGACTCACCATCCTTCCGACCAAAACTATTTTTACAACCTTCACATCTACAACTGGGAGAGCATCCAACACCAGCCTGTATTAACAGAAGAAAACAACCATATCAGATTGGTGAAAAGAACATTTAACATACAATGTTTTGAACCGACAAACCTGAAAACATTCACAGTACTTCTTTAAGCAACTTGACTTTCTACAATTGCATCCTCTTTTATGCCTGGCAGAAGCTGGAGTTTTGTTATTTTCACCCTGAATGAGCAACACCATTTTTGTGTGATTAAAGTGGTATTGCCGAAAGAAGACACCCTTATTGAAATATGGAAAAATTGTCATCAAAGCCAAAACATCACAACATTATGAGCCATGTCAGATGAGTTCAAGCTAATAACCGGCACAACCAAGTGATTGTTAACCACCCTAAGGAGTATCAAATCAAGGTTCAATTCCCCTTCCTCATTTGGCCTTATTCAAATATACAAAGAAAAAGGCCAAATGACAAAATAAGTAATGAGCTTTGATGCTACTCTAGTTATCATGAAGCTTAATCATAAATATAGAATCTAACCCAGGTATCCAAAACACTGTCTGTGCTTCTAATGACTTTGGGAGCAAATGCTTGTGGATTGCGAGATTCAATCTGTTTACGAGTCTCTAAAACCATCTTTTCATGAATCGGTTTATTGAAGCAATCTAAGCATGAACAAGGCTCAATACAGTAGAGACCAGCAGCAAAGCAGTCGCAGTAACTGTATCATAAAATATAGTCAGTAGAACTAGGTAGACAATATTGAAAGCAGCTAAATCCCTAGTATGAGAAAAAGTGAAAAATCAATGACAGTGAATGCAATGAGTAGAAATAAATAATAATAGGCAGCGGAGAACCAAGACAAATCCAAAAATACATATCTAAACAAATAGATTAAAATAAGCTAAAATGATTATTAAATCACATTTCATTCTAACATGCTATTGGAAATTGATTCATTAAGCAATTGTAGAAATCAAACCAATGTGATGACTACAAAGTTAGGCCTGAATATCTTATATTTTTAGACGTAGGAAGTCAATTTACAACCTGTTGGTTCACCTGATTTTTTACTTTTAATTCAGAGTAATTAAAGGACCAATGGTCTTCAGTATCACAATAGAGGAATTAACCAGTTATATAGGTATAGACTCAGTGAGACACTTCAAGATTATGCACACTGACCCTAAATACAGATTTAAGACAGACTTACAGTTTCAAGCATTTTGATCTCTTACAGTTACAGCGCTTGCATGAGGCACTCTCCTCGACAAGTTCAAACTTTTGCCTGCATAGTATTAAACTGAAATCAGTTTGTATTATGGTGTTTGAATAGCAATTTAGAGCATATTAATCTAACATGCCTCTTCTTTTCAGGAGTATTGTGGTCAGCGTCAGTGCCACCAACAGATGCAGGAGCCTCACAAGAACTTTCTATAACTACAGTTCCATTGTCACTAGGAACCTCACCCATTTTCATAGAGCTTAAAATTGATTTATTAGGAGGATTCTGGCCTACAGTCAGAAAACTAGGAAATGTCAAGGACCAAGGTGCATACCAATTTGTTTTCAAAAGATAGAGCCGCTCACAAAAGAAATACCACCTTTCAAGATGTTTGGAAGAGAATTCAAGTGCAAACCGAAACCAGGTGACTTTTCAAACACCAAACAACGCCGTCTTATGCTACGCTGCATACAGAAGAACATAAGAGTATGATTATAAAAAAACAGCCAATCATTGAGCAGGAAAATAGTGTAAATTTTAAGAAACGACACATAAAATGAAAATCATTGATAAATGTACAATATAAGGAACTTGTATTAGGTATGCATATCATAAAAATGGCTCAAAAATGCTATTATCTTTTCATTTTCTAGAAAGAATTAAATACTAATATGTAGCTTCGTGTCAATCTTATATCTCGAATTGCAGTCTGCCATAAAAATGTACTTGCACAGTTTTTTCACTTTACCTGACGACTCAACTGGCTGCATTTCTCCCCCTTATCATCCTTCTTCAAACTTGAATCAGTAACTACTGGTTTGTCCGGTAGACAAGTAGACAGGATGCAAGATGTCTGATCTGTTACTGAATCTCCCAATTCATTTTGTTTGCAAGAACCTTGATGATCACCAGATTCTGCATTTTCTAAATTATTTGCATTATCAAGCGAAAACTCTGGGATATTTGATATAAAAGAGGTTGTCCCAGAGTCTACCGTTCTCTGATCCTGTCCATCACTATTCTCGTGAATGATAGATGTATTCACTGTCAACATATCAGCAACATCAGAAACAACTGCCACCCAGCCACATCCTGCTGCTTCTTCGCTCGGCTTAATCCGACGTATTTTACGTAAATCTCTTTCATTTTCAAATGACCGTTGCCTCTCTTTCCATTCATCTCTACTGCGTTGGAAAGGAGATCTCTCTTGTTCCACCACTTCCAGACTTGTTTTTTTCAGTAATGCATCACAAGCCTCCAGGTTATCATCAGGACTCCTACAATCATATTTTGAGGTTCCTGGCAACTCAACCGCTAAATCTGATTGCTTGTCAAACAGATCACTGCTAATTCCTTTGGATGAACCGTCATTACTGAGACATCCTGGATGCTCATCGTACAAGCCAGATTGCCCAGCAGCTTTTGAAGCTTCCTGACTTGCATTAGATTCATTACTGCTCTGGAGGACCCTAGTGCTTAAATCTGCCGAGAAATGATGCCTGAAACCAATATCATTCAGGACACTTAAAATCATGAACTAAATACAGCAATAAGAAAATTTAGTTTTACCTTTTAACTGAAAACCTGGATTCCCTATGGCAATTGATTTGTGGGGAGGGAAACAAAGATGAAGGGGACAAAAAAGCTAATGAATTGAAAGCATTATCAGTCTGACTGGACTTGGCTTGCTCAATAGGAGAAAGGCTATCAATGTACTTAAAGACAGGTGAATCCTGCAAAGGAAGAAAGCAATGTTTAAACCATAGCATGTAAGTCTCAATAACCTGATCAGCAAATGCTCATGTACACAAGAAAACAAAGAACCAAGCTAAAGATAGAGCAATCTAAACCAAACTAGGGAAAAAAGTATCTCTTCTATATCATTTAAAGAAATACCAACATTCCCAACATTTTGAAAGTATTGCTGCTCACCTCTAGTTGTATAAATTACCAACATTTCCAATGTCAAATCTCAATGAGACAAATTATAAGCATGTCAAAACTTATATATAACCCCATGAGCATAATTATTATTGGGTAAAAATTTGTAAAAAATTTACATTACACTTGTAAACACAAACATGACACGGGAAACACACAAATTCACGCTGTAGTCTGAACACAAAACCCATCAACAATTCCGACAAACATACAAAAGTAATTCAAAGCGAAAAAAGCAGAACAAATTAAACTTGACAGGCAAAACCCAAATCAGCATCTAATTATTGAAAGCCGAAATGCCCAAAACCCAGAAATCCTAGGTGAGCAAACATAATTAACAAAAACCAAAATTCTTAAAACTTTTTTTTTAAATTGCAAGAGGAAAAAAGAATAATAACCTCAAATTTGGAAAGAGAAGAAGTAGGAGTCGGAGTGATCTGGGTTTTATGTGGTGTATCCATTTTCACCAAAGGCTCCACATCTTCATCTCTCTTTTGCTTTTTTTCAAGGATTAGAGCTCAAAGCCTACGGAGACAGTCAAAGGCTCCCTTGCCTCTTTCTTTGAATTTGGTCGAAAGTGAAACCCAAAAAACAAAAAATAATAATAATAATAAGACTTTTGATTAAGGAAGCGGGAAGGCGGGAAAACAAAATGGTAATTCTATTTTCCTATTCAATTTGGGATGCTGGGTCGGTCCATCTCCTATGTTAGGCCCGTAATCAATTTGGGATGGAATTTTGATATATTGGATTTAGACAGTTGATCCGGCCCCATTCTAATGAAATCCCGTCCATTAAGTTTGGATTATCATTTAATTAATAAAGTCGTGTGTTTTGGAGTGATGATTTCAATAATATTTAAAGTAACAAAACCCCCCAAAACTTTTCTTTTTTTCTTTCCTAGCCCTTGTTCTATCCCGTAACGGTGTTGGATTCCGGATTAGTTATTGCCTATCTTTTCTTCCATCACACCAACTTTTTATTATTTATTTATTCAGTTGAAAAACGTTGATGCTTATCGTTGTAAAACCTTCACCAACTACTAACATTTTTTTTTGAAAAATGAGTTGGTCATGGATATTTAAATGGTGTCTCTTCGTTTACTTCTTAATATGTCTCTATTTTGAGGATATTTTAGAATAATAATTTATTCCACAAGTAGATTTGGACTATGATGTCTTAAGTTTTGTGCTTTTGTTGTTTCATGAGTCATACATTTTTTATGAAAATGGTAAAAGTCTTTGTCTTGTTGTGTACAAGTTTTAGCCTTGCTTTTTCAAGTGTTTTTAAAGATGAATTTGTTGTCGTTCTCTCTAGTTAGATGAATATTCAATTATTTTAATGATAACATCCACTACTTTAAACTTTCTGAAACTGATTCTCCTATCGTGATAGGAGCTTGCAATCACTTATCATGTAAAACTCCTTACCCAACCTAATGACCAACACGGTTAAGAGATGCTACCACGACATATGCATAACACTTGTTGCTTATTTATAAGTTTAATATGACTTTCAACAATTAAATAAAATCCATAAATTGAGGTTAAAAGGAATGGAAAACTTTGGAACATTTTTAAAATCATTTTGGATGATTCCAAAGGTGTTTGGACAAGTTTAAAACATAAAATGGGGTTCTAAAGGCTTAAAACTATTAGAACAATCAATTTAGAGAAACAATTATTTTAGGTATAGTAGAAACTTTTAAATTTTCTTAAACAGAATTCATTGTATTATTTATAACAATAAACTTAATCGAAATATACTTGTACTTTGTACAAAGTCGACTAAAGTCGATCTTGACTTTCTACCAAATGATTTTTTCTATTACTCAAATCACGAACTACCTCAACTGTGAGCTCAAAGTTTATCAAACAAATCACATGAAATAAAAATTTTTATTAACTTTTAGTAAGAAAGTTAATTTTCTCTATAACCAAAAACTATGCGTTCTTTTTCAGAAAATAGAATTTATTTTGTAAAATAAATTTCCAACATTTTCGAATTGAATAACGACATATGATAAGGGTTGTAAATTGCTCAACACATAATTTCTATTTATAGAGAATCATACAAGAGTTATATTCAAATAAGACTTGATTAAATAATAATATTTAATAGAAAATACAACTTTTCCTCAATTATGAGTATAGAGACAACAGCATGCCCTAGTAAATACTAAGTTTGTTGTCCTTACTCCAATTATGTGTTATATGAACTTTTATCCAAACATTTATAATTTATCCACATCAATATTTATTTTTTTATTTATTAAAATATTATCTATTTAATTAATTAAATTAATTGATTGAATTAACTAAATTAATTTATTAATTAAATAAATTTTTTAATCCAATTCTAATTTCGATAAAATTAACAACTTTATCGTATTCGAATCTATGAAAATATATATTTAATTTTTCTATTCAGCAATTTATAATAATTAATAAATTTAATTTCATCTTCCAACTTCAATGTTTAATTATTACTAATTAATAATAATTTACAAAAGCCACTTCATGTGATTAATTTTATGAGGTAATTCTTCCTCATTCTCTTGATCTCCACTTTTCTCCCCAGTGTCTCTTTCTTATCTTGTTGGTTGATCCTAAAATTTTGATTAATTATGAAAAAAAACCTATTTCTTTAATTATATACATAAATAACTTGAAATGAAGAGTAAAAATTGATTGAGCCAAAGAGAATGACGCACCAACATACCATGTCAGCCATCAAAATAAAATATTCAATTTTTGGTGGTGCCAAGAAAAATGGCATCACTTGTATAAATATCAGGAAAATACTGTTATTTCTCAATAATTATAGGACTTTGAAAAATTCATTTTTTGGTGGAGCCGATTAAGTATGGCTCCACCACTTTTTTAATGTTTCAAGGGTATTATTTTTTTGGGAGGTTTTTAGATTTTTTTAAAAATGTGATTTTGTCGGGTGGCTCCAATTAAAATGATGCCACCACTTTATTTATGTTGTGTCAACATTTTTTTTAGTTTTATGATAGTTTTAATTTTTTAGTTTTTTAATTTAAAAAATATTATTTTATTGGGTGGAGCCATTTGAACCCGTCACCGCAACACAAGCAAGTTTCTCAATGCTATTAAATTGTTGCTCGGATGCTGCCAATATTGATGATCTCATTTGTGCGGTTCGATTTGAGATTCCTTACAACCTTTAAATATCCCGATGACTCAGGAATTCCAAATAATCTACCCATTGGTTGTATAATCAATTTAAACTCGTTATCGTCCTACCACGACTAACTAAAACACTTACATAACCAATTTGAATTTGTTGCCGAATAAATAACTGGCATCCGAAAATAACTATTAAATTTACCAGTGTCAAAGCTCTACCAAATTATCGTTAAACAAAACATACCTTCAAATTAAAAAAATTACTAAATAAACAAAAACACAAATACATAGAAAAAAAGGCTTATCATTTTTCTCCCAGTCATCCTCTAACAAAATAAAAATTTAAAAAAATTCTTTAACTTAAATTGATCTGTCATTGGGGTTATATATAACTATTTCATCACCCCAAAGGAAATGGCTTCACCAAATAAAATTTTATTTTTTATATTTAAATTTAAAAAAACACATTTTAAAAAACAGGTACTTACATTGGTGGTATCATTCTTAATGACTCCACAAAATAAAATATAATTTTTTTATATTTAAATTAAAAAAACGCATTTAAAAAAAAAACAAGTACAATACACTGTTGGCGCCATTATTAATGACTCCATCAAATAAAATATAGTTTTTAAAAATTTTAAATTTAAAAAACCAAAAAAAAAATCCCTGACAAGTGGTGACTCCATACTTAATGGCTCCAACAAAAATAGATTTTATTTAAATCCCCAAATTATTAAGAAATAGTTGTATGTCCCTAATATTTATATAAGTGACATCATTTTTCTTGGCGCCACCAAGAAATTGATATTTTTATTTCAGTAGTTGACGTGGCATGTTGGTGGCGTCATTCTCTTTAGTTCCTCCAACTTTTACTGTTTATTTCAAGTAATTTACGTATATAATAAAAAAATAAATCATTTTCATAATTAATTAAAATTTTAAAGTAATTTATATAAAAAAGCCTGTCTTGTTGGTTGGCGATACAAATGTGAGCTTTATCCATGGCTTACCAAAACACAAAGGCGTGAATGCAATTGTGAAGCAAGCGGCCAATTTCACCAATTCAGTTCCTCTTACTTTAAGGTTGGAGAGAAAGGTTTATCAAATTTTAGGTGAAAGACATTGGGCTAAGGGATAAATTGTTGTAACATTCACTCATGAATGCTTCAAGATGCAAAGCAACTAAGATAATCTAAGACAATTTTTGAGAAATTTGGATTCTGGGCAATTTTTGGGTAAATTAGGGTTCTTTGAAAATTAGGTTTTAATTCAAATAAAATATATTTTTATTTAAAAATAGTTTTATTTATCTTATATAAATTTCATATTGCAATTTTCCACTATTTATATTGGTTTTAGTTGGATTCATTTTGATTTACAATTTTGTTTGATGAGTAGGTAGTTCATGTGTATTTTGCCAAAGAATCTGAGTCCATCTTTATATATTTTTTTTAAATAGATCCAAAGACTCATCGATTTTTAGAAATTTTCTCTTTAGAAAAAAGAGAGAAGATGAGATCATCTGGCGAGAGGAGAAGCAGAGAAAAATTTAAGCGAGTGGTGCTTGTTTGTCTCACTAAATACGGGACAAAGCTGGCACCTCAAAATTTTTTGAGGATAGAATTAAATTATATATTTTAATATATTTTAATAATTTATATTTTTTTAAGAAAATTTAAGCATAGTTTTATTATTATTAATTTAAAATTTTATAAATTATAAATAGATCTAAATAAAAAAAAATTCTATTTTAGGGTTCTGATTGTGCATCTTTACCTCCTCAATTTCAGGTTAGGTTTTTTAATCTACATCTTTGCTTCAAATATGGTGGGTTTTTGTGTAGGTGATGCGGTTTGGATTTTAGGTTTGAATGGAAGGATGTTAGGTTTCAATTCAAGGGTGGTAATGGGTGCTTGGCGAAGTGTAGGTATTTGAAGGTTAGATGAAATAGGAGAGTGCTTAACCACAGTTCCTTCCCATCCAACTTTTTTCTAGGTTAAAGCTGCCCTCTTTTTAATATTTAATATCTTTAACTTTATATTATTTTACAAATTTTAGATTTTTTTATTATTTATTTTTTAATTTTAATTATTTATTTACTAACTGATAAAATAAAATAAGTTATTTTATTCAAATGACTCAAAAATTAATTAATTATAAAAATAATCCAAATTTAAAAATAATCATTCAAATGACTTAAAATAAATAGTAAACTTAGGTTGAAAGACTTAAGTGGCTGGCACCACATAAAATTCTAACACAATAATTGTCTAATGATTGTGCCAGGGGTTAAAAAATATATTTTTTTAGGGTACTGGATACTAGATGGCCGACACTCACGTATTTTTTTTAAATCGTAGCATATTGTTATATATTTATACGAGTATTTAAAAAAAATTGGGTTAGGGAAAGGAGATGGCCTGCACCACTCTTTCCCATAAAAAAATATATTTTTGGTCTTAGTACACTAATGGTTGACACTCACTTTAGCAGATAAAAAAATATTTTTTTAGGTTAAGGGAAGGAGATGGTCGGCACCCACTTTTTCGAGAACCCAAAAACTTTTTTTAAAGTGATGGGACACTGATGGTCGGCACCTTTGTACCTGATTAAATTTTTTTTTGTAATGGGACATTGATGACTGGCACCCTTATACCAGATTTAAAAAAAATTTGGGTGCTGGGATACTAATGGCAAGCACCCCAATACTAAATTAATAATAATAATAATTTTTTGGGGTGTTGGGGCATTGATGGCCGGCACCCCCCTAAGTCTATATATATGGAAGCTTTTTAGGTTGTGGTATTGTAATTGGAAGAGAAAAAATTGTTGAGATTACCATCAAATTAGAGTGTTTGGTTGTGTACCATCAAATAAGGATATTGTATTTGGGAGCATATACTGTCAAAATAGGTGTAATGTAGTGGATTGCAGATGGGAGTCTGTGGGAGTGTACAACCGAATTTTGATGTTGAATTATATACTCTCACGTGAACCGTAAAGGATATGTCATCAAAGGTAAGATGACTTCCTTCACCATAAATAACGAACTATTTAGGCCAGTTACAATTAAAGAATATGGCGGGCGAACATGGTTGAAATTACTAAATGCAACGTAGACCTGATTCAAGCAGAAGACGACTAATTGTGGAGAAACTACTATTTAAAATATTCGTATTATTTTTGTATCCGTAAATCAATTTTAGTCAGTATTATTTATTGGTCAAATTTTATACTTTCGTATATCAGTTTTGTAAAATGTTTGTATTATTTTTGGATCTGAAAAATATTTTAGTTCATATTATTTGTCGGTCAAATTTTATATTTTTGTATATCAAATTTCTAAAATGTTCGTATTATTTTTTTATATGTAAATAAAATTTAGCCGGTTTTATTTGTTGGTTGAATTATATAATTTCGTATATTAGTTTTGTAGTATGTTCGTATTTTCTTGTATATGTAAAAAAAAATTTGTTGTGTCTTATTATTTGTTCAAATTATTATTTTTACTTAATATTTTGTGCTCATCTATGTCCACAAATAATTACGTTAAAAAATCAAATTTTTTCGTATTGGAAGAATAATTACAAAGTAAATATTTACAAAAAAATTCTAGATCCCGACAACGTCCCTGGTCCCAACATATAACGATCGGGCTACCTTCGTTGGCGAGGGCGTGCACCTTGTTGAGGCGTTTGATAGTTGCTCGGGTTGGCCTCTGATGTCCTTTCCGATGTACTTAAGAAAGTTGTATAATCGTATACCCTATCATCGGGGGTGTTGGGGTATTGCGAGATTGGAGGTGCCGAGCCAAAAATATTCTCAATGTTAGGTGTAGGTGTTTGTCGATGGAGCTTCAGGTGGTATGAGGATAATCTGAAGTGTGCCAAATGTTGAGGTTCAGGGTCATCACCAAATATCTCCACGAACAAAGGAAGTTGTTGTTGGTGTTGGGATATGTGCTCATATTGTAGTAAACATGTAACTGTTTTCTATTTATTTGAACGATGAATAAATAAATAAAGTTAATTTCACATTTTATTATTATATCTTTTTTATTTTTCGTCTTTTATATTTTGCATGCATAACAAAATTGTGACAAGCAAATATTAGCTTACTGATTGTCTAAAATTCAAACTGAAGATAAGTGGCATTGTAAAGAACGTTTACACTACAAGAAATATAACTTACTTGAATAGATAATTTAAATGAGTCCATAATCCCGTAAAAGAATAAAAGTGAGCATTTGATTCAAATACTGAGAAGAATTATTACGTCGTCCACAATTCCAATTGAGGAGATGACTAGTCTTGGCTATCGAAGCAGTTGACTCCACGAGTAGAGATATAGATGTATTCATTGATAGAATGATACATTGGACTGAACCAAAGATGAATTAATTCTTAATCCGTTTCTGAATTAATTTACTTGTGACGTTCATGGTGTGATTTACCTAAATTCTGAGTTAGTCACTGACCCATGCGTATGCAACTCATGTGCTTTGATATAAGTGGAGACTTATGCTCTAAAGATGATCGAGCCCATAGCTGGTATGTTGGGTACATGACTTGTGTATGGCATGGCTTTACTAGCAACAGTAGAATTCATAGCTCAATTAAAGAGTTAATGATATCCTCTCATTGGCATTGTGTGGATTGATAAATATGGGACATGGCTACGGGTTGCTAGTTCTCAAACGAGCAATTTATCACAGTTATTTGTTAGCAGTGATTATATTAATCATTAAGAAGACACAATGGTGACAATGAGATAAAATAGGATTGTATTGAGTGAACGAATTTAGCTCAAATGAATCAAGGATATCATATGAGGGTAACACACACATGACGAAGCCATTGGACAAAGCAGTTGGGTGAATTGCTTCCGTAAAGAGTATACAATAAGGAGTTTTCAATCATGGTACTTCTTTTGGACTGACTCCATGATTAAGTAATTTCAAATTATTGAAACGATTCTTCTGGACATAATTGCAATCACTGAAGTCTAATTGTATATGTGTGATTGATTCATTCGTTAGCTCAATAAAAGCTTGATCGGATTGCATTTGAATCAGAAGAAAATTCTACGACTTTGAGAATAATTTAATTGAGTTGATTTATTCGATGTGGAATTAAATTAGGCAGTCGTAAGAATTGTTCAACTAGAGAATTTGATTAAAGAATTTTCTTGAAAAATTAATTTGGAAAATCTAAGTGATTTTTGGAAAAATTAATTTTGATCAAGTAAAATTAAATGAATCAAATCAATTAAAATTAATATAATTTTTTTGGAAGTTAATTTTCAAGTCAAAATTTTCCCTAAATTTATTTTTCGTTGTATTTTCCAAACCCATTTTTCTAATAGTTGGGGATGAGGGTTATGCGATGACAATTCAGATGCTTCATATTGTGGCTCGGGACCAGGGTTTGAGACAGATTCCGTTTTCCCGAATGGTGGAACTTAGTTACAACACAGTCGTGTTCTGGTCCTATGCTATCGAGAAGATTCCAATTGCGTGTATTCTAAGACCACCATGTATCGACCCTGAAAAATGTAGGGCATCTTGTTTTCGGCATACCAAGTTGCGTACTCACACGAAGGAAAGAACCCTGTCTCCGAGACAAATAAGAGGGATCGCCTTTCATGTCGGGCATTCTGTAGAATGATGTAAGGAGCATGTTAGTTCGCCCAATTGACGGTATCCCTACCCTTTTTGTCTATCTTGTTTATTTCTTTGAAGTTTTGTGGAGGGTCCAGGATAAGTTGCATGCAACTAAACTGTCTCAAGACCCGATCCGCTGTGTGTCACTCAACCATATGGAAATTAATAAATAGGACGTTTCTCACGAACATAGCTTGCTGCTCATGTACCCATGATGGTATAAAGGTCGCAAATTCCTCAACCGAATACAACATCCATAGAAGCTGCACAGTATAGAGCAGACGTTTTTAGTTAAGTTAATTTTTTTTTGTTTTGAAAATATTATATTTGGAAAAAAATTCAGAAGCGTATTTACCTTACCTTCAGAGTGAGTCTCTATCATGTGGCGGTATATGGGCACGGTGTATGATCGTCCAATTCCTGATACCATTACCCATCTGAAATACGCATTCATATTTTCAATTATTTATTACAGGAAATTAAAAAACAAAAGGTAGAGTCAAATCATAAATCGCCTATTTACGAGTGGCTAGAACAATGGTTGATGGGTTACTGATGCCCAAAATGACATCCGGTATAAGGCCCACGACTGTAATAGAAGGCAGTAATCACACATGGTCTTTGTGGATGGCTTTGTTGCTTGACAAAGCTCATGGTATAAGCACACTAGTACTGCAAAGCCCCAACTATAATTCCTAACTTGTGCCAGGTCTTCTAATAATAGGAGGTACATGATGTGGACTTTATTTTGATTTATGTCCGACATCAATACCCTACTTATGAGTTACAGCGTAGATAATGTCCATTTGCGTTAGACGGCTCGGTAGATGTTTGAAGTTATTTATTAAACATGTGAATTTCAACTCGGTTAATTTTCCTTCTTCACGATCAATAGACACTCTTCTTAGTAATCGTTGGCAAGTGCCCCACAAATCGAGCACTTTTCCCTACCCGACCACTACTTCTCTATTAATAGACAGTCCCAGCTGGACTGCTACATCATGCAGTGTTATTGTTGCTTCTTCGCACGGGAGGTGGAACGTGTGTCTCCGGGTGTCATATTTCAACTAGGGTTGATATTAAATCAGTCCGTAAGTTAGCAATATGAATATACGCGACTGTTCCAAACCCTGCAGCATTCAAATATTGGAGAACCCTCTGATCGGAAAAATATCCCAGATCATGGAGCTGAGGTCTCCGACCCGATACCGTTCTTATAGAAATAGTGAAAATATTATGTTTTATTTCTCGTTAAAAATAATTTTTTTTTGTAATTTTGTTTAAATCTCAATTGGTCAAAAACTTATCATATCATGAACAAACTTTGCAACATGGTTATCATAATTTAGAAGAGAACTATGATCCACTTCGATATCTGCGTAAAAGTAGAACAATTTATCACGAGCGAACTTGAAATTTAATTTTTTTTGAAAAACCTATCATTTTTTTTAAAAAAAGGTTGTATAAACTTACATTTTTTAATACTGTATAAAAAATGTGGAAAAAAATTTAGTGGCTAGCTACGATCGACGGTGGTCGATGGTGGAACTTACGGTAGTGGAGCAGTTGAGATTCTAATGAAGGATTTATAGTAGGGGACCTGTTAAGGATTAAGGAAAAGTAAAGGAACAAAAAAGGGGAAAAATGGTACTTGAAGGCACCTCCAGGTCACATCGGACCCAGGCTGAAGCCAACCATCAATGTGCCAAGGCTTGGTACGGTCCGCATCTCAATGGCCAAGGCCTGAGCAGTCAGAAGCAGACCATTAGAGAGCCAAAGCCTGGCACGATTCACTTCTCTAGGCTTGACCTCGACCATTTGGTAGACGGGCCTACTTCTCTAGGCCTGCCAAGTTCCATCATCTTTTCCTTTTCTTTTTTTTTAATTTAAATCCTATTCATATCCATTCTTTATTAACTTTAAATCTTTTTTTTTACTTTTAAATTTATTACTTTAATTTTATTTATCTTTTAATTAAAGAAGGGATTTTTGAAAAAAAATATTTATTCATTTAAATTAATTTCCTATAATTATTTAATTTTTAATTAAAATCATTTTAAAAAAATATTTATCCTTAAAATTGATATTTTAAATTGATTTATCCTTAAAATTGATATTTTAATTTTATAATTTAATATTTGTACCACTAAATTGATATCTTAATTAAATTCCATTGTTTAAATTAAGAATCATGAAAAAATAAATAATAAGAGTGTGGGTAAATAAAAAATAAAAAACCCTTTAATTACAAGTTTTTACAATGATCATGGAATAGTAAAAAATCACTCATCATCATCCAATCCGGCATTATAGGAAGATTGATTGACAACATAAATACGGTGTGGGCAATTTGATCGGTTGTGGCCGGATGCTTGACACACCATACACTGTTTAGGTTCTCTTGGCTCCTTGACATCTATGTCATTTTGAATTCTCGTCGAATATGGTCAACCTTTAGGATGTCTACGAAGATTGCGGTCCGACAGCATCTCGAAAGCAATCGACAAAACTTCTTAGTTCGAGATATCCGACATTATAGGAAATTCATTTCCCTAGATATGTAATGTGTGTTGCAGCATGTAGACCTCATCTATGAATTGTTCGACATCTAGATATGCATGCGCACACGATATCGAAGAGTTTGGAACCTTTTGCATGCGCACATGAATATCGAAAAGTCTAGAACTTCTTGCACTTGCAACGCTTGTTTCGAAGATCAACAATGTACAACCTGGGCGGAAGACTTGATTGATGACCTATGTAATCTTGAACCCGGAAAGTCTCCAAGTCGCGCAAATACAGTTCTACTTTCATCCTCTGCGTCCTCTTCGGACGCCCTCAATGTACATGTGCTCGACCTCTATTTGCTTTACTTGTCTTAGCCTCATCTTTGGCATCAACGTAGCCAACCTATATAGAATATTACCGAGAAAACAACAGAAATTGGCAGATGACATGTATGTCTTATGATCGAGTTAACTGCCTCTACGAAGTTGTTCATCATCTAACCATATCAAAACCCATCATCATAACTTTAACTCTGCTGTCAGTTCTTCGTTCTACCCAACCACTATCGAAGACAGCAATTTTCGGGTAACGATGTCATCTAAGCTTCAAGCCACGCGAACCTTTGCCTGAATATTTGCGGTTCTAACTCATACCCTGCATATGCAATTTCGAACCAATATAAATTTAGAAAAAAATTTAAATACAAACTGTTATTTCTTGAAAAAAATACAAACAAATAATAAAAATAAAATATGAACAAATCAATTTTGGAACAATGTTTTTTTACCCATGCTCACAATTTCTCTGGACCATTCTTTATTCTTATAACCTCTGTAAAAGTTTGACGCGATGTGTCGAATGCAATAAACGAACCTCACAGAAACCCCGAATGCTTTACCGCAGCAAGTAGTCCTTTCGATCTGTCCAAGATGAGGCAAGTGTTGTATTTCCTAACAATGTACCTTAGCAGATTTGACAGGGAAATTCCCAAGGCTCGAAGTTCTTGCTTTCCACGATGGCAAAAGCGATAGGAAGTACATTCTGGTTAATGTATTATGAAACCGCAATCAGGATTGTTTGCATGTATTTACCGTAGAACCAAGTTCCATCCACCTGCACCAACGGTTTGCAGTGAGAGAAGGCCTTAACACAATGCTCGAACGTCCAGAACAATCAATGGAAAACTTGTTTCCTCGGTTCTATCTCGCCGTCCGGGCCTCTATGCGGTAGTGTTTGCAAATCAGTCACCATTCTCAGCATATACTCCAGCATCGATCGTGAATATCCACCATTAAAGTTTGTTGTATGACGCATCACAATCACTGTACAACTACTTCATCGTCATTTGCTTCGCCCACCATCCTTTCCTGTAGGAACCCTATATTTAAACCGAGTTTGCATGTCTGCAATAAGAGTCGATATAGGGATGGTAGGACTGTCTTTCACCAATGAGATAATGTAGTTGCATATAATTTTTGCATCCAATTTTTTATGGTCTTGCGACATGCAAGTGACTGTGCATTTGTAAGGACCTTCTATTTTCTTGACTATCAACGTTTGAGTTTTTTCATCTTAAATTTTAGTATCATCCTAAAAAAATCAAATCTAAATGAAAATTCTAATTTCACGTATTAAACTATTAAAAATAGTAATTTCAATAATACTTTTTGACAAACGTGAGGTGCTCAAAAATTATTATTATTATTATTATTATTATTTTGAGGCTATGTGTTAAAAGAATGTGTAAATTATGAGAAACGTGCCAATTGCCAACCGGAATGAAGCTACACTTCAAATAGAAAATATGAAGCTACAGTTCTAGTATCCACTAGTCTAAATGGATGTCTTCTTGGTTATTTCATGCATTCGCAACTCTTTTTTCAATAAGTTCTCTTCCTTTCTTTCGAACAAAGTCTCCAAGCTCAGACCAATGGTGGGTGAAGCAAAGTTGATAGCAAATAGGGTGACAAAACCCGTATCCAGAGATGATTTATTTCATTTCATTAAATCAGCCATTTCCAATGAACAACAACAAACAGACCCATTTTACGTGCTGGATTTGGATGCAATCAGGTCCCTGGTGGAGACATGGTTCTGTAATCTTCCAGTAGTTCAACCTTTCTATGCTGTCAAATGCAACCCTAACCCTGCTTTCCTCAAAGAAATGGCAGCTCTCGGCACCGGCTTCGACTGTGCAAGCCTTCCTGAGATTGAAACCATTTTGTCTCTTGGGGTTTCGCCTGATCGAATCGTTTTCGCAAACACATGTAAACCTGAGTCTCACATCAAGTATGCAGCTAAAGTTGGCGTTAACTTAACCACTTTCGACTCCAACTATGAGCTCGAAAAGATCAAAAAGTGGCACCCGAAATGTGCACTGTTGATCCGAATCAAAGTCCCGGAAACCAGTGGTGCAACATTCAAGTTCGGTTCCAAGTTCGGTGCACTCCCTGAGGAAATTGTTCCGCTTCTGAAAGCAGCTCAAGAAGCAAAGCTCCAAGTCGTTGGCGTCTCGTTTCATATTGGGAGCAGAGCAATTAACTTCCATGCATTCGACGATGCCATTGAAGCAGCCAAAACAACGTTCGACACTGCAGCTCAACTTGGGCTACCTAAAATGCATATCTTAGACATAGGTGGAGGCTTCACATCAGGTCCAAAGTTTACCGATGCAGCCTCCGCCGTGATAGCTGCTTTACAAAAATATTTCCCTGGTGAGCTAGCTGATGGTAACTTAAAAATCATTGCGGAACCTGGTCGCTTCTTTGCTAATTCGCCATTTACATTAGCAACAAGCGTAATAGGGAAACGAGAAAGGGCGGAGGTTAAGGAGTACTGGATTAGCGATGGGATTTCGGGGTCGATGAACTTTTTGAAGTACGATCACGATGAAGTGATTTGCACTCCTCTCATCATGAAAAACCCTACATGCAAAGAATTGAAAACATGGAGTTCCACTGTTTTTGGACCGACATGCGATGCAGCTGATACGGTTTTGAAGGGTTTTGAATTGCCAGAATTGGACGTGAATGATTGGCTGGTCTTTCACAACATGGGTGCTTATACTTCATCCCGTGGGAATGATTTCAATGGGTTCAAAACTTCGGCCATTCCAACTATTGCCTATGAAAATTAGTGGTCCCCATAAGGTCACCCTTAGAAGAAGCAAATGCATGTGTTTTCATCGTAGTGTTTAAATTCTCGTAAGGTTGTTGTTGTTGTTTTCTGATGAGTGGTCTGTTTTCTTTTGTTAATGTGATGCTTTGATTGCTTATGTTTGTGAGCCTCTTGCTTATAATAAAATTTTTATTTGCTGAAGAAAATAGCTTGTGAAATTATGCTGTCGCAGTCCACTTCATGGATAATTTAGTTTCCTTTGAGCTGGTGATTGGACATTGCACAGTGGAACGCCAGCTCCTTTAAGCAGCGGTGCCGGACATTGCTTCAAAGTAGTGTAATTAAAAACGGTTTTTGAAGACAAGGAGCTTAGATCATATTCAGAGAGCATTGCTTGTATTGTGATAAAAAAAAAAAAACCATATGCGCACCACATGGCTGACAGATTTTGTACAGAAATGTTAGTTGGATGAAACTTTCCCAATTTTTAAAAAATTCTCGAACTTTCTTTCTAAAGTTCCCAAATTGTTATATATACTAAATTTTATCACAATGACAAAAAGAAATTGTATATTAAAATATTTAATGATAAATATAAGTGTGGTGATCACTACAGCAAAACAGGTTTTTACCTGCGTTTGGATAAAAAACGCCGCTACAGATCGAGCACTAGCGGCGCTTTTTGAAAAACGCCACTATAGATCGAGAATTAGTGACACTTTTAAGAAACACCACTATAGGTCGATCATTAGCGACGCTTTTTGAAAAACGCCGCAAAAAAAGTAAGCACAATGCTGCCGTTTTATGTTGAGCTTTAGTGGTTCTAGGAGCGCTTTTTGAAAATTACCGCTATAGATCGAGTATTAGTGGCGGTTTTTGAAAAACGCAGCAAAAAATTCAATAAGGCGCAGTAGTTTTATGTTGAGCTTTAGTGACATTAGAGACGCTTTTTGAAAAACGCCGCTATAGATCAAGCTTTAGCGGCGCTTTATTAAAAACGCCGCAAAAAATATTTTTATCTGCTATTTATTATTTAACTGGTTTATTTATATTAATTAAAATACAATTTATTTTAATTGAATATTTAAATTCTTCTGAAAAAAATAATGACACGTAAAAAAAATTTTGAAAGTAAAAATATAGAAAAATATTTGTTAAAAATGAAAAAAAAAATTAAAATACTATTATTTAAAATAATTTTAAAGTTTTTCAGGTATATGACTGATTGTTTTTAATTTATATATTAAATAATTTCTTATATAATCGTAAAAGAGATAGTATTAACTTTAGAATATTGAATTAATTATCACATAGTTTAGGGTTTATGGTTTAGAGTATATGGTTTAAGGTTTAAGGTTTAGGAGTTACTATTTTAAGGTTTATAGATGATGGATTAAGGGTTGGGGTTTAAGGTTTAGGGGTTAGGGGTTTAGGGTTTAAGGGTTTGGTTTTATGATTTAGAGGTTAGGGGATAAGGGTTAGGGGTTTAGGGCTTAGATTAATTAGTTTTTTTAATTTATATATTAAATAATTTCTTATATAATTGTAAAAGAGATAATATTAATTTTAATATATTAAAATTATTATTATAGTTTAAATTATTTAAAAGATAATAGATAAACTTTATATATATTAACATTACGTTTGGTTGGCTGTAGTGGAATAGGGCTGTAATGGAATAGAGTTGTAATGGAATAGAGCTGTAATAAGTAATTCAACTGTTTGGTTGAATGGAATGGAATAGAACTGTAATAGTATTCTTGTGTTTGGTTGAATGGAATGATGTTGTAATAGCATAAGGAAAAAAACTAAAATGACCAGAATACCCTTAGCAGAATTTTTTTTAAAAATAGATGATTATTGTTATTGTTATTAAATTTTAATAAGATTATTATTGAAAATAATTTAATAAAAATAATAAATAGTTTAACCATATTTTAACATAATTATTATTAAATATAATTTAATAACATTCTTAATATAATTATTATTATATGAATTAAAAAATCAAAATATATAATACTATAAAAATATATATAATCTACTTTATTATTTTTAAACTGTAATACATATTTAATGTGTTAAAATATCATTACTGAAACAAATAATTTAATTATTCTATAATAAAAAACAATTAAATATTAGAAGTAATAAATAACTCATTGCTAAAAAAGTAATAAATAACTTGAAAATTATATTTCACATTCAAGCATAATATTCATATATTAACAAAAAGTTACATGATTTCATTAGTATATATGTCATAATCCATATGTTTTAAAATTTTACAACATTAAAAAGTTACATCATTGTAATGATATTCTATCATGTCATTATACCATCCAAATATTACAAACACAAAAAGTTATCAAAATATCAACACAACCATGATTTTTAATGGTCAGCAAGAAATCTTCTGACTCATTCCAATCGCACAGCAGAAGGTAAACTAAAAAAAATGAGCATTTGCGTTGGATGATCTGAAATTTTGCTCAATGTTCGATAGCGTTCATCCTCAGTTAAACCTTCCACTTCACATAATGTTGGATATAATTTCAGAGCACTTTCTTGAATGGTCATTTCTGACTTTTGTTGAATTACCACTTCGGATGCAATACTCTTACTAATTTCAAGGCCAACGGTCCGTATATTTTCCGCCAATAAAGCGGCAGCATCATTAAATGAAGTAGAAAAATCACTTACATCAGAAATCTTTTTTTTCTTCTTTGAAAATGTAAAATCACCTTGGTTTCTAGCTAGTTGCGGTTCTGGTTGAGGTTGTGTAGCTGAAAGATTCATGTCATCTAAAGAAACATCTGCTTCGGATCCATGGAAATCGTTTCTTTCTTCATGAGAATTTGTAGCAGCTACATCTTCAACATTTATTTCTTCAATAATATCAGCAACTGTTTGAGCATCTTTTCCAGTGGCTCGATCTTTTGCGTAGATGGCAGTAAGTTGGTCATAATAAGGGAAACTCTGATGTCTGAATTGAGCTGCTTCTTTATGACTCTATAAAAATTAGAAATTCATATTAGATATAAGTTTTGTTAAAATAAGATAATAAAGACTTGAAATAATTCTTACACTTATATATGAGTTCCAAACCGCATCTTCAGCAACAACAAGCTGCCTATGCTCATCCCAACCAAAGCCGCTATTGTTTTTTCCACTAAGCATGTCATAAACGATTGACCAATCCCTTTTCAATGTCCTAATCCTCGATTCAAGATTAGGTTTAGCCTTCAACATGACATTGGGTAAAACTTTTTCTATCATTTTTTCTAACTCATTTAAATAGCCGGCTTTGAATCCCGTATCAGCATTAAAGGTTCCAGCATTGTGCAAGTCGACCATACAAGCAACCAACGCAGCATCTTCTTCTGAAACCCATTTCCTTTTGGTTCCTCGAGAACTCTGGGAAGAAACACTTGATTGGGAAAAACCTAACATAATTATCTTAAAAAAAAACGCAAATGAAATTATGCATCAAAAGGTCAACACTTTATAAAATTATAACACATGATGAATCAATAGAAAATAAATTATCATTCAACAAGTCTAGTACAATACAAAAAAAATACAATTCAAACACCACCAAAGTTTTATAAACTAGATATATGAAATAACATAAACAACTTAAACGTTTACTACTATTTTTACCCTAAACCTAACTAATTTCTAGATGCTTGCCATTCGTCGAACATTTGGTTGGCTAGTTCCATCCTCCAAGTAGCCCATGCATCCGACGGATGAATATTTATAATATTCGGTTCATTGTCATCTATCACATTACTAGGTAATCCTTCTCCCAACTCTTCTTCAATAGGATCAAGACTCATATAGGTTCGAATAAAATTATGGAGCAAACAACATGCAATAATAATTCTATTGTGCACCCTTACAGGATAGAATGATGGACTCCTAAGTATTCCCCATCTAAGTTTTAATAACCCAAAACATCTTTCAATAACATTACGCGCTGAAGCATGTTTCATATTGAAAAATTCTTCCGGAGTACTTGGCTAATAACCTTGACGCCACTCATTCAAATGATATCTTTGTCCTCTAAAATGCGCAAGAAATCCCTCACAATTTGTGTATCCAGCATCAACTAGATAATAACAACCTATAAAAAGAAACTATTTGTCATGGTTAATTTCCCAAAAAAGTATGATATTAGAAATTAATTCAAATTCCTTTCATTTTTGCATTTTACCATGAGGAACTTTTAGTCCATGTCTCCTACTTATGGCATCTCGAAGAACTCGTCCATCAGCAACAGAACCTTCCCAACCAGGAAGAACATAAACAAATTGCATATCAGGTGTACAAACACCTAACATATTTGTTGCTATGTCACCTTTTCGTGTTCGATATCTAGGTTTATCAACTGTTGGAACCCTAATCTTGATGTGGGTTCCATCTAAAGCACCTAAGCAATTCTACATCACATGTATAAAATCTCGAGTTAGAATACTATATTTAATTCCAAATGTACTAAATTATATACGAGCTATATATAGAACTCACTCCAATACTTTAAACCATTTCCACCTTGGGTCTGTAGAATTAGCTGTAATTGGCTCTGCCTTTTTAAATAACACATCTTGTAAGCGTATGATAGCATTTAAAACATTGTGAAATGATCTGCTAACGGTTTCCCCGGACCTATTAAAGTGATGCTTGATAACTCGATTTTTAAGGTGATGAGAAATAATATGTAAAAACATTGCCACTTGCTCATCAACAAGCATGTTCCTTGACGACTTCAATTCCCCTAAAGTTTGTAACATCTCACATAGTTTAAAAAAGGTAGTTCTATTCATCCTAACTTGTTCAATACACGTCTCGTCACTAGCATATACAAGTCTTTTCACATAATCTCGTTTTGCATAAAAATCTAAAATATAGGATCTAATCCTTGGTCTATAAGTATGCAGGCTATGAATGGCACCCAGTGCAACTAAGAACCAATTCGCAACTGTACACATTTGCAACCATATTGTAACAGCAAGACCAATTCTTTTACGCCTCTCATTTTGTACTATTAAAGGTAGATGAGCCATTACTGCAAGATATTAAAGTGTTACATATCTTCAAATCGTAGTAAACGGGTCACATTTCTCCAATACTAATTTCAATAACAGTAAAACAAAATCAAAGAATTTAATTGCCAAAGAACTTACAATGATTCAGTGAATACAAGATGCTCAACTCTGGGTGAGGCAGCAATCAAACAAGCCAAATAAGAAGAGGAAGCAATAACAAACTGTCAAAGAAAAAATGAGCAATACATATTAATAAATAGGATAAGTCTGTTTAAAATATATTTGCTTATGTATAAGTAAATAATTTATCAAGCATTTACAAAGAATTTCATGTTTATTTATATAAATACAATTATCCAAATAAATATTTATTTAAATCACTCAATACTTATACTCCTTCACTTTATAATTGTTAAATCACTTTTAACATTTTACATGTAGTCATTGAAACGTTATAAATATTTTACATGTAGTCATTTGAGATTTATAAGCAATATTCTCTATGTATATTTATGGAATTGAAAATTTTATAATAATGATATAAGTAATAAGATAAAGTACATGAGTGTAAACTTTTGAATCATGAAATAAGATCATTATTTTTTAGATATTTTATAAATAATATTCCATAACAAAGATATGAAATAATAAAGTACTAATAAAAATATATATATAATTGTTTCACATATATATATGTATAACTCAATTCACAATTTTTAATAAAAATACATTTTAATAAAATTATAATCTTTTGTTTTCTATTTTAATAACAAAATGTTAAAAAAAGATATGCCTGACAATTTTTTAAAATTGTTTGTGGAATAAAAAAAAACATATTATTAGTATATCAAATACTAAGTCATTATTTATTTAAGGAAAAAAGTATAATAAAAATACATGTAGGAATGTTAATTGAGGAAAAAATAAAAGATTTATATGAAGGCATATATGCCAAAATAGTTCTTTCCCTTTCTTTTAAGGTGCAAATTGCAATTTGTTTTATATTTGCCCTTACCCTTTACATCTATCTTTTATATTTGCCCTTGGCTTTTACATCTATCTCGTCATCTTGATGAAATATCTTAGGAATTCTCATTACTTACATCAATCCTCATAAATGGTAAAACAGATCTTTTATATAATGCCAAAGATCTTGCTTATCAATCTTCTTTCAAACTATCTTTGTTAGCAATATTATTTGATAGTTTATATTTAAAAAGTTGCATTATTCCTCCCAATAATTATGCAAATAATAGATTTATGCAAAACAATACCCAAAACAATACCCAATAATTATTGTACGAAACCTCTCTTGCCCAGCAGTATATGCAACTTGATCCTTTTTCTATCAAGCTCTATGGTCCTTATCTTGAAGTCAATTCTGCCAAAGAAAACACAACATTATTAAACCGTACTGTTCATTCTTAATATCTCAGAATTTATACAAATGATTACTTAAGGATTCAAAAAAGGTATCGAATGGATGTTATACCGATCTACAACTCAATAGCAATATGAGAAGCATAAAACAATTCCTCAAGCTAACATGATGTTATACTAATCTACAACTCAATAGCACTTGGTACAAGGATTAAAAAGCATCAGAAAGTTCCAACCATGGATAGAAAGTTTTAAGCATGCAAATATTTTATTTTTAGTACAAGCAAGCAATTATATTTTTAGTACAAGGATTAAAATATTTTATTTTATCATCAACACAACCATGATTTTTTAAAAAAAGTATGGATAAATCAGAAATATCTCAATACAGTATGGCACTTTAGAAAAACTCTTCCAACAAAAACTGCAGTTGACAGTAAAATATTTGGCAAAGCAGAGATTAATATCCCCCGACTCCAGTAATTGTTGAAGAGGTACTCTAAAATTCCGCACCATCTGACCAAAAGTCACACACTTTATAATGGAGAAATGTGAATTGAAGAACAGTTAGATGGGATTCAAAGATGAAATACCAGCACTCCATTAAGTAGAATAGCAACCGCAAATCTAAATAATTTATGATCACTTTCAAAATATGCAAGTAAGTTTCTTACCTTACATGTTAAAATTAGATTCAACCTTCAGCAAAGCATGAACTAAAATCCACAAACCTTCTTATGCCATTGGCAAACCATGATCAAAAGAGTATGATAACCAGGGCTCCTCTATTATAAATAATGGGGAGGGAAAATCCACAAACATCTAATGTAGGTTTGTTGTTTCAATTCTATAAAATAGGACTCACCTTGGCACCACTAAAATCCCTTTTGGTCAGTTCATCCCCTGAAAAGAAAAGTGGAAAAGAAAAATTGATTGTAAATTTTCATTCATTAAGCTGCACACATAAAAGTGATCAGGGACAAAGCAGAACTTTTAAAAAAAAACCAATCGTGTTCAATATGACACTTGAGGAAATGTTAGGCAGCCCCATACATATTAACAAGCAAAAAAACCCAAATTTACTAACCATTCATAGCCAAAACAATAATGTAAAGACAATAGTAACGGAGGGCTGTGGAAGCTTCTCCATCATTCCATTTTTTACCATACAACAGTCTGATAAGACAATAGGAGTAGCTTGGGTTGTTAGCATCATTGTTAGCATAAATTTCCCTTTTTCTTATGGCAACAATGACAAAAAAAAAATTCAATACTACTAGATGACGTGTCAGATTTAAAAAGGAAAAACATTTATGGAGGTAGACATGACATGAAACATTATAGATTTAATAAACACATGTTTACTAATTTTATAGTTTCATACTTACACAGTTAACATGAGATATAAAACACAAACATGGGCTGTCACGTTTGATGGAGGATGGAAATATACTTAGCAGATGCAATACACGTTAAAAAAATGAAAAAAAAAAGAAATGAAGAGGCACTGGTGCTAAAACTACATGTCGGGTGGTGAATCAAGACAAGGACACAAAGGGAACTAGGAGCAGGACATAGAGAAGAAGGTGAAGAAGGGAAGTGATTGTGAAAGATGATGGAAGAGAGAACAATATAGTGAGCAACAAAAAAAGGAGACAGAGAAAATAGAAACAAGCACTTAACTGATCTATTGTATCTGTAAAAATATGTTCTCAACATTATAAATTACATTGATTTTCACAAGCATTGCATGTACCCACCCACCTTCAAAGCCGTGAAGCATTGGTATTTCATATTGTCCGATATAGCTCCTTTATGTACATCAACAACCATTAGCAATGGCAAATTACAATTTTCAAATTGTCCCAACTGATAAAAACTAAACCTATAATCGAAAAAAATCACCCAAACCAAATCCGACTAATGCTTCCCCCCTAATGCTGCATGCGAAGTACAATGGAGACAAATACATATCCAATCAACAAAAAAAGAACTGTAAAATCCTTTGAATGACAATTAATTACAATTAACAAATCATAAGCTCCACAAGAACATAAACTCAAAGCCTCGCAAATAGATTTTTCAGTGGTCATCAAGCAGAAAATCTTAATATAAACCACATGGACAATTTAATGGATGCTGGATTTGTTATTAATATTGAAACTCAATCAATTCTCAGATTTTAAATTACATACAGAGCAATGCTGCAGCTTTTTTATAAGTAATTTTACCTTTCACCAAGCTACAAGGCATATCACTACAAATTAGTATACAAGGCTTATTCAGAGCATGTTGTTTAGGGAAAACTGCAAGTAGCCTTAGTAGCAGAACAAGTTGCAATGGCAGTTCAATAAAGGATCTACAACAAAACCCAAAAGTTAAGAAATGTGAGATTGCACAATTAGTATACAAATGGTGTAGCCATATGCAACTTTAACAATTAGTCTATGGATTACACGTTACCAAACAAATTTTCTTTCTCCCCCCAGTAGTTACAAACATTTCATAACTCTATTTCTTTAATCATTTTAAAGGATTAAAAATCAAGAATTTTTACTGTACATAAGTACTCTATTAGGCATTCAATGCATACTCAATTCCACTTCTCATTTCTATAATAAAGGCAAAACAACACATATAATTAGCTTATTTGAAGTTCCATCAATGCATTGAATGAATAATAAAGAGAAAAATAAATTGTCAGTTCCAAAACCCTTAACGCATGCAATCAAAGAGTTTTGATTGTAAACTTACCGATTAGTAAAACAAGCTTCAGGATGAACAAAGAGAAAAACCACCAAGCTGGGTGAACAGAGAGGCAGAAATTTAACACTGTCTTATATTATGCCAGCAGCATTAATTTAACACTGGCAAGTGAAAAGAAGAAACACCATGAGAATAAAACCAGTATCAATCTTCAAAACTGAAAAGAAACCTATTATTTCTACTAATTTAACAAAAAAAATTAGAAAAAAAGGAAATCAAAATGGGAGAAGAGTTACCTGAGGGATGACTGCTCACATCGAACCAATCTGATTATTTCTCTTCTCAAGTTTTCACGTCATACGATTCTTAATTGAAGGCCTTGTTGAGGGTTGTTATGGTTTGCCAAAGGGTTGGTGAGGATAAAAGCATGAAAAAGAGGGAGAAGGTAGGAAGGAAATTGGGAGAAGAATGAAAAAAAGAAGAAAACTGCGATAGAGGTGAGAAAGAAATGGAAGGGTAAAGTTGAACTCTGGCCTAAATTTTTCACGCTGAATGCTTATTCCGTGGGGAGACCACCGAATGCTAAACAACATTTTTGCCCTAAATAAGCCTATAACGAATAGGGCTGTAATAGCTTATTACAACCAACCAAACAATGGTTTAATAATGGGCCCACTAAATTGAGCTGTAATGCATAGCTATTACAGCCAACTAAATATGCAGCCAACTAAATATGCTGTAAATGGTTTAGGATTTAAAGTTTACTTGAGATTTGTTAAATGATAAAATTTTATACAATCAATTAATGCTTTTATATTTAAAAATATTTAATCTAAACCATTTGAAATATTTAAATAATAGATTTAAAAAAAATTGATAAATAAATAAAAAAAGTAACAGATTGATATGGATAGGTAACTTCTATTTTGGATAGGACTAAATTATAACAAATAAAAATGAAATACAAAAACTAAAACATTCCACATCGAACATCTAGCAAAATAGTTATATTTTAGTTAGGAAGAAATATCTCTAATAAAATGGAGATTAGATTGGGAAAGAATAATATAAAATCATGATTAACGTCTCGATCTTTAATAGAAATTTGATATGTGAGAGGTTGATTGCTTACATTGGATAATTCTAACTTAATAATTAATTATAGGCATTTAATCATTTATTTTCTTATTAAAATATACGATATTTATTTTGAGAGTACTTGGTTTTTTTATTTATAAAAATCCAATTTATAAAAAGTAGTAATAATAAATGTTTTATAAAATCACTTAACTAATAATTTTTAGCAGACAAAATAAATATTTTTTTATAAAAATATTATTTAAATATTTAGTAGTATCAAAGGCATACGTCGCAAAAGGCAAGCAATAGCGGTACAAAAACACCGCAAAAATCATTTTGTTTTAATAAAAACGGCGCCATTCTATTGGATTTCTTAGTTACATTTTAGGTGAAATGCCGCAATATGTCAGGCTTTAGCGGCGCTAGTGAAAAAACACCGCAAAAAGTTATTTTGTTTTAATCAAAATGACACCGTTTTATTTATTTTTTAGTGGCGTTTTTGTTAAAATGCCGCAATAGGTCGGGCTTCAGCGGCGCTAGGTGAAAAATGCCGCAAAATTTCATTTCCCCTTTTTCCCCGGTCTGAAATCCCTAAATTTCTCCCAAATTTTGTAACCCAACCTTTTTTCCTTTACTTTTTTTCCCCAACCTTTTCTTTTTACTTTTTTTCCCCCCAAAATCCCTAAGTTCCACCTGAAATCAGTAGCCCAACTATTTTTCCCCAAATCTGCAGCCTTGAAATCGATTTTGAAGGTTTTTAGCATAAACTCTCAGACCGCATAATTCAAAACTATGTTTGGTGCGACATGCATCATTTAAACTTTCATGGTGGTGCAAGGGCGAGAATGGTGATCAGCACAAACATGACATTGTCTCTTTTGAAAAAGGAAATATTACGACAGCAGAACGCAGCAGTAAACAGGTATTCCTTCATCTATTCAGTTAGGGAGCTTTTTTTGCTGCAAATTTATAAGCAACACACTTTCTATCATGGACTAATATTTTCCCTTTCTTTCCCCTTAGTATCTTCCCTTAAAATTTAGTTTGGATATTGTTTGTTTATTATGTGCCTCCTATCTGTCATCTAGTAAACCTTTTTTTCTTTCCAGATTTCCCTGAAGTGGGAATCTGACCTGCAGACTGTGCTTATTTTGACAAAACCAAATTCAGTCTGTTCAAATTCTTTGTGCGCAAATGGTCATGTGCGGATATTGAGAATGATAATTACCTTTACATTGTGAAATTCTGAGTGCAAGTTTCATACAAATTGCTTTAAGTCTTCTTGCCTTTGCCGATCTCTGTAAAACTCTTCGAGACATAAAAAATAATGCATATTTTAATGTGTTTCACTTGCTTTAAGGCTAATTATCCCAAGGAAAAATAACAAAGAACTTTCTCCTACTTTTTGGTCATAATATAAGTGCCTTTTAATGCATTACTTCATTCCTCTTCTCCATACCTCATCTGTATGATTTATCCATGTCTTATGGTTTATCGCTGAGACCTTTCTTTCTTATTTATGTGATGCTGTATCCTGTGATTTAGGAGCCATTGTTGAATGTTGATGTGGTCTTAGAGGGATTTACTACTTTTAAAGCTAAAATAGTTTTAGTTTCTTTGAAATATTTGTTGTAAGTTATAGGATATTTGCTTAAATTTCTATCATCTTTATTCCAGAAATAAATTTATTCAGACTCTCACTTCCATATCCAACAAGAACTTATGAACAAACCTCCTTAATTAGATATAGCTTTATTGTGAACCATTTTTCTCTAAGGTTGGATGCAGGGCAAAGCTAGGATTTCTGTTTTGAGGATTGAATTAAAACAGTAAGTGTAAAAATATATATTATACTCAAAATGAAACAAAATTATATTATATACTTCTTTAACTAGTAAAAGATAAACAAATTTCAATCTACTTTGTGTGTACATAAAGACCCTGATAAAATTACAAAGTTCTTTTAAAAATTCAAGAAGAAATTATGAAGATTTATTGAAAAAACAAACTAAAAGATAATGAAGAAAAATTAAAAAGAAGTTCCATACACAATTAACATTGAAAATTCTTTGAACAGTATTTATTAGTATAGAAAGAAATTATTTGACTAATTAAAAAAAGGTAAATTCTTAATTTAACTGCAATTATTAAGTCTAAAAGTATTAATAAATTACAAAACTTGTCACTTATGCTAAGCTTTTGTCCTTTTTTCATTAGCAAATAAAAAGAAACTCTTGTAAGAGGACCAAGTTAAAATTTCATTTAGGTGGGGGATGGGGATTTGAATAATGTATTTTCACCACAAAAGGTAATATAATTAAATTTCTAAAGGTAAAGTAGGGCTATGGCCCTTGTAACACCGTTGGCTTCGCCCTTGGTTGTTTGGTACTTATGCTAGATGGCACTGCCCTTGGTTGTTTGGTACTTATGCTAGATGGCACTGCCCCTTGACTACTTTGATTGGCTGCAAGTGTCACGGACTTGGGATTCTTGCCTCACAATCCGTGCGGCCTTAGGCAGTTTCTCGCTATAAAAATGCCTAAGTAGTCTATCTTCCACAAAAGAAGGATTCAACAGAATTCCTCCCAAAACACAACTCAAACGAAAGCAACTTAAAGCCAAACAAGATGAACGAAGAACGAGACAAGAACAAGCCACAGAAAATAAGAACACAAGAGAGAGAGAGATTTTGAGTGAATGCTCTCAAGAATTCTTATTGCTCAAAAAATTCAAGTGATTTACAATGAGGGGAGAGGCCTCTATTTATAGTTGAGGCTCTCCAAATCCAACGGTACAAATCAAGTACATCAACGGCTACGATTAAAGGGTATCTACAAATCAAATCTCTATGATTACAAAATCATATCTTTTAAGATTACATAACATATCTAAGATTGCATATCTTCGAAGATCATGTTTCTATATTTGTCGAGCTTGTAGATGGACCTTCAATCTCTTCAAGCAACGGGCCTGTCTGATTGGGCCAAATGACCTCCTTCCCTTTTGATGGATCGTACAGATGTGTCATGGTTGTGGGCTCCCATGCGCAACCCATGATATTCTCCCCCACTGAATCTAGCGATGCCCTCGTCGCGTCCTCCGCATGGTAATGATCTATCTTGTCTTGGAATTGCCACAAGGCTTCAGCAGGTTCCCAACTCGTCTCACTATCTGGAAATCCTTTCCATCGGACTAAGTATTCATGCCGCGGTCGATGGTACTTTCGTCTGACCACACGATCTGCCTCGATGTTCTTGACCTCTCGATCATAGGAAACTTTTACCCCCATTGGTGCTCGTTCAGACTTACTTCTCTTTGGGTCTTCTCCATCTTCATGGAATAGCTTAAGCATACTTACATGGAATACTGGATGAACTTTGAGCTTTTCAGGCAACTCAAGCTTGTAGGCCACATTGCCTACCTTCTTCACAACTCGAAATGGCCTCTCATATCGTCGCACAAGTCTTTTGTGTAACCCATCATGTCGCAAAATCAAGTGTAGTTTAGCAAGAACTGGGTCACCGACCTGAAATTGCACGTCCCTTCGATTTCGATCCGCCCACTTCTTGTTTCGCTTACTTGCCTTATGTAGATAAGCTCTAGCTAGATCATTTTGCTCTTGCCAATCCCTCGCAAATCGATAAGCTGCTGGATTCGGTCCTGCATAATGAGTTGCAACAGTATTGGGTGTAAGCGGCTGTTGCCCCGTCACTATCTCGAACGGACTCTGGTTTGTCACCCCACTTCGTTGTAAGTTGTACGAAAATTGGGCCACGTCCAACAACTTCAGCCAATCCCTTTGTGTCGCACTTACATAGTGCCGAAGATATGTCTCCAACAATGCATTCACTCGTTCAGTTTGCCCATCGGTCTGAGGATGCATGCTAGTGGAAAAGTTCAAGTTTGAGCCCATTAACTTGAACAACTTCGTCCAAAAACGTCCCGTGAATCGCCCATCTCGATCACTGACGATGGACTGTGGTACTCCCCAATACTTCACCACATGTCTAAGGAACAAGCGAGCTGCCTCTTCAGCGGGACACTCCTTGGTTGCAGGAATGAAAGTTGCATACTTCGAAAACCTGTCCACCACAACAAAAATACTCGCAAATCTATCAGATTTAGGCAATCCTGAGATAAAGTCCATGGATAAACTCTCCCATGGGCGCTCCGGAATGGGCAATGGTTGTAACAAACCAGCAGGGGCTTTCAACTCAACCTTATCTTGTTGGCATACCAAACAAGTTCTCATATAGGTCTCCACATCATCACCCATGTGAGGCCAATAAAACCGATCCTCTAATAGAGCTAAGGTGCGGTGTATTCCTGGATGGCCAGCCCATTTTGAATCATGACATTCCTTCATGACTTCTCTTCGCAAATTCCCATGTTGAGGCACATATAAACGTTGCCCATGCGTGTATAGCAATTCTCCCTCGAGCCAAAACCGCCTCGTCTTTCCCTCTTTGGCAAGCCCTATCAAATTCTTGGCCGTGGGATCATGGGACAGTCCTTCTTGAATGCGCTCCAATAGGGGACTCTCGGGTTGGCTTATCGTTACAAATTCCATTTTTTTGCTTAGTGCGTCAGCTACAATGTTGGCACTCCCTGGCTTGTATTCTATGCTAAAATCAAACTCCGCTAGAAAAACCTGCCAACGAGCCTGCTTGGGGGACAACTTTTTCTGGGTTAAGAAATAGCTATTTGCAACATTATCAGTGAATACAACGAACCTGGAACCCAGCAAATAGTGTCTCCATGTGCGCAAAAAATGCACCACGGCCGTCATCTCTTTTTTTTGGACCGTGTATCTTCGTTCCGTCTCGTTAAGCTTTCGTCTCTCGAAAGCAATTGGATGTCCATCTTGCATCAACACCCCTCCAATTGCATACTCCGAAGCATCCGTGCGTACCTCATACGCCTTTGAAAAATTTGGCAATGCGAGTACAGGCTCACTTATCATTGCTTGCTTCACTTGGTTAAAGGCTTTCTCACACTAAGGGTTCTAATCCCACACTTTGCCCTTTTTCAACAATTCCGTCAAGGGTGCAGTGATCTTGGAATAGCCTTCAATGAAGCGACGGTAGTAATTCGCTAATCCAAGGAAAGACCGCAACTCCGTCACCTTGGTTGGTGGCTCCCAATCGGCAGTTGCTCGAACTTTACTTTCATCCATTCGAATCGTGCCACCTCCCACAATATGGCTTAGAAATGGCACTTCTCGTTAGGCAAAGGAACATTTCTCTTTTTTGACATATAACTCATTTTCTCGTAGAGTTTGGAACACCTCCCCCAAATGTCCCACATGCTCTTCAAGCGTCTTACTATACACCACAATATCATCAAGATAAACAACCACAAAACGATCCAAGAAGGGTTGTAATACCTTATTCATTAGGGTGCAAAATGTGGTCGGAGCATTTGTCAACCCGAACGGTATCACAAGGAACTCAAAGGACCCATACCGAGTCACACAGGCTGTCTTGGGCTCATCCCCTTCGGCTACTCTCACTTGGTGGTACCCCGATCGCAAATCCAACTTAGTAAACCATCTTGCGCTACCCAGTTGATCGAACAAATCTGCAATAAGAGGAATAGGATACTTGTTTTTTACAGTAATTTTGTTTAAGGCCCTGTAGTCGATGCACATTCTCAAAGATCCATCATGTTTCTTTTGGAATAACATAGGCGCACCGAACGGGGCTTTAGATGGTCTAATGAACCCGGCATCTAAAAGCTCCATCAACTACTTCCACAATTCCTCTAGCTCAGGTAGAGCCATCCGATATGGTGCCCTTGCTGGCGGTTCAACATTGGGTAACAGCTCAATCTTGTAGTCCGCTTCCCTCTTAGGTGGCAATCTTTTGGGCAACTCCATGGGCATCACATCTTGAAATGACTTTAGCAACCGTTCCACTTCCTTTGGAATTTCCCCCTCAAATTTATCATCCATATTGTCCCTCAAAGTAGCTAGGTAGGAGACTTCATTTCGACGGACTCCTTTGGCAAATTGGATTGCTGACAGGGTTTTTCCCTCCACGCTTCCCTTCCGTTTCATTCGGACCATATATCGTTTGTTCATATCGGAGATCGTCATGTAATTCTCGGAAGGATAAATATCAGCATTAATCCTGTCAAGTAAACTTAATCCAACTACAAAATCGTAATCATAAAGTTGGATTACCTTAATGGTTGCTTTGCCCGTCCACTCGCCAAGTTGGAGTTCCACTCCTTTTGCCACACCCGTTATGGGAATACTTTCTGAATTCACCGTTTTGATTCGACCCGAATCTTCCTCGATTCTGAGGCCAAGTTCCTTCGCCATCTCTTCGGACATGAATAAATCAGATGCACCTGTATCAACAAGTGCGTTCAATCCTCTGCCAGCTACGATGATGTCCACAAACATCAACCCATTACTTGACTTCTCTTCGACACCTCCTAATATTGAGTTAAGGCTTTTGTGTCATCTTCAGCTTCCTCGCGCGCTTCCATGGCATTGAAAGCGGCTTTCTTCGGACAGACACTTATTCTATGTGGGCCTTGGAAAAGATAGCACTTCATTGGTCCCTTCCTATCCCAAGGCTTACCTTGACTAGACCTTGGGACTTCACCATTCTTTTCTCCTTGATCCTTTTCTCCCCCACCATTGCCTTTGGGTCTCGACTTGGGCTTTGAAGAATCATTATTTTCAAACTTTCTTCCCCCCACATCGTAGAAATTTTCTGCCTCAGCCATGGCTTCGGTCAATTCGGTGATACCTAAGCGACGCAACTCTTACTTAGCCCACATTTTTAGCCCATCCTCGAACCAATAGAATGCTTCCTTCTCGTTCAAGTCTGAGATCTGAAGCATCAACTCGCTGAATTCCTGAACATAATCTCGAACAGTGCCTTGTTGCGTAAGCCGACGCAACTTAGCACGAGCCTCCTTTTCAGCATGTTGCGGATAAATCTGCTTCTTCAACTCTCTTTGGAACTCTTCCCAAGTCCCAATAGTCGTTCCTCCACGTTTCTCATCCGTGGACCTACGTCTCCACCACAAGAGAGCAACATCAGAAAAGTAAATTGAAACAGTTTTTACCTTGGAGGCATCATCCTCAATGCCCATTGCTCGAAAATATTACTCCAATTCCCACAGGAAGTTGTCCACTTCTCTCGCGGACCTAGCCCCCTTGAACTTTTCGGGTTTTGGAACATCCACAGGATGTTGCTTCGGTCCCGAAGCCAACATCCCACTTCCCAGGGTAGCTTTACAGATTCTGAGCTCCCCCTTAAGCTCAGTAATCTCCTCCTTCATGGCAGTCACCAGGGCCTCAAGAGCTTCATCCCTCACTGTCAGTTTGTCTGAAGTGGATCTGAGGGTGTCCAACACAAACTCCTTGCTGTCTTCCTTCAGTTCCTCCATACAGATCAGGACCACTTCGAGTGTCTCCTTCATGTCACCAACGGACTTCTCGAGACTAACCACTCAATTTTCCAAGCTCGACAGCATATCCCACGATCGACTAGCCTTTCTAGCCCTCTCACGGGTCTCCATTAGCTCATTCTGATCAATAACTTCTTTCGAAATCTCTCAAAAGTACTTTCAAACCTGGCTCTGATACCAACTGTCACGGACTTGGGATTCTTGCCTCACAATCCGTGCGGCCTTAGGCAGTTTCTCACTATAAAAATGCCTAAGTCAGCCTATCTTCTACAAAAGAATGATTCAACAGAATTCCTTCCAAAACACAACTCAAACGAAAGCAACTTAAAGCTAAACAAGATGAACGAAGAACGAGACAAGAACAAGCCACAGAAAATAAGAACACAAGAGAGAGAGATTTTGAGTGAATGCTACTAAGAATTCTTATTGCTTAAAAAACTCAAGTGATTTACAATGAGGGGAGAGGCCTCTATTTATAGTTGAGGCTCTCCAAATCCAACGGTACAAATCAAGTACATCAACGGCTACGATTAAAGGGTATCTACAAATCAAATCTCTATGATTACAAAATCATATCTTCTAAGATTACATATCATATCTAAGATTGCATATCTTCGAAGATCATGTTTCAATATTTGTCGAGCTTGTAGATGGACCTTCAATCTCTTCAAGCAACGGGCCTGTCTGATTAGGCCAAATGACCTCCTTCCCTCTTGATGGATCGTACAGATGTGTCATGGTTGTGGGCTCCCATGTGCAACCCATGACACAAGGTGGTGTTTAGGTCAACTGATGTTTAAGATAAAGTTTCCAAAATCAGGGGATTGTTCTTATTAATTATTCTAAGAATGTTCAACTTTTTGTAATTTTTTGGCATTTCTAGTTCTTTGGACTTGTATTAACTTCTTTGACTTTATATTGTATATTGTCTTTACAATGTTGCATGTAAATATTCCTTAAAAGGGCAAAATAAATTTTCTTCTATTGCATATTTTTTTAATCTCACTCTAAACCTTTCATCCAGATGGTTGAAAGAAAAGAAAAAGTTAAACAGTTATGTTGAACCACGTGTGAGAGCTGAACTTCTGATAGAATCGTCTGACTTCAACTATGTACAAACATGGAAAGATGGTAAGTAGTTAGTCATTTATTCTGCTTATGGAAGTAGTTATGGTTATACTAATACCCATTTCACAATGAATTAAATATCTTAGCTTATTATATCTTTGGTGCTACCTGTCTAGAAGCTTTTAAGTGTTGATGTTCAATTCTCTACTGCTTGATGGTTCTTTTTATTTGCTTTTATATAATTTTTAAAATACATGTTTCCAGGTTCATGTTGTTAGACAACCAAGACATCGATTCTCTACTTGTGTTTGCAAACCTCAAATATAGATAAGGAATCAAAGATAGGGAAAATTAGATTCATTCCAGATTCTTTCTTAACATAGAATTGGATAAATTTGAGTGGGAAAATAACAATTTAATAATTATATATAAAAATAAAATTTTAGAACAAATGAATTTTGAATTTAAATATAAGGGACAGAAAATATGAACATACTTATTTATGAAGGTTCTGTCTTTGCTCAAGGCACCTATGTCTTCTCTTTTGCTTCCTTTTGCCAAGAAGTCTTATCCGCTAGTATCTTTAAATCTTTGCGAGCAACATTTTCTAGGATTAGGTAGAAGTTTACAATTGCTAGCTTTTGAGAAACCTACCTTTCAATTTAATAAAGAAACCAAGATTATTTTTTTTTCCTAATTTAGTGTTTGTTGGTATTTGTAGCTGATGGTTCTATACTTTCTCTGCAGTCAATTAGCTTGATGTATTTGTCATATAACTATTTTTTACTTCTAGATTATATTCTGATTTCTTATTTAACCATTTATTTTGTTGCTCTTTAGACCAAGAAATTTTGTTTCTACACAAAAAGTTGAACTTGTCATAACCCTTGGTGGTGATGGAACTGTTCTGTGGGTAAGTTATTTAAGTTTGATTGAACCCATATTTGTAAATGAAATGACCAACCTTTGAGAATATAAAATTATCACTTCGATTGGTGTAATGTTGGAACAAATGGCATTTGCGTTTAGTTTTATTCTACTATATCTTTATGAAGGATTTTAAATTTTGTTAAAATGTTTGTGCACTATATCTAGATTTTGAAGCCTGCAATATGCCATTCTTGCAGTGAATGTCCCTTAAAACCTACAAAAATGTGGAAAATGTTCTCAATATAAAATTGTTCTCTCATATAAAATCAAAAGCTTACAAACTATTTATAGGCTATAGTTTACCATTTAAAACAACAAAAATTGAAAATATTAAAATCTAATAATAACCATAAACCAATGACTCTTGACCTTTCATTTTCCTAAACAAAAAACTACTAATTTAAACCCATTAAAAAACAATATAACTCTTGACCTTTCAACTCTTGACCTTTCACTTACATGACTCTTAACTTTCATTTAAGTTTATTTAACAAAACTCCCCTGTAAACTTAAATGCTTCTGCCATCCTTCATGCCGATTAATTTCTTGTAGTTGTCAAAGAGTATCATCGGTAGCAGTTTTGTAAAGATATCCGCGACTTGGTCCCGACTTGCCACGTGCACTAATTTCACACTTCCTTCCTTTACATGATCTCGGATGAAATGAAAACGAATGTCAATGTGTTTGCTTCTCTCATGATTCACTGGGTTCCTTGCCAACTCAATCGCTGATTTATTGTCAACTCGTATCTCAGTTGCACCAAGTTGTTGTTTCTCCAACTCACCCAACAAATTTCTGAGCCATATAGCGTGACACACACACCAAGATGCTGCCACATATTTAGCTTCACATGTCGATAGTGTCACGATTGGTTGCTTCTTTGAAAGCCAAGCAAATGCTGTGTTACCCATAAAGAACACATATCCCGATGTACTTTTCCGATCATCTAAGTCTCCGCACCAATCACTGTCGGAATACCCAATCAACTTGTAATCTTCCATATTTGAATAAAATAACCCGTGTGACACTGTTCCTTGAATGTACCGTAGGATTCGCTTCAACGCCTTCCAATGTGAATAAATCGGCTCCTCCATGAACCGATTTACAATGCCAACACTTAGTGAAATGTCAGGCCTTGTGCAAGTGAGATAGCGAAGGCTTCCCACCAAACTTCGGTATTTACTTGCGTCGACTCGTTCTCCTCCATCGAATTTCGAGAGTTTTACACCTGGTTCCATTGGTGTTGATACCGAGTTGCAATGTGTCATCTTGTACTTCTTCAAAATTTCCTTTGCATATGCCTCCTGTGACACAAAAATATCTGTCCTTTCTTGTCGAACCTCCAAACCAAGGAAAAATTTCATTAAACCCAAATCTGTCATCTCGAATTCTTGTGTCATTTTGCTCTTAAAATCCAGTATCATCTTACCATTGTTCCCCATAAAAATGAGGTCATCGACATAAAGAGCAACAAATAACATATTACCTCCATTCTTCTTCACGTAGAGGGCATGTTCATAAGGACATTGTTTGAACCCATTCTCCTTGAAGTATGTATCGATACGAGTATTCCATGCCCGCGGTGCTTGCTTCAACCCGTAAAGTGCCTTCTTTAATTTCAGCACCTTTTTCTCCTCTCCATTTTTCATGTACCCGGGTGGTTGTTCGATGTAGACTTCTTCTTCGAGCACACCATTCAAGAATGCCGACTTGACATCCATTTGAAATATTGGCCATTTAAATTGTGCCGCTTGTGTAATGAGCAGCCGGATTGTCTCCATTCTTACAACAGGAGCAAATACCTCATCATAATCGATCCCCTCCTTTTGCTTATATCCCTTTGCAACAAGTCGCGCCTTGTACCGTTCTAACTCGCCTTGAGCATTCATCTTTC